>NC_143052.1:123105000-123730000 GCF_052426305.1 Pelodiscus sinensis
TGGGCTTTTTAAAAATGCCTTGCTTCATATTTTTGACTCATTAAACTGGCACCCATTTCCCGTCAAGATCAGCAAAAGTGACAGCTGGGCTCTTTATAATGCCGTCAAAAATTCAAACTGCATTGAGCCAAGGGGGACATTTCGCAGCAACCAGAGGATGCCTGGGAGTCAGGCGTGAATGCCAATGAGTCAAATGAAAAGGGCAAAACCAAATATGAGCTTTCCCCCAGCTACAAAGTTCACGCCGTCTTTCTTGGGTTACAACAATTTCTACCCTGGCATGGTACTTTTTGCATAATCAACCTTCTTACATTTTGGAAGAAGTGATTTAAAAAAATTCCATCTCAAGTTTTTTTTTAAAAAAAAAAATCAAACTTCAACAACAAATCAGATAACCCTCCCATTGGGTTACAGCGTTTCTATGCAGAGATTTTACAGCTTAGCAAAGTTCATATTTTAGAAGAGGGGGCGTTATTTAAAAGGTACAAGACAAGTGGAGGGTACTATCAGGTCTTTGGGTTAGTTAATGGGAAGACACGGAAAGTTTTTAAATATACAGTATCTAACCTTGCTCAGAATACAGATTCACTTGCAACAGTTATCTGTTTCACAAGCACCTAAAAAAACCCTTCCAAAATGTCTCTTTAAATATAAGAGCATCATTAACCACAGAAGACGATTCCTCCTCAAAGCAACTTTTCAAGCCCTTCACTATATTAGCAGGAAAAAAATCAAAATCGGTCTCATTCCTCCCTTCCTCCCCATACCTTTATAGCAATAGGAGGGGAGGGGGAAGAAATGCAATCCCTTCATCCTCAGTTGCCTTCCACAGCCCGAGCCTAAAAAACGAGCAGGCGAAAGATCTCGCTTACCTGGGACCCCGTTGCCTCCCGCAAACCTGCCAGTAGATAAGAGCGCGAAGACCAAACAGAAGTGCCCCGAAAAGCAAACAGTCCCCATGATAATGCTATGACTCAATGCCGCTAGTGTGTGCCTTTGATAAGAGACGCGCTCGGGACTGGCAGAGGGGAGCCAGCGAAACTGACGCGCTGACAGCATCCCGCTGATTCGCAGAGGGACCCGCAGGGTGGGCGGGACAGACAGACAGGACTTGCCAATCCCTCCTCTGGCCCTGGAGAGAGGGGAGGGGACAGTGGGGAAGGCAGAGGGAGGGAGTTGAACGCTTCCCAGCGCCTTTTGGGAGAGATTTGTCTTCCTTTGCTCCCCTACTCCCTCAACCCTGCCCTGTCCCCCCCCCCCCGTACTTGGTACCTCGCATTCCTCCCCGCAGGTAACTCACACAGGATGAGGCTGGCTCTGGGTGTGTGGCTGCTTCCATTGCCACGAGTCGTTTTTCAGCACTAAACACCCGGCACACGCGGTGGCAAGGTTCTAAATCTGCCAGGGTCAATTTGGCCCCTTTACACTTATAGTTAGTGTGTGTGTGTGTGTGTGTGTGTGCGGGAGAGGGGGGAGATTTTCGTGGTGCAATAACATTCCACTCTCTTCTCCTGCCCCCAGCCCTTTTCTACTGTAGAAAGCTTCCCACATCACATCTGCTAAGAGTCCTGCTTAGGTCTCAAGTCCTTAAGGAGTCTTCACTGTTCTTGTTCTTCCCTGCCCTCTCTGAGGGGTTCAGTGGCTGCCTGCCTTGCAAAGAAATGGCTCCTCTCAAAGTAAAGGCAGGAGGCTTTGAAGACAGACAGTCCAGCAAACCCAACAGCAGATCTCCTTGACAACCAATAAGAGGGATTTCTCCCCCCCCCCCCCTTCCGGGGCTCAGACGAAAAGAAAACTTTTTTTTGTCCCCTTTGCCTTCCCCAGCCTCATCGTGTTGTCTTTTCCACTGCCTCGGGTCATTACCAGCCACTACATTTCCATGGCATTTTAACAGAATTCTAGGGCTTTAGTACAACAAGACAGAATAGCGAGGAAATTGATCTCAACTTGTTTAATCATCCCAACGCAACGGCTAGAATTTTCTTACCACTGTTGTTGTACAAACTAAGTGTCACACACCAGTGATTCAGAAGCGATCGTTTCACGCAGAGGGAAACTGTCACTTGTCTATTAAGGCAGGTAACACCCGCTCTCAAATCCTCTCATGGTTGCAGACGCCGTTTGCGTGTTATATTCTACACTCCGGACGATTTCCATACAGTAGAAAACATTCGCCTTCCTCCAGTCTCTTCCCCCGGTCGCCCGCCCTCCCCCAGCAAAAAACATTGATGTAGCTGGATACATTGTGTTTAGGTCATATCAGCTTCATTCTCTCTCCTCTGAGAAATATTTTGCCCCAAAAGCAGACATGGAGAACAGCTTTCTTTGGGAAAAGAGTAATCTGGAAAATGTAAACTTCGAACCATACATATTACTTTTTAAAAGCGAGACCATGAAATGCTTTAAAGATATACCTTGTTCATGCTGACTATATATCAATGGTTTTACAGTATCTCCCCAGCGAAACACTGACAACTGTAGGCTTAGTTTTCATTACTTAAAATCACCAAAGTGGAGACACATAGTGACTTGCACTATGTTCGGAATCTGTCCTTTGATAATCTAATATGCCTCCTTTTTATCAAATTCTCTCCAATTATATGCATTAGTTTTTGGTGCTATGTACTTGCTCGTAAGAGTAACATCAATATTTTAAAGCCTTATGAAGGAAATAAAGGAAAATCTATCCTTGTCACTTAGTGGTGCCTTATATGTACTAATGAAATGAAGAATCATTTCTTTCTACTGAAACTGGCTTTTTCCTTACAGAAGAAATGAGCTCCTGTCAAATTGCTAGTGATTAGTTCAAGAAGCCACCCCATAAATCTGTTTGATTTCTAAATGTTTATACTGTGCTTTGGAAATTTTGGTTTTGGACTGTTTGGTGGGTTGGTTGGTTTTATTTTTGTTATCACAATCCCTTATTTTTGTGTGAATTCATTTTGAAATGCACTTGTGAGTTCTTTGCTGACGTTGTCCCATGGGTACATTGAACTTTGCTTCTATGCAGGTCCCAAGAGAGATTACCTGGTACATTAGAGCTCCATCTAGTGAATATTTTGTATGCTGTAGTAGGAATATGTTAATCTCAGTACATAGCTGAATTATCACTGTTTAGTAAAAAAGCACCATCACACTCTGAGCTGCTGGAAAATACTCTTATTTTCTAAGGGTACGTCTACACAGCAGTGTTATTTTGGAATAACTGACGTTATTTTGAAATAACAAAAAGGCATGTCAATAAAGCAAGCCATTACTTCGAAATAATGTCGAGCTGGAGGACTTCTTACTCTGACTCCTGTAACCCTCTTTTCACAAGGAATATGGGGAGTCAAAGAAAGTTTTCTTCCTTCAACTTCCTGCTGTGTAGACAGCACCAAAAGCCGAAGTAAGCTATTTCGACTTCAGCTATGCAACTGACGTAGCTGAAGTTGCATATCTTAATTGAACTATTGGTCTGCAGTATAGATGTGCCCTAAGTGATTGCAGTAAGAATTTTGCCTGCTAGATAGATAAAGGACCGAATGGCTTATACAGAATGTTAAATCCTTTTTAAAAAATATATTCCGTGTAGAGTCCTGTTTTCTAAAATTACTTCCTTTTTCTTCCTCTTTCAATTTCAGGAGATTACATTTAATTGGAACAAAAGGACAAACGACATTTGCTGCTCAGTTAAATGAAGTGACTAGAAATATCCAAGAATGAGACTACATCAATTTTTAAAGTCTTGAGATAATGTTTGTTAAATCGGCAGAATAATTTTATTTCACTACTGGGGTTATGCACTATTTTTAGCACACAAAAATGTTTTATTTTAAATACTTTATCTTGTCCTTTATCATAAATATTAATTTGTCACTGGATTTACCTTTTCAGTCTCCCTCTCTCTGGCTTCACACACAGTATTTCATGAAATGTAAATCTGTAATACTCCTAGAATTGACCATTTAGCATTAATGAAACACAATCACAATGATCCCACTAGATCTCTCGTGGAACACATGCAAGGGTTATTTGATTTGTCTTTTTTTAAAAACTCCAACCCAGCTTCATGAACATTCACTCTGGCTACGTCTAGACTGCAAGCCTCTTTCGAAAAAGAGCGTCTAGACGGCAAGCAGTACTTTCGAAAAAGCAAGCCGCTTTTTCGAAAGAGCACCCAGGCAGTCTGGATGCTCTCTTTCGAAAAAGCCCTGTTTGCATTCAAGAACGCCTTTTCTCGAAAGAGCACTTTCGAAAAAAGGCGTTCTTCCTCGTGAAATGAGGTTTTCCGCTGTCGAAAGAAAAGCCGCATTCTTTTGATTTAATTTCGAAAGAACGCGGCTGTAGTCTAGAGGCAGGTGAAGTTTTTTCGAAAAAAGCCTTCTTTTTTCGAAAAAACCCTTGAGTCTGGACACAGCTTCTGAAACAAACTTCTAGCCAGGCCAGAGATGTAAATAAAAACATAATTGACAAATAATAAACAGACTTTAAGGTTGAAGGAATCAGAACTCTTCCAAGATGCATCTTATGTTCACTGTTCCAGAAACACTTTTAGAAGGCAGACCATAGCATTGATGGTATCATAAATTTTTCCACAGTTGAAAGTGGACATTTACAGAGAATTTTAAAAAAAAGATTCTTCTGACTTGAGTACTGAACTGGGAGTTAGGAGACCTGGCTCCTATTCCCAGCTCTGCCCCCAACCTATTGTATGAATGTGGGCAAGTCACTTCCCTCTGTACTAAAGGTTCCTCTTCCACCCTGTGTCTATCCTAGCTGGTTAGATTGTAAAGCTCTTTATGGCAAACTGGCTTTCATTATAAGAGTGTACAGGGCCTAGCACAAAGGGGCCCTACACTTTGTTAGGTCCTCTAGGCACTAATGCAATACAAATAATAAATCCTCTTATCTCATACTGTGGAGTGAGGGGCAGTAAATGAAATTGGTGTGATCCTACTGGGCAGGGAAGAGGAGGAAGATACATTTCCAGAGTTTGCACAGAGACTATGTGAACTGCACTTTGATGCAAAGGGGACTTTTCTGAAAAGGGACTGGCACTGTCAATCTGCCACAGCACATTCTTCTGTCCATCCCTCTTGTCACTCAGGGCATACTAGCCATGGGGAGGCACGTGGATTTGCACCACTATGGTTTTGAGGAGAATGTTGTCTTCTTCCCAAGCTGCCAACATCCCCTGCACACAGCCTGACTGTGTCTACATTGGCACGATCTTGCACAAAAGCACATGCATGCTCTCTTCTGGAAGAGTTTTTGCACAAGAACTCTTCCACAAAAGAGGTTTTGCGCAAGATCATGCCAATGTAGACGTAGCTCCTGTGTTCTCAGGTGATGCACAGAGACAAGGATTTGGCCCTTTTAAGAGTAACTCCCCACATATCTCACGATCACTGAATTTTTGTGTCCAAGTATGTTTTCTCTCACAACCACCACCACGACTACCTCCTCCTGTTTAAGGACTCGATCCAAAGCCCCCATGGAGTCAGTGAATTTTGCCATTTACTTCAGTAGGTTTTGGTTCAGGCCTTGTACTTGCAAGGAAGCCATTCATTTATGACATCAGTGTCTGTGGTGGAAATGAAGGTGATCTCACAACTACAGTCATTTGACTTTATGCTGCAGAATCAAACAAGAGAAAAAGACCAGAAGAGAGAAAGTCTTTTATCATAAAAACAACAAGGGCCAGATGGAGTTTGACATGACTCTGATTCTCTTGGCAAAAGCCATGAATTCTATAGGAGTTCAGAACAAGGCAGGGCTTTTGTAATCCACTGCCCAAAACTCTATCAGACATTTTTACAAGTTTGGCTGCAGTGTCCAGAGTAGTGTAATGGAATATTAGAAAGTATTCTAAGTTTTTCCAATAGCTTAAATTAACGACTTGTAAATTATTATTTCCTGATAAAAGATACTCTGCTCATAATAATATGACAGACTTTATTTTGCAATTTTATTAAAAACAACTTGCCTTCATGGCACTATGGAATATTTTACACTTGTAAGACGCTAGGGTTGTGGAGTATTCTTGAGACCTTTGAAGCCAGAGCTTACAGAGCAGCTTCACAAATTCCACGGCAGGAGTTCCTTTCCTTACTTTCTGAGTAAATATAGTGTTTAACATGTACTAGCAGTTACCGGACAGTGGCATCTGACAGACCTCAAAAGATGAGGTCGAGATGGTGAGATTACATTATGTGTCAAAGAGGAGGACACCGCCAGATAAGCAGAAGGAAGATACAGGGGAGACAGGGAGACAAGAAAGTATCCCTGAAGAATGGACAGTTCAGAGAGGCAAAGTTGAATGTGATAGCTCCACCGGCTCCTGGTTCATTTCACTATCTGAGGCTGGGAGTGAGTGGCAACACTTTATTGACCTTGCAAGAAGATATCCAGTGGAAGTCTGCAAAGGTTCTGAATTCCTCCAAAACAGACCATGAGGGTCAAGAGAGAATGCATTACAGTAAGTTAAAGCGATAGAAAATTAAGGCATGGATGAAGATTATCAGAGATGACAAAGCAGTGGGGTGGTGACAGAATGCACAAACCTGGGAAACATGGGAGGAAAGCGTTCTAGCCAATGCAGGTCTGGGTTGATGAGAGTAAGTTTTTGCGCTAGTGCCATTTGGCCAGGAGAATCAGTTCTATTTTTCCTGGTGCCCGCTCCTCTCCACCCCCATGCATCGCCACTCTGATAGGTCTATAATCTACAATGTTCTATATCAATGAGTTTAAAAATGTTCAGTGAGAACAGAACATGTGTCGGGAAAGGGTTTTATAAATCTATTTCTGTTAATTATAGATATGAAAGTAAGTTTGAGAGACTGGGGCAGGTCCAGGTTCATCTGCCCCCTACATTCTCCAGCCAGAGTGAGGAATGCAGCAAACTGCGCCTCTTTCCCTTGCTCCCTGATGAAGGGGAACAGCTAGCAATTTCCCCAAACAAATTGGGGGGGGGGGAGATTCAGTTGCCCCTGCTCTCCCTAAAAGGTATATGGGGGTGGGAGGCTTTGGGATGAGGCACTACCAGGTGCGGGGGTGCCCCAAGCCAGCCCCTTTCACCTGCCTGGTGATTCTGTCTCTCTTCTGTATGGTTTTATGATACACAATCCCATTCCATGCAGATCCTATTGTCCTGGTAAAACCAGACACTTACCTTGTTTCAAGTTAAAAGAAGAAGCTGCATGCCAAGTTTGGTGGTCCTAGTTCTTATAGTTTAGGAGGAGTTCTTGAACAGACAGACAGTTTCCTCTCAAATATATAGTAGATGTGTCTTGAAGTCAATGGGATAACACATGTGAGCAGATCTTGCACATATTTTTGTGTTCACAGAGATTTTCATCTCTACTGCCCCGATGACCAGTTCCTTGGTTTTCTGATAACTTATTTCTGTCCTCTTCCTTGGTCCAGTCCTCTGGTTAAGTCACCTTTTAAGGTCATTTCCCTTCTATGCTAATACAAATCTACAGTAATACAAATTAACTTAAAATCCAAATAATCCTAGCTCTGTTCTCTTGAGTCTTCACCTTTGACTGTGTTTTTCTCTTTCCTAAGTGTCCTCTGGCCTGTTTACAGCTGAAATCATTAGTTCAATTCAAGTCATGAGATTAAGGTCATCTGGTTGATAATTGCTACCTCATTGTCAAAGCTGATTTAGACTCCCCTTAACAGAGCTGCCACACCCCTTAAAGATATAGGCCCAATGTCTTCTACTATAAAGACGACAAAATTGATCTGATGAGACTAGAACAAGGCCCTGACTGAGCAGCTCTGCTGTACAATTGTTTGACAGAAGTACAGATGATGAAGAGGGAAAAGGAGAAATAAAAGGGTCAAGAACTCAGTTAGGCTATGTCTACACTCACTGCTTCTTGCGCAAGAACGACTGCTCTTGTGCAAGGATCCGCAGAGCGTCTACACTGCCCATCCGCTCTTGCACAAGTAAATGTACAGTTCGGCGTGATAAGAGACGGCTCCTTGTGCAAGAGCTACGCTGTTTTCTATCAGGCTTAAGCTCTCTTGCGCAGGCGCTCTTACACAAGAGGGCAGCGTGGATGTTCGGCAAGCACGTACTTGCGTAAGAATTGGCCTCCAGTGAAAAACACAGGTGGCCTCTCTGACACTCTGTACAGGCAATCACCACTCGTTGGTTCCCCCTAATTGGCCCCCCCTTAAAGGCACAGGCATGGAGCACAGCCATTTGCCATGTGCCGCCCGGGTAGCAGCCAGAGGGAGGAATGGCAGCTGCCCAGCCTCAGCCAGGTCCCTCAGACCCCATGGAGGAGCCACCCCAGAGCACCCAGCAGGCCCGAAGGGGCACCAAGCGGCGGGCTCCATGCTGGAGCACCGCTGTGGTGACTGCCCTCCTGGAACTCTGGGGAAAGGAGGAGGCCCTCCTGGACCCTAAGTCCCGGAGGAGAAATTCACACATTTTTGCCCAGATGGCCCAGGTGCTGGCCGCAAAGGGATACCCGGCCCGGACCCTGCAACAGGTCTGGGCCAAGGTTAGGGTATGTCTTCACTGCCACCCTAGTTCGAACTAGGGTGGTTAATGTAGTCATATGAACTTGCAAATGAAGCCCGGAATTTGAATTCCAGCCACACCTGTCTCCGGGCATCGTGACGTGCTGGGAGGAGGGCACAGGGCTCTGGAACACTATTTGGGGCAGGGCTCACTGACCATGTTGCTCTCCTTTGCTTCTCCTGCAGTGGGATCCCCAGCCAGCGAAGGACCTTCCAGACCCATCCCAACAGCGCAAAGGATCCAGGGCCCGTCGCAACGCTCCCGGGATCACCACCACCTGCTCCGCCGCCACATCTGCATGATTGAGTGCATGGAGGATGCTCTGACTGAGAAGATCTATGCAGATACGGAGTGGTGGGCTACAGAGGAAGGCGAAAAACCTCCAGGGTCTCTGCCAATCTACCCTGGAGGAAAATTCCTTCCCGACCCCAAATATGGCGATCAGCTAATATCACCTGAGAGCACCAGCCTACCCTGGCTTGTGTCACATCTCTGGTCATGACCTTCTTTGACATTTCAGAAAGAAAAAAAAAAAGCCAAAGCCAAACAAACTAAGAATACAGCGTGGAAAAAGTTCCTTCTTGATCTGGTTGAAGTATGAGAGATCAGGAACTATGGGCTGTGTCTAGACTGGCCAGTTTTTCCAGAAAATCAACCGCTTTTCCGGAAAAACTTGCCAGCTGTCTACACTGGCCGCTTGAATTTCTGCAAAAGCACTGACTTCCTACTGTAAGAAATAAGTGCTTCTTGCGGAAATACTATTCTGCTCCTGTTCAGGCAAAAGTCCTTTTGAGCAAAGCTTTTGCGCAAAAGGGCCGGTGTAGACAGCTCAGATTTGTTTTCCGCAAAAAAGCCCCGATCGCGAAAATGGCAATCGGGGCTTTTTTGCAGAAAAGTGCGCCTAGATTGGCATGAACGCTTTTCCGCAAAAAGTGCTTTTGCGGAAAAGCGTCCGTGCCAATCTAGACGCTCTGTGCTGAAAATGCTTTTAATGGAAAACTTTTCCATTAAAAGCATTTCTGGAAAATCATGCCAATCTAGACGCAGCCATGGGGTTTCAAATAGGCACACTGACCCTATAAAGGTTAAAACCCAGACCTGGGAGAAGGTGGAGGGTGGAGCCCACATCTGAGGCAGATATAGCTAATTAGGGCCCAGCTGGGGCTGTATAAATGAGGGCTCCTGGAGGGAAATAAAAGACCCACTCTTGGTCTAGCTCTGGAGCAGGAGGGATCTGATTGCTCAGGAAACTGGGGGCTTCCTGAGACCGAGCAGTGCTGCGGTGCTCTGGTCTGATCTCACTCCCAGGCTGCAGGGCCTGAGTGTATTAAGGCTGCAGGGAAGCAACCAGGGTAGGAGAAAACAGTAGGTCCGTACTCCTTGCCAATGATGAGTGGCCATTTCAGTCTGCCTCAGGTGCAGAGGTAAGGGACTAGATGATGACTGGCAGTGGGTCACTGAGGAAAGGTGGGCATAAAAGAATTGGGGGGGTTGCTGGGCAGTGAAGGACCCCAGACAGTGTGCCTGTTATGATTTTCCATGCATGAGTGGAGTGAGTTTTGTCTTGTGCACCAATATTGAGGTGATTGTGTGCCTCTGTGGTTATAAGTAAGTTATAAATCTCTCCCTTTCCCCCTCTGCTGCCATGTTTTCCACCCCCCACTTGCCACCCTGGTGCCTGTTGCTGCCACCCACCCCTCCTCTGCTATCCTGGCTCCTGCCCTTCTCACTCCCCTCAGTCCTCCTCAGACCTGCCCCCACCTTTCTGACCCCTGCCCTTTCCTTGTGTCCATGCCTCCTCTACTGCCACCATCCCCTTTCCTAGCACCTCCCTTTACCCACCTGCCCTGCCTCTCTCCTCTGCTCTCTGGTGCTTGTCCTTCCCTTCCACTCCCTTTCCCTCTCTGTGTCTGCTCTTCTGCTTCACCCCCAAAATTGCCCTGGCATCTTCCTGGTATCTCCCTCTTCTCTCACGTCCATTGCTCTCTTCTTCTCTGGTACCCAGTGCCCTCTGTCCCAGTTCTCCTCATGCCTGTCTGTGCCCTCACAAATGACTTGTTCCATCCCCTGCCTTCCTCATGCCCACCCCTTCTTCTTTCATCCCCTCTTCTCTTGACACCCACTCCTACCCTCTCCCCCTTCCCATTGCCCCACCCTTCTCCCAGCATCACCCTGTCCTCTGCTCCCCTTTCCAGCCCCCACTGACACCTTCCCATCCCCACTGCTTCTTATGTCCTTTCCCTTCATTGTTTCCTCTTGGTCCCCTGACATCTGTCACTCCTCCCTGCCCCTTGGTGCTGTCCCCTTTCTTCTTCTGCCTTGCCCCTCTCCTCTCCTCTCCTCTCCCCTCAACACAAGCTCCTTCCGCTCCTCATCTCTACCTTTCCCCTTCCTTCACATTCTACCTTCCTGATGCTTGCACCCTTTAACCCCTCCCCCCCAGCTCTCTAGTTCCAGGACTGGGCTATGTGGCGGGTGGCTGTCCTTTGTGCCAGGGTAGAAGCTGGGCCATGGTACTATTTTTAGGTACTGCAGCCCAGGCTCCAGCTCTGGAAGCCACTATATGGGCCACATGGTGGCTGCCCAGCTGCTCCTGGCATAGAGCAGCCACCTGCTATGTGGCCCTGCACCCAGGTGCAGCTGTGCAACTCTTTTGAGGGGGCAAGCAGGACTGAAATTCTTGGGGTGCACCCATGCAGGTGCACACCCTACAGAGAACCCTGATCCCAGAGTGCAATGGCACTGACCTAGGACAGTTTGAGGAGGAAAGAGCACTATGGCCAGGAAGGGACACAGAGCTGAACCAGCAGAAGACCTGAACCAGAGGCTGGGACACTGACCAGCAAAGGGCACACTGGGGCAGGAGTGCTGATTCTCAGAGCAACCAGTGGGAAGTGCTGTGGGGGGTGAGTGAATGTCCTGTGACAGGAACATAGCACATGAGCCAGCAGGAATCTCTAGAGGTGCTCAGTCCTGATTTCCACCATAAAAAGCAATGTCTTAACCCTCCATGATATTTACCCTGATGATTTTTTTCCTGAGAGTACATTTCCCCTTTTGGCCTTCATTTCACTAGGCTACACAAGGTGATCTTTTAATCATCTTTCGTAAAGTAAAGATGATCTTTGTTCCCTGATCATCCTAATAGCTCTCTGCTGCCCCTGTTGCAGTTTGAATTAACCTTTCTTGAACATGGGTGAGCAGAATTGTACACAATACTCCAAATGAGGTCTGACCAGTGCCTTGTATAATGGCAAAACTCTTCCCATCTGAACTAGAAACACTTTGCCTAATGCATCCTTTTTCATGGCTGCATTGCATTGGTGGCTGGTAGTCATCCTGTGGTCAACCAATGCACCCAGGTCCTTCACCTCCTCTCACTTTCAACTGATGAGCCTTCAGTTTATAGCAATAGATCTTATTAGACACTACAACGGAATCAACAAAGGACAGTGATCGGATTTTTTTTAAATTTCCCAGGACTTTGTGTAATTATTTTCCCTTGTGGAAAGAGGTTTATAATGTGGCCAAACCACAACAGTAGTTTTAAACCCACTTTCCACAGATATGAGACAAGACATGAGGCTGCTACAGCATGGAAGAGTTCTGGAGCTGGGAATCTCTCTGGAGGAAAAGAACTACTCTGGTCGTATAATATGGTCTTTAAAAGATTTAGATTATTGTATATCTGAGTGAAAAGCATTTGAAGCCACTAAGGGCTATTTTTAACCAGGTGGATTGAGCAAGTTCCTTTAAAAAGGAAAATCTAATTTTTTTAAGTATCAGAAAGTTGATAATGAGCATTAAGCACACTGTTGTGACTTCATTTTTTGCTAGTCTAAAAGTAAAGTTAGAGAGAGATAAAATTTCCACTGATTATATTTTCTTTAGTATGATATGGTTTTGAATGATGCAGCCATTGTAATGTTTTAATGGAAGAGGATACAAATGAAATACAGTACCCACAAAAGTAAAGCTTACAGCAATAGGAAAATATGTGCATCATTTTTTATTATGGAAAATTATATAAACCCACCAGAGTTAAGACCAGTCTGGCTTTAATGTCAACATCTAATTTCAGACAGTCTTCAAATATAGATTATATCCCAAGTAATGGGCAGAAGACCCTCCCAGCCCAAATCTTTGCTGCAGGCTTGTGTTCCCTCAGAGCTCCTTCACACAGTCCCACTCAGTTCCCAGAACCTCAATCCTTTACCTCAGGTTTCTATAACTCCTTTGCAAAACAAGACACCCACAAATCTTTGCCCCATGTGTCAGATTTTCTCTGAGTCTTTTTCCTAGGCTCCAGAGATCCACTTCTTGGTGTAGCATAGAGATGGAAAATCCCATATAATTGGTTAACTAGTTAAACAATGTTTAACCATTTATTAAAAAGGAGATAGGTGGAGGAGAGGGGCAGTACAGTTTGGCTGGGCTGGAGTGTTCTCCATGCCCTCTGCAGCCATGCAGGAGCCCACTGTGCTCAGGGGCTACTCCAGCCCAGCCAGAATAGTCCCTGCCTACAGTGCACCCAGGCTGGCCATGGACAGGGGCTGTTCTGGCCAAAATGGCACATCCCTGTCTGTGGCAGACCACACAGGGCTGGAATATGGGAGCTGCTCCAGCCCCTGCCAGTCAATTAGAACCAGTAAACAGCACCAGTTAAAGGTGATGTTTACTGGTTAATCAGTTAAACTTTCACATCCCTAGTGTAATCGCTGTTAAGTCGATTCAGCTATATTGGGTCATAACTCATCTTAGCATTCCCCAACCCATACACCAGCTTCTTGCCCTCTTCTCTCATGTTCCTTTTCTAGACTGTGCCACAAGGAACCTGCCACCCACAGCCTTCCCAGGAAAGCAAATAGCCACACCACTACATCACCCTCTTGCTGAAAGGTTACCTTTATTAGAGTCCAGAAAGAATGTCTATCACTTACCTGCTTCCAGTCACGTGCTCTCAGAATCCTTGTCACGGAAGGGGCCAAGGCCCATAGCTGACAAGCTTTGCCCTTAAAAGCATAGCTTGCTCCTTTATACTATCCTATAGGTTTTTGTTTTTTTTTAAAAAAAACAACAGCCTGCAGAATTCTATAGCAGTGACAATTCTCTTCTAAGTTTTATAGGGTACTTAGAAGAACCTGTAGAAAGGCAACCATTTTCTATTGCATTCTGTATGATTTTTCCATGAGGGCTAGTACTGGTCCATGAAAGATTAGCTGGCATTACTGTACCAAACTCTGTGTCATACAGCTGAAGCTCAAACTCCATTCTGAAATGGTAGATGCAGTTTCAGATGGTGTGATATGATGGAAAGTGAGTATTATAGAGGTATCAGCTTGGATTAAGTGCAAAGTTCTCATGAGCCCTTAAAGCAAAAGAGGGGAAATGGCAAAACTCTTTTCCCATTATTAATTATTAGTTTTTGTGTGACCATAGTGCCTAAGAGCCCCACTCATGGCATTGGACACCACTGTGCTGTACAAACACAGAACAAAAAGATAATCCCTGCTGCAAAGAGCTTACAATTTAAATACAAGGCAAAATGCAGACACACAATGAAGCAATATGGTCTATTTAGATAAGACAGTCACTGGGTGGAAGCAGAGTGAACAATGTCATGGTGACAAACATGTTGGCACCACAATTATTGTTTTGCAGAGGAGTTTTAGAACGGGATCAGTTATATGGGAGGGGGAAGGGGAAGCCAGAGGAGAAGAGTAAGATGGGCAGGTGTGGAGTGAAGTGACTATGAGGGAGGAAGAGGGTTGGAGCAAATAGCCAATCCCCACAGGGCTGAGAAAATCAGAGAAGTTTGTGCAGTTGTGACTGGAATGTCCAAAGATGAAAAAGATGCTTGCTTGGGCTGCTTCTGTTCCTACAGGTTGGTTGCATGCTGCACTTCTCCCCCAAGGTCACATGATGGGGAGCAGGAAAAGGATGACCTGGATCCTAGGCCCTTCCACAAGTGTGGGGGAGGGGAGAGGAAGGGAAGAGGGGTGCCTACCCTGCACAGTTATAGGTTCAGTGAGGCCCTGAGTGGAGAGGCAGCCCCAGCCGGGTTACATTTTTCTCCCAGTGTAGCAGTCCTTGCTTTGGCAGCTTCTGTTCCTACCTGCTTTAGTCAAATACATAGTAGATATCTACAGGGAAAGTAATATGGTGAAACACAAAATGTCTACTAAGTTCTCAAAGTCTGTTGGGGACAACTTTTTGTTTTAGAAGGTAAAGAAAAGTAACTGGAGGACAGCCATTTCAGACTTGATTCTGACTAACAGATAATTGGTTACAAATAAGAAAGTGGACGGCAGCTTGAGAGAAAATGCTCATGAAAGTCTAAAGAAGGAAGGAGTTAAGAGTGAGAGAAGAATAATGATGATGATCTTCAAAAATGGTAGATTTTAATACAGGCCATGTTCCAAAAAATACAGATATGTTCCAAAAAACTTGGACTTATAGTGAAACAACTTAAAGCGGGGAATTTGTTTTCCATGGCTGACATCCATTTGTGCAAATTGTTTTTTATTTTTTGCAACTTAAGAGCAGGGAATGGGAGGACTTATAATGCATCAGTTCCTACAAGCATCAAAGACTTTAGTGCGGAATGGATGTATACCGGGGCGACTTATAGCGGGGACGTCCTGTAACACAGAGAACTGGTAGGCAGGGATCCACTGGAAGTGAAAAGAAGTTCTGGAGAACTGGCAGTTTCACAAGAAGACAATAATATCACAAGTGTAGACTATTTCATAGGAAATAGAAGACTAAAGAGGCTAATATGGGTACGTCTACACTGCGGTGCTAATTTGGAATAATTTTGGTATTCCAAAATAGCTATTCCTCGTCTTTTAAACAAGCCCATTATTTCAAAATACATTTCAAAATAATGGGCTCACTATTCCCACGTCCCTGTTAACCTTGTTCCACAAGGCTTAAGGGACATTTTGGAATAGTGCTCTATTTCAAAAATTGGTGCTGTATAGATAGCAACAAATTTTGAAATAAGCAATTTCTTTCGAGCTACGGGTGCAATACAGATGCACCCCATGGCTTAATCAGGAACTCTAATTACCTGAAAATAAAAAAAGGAATATTACAAAAAGTGAACAAATTACTAAAGTGCAAGTGTGTAGGAACTAAATCAGAAAGGCTAAAGCACAAAAGATTTATACCTAGCAAAGAACATAGAAGGCAATTAGAAGAGGTTCTATAAATACATTAAAAGCAAGAGGGAGAAAATAAAATGAAGGGAAGGAGAGCTTATAACAGATGGTACCAAGAAGGCTCAGGTGTTTAATTCCCATTTTTCTTTTTCTTTACTAAAAATATTGTGACCAGTTACTTAACATGATTAATATTAAAAGGGGAGAAAGAAAGAAAATAAGTCACAACATGGAAAGAATGAATTAAAGAATATTTAGATGTGTGACATGTTTTCAACTCAGTGGGCTGAAACAATTTTGAAACCATCAGCTATTCCTGGAGGATGGATGAAGTTCAGAGTACAGAAGATTGTAAAATTTGGTACATATATTTAAAAGGGGAACAAAGAGAATTTAGGGAATTACAAACCAGTCAGCCTAACTTTGATATATGGAAAGATGCTGTAACAAATAATTAAACAATTAACTTTAAACACCTCAAGGAAAATAGATTAATAAATAATAACCAACAGAGATTTGTCAAGAATAAATCATGCAAAAGCAACCTAATTTCCTTCTTAGGCATGGTTTCTGGCCTACTAAATGGCAGGGATAGGAGGAGATGATGTAATATATCTTGCTTTTAGTTAGGTATTTGATACAGTCCCATGTGATAGTCTCAAAAGAAAACTACAGAAATATAGTCTAGATTAAATTACCATAAAATGGGTGCACGACTGGTTGAAAAGTCACGCACAAAGAACAGTTATAAATGGCTCACTTTCAAACTGGGAGAATGTATATTATGGGATTCCACAGTGGTCTGTCTGAGGATATTCAATATTTTCATTAATGACCTGGATAATAGAGTGGAAAGTATATTTATAAAATTTGCACCATATTTCCAAATATGACACCAAACTAGAAATTACTACAAGTACTTCACAGAACAGAATTAGAATTCAAAAGGGCCTTGATAAATTGGTCTGCAATCATCATGATAAAATTCATTCAAGACAAGAACAAAGTACTGAAGTTAGAAACGAAAAGTCAAAGGCAGAGCTATAAAATGGGTAATAACCAGTGCCTTATATACAACATGAGGTAACTTGCCCAACTCTACCCAGATCTGGTGAGGGCTTAGCTGGAGTATTTTGTCCAATTCTGAATGCCACACTTCAGGAAAAATATGGGTGAATTGGAGAGAGTTCAGAGGAGAACAACCAAAATTAGAAAACCTGATTAAGGAAAAGAAAAAACTGGGCATGTTTAGTCCTGAGAAAAGATGACTGAGGGAGAATCTGAAACAGTCTTGAAATATGTTAGGGGCTCTTCTAAAGAAAGCTGTGATCAATTGTTCTTCATAAACACAGGGGCTATGTCTATACCACGCTGTTTTGCGCAAGAAATATGCAAACGAGGCAAAGCATGGAATATCACTGAACCTCATTTGCATAATTAATAAGCGGCTGCTTTTTGCACAAAAACCCCCTCTTGTGCAAGAGCCATTCTTCCTGAAAAACATGCGGAATAACAGCTCTTGAGCCATGCAGATGGCTTCCTTTTGCACAAAAGCCTCTTGCGCAAAAACAGAGCCTAATTAATTATGCAAATGAGGTGCAGCAAAATTCCATGCTTTGCCTCATTTGCATATCTTTTGTGTACGAGGGGGCAGTCTAGACATAGCCTGACGGTAGAACGAGTAGTACTCAGCTTAATCAACAGAAAAGGAGTTTTAAATTAGATACTGTACTAGAAGATTTACCTGGCATTGCCTGGGGCTGGTGCTGGCCCAGGGTGACCAGGGCAGTGTGTATCACACTGACTGCCCACTGGCTTTTCCCTGGGGCCAGGCTGGGGGGAGAATGGGGAGAAAGTGGGCTGCTGGCTTCTCTGTGGGGCCAGTCTAGGGGTGGCGGGACAAAGTGACCCGGGAGGTGGGATGGCAGTTGGGGGCTGGAGAGCTGTGTACTGGGTCCTCTGGGACGTGTGCTGGAACCAGGGGCCACATGCCAGGGCCCAGGGGCCAAAGGCCGTGCACCAGGGCCAAACTGGGGGCTGCGCACTAGCCTGGGGGCTGGAGCCATGCAGTAGCCGGCAGCTGCTCCGACAGGCGAGCTGGGGTGGCAGAAGCCATGCTGCTGGCCAGCAGCTGCCTCCTGAGGCTGGGATGCTTGCTGCCCCTCCATGGTCATTCTTGAGTATAACTGCCCCCTGTGCTTACTGGCCCCCTGTGATCATTCATGAATATAGCTGTCTTTGCACTCTCACACCCCTTTGCATTTGATGTCAAACAATCACATTCCACACGCAGTCCATTGTCCTGGCACATCATCTTTGACCTTGCTTTAAGTTATGTTCAAAGGAAACTGCATAGCAGATTTGGTAGTTTTAGCTCTTACCATTTAAGAGGAGTTCTTGAACAAACCGATTCACAGACACACAAACTCTCTAAAATATATAATCGATTAGGAAAAGCTTTCTAACTATAAGTATAGTTAAGTAGTAAAATAGGTTAGCTAGGGAGTCTCTGCAATCCTCATCACTGGAGGTTTTAGAAACAATTTATATAAATATCAGTTAGGGATGGTAGTCTTGACACTGTCTCAGCATGGGAGAATAGATTAGATGGCCTCTCGTGGTCCCTTCCACCTCTACATTTATAAAGTTTGATTAGGATAGGGTTTGTATAGTGTTAGGACTTGACTTTGTTAACGTACATGTTATACTAAATGTCACTGAAGACTGTGGACCTATGAAAGTAGATAGATAAAATGATATGCAGAAGTGTGTTCAGAGCATGCTAATACACAGAAGTGTGTTCAGGAAAACAGCAGACTAGATCTGCTTTTAAAATATGGGAAGTAAAGCCTATCTTGGCAGCCCTCAAGATCTTCCATTGCCAAATTCTGACATTGGAAAGAATCCCATTAACTTCAAAGAAGTTGGATCAGGCCTTAAGCACAAATCACATTCATAGAAGGATAAGTGACAGAACAGTGGACGATAACAGATACATGGATTTTCTGGAAGTTCAGACTTTGCCTTGAACTTTTTATCATGGTTTTCTCTTTCACTGGCATACTGTCACAGGTATGGCTACCCCATCACATTCCCTTTTGATGAAACATGGCACTGCAGGCGCTCCCTCCCTCAGTTTTCAAGATGTGGCAGGGTGTCTGGACCAGAGTAGGCCATACCAGGAACTCAGCAACAGTCTTCAAACATTAAGAAATTCAGAATTTGGCTGAATACTCCTTTAAAGTAATACACACGAAACACAACTGCTTTAATCCAAGGCCTGGCCCTGCCCTGGTCCAGGGGGCCTGAATTATTTCTGAGGCACTGCTCCAGTCTCAGGCAGCACTTCCCCTGAGCAGTAGCTGGCAAGCTTTCTTATCTGGCCAGCTGGCTCCCAATTGGTCAATGTCTCCTTCCTGGCCTTTCTGTGCCTCTGGAGGACTAAGTCTTTTTGGTAGCCCAGCCTAAACAGATTTTCCTTCAGCCTCCAGCAGAAAACTCCTGATAGACCTTTCCTACGCACATCTCTGTGCATCAGATAGAAATTGGTCACTGTTGCCTTTGGAGCACATGCCTAAACATTTGCCAGTTTCACAATACATGGTGATATCCTATGCTCCGTGCACGTGTCAATTTAGTCTTCGATGACAACCATGAATGTTCCTATAGAGCCAAGATTTTCTACTACTTTGCACTCTGTTTAATATTACAGGCCTGGGCCATAACAGATTTCAGTGAATATAAAGATTTAGATCATGCTTTCAAACATGTAATACAAGCGTAAAACACTGTCAAATCCAGATGGTACTATTTGATGTTTTCTTTGTAAATGACTATTCAGGTCATAGGATAATGGAGTGTTAGGCCCATTGTAATGGCTTGGAAATCTTGCTCCTGTCTAGTCTAGTACAATATTCAATATTTGGATCTGTGAGGACACCTTGGCACTACACTCACATTGTTGTTAAGGCTATAGCAGAGGTCCACAAACCTGTGTCAAGCACCCTCTCAGGAGGTGCAGAGGAGCATTTGGGAGGGGTGGGAACATTCAACTTGGGCAAGCTCCTACAGAGAGCATGCAGGGAACGCCATCCAGCTTCTCCCTACTCAGCTCTGCTCTTGCTTCACCTCCATCTCCCATCCCCAAACTCAACATGGCTCCGCACTCGGCCACAGGCCCAGTTGCTGCTCCCACTGTGGCCCAGCCGTGGCTCTACTCCCATTCTTGTCCTCAGCCTCAGTTTGCGGCTTCATTCCTGGCCCAGGGCTTAGCAGCCACACCCAGCTGCTGACCACAACCATGGCCTGGCTGTTGGTTTTATTCACACCACTTTTCCAGGCTCAGCCCTGGCTGTGTTACCATCTCTGGCCCCATTCCCGGCCTTAGAGTCAGCTGGGGTCTCAACTCATCTCCCTTCCACCAGCTGTATTCCTCCTCCCCCCCCCCCCCGAAGCAGCTTCTGGCCCCTGCTCGGGGGAAAAGTGGGGGAGCACAGATGTGGTACAGGGGGAGGTGACCCTCAAAAGTTTGTATTTATAGTATTAGTAGTAATGGCAATAATGACTTGCAATTTGTAGCTGTCCTGTGCATCTGCAGCTCCCATTTTAACATCAATGCAATTTGTGGAGCAATACTATATAGCAGTTTCTTCTACTCAGTGACTGAAATTAATGAATTAGGCTCCATTACAGGGGCTATGGATTGTTGCCTCCCATTTAAAGACAGTGAAAATGAGGTGCTGAGAAGTTGTGTGAATTTCTAATGTCACACAAGAAGTCTCTGATACAGCTGGAAACATACCCCAGGGCCAATATTTCCAATGATTTTGGATGCCTTCATGAAATGCCATAAATGGGCATAACTCAGAGTGAGTGCTCAAAACATGGTTGAAAAACAGACTCTTTTGAAGTGTCTCAAATTGGGCACCCAGCATTATTTGTCACCCTGGTCCAGATTCTCCGATTTCCAATTCCACATGTGTGATATCGCCAAACATGTGTGTTTTACAGCCAATGCAAAATGGGTGCTATAATTAAAGGCAGTGTTTCTGTCCCAACCACCAGAAGTCTAAAAATGCTTCCTTAATGTTCTTCAGACACTGTTGTGTTTTTTAATCTGTTCAGTTAAACTTAAATACATTATTTTTCAGGCAAGAAGCTTGGATAAATCCTGTGTTTTAAAGAACAGTTATGCTCCAAGAAATCCTTTTGCTCAATATACAGTATTACAACAGTTTCTATAAATATAAATTGTTTTACAGACAAAGACAGACATTGCAGTCTGTTCTAGTTTACACTGAAATTAAGCCAGCCAATTTCTCATGCCAGCAATACAATAATCATGATAACATTATTTCAGTTTGTGAAAGCCAAGCTCCAGTATGCTACAACTTAGAACCAAGCACTAAATAAAATTAAGCAAAAGACAAGTCATGCTAAAGGAAATGAATGCAAATAAAAATGAAATGTTTACATTTCTTTCTTGGGTTCATATATAAACTGGGTGTATATAAGAAATTGTATGTTTAGCTAAATTTTCTGTCCTTTTTTATTATTTCAAAAATGGGACTTTGCAGACAAAGATATTGTGGGAAAGAACATTTCTGATGCAAGAATGCAGATTGTAGGGTAGGGGAAGGAAAATGGGGCTCTGACCAATTAAAAGCTTTAGGAAAGAAAGGAGAATCAATTAAATGCCAGAGGGAAGGTACTGCTTGTGGGGGTGATGGAGAAGAGGTTTTGACAAATCCAAACTACAGGGAATAACTATGTTCCACAAGACCAGGAGTGGAGGATGAAAATAAGTTGTATTAACATCAATATAGTCTTGGGAAAATAGGGAACTTGCTTCAGCATGGATAATACTAAGTGAAGCTTTCTGTAGGCCGAATAAACAAGCAAGATTAATGAGTTAGTGTTTGTAGAGTACTTTGAAGATGCAAAGTACTGTATAAAGTGTTATGTGTTATTAAGATACCCTATGCTTCAAACTGAGCTGCTGGATTATTAGCCCTTATTGATCTAGCACTGCATTATTTTGAACAAACAGCAAATCCAGTAGAGTCTCTCAGTATGAGGCAGTCTCTGAAAATGCAATATTTACAAAATAAATATATTGGAACTTTTTTCTAGACTTTTATTTTGGTAAGTTTCTAGACTGAAATCAAAGAGACAAAAATGACATTGTCAAATGTATCCTTTGACTGTAACTGTAATTTAAAGGTCTATGCCTATGTAATTCTCTTGTCCTCCCCCTTCTCCTCCCCCCCATATACATACACTAATTCCAGGCCAGTTATTTATTTTGCTCCCTCCTCTCCCTCTGAAGAACAGATTTTTGAAGTCACCCAACGAAACATGCTTTATTTAAGGACTATATTCCTAGAGCAATGGATTCTTTGGAGACCTAAGGGCTGCAGAGCACTTCATTAGTTCCACATAATGAAAGAATGGTGCAATTGAAGGAGGTCTCTAAGGAAGAATGGCGTGAAAATTAGAGACCCGTCTGCTCACTTGCAAATAAAAAAAATTGTGGATTTGCTAAATAAAGCACACCGTCTCCATTCAGCCCACTGAGAAAGGGTCCCCACTCAATCCTCTTACCATTGACAATATAATAAAACCGGAGGGACGTTTTTGAAGTAGATCTGCACATTCCACATTTGGATTGAGGGGCAATGGACTGTTTAAATTGCTATTTACATTTCCAGCTGTTTTACCAGTGATTTGCCCAACTTAATAGCTCTTTAAGCTTTTAAACAAGAAAATAGCTATTCTCACGATTCAAAGAAGAAACCATGGTTATTTCAGACTGCCTCTATTGTAAAAGGCTTAGACCCCTCTCTCTTTATATATGCCCTGCTCTTTATAGTACTTCCCTTTTCCACCCCTTCCTAGTTTCTAAGTCTTCTTCCATTTTTTGTTAGGGTTTTGGTTTTTTACATTATATATTTTTAGCAACATAGGGAGTACTTGCTGATACTGCTGATTCAAGGAAAGTCCTTGCAGGCAGTTACGCAGGTTCCCAAGAGAGGCCCAAGTTAACCAGAAAATTAAATTCAAGTGTATAATCTTCTGCTAGTTATTGGAGAGTTTAGCCCATGTTAAAGAAATGCTCTACAACTATTAAGAAATGTAGATTAATTTATTCCCATATCTCTGGGGATGGATAAAACTTAGTAATGTGTGGAAGCAACCATTTGCTGCTTCTTTTTAGGGGGGTCGGGGAGATGGACATTGGCAGATAAAAACAAAACAAAGATGAAAGTTAAAAAAAAAAGGTTCTGAGGGGAGTTGATTTCATAGTGGAGTTATAAAATGCTGTAATTATTCAATTATAATTTGCTGCCTTAACTTAATGCCAATAAACTGTTAACTCATGGAGCAAAACACTCTCAAACATTGCACTGATCAAAGCTTTAGATTTTTCCTTTTATTAATGCTAAATGCCTCCAATGTTGACAGAACTTTGCGACACTTTATTTAGAGAGTAAGACAAACAACCACATTTAAACCTTGCAAAAAGCGTTAGCAGTAGCTCTTATTGAAGCTTTCAAAGTGCATACTGTTCACTTAAGATCTTATAGTGCACTGACTGGAAAATGTTAAATGTATTACAGGCCCACATTTTAACCTACGTTTGAAATTATTGTGAAAAGAATTGCAAATAGGCATGATATTAAATATCTTTTTTTAAAAGTACAACTTCACTTTTGACACTTAACATTACATCCCCATCAGCCTGATGTGGGTTTTTTTGTTTTTGTTTTTTGTTTATTACAACTTGCAATACACATTTTGTGTTCCTATTACTAACATTTTCGCTGCTGACAAGCAATCACTTTTCCCAATGTTGCACACTGAGACATCATTTGTTGTATGTACAAAAATGGTTTGCATTATGAGATCCTTTGTGCATTAAGACCACTGTAGTTATGTAAAAAAGAGCCATTCAGAATAGAAGATAAAAATGGGTCTGATTCACCAAGGTGCCATATTGTTTGAAAGGGTGTCAAAGGTATCAAACTAGAGTTTATGCAGGGGTGAATCTGGGATAGCGTATACCCTCAATGGACAAGGACAAAATTTACTAGGCACAAATTAAGCATTCTAAAAAAATCTGAAAGATCTAGTTAGAAAAAAACAAACCCAAAACCCAACTAACCAAAAAAACCAACAACAAAAACCCTGTAAAAATGTCAAAATTTCAGTTTCAAGTTTTAACCACTCTACACACTGACTGAAAAATTGCAAAACAGATTTCCAAAACACTTTTTGCAAAAACCATTGAAAATTCTCGGACAGCTCTGCTGTTAATCATAAAGGTAAAACTAGAACAAGAGCAATGGGCTTAAACTGCAGCAAGGGAGGTTTAGGTTGGACATTAGGAAAAAGTTCCTAACTGTCAGGGTGGTCAAACACTGGAATAAATTGCCCAGGGAGGTTGTGGAATCCCCATCTCTGGAGATATTTAAGAGTAGGTTAGATAAATGTCTATCAGAGATGGTCTAGACAGTATTTGGTCCTGCCATGAGGGCAGGGGACTGGACTCGATGACCTCTCGAGGTCCCTTCCAGTCCTTGTATTCTATGATAAGAGTATTCCATTGAAAAACATTTAGTTTGACAAGTCCAGCACTGTTGATTCATAGATTAATGGATTCCAAAGCCAGAAAGGACCACTGTGAATATCTAGTCTGACCACTTTCATAACACCAGCCATAGAACTTCCCTAAAATAATTCCTAGAACATATCTTTAGAAAAACATCTAATTTTGGTTAAAACGTTGCCAGTGATGGAGAATATAGCATATCCCCAGCACATTGATTAATTTAAATTTTAAACCTTATCTCCAATGTGAATGTTTTTAGCTTCAACTGCTAGCTATTGGATGGTGTTATTCTTTTGTCTGCTAGATTGAAGAACCAATTATCAAATATCTGTTCCCCTTCTAGGTATTTTATAAACTGTGATCAAGTCACTGCTTATCCTTCTTTTTGTTGAGCTACATAGGTTAAGCTCCTTGAATCTGTCATTACAAAGCTTATTATATATTCCTCTAATCATTCTTGTGGCTCTTCACTGAACTCTCTTGAATTTGTGAACATCCTTCTTGAACTGTGGACAGTAGACCTGGACACATTATTCCAGCTGCCATCACACCAGTGGCAAATACAGAGATTAAAAAGCCTCTTTATTCCTACTTGAGACTCATCTATTTGTGCATCTAATGTTTGCATAATCCTCTTGGCCACAGCATGACACTGGGATCTCATCTTCATCTGATTACCCACCACAACCTCAATTTTTTTTCAGTCAGTGCACCTCCTGAGAGTATGACCTACATATTTTGTTCCTACATGTATATGTATATCTACAGGTATATGTAACTGTATTGTTTGCTTGCCCCCATCTTAACTCCACATCCCTCTGTGTCAGTGGCATGTCTTCTTGCTTTTTGATCACTCCTCCAGTGTGTGTGTCATTCGCAAACTAGATCAGTGGTGATTTTGTTTTCTTCCAAGCAGGCTCACCGACAATGGGGAGCAAAGGGGGCTATTGCCTCGTGGCTTGGAGATTCCAAGGGGCCTGGAGCTCCCGGCTCTACGTGGCTCTGAGGGCTGGGAGAGGGGTGCGCTGCAGCCTGGGCAGTGCTAAGAGCTGACTGCCTTCAGCCCTGCCCCTTCTGCCCTTAGCCCCTCTCCTTCCAGCGCAGGGAGATACCCCCCTCCCACCCGACATCTTGCCCTGGGGCCCACTAGATTCCCACTAGAAATGCACCCACTTAGTCGTGATTCACCATTTAGAATTGCATTTTGAGACAGACCCATTAGCCAGTTTTTAATTCATTTAATGTGCCTCGTGTTCATTTTATATAGTTCTGTTTTTTAATCAAAATTCAAAATGTCAAAATTAGGATTACTGGTGAAAATATACATCTGTCTGTTCAGAAATAAATTCCTAAAAATAACATCAAAATACTTAGAAGTGGCATGAAAAAAGTTCAAGGCACCTTATAGGAGTCATTCAGTATCTTTCAGTAATCAGCCCATAAAGAATATGCAATTTTCCACCCAACACATCTTCATTTTAGTGGAGTGTAAAGTCAGCCCCATCTTCTCCAGAGGCAACATAAAGTAATAGTTGGAGTGGATGACTTTGAGTCAGATTCTGTTCACATCTCTGCAGATAAGCTGCTCTGTGTATTTAGGTAAATCGATTAGCCTCTTTGAGCTGTAGTTTGTCCATATGTTAAATGTGGGATAAGACCCATCTTTTTAAAGTGCTTAGAGATTCTTGGTTGAAAATCACCACTATCTACAAATGCAAAGAATTATCTAATAGCTATCTGCTAACTCTTGTACCAACCAAAGGCTGTGCAGAGTAATAACACTTACCCTGTTATAGTGTAAGGCATTTCTAATATAAACAAATTCCTTCGGGCATAGGGTAGAATCCACCCAGCAAAGACCTGATCCAGCAAACACTTACATGCACGATTAATTTTACTATGAGTAGCCTCATTGAAATCAGTAGGACTCCTCAGAGTAGTAAAGGTGTTTAACAACATGTGGGTTTTGCTAGATCAGTGCTCAACCCAGTTTCCTGTGCTGAAGGCCTCTGCTAATGACACATACTTACAATAAACAATACTGAAAACCATGTAGTATGGATGGCAGCCTTTGCGCTAGCTGGACTGTTAAACAGCTAAAACTTTTCTGAAAAACCACATCTCCTTTATTAGTTGCCTATTCCCTGGAGTAGTTGGCTGCCATAACCAGCAGTTCCCTGTACTGCATCTTGGCTAAATGCTTTCTGGCAAACCTCATGTTGGGCTTGATCCTGGTTCCATTAAAATAAATGGAAGTTTTTCCATTGACTTCAGTGGGCACAAAATCAATCCTGCCCCGCACTTGAGCTTGCATGAAGATTTCATACTATTTGTTCTTTTTGAGCAGATGCACGGGCAAGAAGCCCGTTGTTTATTGTTTTCAAAAGGCTTGCGCAATAGCTCCTGTAACTATTTTTCTTTGCCCTTTGTTATTTGTTTGTAATTGAGTCAGCACCATCCCACTGAAAAATGAGGCCTTACAGGAATGTGGCCAAGGTGTGGCTTCACATGCGGTTTGAGTGACTGCACAGGATACAGATTCTGAAAAGGGGCTTCAGAGGGTTGGGCTGCCTTGCCCTCTTTGAGGGACTCTTCAGCATTGCCTCTTCCACTCCCTCATTCTAGCCTCTGCAGGCCCAAGAACAGCTGAGATACCACTTGGCTGGTTTGTGCTCTGTTTCATTTTAGCATTTCTGTGGTTTATGATGCTCTTAACAATTCTGCTAGTCTCAGAGATGAAAGAGGGCTGGTACGGGGTGGGGACCCTGTAAGAACCAACCATTGGACAGCCTGCACACAACTGACTTTTTGCTCCCTCCTACTGGAGGAATCAGAAAGTGTAGTTGCCTTAGAGGCCAGCAATTTAAAAAAGTCCAGGTCTATTGGCTTCTGCTAGGAGCTCAGGTCCTTCAGCTCATCTCTGGAGCCCCAGGATTCCCGGCTTCCACTGCTGCAGCCCTGAGACTCTTGGTCACCAGCCATGAAGGTTTCTGCTCCCAGCCATGCTCCTTCCATCTGAGGCCCCACCCCTTCTGGGAGCACAGAACTGTTGTCCCCCTCTCTCCTGCTAAGGATTCTGGGCCTTGTGCAGGGTACACTGGTAGGTCTTGGCATTTACTTTCACCCTGTCTAACCTAAACCACTGAACTGTTATATTTGCTCTAACACAGCCTCTTGTGGGATCCAGATCCTCATAGCCCACCTACCAGAGTTCTGCAAGAGAAGATATTAGGGATTTTATAAATCATGCAGAAAAAACACAGATGCACACACTGTGCTATGCTAAATACAAGTAAAAATGAAAATAAAAAACCAGCAGCAGCCAAAACTATAATTTTCATCTGTGCAGCTCTAAGGCCCACTCAACTCTCCCCACCCCTCCCATGAACCTGGTACCACTGCCACAGGGGGAATGATTGGACTGCAGGGAGGCACCTGCTTCTTCTGGATCCTGGCCCTGATTGGGTCGATTTCTGGACTCTAGCAAGAAACAATGGAGAGGAGAAAAGAAAACCAGAGAAAAAGAAACCAGTTACAATTATGACCTGAATTCACACTATGGTCCACAAACTGCTGGGAGAAAAAAAACCCAAAATATTAACCAAGATTATAAGAGTTAAAAATGCTCACTGCTTTCAGCACTTTACCTGCACAACATGGTAAAGGTCATCACAGCACATGTGTGGCTTCTAGGCCAGAGATAGTTGAGGCAATGATGGCCAGCAGCCCTCATCTAGCATTGCTAGGACATAGCCCTTTGGTGGGTCCAAACATATGCTCGGTCCACAGGCAAAGCAGAATCAATAACTGGAAAATACTATTTGGACTAACATAGAAGTGTAGCAGGTGCATTTACTATGCTGCTATTAAAATGCCTATTCTCCCTATTGATTCTTTTATATGGTTGCCTTAGGCCAATTTTAAATAACTCTGTGTCATTTAGGCTCCCCTACGTCCAGCTGTGTAGCCCCATCCCTACATTAACACATCCTAATGGTTCATATTAGCATGTGCTGATGCACCTAACATATGGCAAGTGTCCCTACATGCATGCAGCACAAACTATGCCAGGCAAAAGGCATATGAATGTAGCTGGCTGGCTGACTCCATTGGTTGCCCAGAATGGTTGTCTGGATGTCTCCTGCATTAACCTCAAACCAAACAGGTATAGTCTTGCTGCTCCCATTCCCACCTCTCTCCCTCTTCCCTCAGTGCCCCAATATCTGCTGCTTGTTTTGAATTGAAATGGAAAGCCCTGAAGATAGTGGAGGGATGACTGGAGACTGCCTTCATCTATGGTTGCTGCTTTGCACATGACTGACATGTCTGACTAAGTACCCCCTTTGCAAATTGAAAAATAGATGTAGGCTACCAGCATCTGAAGGCCTGCCACAATGCAGCCTTTTTGCAGTCACTCATTTTTCTCCATCGACACACTATGCCCCCCCTTTTAGAGGTTCTATAGCCACCTGTTTCTTATACCTGAAAATATTAGCCATATAGAAACATTCACCAATGCAAGCTTTTGAAAATCTGATCCATAGTTTTTTAGGGTTCTTTGTGATGGAAATGTCTAGCTAAACAAAGGCACTAAGAATATTAACCGTGTTCATACTGGAGTCATTAGATAGCACTGTTAGCCCTGGTCTACATTAGGGAGTTATGTTGAAATAACCCTCCTTATTTTGAAATGATAAGCGGAGCATCCACTATTCAAAGCCTGGTTATAACAGGCTGGTTATTTCAAAATCTGTACTTCTGCTTTCCTCGGGGAATAAGCTTATTTCAAAATAGATATTTTAGTTATTTTGAAATAAGTTATTTTGAAATAATTTCCTAGTGTAGACATGCCCTTATATACAGTTTTTCAAGTTATTCTTAGTGCATGAGCCCTTTGAAGAAATGCTATATTGTTAGTTTCATGCTTTACTTTCATTTGGGAGCAGCTCTAGCAAGCAGCAAAGGAGTGTGCTCTCTGCTTTAGCCTCTTCAACTAGAGTAAATACCAAAGGCAGAATTAGGCTGTGTCTACAATGGCATGATTTTGCGCCAAAGCATGCTGCCCGTGTACACTGGCAGGGAGTTCTTGCGCAAGAACACTGACGTTCTAATGTGTGAAATCAGTGCTTCTTGCGCAAGAACTATGATGCTCCCGCTCAGGAAAAAGCCCTCTTGCGCAACTGTTCTTGCGCAAGAGGCCAGTGTAGACAGGCAACATGAATTTCTTGTGCAAGAAAGCCTGATGACTAAAATGGTCATCAGAGCTTTCTTGAGTAAGAGAGCATCTACACTGGCATGGAAGCTTTTGCGCAAAAGCACATCTCTTGCGCAAAAGCACATGCCAGTGTAGATGCTCTCTTGCACAAATACTCTAATGCAAAAACTCTTGCGTTAAAAGTATTTGCGCAAAATCTTGCCAATGTAGACATAGCCTTAGTGTTTTAGCTGATATTCCTTTGTGCTGTTTGTGACCGCTTCTGTTTAGGGCCTGGTATATATAGTGTAAAAGAAACAAGTATCACTAAGGATAACCTATACTTTGCATCACAGATATTCCTTCAATGGGAGGCCAGACTGCAAGATGCCAATATCAGCTACTGCTCAGCACATGGCAACAATACATTATAATGCCTTTACTTCCAAAAAAATGACTGTTTTGCAGAAAACAAACAGGCCAGAACTCCAGCTGCTATTAAGTAGCATTGTACCTCTAAAGTCTGATTTATGGCAACCGAGGATCAGTCCCTACCAATATAATTCCTGATTAAGCATGCAATTTAGTAGTCTGGGCACCTGCAGCCAAGCAATTGTGCAGTAATGAACAAAACTTTTAATTAAGATCTTACTGGAATCAATACATCAATAATCAGTCTTCACTTGATTTAGGTGCTAAATATACACAGCTGAGGCCAAATGTTCCATTTCCCCATAACTTTTAGCATCTCATTTCCCCTTCTTATGTCAGAATCTAATGAAAATGCTCTGGAGCATGGTATGTTTAGATTATAGTCACATACACTGATAATACTACTAGGGTTAACAGTCTGCCAGGTTTCTCTTATAAAACCTGCTCCCAAGGTTTTATATCTCACATATTTGAAACTGACACTAGCCACACTGTTTTCACAAGGGGCTGTCAGATGCAATGTGAATATTTGTCAAAATAAAATCAAAAATCGAATTGTTTGATTCAACCTTTCAAACATTCAGGGTTTTTAAAACTATTTTTCATAACCTCTTGCATGAAAGGACTTAGTTTTGAAGAATGCAATTTTACAGAAAGTTTTTAAAGAAGACTAATTGCTCATTTTTAGCAGGGGTGGGGGTGGTGGGAAGAGTGTCAGTAGGTTTTGCATGGTAAGTGATCTTTAGGATCATCTAGTCTGACTTCCTGAATAACACAGTCCATAAAATTTTACCCAAATTAACATTTCAAACTCCATAACTTCCAGGTTGAATTGGAGCATATCTTTTAGAAAGTTATTTGATCTCATTGCTGAGAACATTTTGAAATATGTCACAGGGAAGCACTGTGGCCCAGTGGTTGGACTAGGAGAGTGGAAGTTAGGACTTCAGGGACATTATTTCTGATTCTGCCCCTAACTCATTGTGTGATCTTGGGAAAATCACTTCACATATTGTTTTCTCCATTATTCCATCTTCCACAAAGATGAAAATAATATTTTAATAGCTCACAGAGGAATTGTGAGGCTTAATAAATTAAGTGTTCAAGGAATGATTTGAATCCTCAGGTGAAAGATGTACTATAAAAGTAAAAATTTGATACTACATATTCAGATTAAAAAAACAATTCCTTTTCAGAATGTATTCTCTCTCTCTGAATCAATGCCATGCAATCACCTACTAGCAACTGTGTAATAAATCTAATGTAATAAACTGCAATAAATCATGTTATTTGAAAAAGCATTTCTCCTGCTTTCTTCTCTTGACTATTTTAAAACGTAAAATTTGGCTTGTGTCTTTTCTTTTGGCTTATAATGTTTTATCTAACAAAAAAAGTGTGGTCTATTAGGCTGTGTCCAGACTCAGGGGTTTTTTCGAAAAAAGTAGCCTTTTTTCGAAAAAACTTCATCTGCGTCTAGACTGCAGCCGCGTTCTTTCGAAATTAAATTGAAAGAACGTGGCTTTTCTTTCGACGGCGGTAAACCTCATTTCACGAGGAAGAACACCTTTTTTCGAAAGTGCTCTTTCGAAAAAAGGGGTTCTTGAAAGCAAACAGGGCTTTTTAGAAAGAGAGCATCCAGACTCACTTGCTGCTTTCTTTCGAAAAAGCGGCTTGCTTTTTCGAAAGTTCCACGTGCAGTCTAGACGCTCTCTTTCGAAAGAGGCTTGCAGGCTAGACGTAGCCTTAGAGTCATATTATGCACGGATTTCAATTACAGTGTTCACAGAGTAAAATATATGTACTCATCTAATTATATAAGGTGGCAGAATCTGACCATTAGTTATTAGGTAGCATTACATGCTGTATGAAAGTGTAACAATTTTAGTTACCTAGAGCAATTGCTACATATTTTTAAAAGTTAAGTATTTTTTAAATTAATGGAACATTTTGTACTCTAGATTCTACTAAGGATTGGCCATAGCAATCCACGACAACAATGCTTTGTATTGACAGAACGGAGCTTTGAATAAGAAAAGTAAGTGTATCAACTTCATAAAGATTACTATATAAAATTCCAATGGAAATTTGTATGTCAGTGATGGTTTTAGATTGATTTTTGCAATTAAACACCAACAGTGTTTATTAAGAACATAAGAACAGCCATAGGTCTGTCCAGCCAATCAGACCAAAGGTCTGTCCAGCCCAGTATCCTGTCTGCCAACAGTGGCCAATGCCAGATGCCCCAGAGAGAGTAAACAGAACAGATAATAATCAAGTGATCCCTCTCCTGTCATCCATTTCCAGCCTCTGGCAAACAGAGGCTAGGGACACTATTCTGACCCATCCTGGCTAATACCCATGTATGGACCTAACTTCCATGAATTTATCTAGCTCTTTTAAAATCCCTGTTAAAGTCTTGGTCTTCACAACATTCTGTGGCAAGGAGATCCACAGGTTGACTGTGCACTGCTTGAAAAAAAACTTCCTTTTGTTTGTTTTAAACCTTCTGCCTATTAATTTGATTTGGTGACCCCCTAGTTCTTGTGTTATGGGAACAAGTAAATAACTTTTCCTTATTCACTTTCTCCATACCTATCATGATTTTATAGATCTCTATGGGTATGTCTACACTACCCCGCTAGTTCGAACTAGCGGGGTAATGTATGCATACCGAACTTGCTAATGAAGCCCGGGATTTGAATTTCCCGGGCTTCATTAGCATAAAGCCGGCGCCGCCATTTTTAAAAGCCGGCTAGTGCGAACCCCATGCCGCGCGGCTACACGTGGCACGGGCTAGATAGTTCGAACTAGCTAGCTATTCCGAACTATCCGTACACCTCATTCCACGAGGCGTACAGATAGTTCAGAATAGCTAGCTAGTTCGAACTATCTAGGCCCTGCCGCGTGTAGCCGCGCGGCACGGGGTTCGCACTAGCCGGCTTTTAAAAATGGCGGCGCTGGCTTTATGCTAATGAAGCCCAGGAAATTCAAATCCCGGGCTTCATTAGCAAGTTCGGTATGCATACATTACCCCGCTAGTTCGAACTAGCGGGGTAGTGTAGACATACCCTATCATATCTCCCCTTAGTCTCCTCTTTTCTAAGATGAAAAGTCCCAGTCTTTTTAATCTCTCTTTATATGGGACCTGTTCCAAACCCCTAGTCATTTTTGTTGCCCTTTTCCAATGCCAGTATATCTTTTTTGAGATTAAAGTGACCACAACTGTACGCTGTATTCAAGATGTGGGCACACCATAGATTTATATAGAGGCAATGAGATATTCTCTGTCTTATTCTCTATCCTTTTTTAAATGATTCCTAACATTCTGTTAGCTTTTTTGACAGCTGCTGCACACTGAGTGGATGTTTTAAGAGAGCTCTCCTCAATTGCTCCAAGATCTCTCTTGATTAGTTATAGCTAAATTAGTCTCCATCATTTTGTTTGAATAGTTGGGATTATTTTTCCAATGTGCATTACTTTACATTTATCAATATTAAATTTCATTTGCCATTTTGTTGTACAATCACTTAGCTTTATGAGATCTTTTTGAAGCTCTTCACAGTCTGCTTTGGTCTTAACTATCTTGAGCAGTTTAGTATCATCTGCAAGTCTGGTCACCTCACTGTTTACCCCTTTCTCCAGATCATGTATAAATAGGTTGAATAGGATTGGTCCCAGGACAGACCTTTGGGGAACACCACTAGTTACTTCTCTCCATTCTGAAAACTTACCATTTATTTCTACCCTTTGTTTCCTGTCTTTTAGCCAGTTATCAGTCCATGAGAGGAAGTTCCCTCCTATCCCACGACAACTAACTTTACTTAAGAGCCTTAGGTGGAGGACCTTGTCGAAGGCTTTCTAGCTCTCTTCCAGTCATTAGGTACAGAAGATGATTTAAAGAATAGGTTACAAACCACAGTTAATTTCACATTTGAGTTCTTTCAGAACTCTTGGGTGAATATCATCACCCAGTGACTTGTTACTCTTAAATTTGTCATTAAAACTTAGTATTAGCTATGTCATGTTAAAAGAAGCTTACAGAATAGATCTCTAAAATATATATTGGGACAGAGCCTCAGCTGTCGTTGTAATAGAATGGGATATATCTGTTTCTGATTATGAACTCCATTTTGTACTAGATATCAAACACAGCACCTTTGTCCCAGTGCATCCTATTGTACTACATTACAGAGAGTTGACCAAGCCAGGTGTTTGCTATCTCACTGAAGCACTGTCACAGAGAAACTATCAAAACTGCAATCTAGGGCCATCAACTTTGTCTCACAATCTGATCCACATTAAAGAATAGATATTTATTACTATTTTATATAGATGTAGGCCAGATACTCAACAGCTGTAAATCATCTCTATTGACTAGAGCAGTGCCGGATTACTAACCTGCCTCAGGACCCTGCCTCAGCACTCCTCAGCACCAGTCTCTTGTAATTGAGCTAGTTACTGGGTCCCACATGCTTTCAACCCCACTGGGTCTGGATGAGGTAGAGTTGAGTGTTGGAGCATCCCAGTGGAGCACATGGAAAAGAAACAGGGTCCCTATTTAAGAGAGGGGTCCTGCTTTTTGCATTGTCACACGTACAGAGGACATGCACGATAGAAAGGGCTGAAGAAATTGTGCTCGGCCTGGCCTGCTTCCAAACCGCAGGCTCACAGGAGAGGTAAGCTCAAACAAAAGGAGAGTGCATGTCACAACTTCTTGGTTATTTTAAAAAGATTGGTAACTCTTGCATGCTTTAAGAGTAAGGTTACTGGGTTTATGAGACGTATTTGCTAAGCCTGTGTTCCTTGCACTATGTTGTCTCAGAATATATTTCACTAGAAGCTTGGGATGCCTACAACTGAGGTAGGACTCTGAGGAAGCATGTATAGGAGGCACAGGACAGCTGACACACTGGTTTCAAGGGCTAAGACAGCTTGACAGCAGTATCTCATGTCTCAAGGAAGGGCATCATCAAGAGTTCAGAGCCCAGGAGCAAGCCTTAGGGCAGAAGTTCCCAGTCTCTGGCTGCCGGGCCGCTGCAGCTCTGCGAGGTGGGGTTGGGGAACACCACTGTTGCAGCAGCTGTTGGGAGAGCCATGTCCTGCCCTGCCTCTCAGCCAACTGGCACTGGGTAGATGCGGGATCTTATCCCAGCCACAGAAGAGCACTTCCCTGCAGTGGGGCTCTGGAAACAGGAGGCTGGTTCTAGGGGTCTGGTGGTTAGAGGATCTCTAAGGGGGGGCTGGCACTGAGACATTTGGAGCTAGTACTGGGGCGAGGGTGCTATTTCATGAGGGTAGGGGGGCAGCTCCAGGACACAGCTAGCTTTTCTTTCTGTTCTCTAGATGCTAAAGGAGTGAGGGAAAAGTGCATGCATTCTGTGCATGCCCCTCGCATCTGGCTGGTGCCCTTGCACTGGGGGGCTCTGAGGATGGGAGGCTGGCAGTGGAGGGGTTGGGTGCAGGGGACTGAAGGGTCAGTGGCTGGCGCTGGAGATAGTGGAGGGTTGGGGGGGCTTTAGGAGTTAGGGCTGGCACTGGGGGTTCTGGGGACTTTTGGATGACTGGCAACATTTTATCTGCATAGTTGACTATCTGTAATTTGCATAATGAATATGTAAACATCCAAATAAAATGTTAGTGGGCTGTCAAAAGGTTGTGAATGGGTTTGCTGGTCCCCGGTATCAAAAAGGTTGGGAACAACTGCCCTAGGGTGCCAGGGCTGGACTCTGTGACTAGACTCTGATTCTAGATCTAGTGGGATTGGAAGCAGGTGGGACCTGGCAAGTGAGTTCAATCACAAACTGGTGACTGTACAGAGAGGTCCTGAGCTAGATTATAAAACATGTATGTAATCTAGCATGGCTCTTGTCAACAGAGCTATGCTGATTTACCCCTGCTGAGAATCTAGCCCTACATCTATATAACAGTAAGAAAGGTCTGTGCTTTAACATGGATCAGAAATTCTTTAGCAAGTGTAGGAAATTTTATAATGACTGCAGTCCTCATTCTCTATCACTTTGCTGCAGAACTTTATTCCACCCAGGAGCGGCCTTAGACAAGCTGCTGGCAACTGGCACCCTAGGGCTGTGTCCAGACTCAGGGGTTTTTTCGAAAAAAGTAGCCTTTTTTCGAAAAAACTTCACCTGCGTCTAGACTGCAGCCGTGTTCTTTCGAAATTAAATCGAAAGAACGCGGCTTTTCTTTCGACGGCGGTAAACCTCATTGCACGAGGAAGAATGCCTTTTTCGATGGAGCTCCGTCGAAAATAAGTGAGTGTGGATGCGGGGAGGCCATTTTTTCGAAAATAATGGCCTCCAGGAAGAAGCCCTGGTGGACAATCTGGGGCATGTCTTGCATATCTCTGGTTCTTGTCTGCAGCCATTTCTTAAAGGGACAGGCACCCTCACAGCCACTTGTGGCAGCAAAGCAGCCAGAGTACACGGCTATTTAAGTGCAGCATGTCCCAGCCCCAACACCCACCTGGCCCTTCAAGCGAGCCTTCTGGGGACCCAACCAGGGACTCCAAATGCCGGGCACCGTCATGGTCTGGGCCAGAGCTCAAGACCCTTCTCGAGCTCCGGGGAGAGGAGGAGGCCTTACAAGCCCTAAAAAGCAGGCGGCGAAATGCAGACATTTATGGCCACATGGCAGAGGCCCTGGCCCAGAAAGGACACTACCCTCGCAACCAGGACCAGGTGCGCTCCAAAGTTAAGGAGCTGCACCAAGGGTATGTGAAGGCCAGGGAGGATAGTTCCCATTCTGGGGCAGCCCCCCACTCCTGCCCCTATTATACTGAGCTGGACCAGATCCTGGGTGGTGGTGAAGCATGCACACCACGGCATCTTGTGCAGTCAGGCTTGGCAGACCCTGTGGTGGACGCGCCAGAGCAGGACCCAGAGCAGTCTGGAGACGGGGACATGGTGCCAGAGGAGGACAGTGAGAAGACGGCGACCCTCACCCTGGAGCCAGTCACACAGACCCCAGAGGCCTCCCAGGTGTCATCTGACGCCGGAGATGAAGCAGCAGGTGAGTGCAGTGAGGTTGTGTAACACCCGGGGGAGGGGGGGGTAGGTGGGTGCACAGTGGGTGATGCACAAGGGAAACCTGTAATGCTCAGGCTGATGCCCAGGTCACACACGGTGTTACCTTCAGAATGTCTGATTCCCCTGTCTCAAGGAGAGGGCATGCCCTTTTGGACAGCTGTTGCACACATGACTGATTGTGATAGAAATGTAGCCTCTGATCTGAGGAAGTGGGTCTGGGCCACGAAAGGTCATCCCCTAATAAACCATCCTGTTAGTATTTTAAGTGCTACATAGTCCAGTTTTTTATGACTGATTGTGTCTTCCTCTTTTCCTCCACAGCTGGACCAGCCGTGCAAGAGGGCCACAGCACCCCAGCCCCACCTCCATCTCGGGGACATGGGAGCCACAGACACAGGCGTGTGTATGCGGACATCCTGAGGCAGCATGTGGAGGCCGTGCAGGAGCTCAACACCATCCTGCGAGGGAGGGCGGAGGCAGAGGATCAGTGGCATGACCGGCTGATGGAGGAGCTGGTCCAGCAGCGCACGTCCCTGAGTGCCACTCTCAGGGAGGTCTGTGGCTTGCCTGCTCCTGTGCCTGGTCCTGCTCCTCCAGCACCCCATGACCCTGCCCCACCAACCCCCCCTTCCACAGCAGCATGCCTTTCCCCCCTTGGACCTCCCTCTCCCCCAGCCCTCCCAGTTCCCCAGCCCCTCTCTCTTCCTGGCCCTCCTCTCCCCCAGGCCTCCCAGTCCCAAGAGCACCTACCCGCTGTTATCCAGCCAACCGACAAGCGCACCACCCGATCCCGTGGCCATGGTGGACCCCGAACACGAAGCCCAAGCAGGAGACTGAGATCAGGCAAGCACCGTGCAACCTGATCCCCTTCCCCCCTCCAGGTTTCAAGCACCCCCATCACCCCAGTTAAATGACAAGGAATGTGTTAAACAAAATGTTTATTGTACATAGTTTGGTATGAAAGTATATTTTCTACATCAAAAATGAACAAAAGCTTTTTTATGTTTGCAACAGTTATACTATTTTATACTATTTTCCAGTGAGTGATATTTAAAAAAAATAAAACAGAACTTATTATTTTGAGACAAACCCTGGTGTTTACTATTTCTCCAAACAGAGTCAGGAGATGGGTTGTGGGGGGAAGCTTCTATTGGGCCAGGGCCCAGTCCCCAGGCAGAAGCCCCTCAGTAGAGTCAGTGGCCTCCAATTGAGAATTGCTCCCGTAGGGCCTCCCGTATGCAAACAACAGACCGGTGAGCCTGGCGGATGGCAGCTGTCCGGGGCTGGGCAAAGAGCCTCTCCTGACCATCAGCACCTGTACCCCACCCTGGTAGGAAGACCTCCCCTTTCCTCTCCACCAGGTTATGGAGAACGCAACACGCGGCCACCACCTCAGGGATGTTGCTCTCCCCCATGTCTAGGCGTGTGAACAAGCACCGGAATCTGCCTTTTAAACGTCCGAACGCACATTCCACCTGGTTGCGAGCCCGGTTAAGGTGAGCATTAAACTGCTCCTTGCTCGCATCCAGGTGGCCGGTGTAGGGCTTCATCAGCCTTGCATCAGGGGGTAGGCAGCATCAGCCACTATGCACACTGGCATGTGCACATCCCCAACCGCAAAGTAGTGATGCGGGAAAAATGTTCCTGCCTGAAGCCTCCGGTAGAGGTACGAGTTCCTGAAGATGCGGGCATCATGTGCCCACCCGGACCACCCAACACAAATGTCAGAAAACTGGCCACGATGGTCGACCAGGGCCTGGAGGACCATAGAAAAGTAGCCCTTTCTGTTAATGAATTGGGCTGCTCGATGGGGCGGTGCACGGATTGGAATGTGTGTCCCATCGAGCGCTCCTCCACAATTCAGGAAGCCAAGGGCAGCAAAGCCGGCCATGACGCTGTCCAGATCTGCTAGACAGATGAGCCTGTTGAGCAGCTCCGAATTGATGGCCCTCACCACCTGCAGAAAGAGACAGACAACAAAATGTTAGATAAGGCACTTATCTCTTAGGAGGAGAACCCACCACCCACCTTCCCTCTCAAACACCCCGGGAATCCCCTCCTCAGAACTCCCCCCCCAACAATTCAGGGTGAGTGGAGGAGCTCCCTCCCACTCACACTCCACTTTGCCCTTCCTGACAGTCTCTCTTTCCCCCACCCCAAACTGTGACTGTCCCCAGACAATGACTTACCTCCATCAGGATGTATCCAACAGTAGACCTGCCCACTCCAAATTGGTGTCCCATGGAGCGGTAGCTGTCGGGGGTTGCCAGCTTCCAGAGGGCAAATGTGAGTGTCTTGCTGTTGCAGAGCAGGGGCAAGCCAGGTACACAGCTCCTGGAAAGTGGTCTTTCACATCTGGAAGTTGCGTAGCCACTCTTGGTCATCCCAGAGCTGCATAACGAGCCGGTCCCACCAGTCAGAGCTGGTGTCGAGCCTCCAAACACGCCTGTCCACAAAGAAGTTTGAAGGCAAGGGCAGTGGGGCTGCATGATGGACGATCCCTTCGTACCTCTGGTCTGGGTCCAGATGGGGAAGTAGCCTCATGACTGTGTCATGCAGATGCAGCAACACTTGCAATATGATGGCGTGGGGCCATCGCCTGCCCAGGGGTAGCTCTGGCTCCATGCCGAAAAAACGGGTCTAAAACAGAAAAACATCCAAACAAAAAACCTGCTGGGGTGTCCCAGGAAGCTGAGCACTCCAAACCAGCACTGCAATGCCTTGCTTACCTCCTAGAGGGACAGCAAAGGCAGCTGCAGAAGCAGAGCAACGGGTGTTCAGGGGCGTCCCTTTAACCACGCGTCTCTGCAAAGGGCAGGCAGCAGCACGCGGAAGGAAATGCTGCCCCCATGCGCTGGCAGAAGCAGTTCCGGGTGGCTTTTAATTTCGAAAGAGCGTCCAGCAGTCAGGACGCTCTTTTTCGAAAAAGCAGATCGATTTTCCGATCCACGTATTGTAGTCTAGACGCACTTTTTCAAAAGAGGCTTTTTTGAAAGATACTTTCGAAAAAGCCTCTTTTGAAAGAGGCTTGCAGTCTAGACATAGCCTAGGTGAAACGTGCGATCGGCACGCAATCGGCGCTCCCGCCTCCAAAGCCAAAGCTGTCAACGGCCGTTTATCTTGGCGTCCTAAGCAACCACCTATTTTGCCTGTATTGACAGGCCGCCACTGATTCCACCTAGTAATTTTAGGGAGAATTCAAAGCCACCAGTTGGAGAAATAAGGAGAAATTCCATTAACTGGCTTTGTCTCTTTTCCTTTTCTAGAAAGGGGTGAATGCTGTTTTTTCACAATCAGCTGCTACTGGTGCATCTTGTCACATGTTAGAACATTCTACAAAGTAGTTACATGCAGTTGAGGGCTGATTATTTTGACTAAAAAAAAATGAAATGTTTTTCCCCTCCAACAAAATTTGGGTTTTCAACAAAATGAAAATGTTTGTGGAGACCATTTGATTTTCAGTTTTTCATCAAAAATCCTAACCCAAACTGAAATTTTTTGAACAAAATGTGAAAATGTTGACATGTGCAGTAGTTCTTCCAACGTAAAAATCAATGTTCTTCCCTGGGGAGGGACAAGATGACATTTCAGATCAGGTCTATATATGGCCTGGAAGCATATTTGCTTTTCATCATATATCCTTTGCGTGTGTTCATGTGTGCCAGAATGGCAATAATGCCACTATTTCATCCATGGTTTATTCAGGAGTTTTGGAAACCTAGATTGCTTGATTCAGTTTTAAGAGGACAGTCAACTGTCTCCTGACCAGAAAAGGACAGACGACTAGCTATAAAAAAAAAAAAAGACAGAAAACTGAATAAACTTAGGAGAAAGGAACTATAGAGCAGAGACTTCATAACTCTGTGACCTGATCTGCCACCAAATCCCTTCTATTCTGCGCTTCTCCAATCTGATCATTGTGCTTGTATGTTGAATGGTCTTTTTCCTGCACTCTTTGCCCACCTTGTCTATTGAGACTTCAAGATCTTCAGAGGAGGGACTTATATATGTTTGTTTGGGGCCTAGCACAACTGATTTCAGTCCTGACCAGTACTTCTAGATGCAACAGTAATATAACTAACTATTAAGAAATATTAAGGTTTTGTTCATACTACTGCTTCAACTCATCCTAGTACCAGCTCTTTTTCGATATGCTTGTTGCAAGCATGGTTCCCTGTAAAGTAGAGAAAGAGCAGAAAGCTATTTATATTACAATAGATCCAAGCAACCATAAAAAAAAGAGAACTGTTGAATTAATTTTTAATCTGTGGTTTTGACAGAGAAAGTTCAGTCAAACATTACACTCTCTTGTAATACAATGTACTAATTGTATTAATCATACTGCAAATGTAGCTTTCTTGTACTGGCAGGTTTCAAGCAAGCTGTAATTTAGGCAATGGTACGATTCCAGATTGGGATTTTCTTGAATTAACTGGATTCTTTCCTTGATGCTTTCAAGTATGTCTGGAATTTCTTGGTACTCCAAGTATTGCTTAAAACAGATTATTCAAGACGGCCCATTTTCCATAACCCCATTTATATTTGCATCTCCAACCCATTGCTTATTATAAATTGCATGGCAAGCTATTTCAGAAGGCTCATATTCTATACCACCCAGAAGCTGACAAGGGATCCAAACTCTTTGCAGCTGCAGCTCAGACTCTATTGGCACGACAGGCCAATTGCCTGAGAGAAACAAAATATTTACTGGGTTATAGGGATGGCTGTCTTATTTCTTCCTCTGTGGTCAGACACCTTCCCATACCACACCATGATGGCACCATTGTAGTAAACAAGCTAGAGACATAGGGATGGAGGTGGCTTCAGGATGTCAGCACCAGATGTGGTCTCTGTGCCTTTGTTACCTCCCATACTACTATTCAGTGCCATTCCTCTATACAGTAATTACTTGTTTAACATGTGCCTGCTTAACACGTTTTCTCAATAGCACGATTTTGTTATAGGGAATGTTTTTCGAATAACACAACCATCCCCGAAATAACACAAAAATAATCAAGTAGTGGACTGCTTCGTGTGGTGGTATAAGTTGGTGAAAACAGTGTGGTAATACGCATGAGAAGATGAATAATGTGGTCACAGTGCTCCTTCTCTCACTCATGTGTTTATCTTTGTGTTTTAACAAACTGTGGCGACTTGTGCTGCTAGATATCTAATGTTGATGTTGATGGCCGAGCACCAACAAAAAACTGACTTTGCCACCACCACCTGAAACACAACCCCCATCTTTTCCATTATTTTTAATGGAAAAATTAACCCCGCATAGCACGTTTTCACTTAGCACGAACATTTTCAGAAACACATCTATAGTGTTAAATGAGGAATTATTGTGTACATATCGTTTGACTGAAATGCTATTGTTTCATGCCACCAACAATCTTAATGTCTTTTTACTCCCTCATCCAGCTGGCCTTGGATGAGACAGGAGATGGGTGCTGTGCTGAGGCACTTCAAAGCTGATAGGTTTATAAACATGTCTTATTTAAAACTTTATGAGAATAAGGGGAGGGAGTTCTGAAACTTTTCCTTCAGTTCCTGTCTGTTTTGTACATCTGTCTGTTTTATCTGTGGTACCCTCCCCACACAGGTTCATCTGATGAAGTGGGTTTAACCCATGAAAGCTCACGATCTTGTACCTTTGTTAGTCTCTAAGGTGCCACAGGACTACTTGTTTTTAAAGTTACAGATTAACACGGCTACCCCTCTGAGACTCCTAAATCCAGCCATATCAAAATCTTACACTTAGTCTCTAAATTGTAACATACAGAAGAATTGTAACATTTTATCTAATCCTTTTCCCCCATCTATTTCCTCTTTAAAATGTGAACGAAACCTTCTGTGGCTAAATTCACTACACAGCAACTGGATTTAAGAGCTTTGTAAGCACCTTTGAAAAAAAAATCAAGAAATCCTGGTTTTTACCCCCTAAATCACACTTATATGTTTTCATGTATTAGAGCTGCTTTCTGCATCTTTCTAAAAATAGAATGATTTGAAATTGGTTTGATAGTCTAACCACATTTATCTCCAAAGAAAATGGGAGCTGTGGAAACATTTAGTAAGCAAGTAAGTGGAACAGTAAGTAACTCATTTCATATGTTAAACTCCCCCTTCCCCTCCCCCCCGCCCACTCACCCACCCCCAAAGTACTGGAAACGCATGGAAAGAAGATTTGGAGAGGGTTTGGTTGGGTTTTTTGTTCTGTCTAATAATATGAGATGAGGTCATTTGGTTCAATTAATCTGCAGCTAAATGAGGACACAGAAAAGGGAATATTACACCCAGTACAGTTCATTGTCATGGAAGTGTCAGAGTCAAATACTGAAGCTTGAAGCCTGTATAATTTTATGATTACTGACCCCATTTGGTTATACAACTTAAGACAGGTCTACACTAGAAGTGCAACACCAGTGCAGCTGCAGTAGTGCATCTGGTAAAGATGTTCTACGCCAATGGGAAAGCACTCTCCTGTTGGCATAATTATTCCACCTTCATGAGTAGCAGTAACTACGTCAGCAGGAGAGGGTCTCCTGCTGACATATTGCTGGTGTGGACAGCACTTAGGTCTCTGTAACTTGTGTCACTCAGGGTGGCATCTTATTCAGATCCCTGAATGACAAGTTAGATTGACTTAAGTGGTAATGTAGACTTGCCCTTTTTAAGAAAGGAGTAATCAGATCTCAGGCATGGGCTGCCAGTTGAATTCTACAGGCCTGAGAGGCGTGTTCACTTCACCCGTTTGCAGCATTAGTTAGGCACATTATTGGCTAGGTAAAGTTACTTCCTTTGAAGCATCATGTAAATGGAATCTATTAGAGACAGGATATCTGACTTGATGGGCCAATGAACTGAATCTAGTATGACAAATCCCACATTCCAGGAAAATCTGTGTTTTTTAGGCTAGTCTAGCCTAGTCTAGTTGTTTCCTTTTGTATAGACAGAAAAAGACAGAAGACAGCACTTTCCCAAATTGCAATTAATATAGTCCTCGGAGACTAGTGCCACATCATGGAATTGGGCAAAATGGCCTTTTCTCTCTCACGGTCTCACATTCAAACCCCACAACTGGCCCAGGTGGGGTGGATTACAATCATGATGTCAGAAATTGCCTCCTCCCCCAAATTCTATTCTTTGCCAAACTACATAAGCACTGCACTAATAAATGACATCTGTTTCATTCCTGTCATCTGGAAAAATCCCAAAGTGCTTTACAGACTATACACTTTAGAGATCACTTCACCCATCACTGAAATGTAGCGTCATCTGAAGTGAAATGAAGAGCTGTTGAACAGGACATAGGAACACTATACCAAAGATTTGAAAAATACCTCATCTAACTGAAAGATGGACAGAATGTAATTACTCAAGCAGGAATCCTGGCCCCAGCAGCATTGCTGATTCTTGCAGAAAGTGCCATAGAAACTTTAATAACTACAAATTGTCAGGACTTTAGTTCCACATCTTATCTCTGAAAAAAGTAACCTATCCTCACCTTTAATTGTAGTGGCATTTCACTTACAGCGAAACTGCCAGGAAAAAGACTTTTTAAATGATGACACCAACTCCTAATAAGCAAGTTCAGTAGCAAAAAAAATAAATGTGCAGTAATTTCTCTCTCTCATATACCAAATTGGCTCCTCTCACCATAATATCTGAGCACCTCAATTCCTTTATTTTTATTATTAGGCATTTATTTTTACAACTCCCCTTTAAGGTAGGACTTACTCTTGCTTTACAGACTGAGGCAGAGGCAGAGAGAGACTAATGTCCAATGTTTATCTTCAGGGCCAGTGCTAAAGATTTTGGTGCCTCAGACACTTTGCTTTCAGCTATCCCACTGGTGGAGTGTGCTTGAGAGGATTGGAAACTTGGTGGAATTGCTTATAGTTGCTGCTGTCTCCTGGCATGGGAAAGGGCCTAAAATGGCAGGACACCCTCTCCCAAAAGTTGTCCTGGTGCCATGGCCAGGCTTGAGTACTAATACCACCATAGTTGGAAGCAGTTTCTCATTTGGGGAATATGGCATCCCAGGCATTAGCTAGGCTATGCCTACTGTGAGGGTAGGCAGAGGCTAATCAAAACAGCGAAGATAAGAATGTAAAGTTAAGAAAAATAAATTGGCAGTAATAATAATGAAGTATAAAACAATACAAAGTAACATTAAATACTTGCTCTGGAAAATAAAAAGTTAAATTGTCACTCTAAGAAAGAATCAACTCGTCCTTTCCCTGGCTACAAGTCCAGCATCACTCAACATGGCTTTATGATGTTCCTTTGGTTCAACGTTGCAATGATAACATCTCTTTCCAACAGCTCTACCCTCAGCCAGAGGGCCACAACTATTCTCCAGGTGCCCAAGCTGCAGTCCCTCTCCTGGTGTCCCTATGGTCCAGCTCATAGGTCCTACCCTGTATGCCTCTTGCAGCCGGCTCCTTATGCACTGTCCTTCAAGATCCAGCTTCCTCTCCTTAGCAAATCCCTGTGATGGAGTGAGCCTCCCTTGCATTAGACCGGAAGGGATTAACCCAACTCTGAAGGTAAGGAAGGTCACACCACCTGTAGCTGGCTGGGCATGCTCCAGCTGCTTTGGGATAAAAGAGGGCTACCCAGGGCAGCTGGGGCAGACGGCCAGAAGGGAAGAAGCTTGGGTAGGGGCTCACGAGCAGCAGACCCTGCAGCAGCCACCGCAGCCCCAGGAGCAGCCGGCCCTGCCTCAACCATCATCGCCGCAGCCTCAGCGACGACCCCAGCTCGGGAAGACTGTTATGAGGCCCCAACTTGCCGAGCCAGGCGCCGAGACCAGAACAACGGCCAGGGACGGTAGGAAGGAGCCCAGGGCGGGGGAGTGAGCGCCAGGAGCTTCGGCTGGAATCCCCGCTGAGCAGGCAGCGTGCACGATCACCGCCACAGGGCCCTGGGCCCGGGTCCCCTGAAGCCTCCCCCCATGGCAACCGAGCTCCCAGGCTTGTCGGGAGACCTACCTGTGAGCCAGGCCATCAAGGCCGTCCATACCCTGAGCGAGGGGAGCTGTGTTTGTGACTAGGCTGCAGAGGCCGTATTTACCCTAATAGGGGTGGACTGGATTGGGGACTAGACCCAACTGGCCGTATTGACCCCAATAGGGGTGAATTGGACTAGTGACTAGGCCCAAGAGGCCATATTGATCCTCATAGGGGTGCATTAGACTAGTGACTAGGCCTGACTGGCTGTATTGACCCTAATAGGGGGGAATCCAATCCGGAAAAAAGCCCAAGAGACTGAGTTAGCCCTGACACTAGGGACTGTACTTACAGGGAATGACTAGAGGTGCCCCGATCCCTAGGACACCCTGTGACAATCCCCTTTTACTCCAGCATTGTCTTTTCACCTTCTTCCTCCCTACTTGCCTTCTGGGGTTCTGAGCCCCTTGCCAGCTTGTGCTGCCCTCTCATTGCTTCACCCCCCAGAACAATATTCCATGCTGCTGCTGCACAGCTGCAGGCTCTAACATTGCACCTCTCAGATGGAACTGCAGCAGGTGCTAGTGCCAGGGCCCCTTTAAAGTGGATTGAGCCATGCTGGTGTGGCTGCCAAATGGTGTGGGGTGAGGATAGCCAAGTTAGTCATTCCCGTACAAAATAAGCTGCTTGATGCTAGTCCTGCTCAATTTCAAGTATGTTTTGGAGGATTGGCTGTGTTTGTGACTGATTACTTGGGAATGGGATCTAGTGTCTTTCATCTCTAGATTATCAGTACTTTTTTGCCCTAGTCAACAAGGAGTAAAAGTTACTATTTGATGACTATTCATTGACCCAGGTGAAATGAATTTGGTGGTTTCAGCCCAGTTCTCAGTTCTAAAACTGGTCAAAGTAATCCCCCCCCCCCCACTTTTGGAAAGAAAATGGCCTGATTAAATACATTTCTGTAAGGATACGTCTTCACAGCAACATAATTTCAAAATAACTAGCGTTATTTCCAAATAACTTAGTCCGCGTCTACATAGCAGGCAGTTATTTTGAAATAATGTCGAAATACTTCAAGCTGGAGGACTTCTTATTCTGACTCCTTTAGGCTCATTGTACAAGGAGTAAGGGAAGTGGAGGAAGCGTGCTCTATTTCGAAATAAGTGCTGTGTAGACTCTCCCTATTTTGAAATAAGCTATGCAATTGACGTAGCTCAATTTGCGTAGCTTATTTTGAGTTAAGTCCTGCTGTGCAGATGCACCCATAAATGAAAACTGTTTTCATAAAAAACATTGAAAGCTTTTTTTTGTTTAGACAGACAAATTAGGTTTGATAGTTGAAATGTAAATTTTTTTTGAAGTTCTAGATTTTTATTTAAGAAAAAAAGTTTTTACCAAAATTTCACAGGAAAAAGAATTTCTGGTCAGCTCTACCCACTAAACAGGCATCCATATAACAAAACCAGTACTAAAGCTGCTGCTAGGGTTAGCAGCCTCAGTGAACTTGCTTTCTTAGAGGTGAATAAGGTCATACATGAACCAAATGAAGAGCTGCATGCAAGAAGCTTGCACTGCTGCTGGCCATGATATTCTTGTGCTATAGCTAAATCTAGCAGCTTTTATAAGCACTATATCCTCTTAAATTTCTTAGAATAAAAATGAAAAAAATTGTTACTCAAATGGTCAAATTATCCCGTGAAGAAAAATTTAAGTTAAATCAGTTATGGTTAAGGGAATCATAAAGCTTAAATCTGTGTGCATATCTTTAGGCATATTTAAGGCAGCTCTCACCTTGATTTTTAGTGTACTGATTTTACAATTTAGGGGATCCCATGAAATATTGAGCTGAGCTGGGGTCATGCAGAGTTTAGAAAAGAACCTTCAAAAACTGGTAACACCGGACTGTTCACACATATTTGTAGCATTTAGGCCTTCAAATGCAGGTTTCAGGAAATTATAATTTTTTTCTTATGTGTGATAAAACCCAGAAAACATGGTGGCACAATGGAAATACTGACAGAACTTTTACTATATTGTCTCAAATGAAACACTGATTTTTAGTTTCTAATCAGATGCAATTTTTTTTAAGTTCTACTCTTCTATAACTTGTAAATATTTGGGTGACAGCTCACAGAGAAATATAAGGCTAATGTTGAAATTTCTGTTAACAGGAAAAAAGGGAGAAGCTTTTTCTGAATTAAATATTTTTAAATGTTCTTATCCAAACAATACACATGCTGGATTAAAATTTTCTTAAAATATAATGAGCTATGAATTTTCAGCAAGCAAGCAAATTCAAGTGTGCTGCTGCCTCCTTGTGGAATTTTATATATGTCCATCTGCAATTTCCTCTATATACAGAACTGAAATGCATCAGTATTTTAAAATATTCACATCTTCTGTCCAATTAAAACCAGGAACAATACACTAGGGATTTAAAATTAATTAAAGGGGCAGGCAGGTGAGAGGAGTGGTCCTGCCCTCCTTACTTGTTGCTGGGCTGGAGCAGCCCGTGCCTGTGGGATGACTGGATTTGCCATGGACAGAGACTGATCTTCTGGCTGGAATCCTAGAGCAGCCCCTGTCTGCCATGTGCCAGGGCACTCGGCGGGCAGGGGCTGTTCCCATGTCCAGCAGGAGCAGCCCTGTCCATGGCAGGCAGGGAGCTACTCCAGCCCCCACTGGTTGACCTTAACTGGTAAACCTCACCCATTAAAGGTGAGGCTTACTGGTTAACAGGTGAAACATGCACATCCCCACAATCCACCACAACAGACATGTGGAAGTGTCTTACATACATTAGCAAACTTAGACACATTGGCAGTCGTCAAGAAAAAAAAACTATTAAGCTCCAATCCTGAGCCAACACGTACTATCAATTGTGATATCAGAACCTAAATTTCATGGCATTCCCATGATCAGCTAGAATTTACTTGTCTCCATCAGTGCTGGAATAAAATTGATTCAAATGCAGCTCTAATGAGACTGCCGAAGTACGTACTCCTTTTTGGGAGCTAATGGGTTTCACTAAACAAACTCACAGTATCAAAGTAACTTCCAAAGAACTGGCTATTATCAACGGAGCCTTAAGAAAACTATTTCTCTCTCCAATAAAATAGTTCTGACTTTTTACAGATTAGTAATAACAAAATATTTAAGTCGGTCAGACAGGACACACGGCTTAAGATGACAGAATATTGCTAGAGAAAGTACTGCTTCACTCCCTACACCTGGATTATTTAACTGTATTGCTAAAAACTGATTCATGTTTCACACTTGAGGTCTCCAATGGAACCTTGAACTGATTCCACAGTGTTGAAGAATTGTAAAATGTTTTTGTTGATTGTGTGGCAGCTCCCCATTAAGAATTATACACTGCCAACCTCTCTAGTTCTAGAAATATCAAAGGGACACATCATAACCTCCTGGATCCACCTTCCCCAAGCCTAGTTCTCCACCATTCTGCAAGGAATGGAAGACTTGCCTGCCTGTATAACACCTTTCCTCCCCATTTCCTCCCCATTCAACTGGGATCTACACTGGGGGGGAGGGGGAGCTGAAGATTAAGTGACTAAGGGACAGGAACACATGACCAGATCTCTGGTCTCAAAACCATACCAAGGAAAGGTAACACAATCTCAGACAGTATCAACCTTTTCTGTGGAGCTCACCCAGCAATCCCTATACTGAGGTAAGAAAAAAATCTGGTGGTGGGGAATAACAGAGGAATTCACCAAAACAGTTCTCTCAAGTTAGAATCGCTTCTTTCTTGCCTAGGTTTAGAAGTACCTGATCTTTATTCAGAGTCTGAGCAAGTGGATATCAGGTTCTCCTTACATTTGACATCATGGAGGTGTAGATCCAGGGGCCCTCTACATCCTGCTGGCTTTCTAGTCTACGCTGTTGCACCTTCTGGGCTTCACACCCATGTTGAACACAATAGGAGGGAGGACCAAGCCTGGTAAATCTTTGCAGATGAGGGTTTGAAAGGTGGAGCAGCACTTAATAACTACAGCTACAAAATTTTCATGGATATTTTTAGTACAAGTCATGGATGGGGTCATGGGCAATTAAGAAAAATTGACAGAAGCCCATGGCCCATCTAAAAATATCCATCGCAGAATGGAAAGCTGCTAGGCAGCTGTGGGGGCCTAAGTGGGAACTCCAGGAGGCCCCCACCACTCCAAGGTCCCACTCCCCTGCAGCTCTGAGCTGTGAGGTCCCCCACCACCAGAGACCAGGAGCTGCGGGGACCAGCTGGGTGCTATGGGGGCCCTCTTGTCTGCAGAGCCACCTGGCACCCACAGTGACGAAAAGCTGTGGGGTACACTGCCCCTGCAGTGGTCTGGGAGCTGCAGGGATCCCACTACCCATAGGCAAACAGGTGTTCCAGGGTCCTTCTTTCTGCCTGTGGCAGCCAGGGGCTGTGAGGTACCCCTGCTGCCTCAGAGCTTGGTAATGGGATATACCATCTAGCTCCTGCCCACCCTGGGCAGCAGTGGGACTCTGCATCTCCCAGCTATTCGCAGCCTAAATTAATCGTGGATTTCCATGAATCACGGCCTTTATAACAACTCTGAGTTTGGTCTGGTTCCTATTCGCAAAGTACCTGAGTACTTATGCCCACTGATGGACAGCTGAATTGGGGCATCTGAAGGAGGAGCTGAACTACTGATAGGTTTTTCCATTCATCCCTTCAGTCTGCTGGGTATAGTACAAGAGATTTTGGTGATCAATAGTATAAATGCCAGAGAAATCCCACAAGACAAATCTGGTTGTGCTTCCCTTGTCAATGGACAGGAGGAGCCCAGTTGCTGCAGCAAGGGCTGTCTTTGTACAATGCCCTGGCCTGAAGCAACAATAGCTGTTTCTGAAGGACAAAAAATAGAACATCCAGGATGCTCCTGAGCCCATAAAACTGGGCAACTTCAATGACTCCTGAGCAGCCTTACAGATTTCTTGGGACAAGCACCTCAATCAAGAGTTGATGCTGGGAAAATCTGGACTGGTGGCACTCCTGCCTGAAACTCCATTGAGAAGGATCCAGAACACCTGTTAGAGACTTTTTTTGCTAGCTTTTTGGTTGGTTTGCTTAGAAAAGTCAGCCTAGCTATTAGGCAATCGTCTGCCAGGTTTCTCAAGTTTCTCTAACAGTGCTTGTACTATCATGTGTTTTAGGTATTGACAAGCTCTGTCAATAGACATACCACCCCACTTGCCTCAATGGACAGGGGAGTTGGGGCCAGCAGTGAAAGAAAGCTGTCCGAACACCAAGGGAGAGAGACACTTGCTGAGGGACACGAGGTAGCTTCTCACCTTGCAAGTCTTCAGCACTCATTGCCCCGATGTGAGAGGGGTGCTGTTTGGCCAGCATTCTCTAGCTCCTGGAGTTAACCTAGAGCAGGAGCCTGAGAGCCTCTTTCTGCTTTGTTCCAGACACCCCAGCTGAACTAGGAGTGTGAACCCAGCCTGACAGATACCATGACTCTAGCCAAATACCCCTTTGGGGATTAGGGAGGATTTTTTTTCTTCCCATGGGCCAATGAGGAGTGAGTTTTTCATCCTCCTTGCAGCCCCTTCCAGACATGGTGGGTTGAGTCGGAATGTGCTTAGTATCTAACTCAGGTACTGGGGCAGACGTGTTCATTTATTACAATTTGTGGCTGGTTTCTACTGAAGTTAAAAAGATAAGATTAACTGTTCCCAGGGGGAAAACACCTAGGATTCTGGTGACGGACCTTGGGCCCATGAGTGAGACCTTGTGGACTTTGAGGCGTGGAACCCTTCTTCTCCCCTGCCCCCTGTTATACCTTCTTTCCCCTTTGCAGTGGTCGGGGGAAGGTAAGGAGGGCATTAGGACTCAGTGAGTCCTGAGTGGTATGCTGAGGAGAGCCCACTCTGAGTTACAGGTTATCTGGTAAGGATCCTTGTAACTGCTGGACTGGAACCAATTAAATGCCTGGTGTGGGTGATGGGCAGACACCATCCTTCCCCATTCTAAAGTTTAATAAAATTTGTGGCCTGCTACTTACATGCATGGAATTATCTATCATCATTTTGCAATTGTGTCCACATCAATTCTTAGTGGTCTCTTCTTTTTCTTACCCCCAAGGAAAGGCAGAGGCCAGAGATTTGAATGGCGGCTTTAAATGCTAATGTTTCCGAGATTATGTCTTCTGTAAATGATACAGACTCTTGGCAGGAGGGCATTTTGTTTTGAATATTGTATGTTTCTTATGATGTCATTCTGATGCAGACAACCTTCTTTGTGAAATTGTAGTTTCTTGCACAGAGTTGCCGCCTTCACAGCAGTGATATAGGGTTTGCAAGAGCTCCTTGTGGAAATTTAAAGAAGGACTAGCAGAGATTCCATCTATCATCCAGCTTCCATCTGGCAAGGGTTTGAATCATTACAAAATGAACTGAAAACTATTTCAGCATGCGCACCTAGATTAATCTCAGCTTTTTATGAAACCAACAGATCTACCTATAGGTATAATAAATTCCAGGCAATCAAATTCACTAAAATACAAACAGTACTTAAAGGCTCCTTCAAAAAGTGACATTTCTTATCTGTCAGTGAGTGAGCAAAAAAGTAAACAGAGAGTCTGCCTCTTTGTTTACATGTCTCAGAATTTTATTTGCTTAACTTAAAGTTAATATAGTCAGGATATATGCTAATTGAGGAACGGGTTGGCTGAAGGAGGAAGAGGAGTTATCTGAGGCACTCAGCTTTTCCATGGCCAGCTGAAGAAAAGAGAAGAAGATTAGAGAAAAGACATTTGCACAAAAATCTATAATATATAACATTTAGTTCTCCCCTTTCTTCCCCTCTAGCCTTAGGGAAGTTAACGGCACAGTTTTCTTCTTCAACTAGTTAAACTTTGGAGGACACGTCTGGCCAAGACATTTGGTGAACCAAAGCTCAGATAATACCCATTGTACTGTACTTCAAAATCTATTGTGGTAAATGGAGGATTAGAACCAGAGCTGTGCAACATTTTTGAAACAAGACACAAAACCATAAGAAACTTGATTACAAGCTCAATCATTAGTCTAGGTTTACTGGAAATCTGTGACTCTCTCAAGTGAAGCCTGACAGAGACTTATGGGTTTTACAACAAAACTGTGAGTAAGTTGGCAGTTCTCTTTTGAGTTACACTTCCAGCTTTTTCCAATCTGTGTGAACCTGAAACTTATAGTGAAATTTGGAAGGGGAAAATGGGAGCGGAGGGAAGATTGTGCAAATTGAAACCAAAGAAAATGTTTGCACAAATGCCAGCAAAGCTAAACATTTGAGGTTTGCATGCTTCTAATTAGAATTGTATTTTCCCCTCTTTGGCAGTATTCATGACTCCCAAAAAGTGTGCATGCATCCCAACCTGCTAAAATGAAAGCATGGGTATACTCCTATCTATATACTGATTAGAATGCTTCTAGACATAAACATCCACAAACAGAAGATAGCACATTGTCAGCTCCCTCTTCCATGTCCCAGACTTGGGCATCTTAATGAAATGGTTTTCCTTTCCCAACAGCACTTGCTGCTGTAGAGTTTAACTTACAATATTTATTTTGCTTTCTACAAAGAGGTGCTTATCCAAACAATTTAGGTTCTTCTGACAAATACTTAAAATATGGTAACTGAAAAAACGTAAGAGCAATATTATACCATAAAATACTTAATAACCAGGTTGCACAAAAATAAACCTCATTTCCTCTAAATGGCACCTACAATTGTATTTGGTTTATCAGGAACTCGAAGATATTCTTTGCAGAGTTTTCTGAAGATATTCAGATTTGGGATCTCGAGGGAACCACATGCTGAAGCAAAGGGCCACCCACACAGATTGCCCTGCCACCCTGTTTATGGTGAGTGGAATTTACCACCATTGCCTCTGCTGATCTCAACTATACCAGTACAACCAAGGGAAAGCGGTAGCCTCTTACATAGGAATGAAAGAGCAACCTTCAGCAACAAGCTATAGGTGTGATTGTTTGAATAAAGTGCTTAAGCTGATTATTGCAAGCTACGTGAATGTAACAAATATCCGGGGGCATGATCTGCTGGGAGGGCTGGTCCTGCATACTTTCCTTGGAAAAGTTCTTGCTCATGCGAACATCTATTTTCTGTATGGACTCCAGGATCAAGCCCAAGAATCCAAGAATCTCAATTAGGCCTGCATGCAGACTGCAGAACCTGTCACTAGATGGTGCAGTTTCCCACAATACAGACAGCAAATCTAGCAGACAGGATTTTTTTTTTTTTAAACAACAGGAACTGCGAGGCCAACTTCAACAGTACAAAGATGTCACATAAAACATTCTGGCTTCTAACAGATTTTCTTGCAAATGTATTGTATCCATCAGTTAATATAAATATGCACTGAGTTTAATTCCTTCTAAATACCTAGTTAGGGTACACAAATTAAAAGATAGATGAAGGAGACAGAAGACTATAATTCTGAATGTGCAAGGTACATGGATTGTTTGCCACAGCTTTAAGAAGCCTTTCATGGCATTTGTTATATTTGTTTATCATTAAAAACAGCCAGTATGTTTGGCCTAACTGAAGATTTTACACTGCAATCAGTTGTTTTGTAACAAATAAAGAACCTATACACATAAGTAAAGGTTGAAGGATTGTATCTAATGTAAATTAAATGAGAGAGATCAATTTCTAAATGTACCTATATTTCTATTATGTATGTTTTATTTGCTATTTCACAGACCTCCCAAAGCCTGCTAAGTGATTCATAGATAATAGTATTTTTAAAACGTCTTGATAGTCAAGCATTCCAGAAATGATAGCTTCGGCTCCAGAGTGGCAATTTGAATTCAATCTGTCTGTTACTTCTGCATTAAAGTAGCTAAATACAGCCACTGTCATTGTTTTAGACTAGGAAGAGGATGATAAAGAGATAATTATGCTTTTTAGTTTTAATGTTGTGTGTTATTTTAATTTATGTTCACTAAAAGAAAAATGAAGAGAAACTGCATAAACAATGTATAAATCTGACTACAATTCCATCACTCTAAAAAGAAATTGTTTAAGATTCATTGAAGAAGCCTATATATGTTACAGAGCTCAATTTGGTCATTCTGTCTTTAGGAATTCAAAATAAAATGTCCCTTATACCTAATTTGCCCTTTGCTCAGTTCAGTAAAGGAGGCTAGATACCAATGTTCAGATGTGTACAATTTAGATGCACACATCTCCATATGGAAATATACAAGATTAAATTATGTGCAAGCATATAAGTATGTACACTGGCAACCCACCTTATATGTGTATATGTGAAAATCAGTATGTCTACCCTGTGGCACTTGTGAAAATGCCTGTTTGAAAATATGGATCCAGTTCTTTGGTATACATGGGTGTGTTGATTATAAAACAATAAAATAGTAAGTCTGAGTGCTATTAGCTCTTAACTTAAATCTATCCATTTTGACTGAGATTAGAATAGTACTTTATAGTAAATGGCAGCAATGTGAAGTGAAATGGAAATATTTTCCATACACGAATATATAAAACAATACAAAGTAAACTAAAACCAAGGCAGAAAATAATATATAAAGGTCTGCACTCAAGCACAGATCAAAACAATACAGTGATCTGCAGATCTAAAGTCATACTTAGACTCATAGACTTTAAGGTCAGAAGGGACCATTATAATCATCTAGTCTGACCCCCTGCACAATGCAGGCTTCAGAATCTCACCCACCCTCTCCCAGAATAATCCTCTCACCTATATCTCAGATATTGAAGTCCTCAAATGGTTTAAGGACCCCAAGATGCAGAGAATCCTCCAGCAAGTGATCCATGCCTCACGCTACAGAGGAAAGCGAAAAACCTCCAGGGCCTCTGCCAATCTACCCTAGAGGAAAATTCATTCCCAATCCCAAATATGGCGATCAACTGAAGCCTGAGCATGTGGGCAAGACTCACCAGCCAGACACCCAGGAAAAAGTTCTCTATAGTAACTCCTATCATCCCACCATTGGCCTAGTTACCACTGATAGTAAAAGGTCAATTAGTTGCCAAGATCATGTTATCCGATCAAACCATCCCCTTCATAAACCCATCTAGCTTAATCTTGAAGCCAGATAGATCTTTTGCCTCCACTACTTTCCTGTGAAGGCTGTTCCAGAACTTCACTCCTCTAATGGTTAGAAACCATCATCTGATTTCGAGTCTAAACTTCCTACTAGCCAGTTTATATCCATTTGTTCTTGTGTCCACATTGGTATTAAGCTTAAATAATTCCTCTCCCTCTCTGGTATTTATCCCTCTAATATATTTAAAGAGAGCAATCATGTCTCCTCTCAGCCTTCTTTTGGTTAATGTAAACAAGTCAAGCTCCTTGAGTCTCCTTTCATAAGACAGGTTTTCCATTCTTTGAATCATCCTAGTGGCCCTTCTTTGTACTTGTTCCAGTTTGAATTCATCCTTCTTAAACATGGGTGACCAGAACTGCACACAGTATTCCAAATGGGGTCTCACCAATGCCTTGTATAATGGCACTAACACCTCCTTATCCCTACTGGAAATAGCTCGCCTAATGCATCCCAAGACTGTATTAGCTTTTTCACGGCCATGTCACAATGGCGGCTCATAGTCATCCTGTGATCAACCAGGACTCCAAAGTCCTTCTCTTCTTCCATTACTTTCAACTGATGTGTCCCCAGCTTATATCTAAAATTCCAGTTATTAATCCCTAAATGCATAACCTTACACTTCTCACTATTAAATTTCATCACTATTGCTATCACTCCAATTTACAAGATCATCCAGATCTTCTTGTATGTATATCCCGATCCTTTTCTGAATTGGCAATTCCTCCCAACTTTGTGTCATCCGCAAACTTTATTAGCACACTCCCACTTTTAAAAAGATTAAATAAGATTGGTCCCAAAACTGATCCCTGAGGAACTCCTCTAGTAACCTCCCTCCAACCTGACAGTTCACCTTTTAGTATGACCCGCTGTAGTCTCCCCGTTAACCAGTTGCTTATCCACCTCTCAATTTTCATATTGATCCCCATCTTTTCCAATTTAACCAATAATTCCCCATGTGGTACTGTATCAAATGCCTTACTGAAATCGAGGTAGATTAGATCCACTGCATTTCCTTTATCTAACACATCTGTTACTTTCTCAAAGAAGGAGATCAGGTTTGTTTGGCATGATCTACCTTTTGAAAAACAATGTTGTAATTTGTCCCAATTGCCATTAACCTCAATGTCCCTAACGACTTCCTCCTTCAAAATGTTTTCAAGACCTTGCAAACTACAGATGTCAAACTAACAGGCCTGTAGTTACTCAGGTCACTTTTTTTCCCTTTCTTAAAAATAGGAAGTATATTAGCAATTCTCCAGTCAAATGGTACAACCCCTGAGTTTAGAAGTAATATATTACAGCTTAAAGTGGGGGTGTTTCATACGATTTTTAAAATAATTATCCTCGTGATTTTACTCTATTTTGTAGACTATTAACATATTAATTATTAATTAAAAAGAAAATTCTCAGATGTGTTAATAAATCCCTTACTATTATATTATCAATAATAATTTCCATTTCGTGCCTAACCCAACTCTTGCTGAGGTTCATCCTGGATGTCAGCAGGTGCAGAATTAAGGCCCCTCTGTAGCACTGTTCTCCCAAAAATAACCAAGTGTGCTAATTAAACATCACAGCATCTTGAGAGATAGTCCAACTTAAGTCTAGAGAGGTTAAACAAGGACAAACAGTGAGTGCCAGAGTAAGGAAGGCCCCCAAAATTCACATCCCACTGCCTGACTCTCTAGTTAACTCTCCCTCCCCAGTCATTATTGTGCTACGTTTGTTTGCTCTAGAGCAGTGTTTCTAAAAGTAATGGTCCGGCCCATGTCACTTCCCGCGGCTCCCCTTGGCTGCAAAGGACGAAATGGAGCCAATGGGAGTCGTGATGCTCTGTGCCTGCAGCACCGGTACATAAACAAACCGGAGTGGCCAGTTAATGTGTTTCTGAGAGTGATTCTGTGGAATACTTTCAGAAACACTGGTCTAGAGAACTACGGAGTCTGTATCTAACTTCAATGAGCAGTACAAATCAAAGCCCCATCCTCCTATCAAAGTGTACAAAATTTACAAAACTATATTGTCTAAAGCTTTCAAACACAATGGCTACGTCTAGACTGGCATGATTTTCCACAAATATTTTTAATGGAAAAGTTTTTCCGTTAAAAGCATTTGTGGAAAAGAGCGTCTAGATTGGCACGGACGCTTTTGCGCAAAAGCACTTTTTGCAGAAAAACATCCGTGCCAATCTAGACGCGGTTTTGCGCAAGAAAGCCCCAATTGCCATTTTCGCCATCGGGGCTTTTTTGTGCAAAACAGTTCTCAGCTGTCTACACTGGCCCTTTTGTGCAAAAGCATTTGCGCAAGAGGGTTTTTTCCTGAATGGGAGAGTCATTGTATTTGTGGAAGAACATTGACAATCTTACATTAGATCATCAGTGTTCTTGCGCAAATTCAAAGCGGCCAGTGCAGACAGCTGGCAAGTTTTTCCGCAAAACTTGCCAGTCTAGATGCAGCCAATTAGTCACACTCTCCTTCATGCTTTGCCAAATTCACGGCTCCAGTGAGTCTTCCTTTACTTGATGACACCTTTCTCTCTAAGCCCTGGTCTACATTACGGAGGTTTTTCAAAATAACAAGGCGAGCATCCACACTACTAAGCCTATTATTTCAAAATAAGGGGCTGGTTATTTTGAAATAAGAACTCCTGCTTATCATGATGGATAACACTTATTTTGAAATTGTTATTTTAAAATAGCATTAGTGTGGACCCTCAACTGCTGCTATTTTGAAATAATTGGCCTCCAGCAGCGTCTCACAGCTGCATTTGGCCTGATCTCTCCAATGCTCCCCTTCTGCAGAAGGCTGAAGGAAAAGGGCTTGTGGCACATATGGACCTTTCACAGCCCCATGACACACCCATCCCAGGAACCATGTTCAATCCTTCTGAGCCTCTCCTGGCTCCCAGCACTCCTGTAGCACCCTTAGCTGCCTCTGGCCAGGGACAAAAGATCTCTGACCTGGACTGGTGCAGAGATCCTGGGCCTCATCGAGGTCTGGGGTGAAGAGACCATCCTCCAGGATCTCCGCACCAAGAGGAGAAATGTCAACATCTATGGCTGGATGGCTGCCAGCCTGGCCAAGAAGGGGCACATGTGGACCCTCAGCCAGCTCCACATGAAGATAGAGGAGCTCCAGCAGGCCTACAACGAGGATGCTCTGGGGAGGCTCCTCGCACCTACTGATATTACGAGCAGCTCAAAGCCATCTGGGGAAGGGGGCTAGTCACCTTCCCCCCCCCCCGCCACTATCATTGAGTATGGCTGGGACATGCCTGGTGTCAGCCTCCTTCAGGGCAGGGTTGTGGAAGGTGAGTAGGAGGAGCAGGCCAGCCAGCCAAGCATGGTGATGCAGTGGACACTGATCCTGTGTGTGGAAACCTGCTGGGAGGAGGAAGGGACCCCAGTAGCACTCTCTGTGGCAAGTGGCCTCTGCCGCTCACACACACCTCCCCCAACACTCCCTTCCCTCCCACAGCAGGCAAGGATATAAGTTCTCTGTCTGTGGGACGCTGCCAGTGCCGGAGCCAGCATATGTGGGACACAGAAGGAAGAGAAGCTGCGCTGTCCCCCTTCTACCTGCAGGCTCCTGGCCTTGCTGGCACCTTCCCATGCTTGCTTGTCCCCAAGACATGGGTGTAGCAATGCTCCATGGGACGTCCATGCCCCTGCAGGACGGTGCCTGCTGTGTAGGCAATAGATGGCCTTGCTCGAATCACATCACCATCATCTGAACTGACACCTTCAGTGCTGGTGCAGAGATTAGGGCTTGGCTTCATACACAGTGTCTCCTGATATGACTGCCCTTGTAACTTTTCTTCACAACCGGGCCAGCTGTAAGCATGCTGCGTCCACCATGTCCCATGCCATCCACCTGACTCCATTGGATCCACTGGAGAAAGTCAATCCAGGAAGACCTGCTACAGGACCAGATGGCCTGCCTCCAGTCCCTCATCCGGGGGCTGGACAAAGAGCACCAGGAATGGACTGCTGACCGGGTGGAGCGCCAGACTGACCGGGAGCAGTGGAAGGCCATGGGGGACCAGCGGGCATGCGAACATGAGACCATGTGCTCCTCCATTACCTCTGTGATGGAGCGCATGGCCGCATGCATGGAGCGATCCACCAGCCGCCTACCCACACCGTCCCCCATCTCCCTGTCTCCACCCCTGCTCCCTCTGCTAGTCCCCCCAGGGGCTGCAAGGGCCCACGAACACATGGCAGTGGGACGTCTCAGGCAGCCAAAGCCTCCCAAGCTACCCCAGGTAGGCACCAGTCCCAGCCCCAACCCTGAGCCCTCCCCCCTATTCCGGGTTCTTTCCCCTGTTATATATCCTCCAAATAAACAGAGAGGTGGTTTTTTTTTAAATGGCTTATTCATTTGCTCTGGAGAGCGGGGGGGAAGGAAGGTGGGAAGGTAGGGCAGGAGAAAGGAGGAAAGCCACACAGGGGTAATGCAGGGACCCTTTTTGGAGAGGCCCAGTGGAGAATCTCACAGGTGGCCATGGCTGAAACTATCCCTCAAAGCCTCTTGGATGAGCACAGCCCCCGATGTGCTCTCCGTATGGCACTGGTGTCTGGTGTCACATGCCTTGTCCAGCCTCTGCCTCCCACCATGGCAGAAATATCTCCCCCTTGCTTTCCCATAGGTTGTGGAGCACACAGCAGGCCGCCACCACATAGAGGATGTTGCACTCGGGCAACCATTATTCAGAAGTAATTAATAATTTCTTTGATTTGGAACAGTACTAAGTTCTTTTTTTAATTCACTATATTTATCTCTCTTGTGAACGCAGTCATGCCATTACAAATAAAACTGCTTTGATGTTTACCTGAGTTAAAAGAATGCTATTCCTCAATCTTAACATAGAGGACAAGTAATAATTAGGGGAAAAATACTGTCTGAAGAACAAAGGATAATAACAAAGACGGTATTGCATCTGTTGTTAAAATACTGAGATAAAATAAGACGAGACTTATACCATCCCCATTTCCTTTACAAATGGTAAGGACTTAAGACTTTGATTAATCTCCTGTTTGGCTTTATCACTGGTTCTTTAAAGATTGTTCTTGTCAGGTCATGTTCTGGAAAACAAGGATTTTTTTTTTAATTCTGCCTTAAAATTAAAACAACAAAAGTATGTCGGTATGCACCTTTTAATAATACTAGTATCTAACACATGAAATGTAATGTACTGGCATGTATGCCTCTTCCAAGATGAAGAGTTGTGCTTTGATCTAGAGTAAGGTTGTTTTTTTGGGGGGAGCTAGCATGATCCAGATAAGTCACTGGACAGGGAGTCAGGAGACCCGTGCTCAATTCTTGGCTATAATGTGTAACCAGGCATTTTATCCTTTTGCGCCTCTGTTTCTCTCCTCCCACCTTTTGCCTGCCTAGAACGTAAGCTTTCATTACATGTATGCACAGCGCCAGAGCAATAGAGTCCCAATTTTCTTTGAGGCCTCTAAGTACTAGTGCAATACAAATTAAATTACAAAAGCTTATTCTGCACCCAACCCAAAATGAATACCTCAAAAGCCACTGTCAGAGAACGCAAAGCAACTCTTTATCCATTTCTTTTTTGTGCTGCCAAAACCACAAAGCAAAAATAAAGGTAAAAATTGCTCATTTAGCGGTACATGCCTAGCAGAACTTTGATGACAACCAAAAACAATGGATTATATATACTTTTTTCCCCAGCTAATAAAATAAACCATTCATTCCTTTCCAACTGCCTATATATTCCAAATATATTGTGTGTACATTTAAAATACCGGTTATTTCCTTAATCACATTAATTTCATTTTTAAAAAGTGACTGGAAATAAAGCTAGTACCTTGGAAATTCTATAGTTCCCTTCATCCAAAGATCTTAAAGTGCTGCTTACCACATATTCATTAATTTAGCCTCACAACATCCTTAAGCAGTAGATTAGGATTTCTACATTTATTTTCCATATAGGTAAGCTGAGGCAGAGTGGGTATATGACTTTTAACAAAGCACTGGGAACATTAACACTAATTTCAGTTGGATCAGGCCGGAGTGCATCATTGATATAACTGGGCATAAAACACAGGAGTTCTGACTTACAACTCTTTCCACAACATTGGATCCTTTTGTCCACTGATAGAATTTTGAAAAGTTATCTTGAAAATCAGGGTAAGGAAAAATGCTATTGCTTTTGCATATGACAGCGTAGTGCTCTGGGAAATAATGAAACAAAATTAAGCACAGGCATAAAGAAAAATGTAAATAATTAAAACAAATTAAGGAAGCTATCAATTACCTTCTATTACAGAGTTCAGTATGAATTTTGTATATAAAAATTCTCTATATAAGCAAACCTTTAGAGGATTTTAATTCATAGTGTAAACTATTTTCTGGCACTATTTTTTGGCAGATAAAATGTGTTCAATGAACATATGTCACTTAAAGGTTTATTCTGTTACCTCCTCTCTAAGGGTACATCTACACAGCAACATTATTTCAAAATAACTAGCATTATTTCTAAATAACTTAGTCCATGTCTACACAGCAGGCAGTTATTTCGAAATAATGTCAAAATACTGACAAGCTGGAGGAATTCTTACTCCAACTCCTGTAACCCTCATTGTATGAGGAGTAAGGGAAGTAGGAGGAAGAGTGCTCTATTTCGAAATAAGTGCTGTGTAGACGCTCCCAATTTTGAAATAAGATACACAATTGAGGTAGCTCAATTTGCCTTGCTTATTTCGAGTTAAGCCCTGCTGTGTAGATGCACCTTTAGATTTACTATTACTGCAGTCTCTCAAAGGTCACAGGACAGTAGGCTCATTGTGTTGGGCATTTCACAAATGAGGGAGAAAAGATAGCCCTTGTCCCAGAGAACTTACACCTTCTTCCTCCCACAAACGTGTTTCATTCTTAAACTTGCAGCATTCTTAAATGCTGATCTCTTTATTTTCCATATTTGTACAAAGCTATATCTGGAATTAATTACAGCCACTTGCAGTGAAATCCAAACAACAAGGTTACAATGTATAAGCAGACCTTTGTTATGTCTTACATTGCATCCTATTACTAGCTGTGAATTCTGATGTACTTACACTTTAACTCAAGCTCATAATTAGAAAATGGAAGGTTTTATAATGTAATTATCATTTCATGCAAATGACAGAAACTACTCAAGCCTTTTTACCTTCAGCAGAAATGCTATTACTTCTGGGGGTTTTTCTTCTCATGCTGAGCCCCCAGTTCTTGACTTTGAAATTATTTATAGCAGAGATACTCAAGAATGATTCTTCCTGTTTCCAGATACTAAAAGTTACTTTATCCTTGTTCCCCTTTTACTTTGTGGGCAGTATTCAGACCGCATTATCTGAATTGAGTCTCACATTTCTCTCCTTTTTTTTTTAGTTCAGCCTTTGTTTTATAAAGTGCTCTACATTATTGGCAAATTGATTCAAACTATGTGAGCCCAGAAGAACCTTAATAGAGTGTCCAATTTAGACATGCTATTAAGGCACCCACATTTCTAAACTGGACTCTCATGTATCAATTATTATTTTTGAGCTCTAACAATATGTTTCACTCTGTATAATACAAAGGCAGATAAGACTTCGGCCATAAGAAGCTTTTGTTCTAAACTTCAAGCTTCTTTCTAAGTAAATGCAACTATATTTTCAATTACATAGTACTGAGTTGTTGAAATCCTTTATTGTATCAACTGCTGGAGATTCTTGACAGCATTTTGCATGCAAAATTTTACATATGCTAAGAAGAAATACCAGTTCCTTTGCATTTCTATTATTTACTGTTTCTGCTGGTGGAGTTCTAGACAAATACAAAAAATAGGCTCCTGCTCTGAGGGTCTCGCAATTTAAGGACTTGATCCTGTAAATACTTATTAGCAGGGAAGCGGGCAGCATTGCTGAGCCCCTAGACAAAGCTGGGGGAGGGAGACTGACCCCATGCTACCAGAAGGCATGAGGCCTCAGGCAGAAGGGACAGGAGCAGCCAGCCATCAGTGCTGTCCATTCTGCTGCAGTAGTAGTGGTAGCAGCTGGGAGCCCAAAGCCTTTTTGATACGCCAGACCCCGGGGCAGTTGCTCGCTTTGCCCTTCTACTGTTGGCGGGCCTGCTTATTAGCAGGTGTAGGCTTACTTCCACGAATAATTCCACCAAAGCAATCACTAGGCCTATTAGATTTGTAGTGGTAAAGACACAGCACAGCCAAGGATGCCACTTAAAGTAAGTTGATGGGGGCTAGGAAATTATGCAACTGTGAAAGAATATCAGTTGTGGTATATACACATATTGTTAATTCCCTTTTTCTTTTGGAAGTACTCAACTTTAAAGGAGCAAAATCCAGCAACAGAAGAAGCGGTGAGAAGATCAGGAGAGGTTTTTAGAAGCCAAACTGAAAGCAGTATCTTGAGGAAGGATCTGAAGGCAAGTAAGGTTGCATGGAATAAGACCAAAGCCTAGACTCTTCTTGGCACAAGTGCTTTAAGAAAAGGAGCGGAGGAGAGATTTAAATTTCCCCTGCGGTATTTAAATAAACATGGCCGCCGCTTTTTTTCCGGCTTGGGGAAAAGCCGGAAAAAAGCGTCTAGACTGGCGCGATCCTCCGGAATAAAGCCCTTTTCCGGAGGATCTCTTATTCCTACTTCAAAGTAGGAATAAGAGATCCTCCGGAAAAGGGCTTTATTCCGGAGGATCGTGCCAGTCTAGACGCTTTTTTCCGGCTTTTCCCCAAGCCGGAAAAAAAGCGGCGGCCATGATTATTTAAATCCCGCGGGGGATATTTAAATCCCCCGCGGATTTCCCTATTCTGAAGTTGGAAATTAACATGCCTCTTCCGGAGAAGGGGCCAATGTAGACGTAGCCATAGGGAAGTAAAGAAAGATCTAGCAGCAGCCAGGGTGAGGTTGGGAAAAGGAAGGGGAGTTCAGGCATGACACTGAGGTTGTGAGCACATACGGCTAGTTTGGCGCTGTTTATGAAGAGTCTCTCTCTCTGGGGGATAACATCCTAACTGTGGTCCACAGAGGCATTTGTGCAACCTCAGGTTAAAATGGAGGAAGTAGCCAGGAGAGTGTTTTTTGACTTGGGGTGTATTTGACATAAATATTTGTTAATCTTCAACGGATATGACAAACCTCGCCTTTGTTCACTGTCACTTGAGGCTGGGAAGGGGTTAACATGAGGGTTTAAATGTAGGTAGATGTCCATCGGGTTGAATTTGTGTCCTTATAGCTCCTATTCAAAGATATGCAATTTAATGTTATAAAATTCTACCAGAATAAATAGGACAACTGTGACAGGGCGCCTGCCCTGCACTGGGCCTTTAAGCCCAAGGCTCAGGCCCCGAGCCTGAGGGAAGCTGGAAGACCAGCTGAGATGGTGAGGCTAATGAGCCCAGCTGCCGGCTATAAAAGGAGAGGCACGGTTGTTGGAGGGGAGGCAGGGCTGACTGCAGAGGCAGCAAGAGCTCCTGGGAGGGCTACAGCTGCAGGAGAGGGACTGGAGAGAGAAGCTCTCCCTCAGCAGTTGCCGGGGACTCCAGGAGAGGCCAGGAGGAAAGCAGAGGCGAGTTGGTGCCACCTGGAGACTACCTGCCGAGGGGACGCCGGCCTGGAGATCGCAGCCAGCAGGGCAAGGACAGGTAGGAAGTGGCCCAGGGCAGGAGCGGGAGGCGCCCCTCCTAGCCCGAGAGACTTGGTGGGTTTTGGCTAGCTAGCCCCACCGAGGGAGTGACCCTATACCCGGTCGCTCACAGGGCCCTGGGCCGGGACCCGGTGGAGTAGGGTGGGCCCGGGTCCCCCTACCGGGGGGGTGCCCAGCTACGACGAGAATCTGTTTGGAGACTCGGCCTGTTTAAAGGGCCAGTATAAACTGCGGTGATGCCTATGATGAGCAACCCATACAGACTGTATTCTGCCCTGAGATGGGCTATATGAAGACAGTCAGGGGGCACTGAAGCACACGGGGGTGCGGACCCCCTGACAGATGGTGGAGAATGTGGGCAATACCCCAACCCCAAGGTAAAAGAGGGGTCTTCATGAACCAATAGTGGTCCGTCGGCCGCGGGACTAGACCGGGAGTTGAAAAAAAAAAAAAAAAAAAAAAAACCTTTTTTTTCCTTATGAGAATGAATAAGTATGGGAGGGCCTGGGAGGCCCTACAGGCTTGGCCATGGAAAAAGGGGAGCCGACCACAGAAAAGGGGTGACCCTGGACTCCATAATAAACCAGGCCCCAAGAGTTGGGGGCAAGGGCCGAGCCTGAAAACGTGTTGGGCCTGTGGGCGCAAGGGACACGTGAGGAGGGAGTGCCCCTATGGGGTGGGAGCCAGGAGGCCCCACCCAACTAAGAGGAACAAAGGGAGAGCAGCCCCGGTGAAGGTAACCGGGGAGGCACAGTTATGCTGGGCCTGTGGGGAGCCCGGCCACCTACGGAGGGCATGTCCGAGTAGGACCAGGGAAGCCCCAGCCTGCTCAAGGGGAAGGATGAAGAGCCAAAGCCCCGGGAGGAGGCCGGGGGACCACCAGCCCTTGACATTAAGGGGAACCGAAGGGCGAACAGAAGGTGGTTTGGACCCAGGTGGAATCAAGGAGCAAGGGGGCTCAGGCGGGAAGCCCTCACAGAGGTCGTACGGGCCGGTACCCATAGGACCCCGGCAGGCCGGCGACGCCCCTACCGAGGGTGTGTATGGCCAGGTGATGGCTGCAGACCTCCGAGCGAGACCACAGGATAGGACAAAGATTACCCTACAGGTAAAGCTGGAGGGGAAGACAGTGACCGCCCTGGTGGACTCTGGGTGCAGCCAGACAATGGTACGGACGGAGCTGGTCCCAGAGTGGGCAATAGAGGCACTCCGCTATTATCTGCTAGGGGGGACCTTCACCTTGATAACAGACCACGCACCCTTACGATGGATCCAGACGATGAAGGAAACCAATCCGCGGGTCATGAGATGGTACTTGGCCTTGCAGCCTTATAAATTTGAGGTCTGTCATAGGCCGGGGAAAACCCATAACAATGCAGATTTTTTTTCTAGGTCCCTAGCCAATAGCGAGGCGGCGGAAGGGGATGGAGTCCTGGGAGAAGGGGCGAGAGAGGGGGCAGTGGAGTCCCACACCAGCATTGGCGGGGTGACCCTCTGGGGAGCACACCTGCCGACCCGCCGACATTGCGGCGCATGCTCAGAGGCCGCGAGGGCGAGCCCGAGGGCAGTTAAGGCCTCCAGGGGATACCAGGCCCCGAGGGAAGGGATAAGAGAGGCCCGGCTGGGACTGGCGGAAGAAGGGAAGCACGAGCCGAAGGGGAAGGTGTGTGACAGGGCGCCTGCCCTGCACTGGGCCTTTAAGCCCAAGGCTCAGGCCCCGAGCCTGAGGGAAGCTGGAAGACCAGCTGAGATGGTGAGGCTAATGAGCCCAGCTGCCGGCTATAAAAGGAGAGGCACAGTTGCTGGAGGGGAGGCAGGGCTGACTGCAGAGGCAGCAAGAGCTCCTGGGAGGGCTACAGCTGCAGGAGAGGGACTGGAGAGAGAAGCTCTCCCTCAGCAGTTGCCGGGGACTCCAGGAGAGGCCAGGAGGAAAGCAGAGGCGAGTTGGTGCCACCTGGAGACTACCTGCCGAGGGGACGCCGGCCTGGAGATCGCAGCCAGCTGGGCAAGGACAGGTAGGAAGTGGCCCAGGGCAGGAGCGGGAGGCGCCCCTCCTAGCCCGAGAGACTTGGTGGGTTTTGGCTAGCTAGCCCCACCGAGGGAGTGACCCTATACCCGGTCGCTCACAGGGCCCTGGGCCGGGACCCGGTGGAGAGGGTGGGCCCGGGTCCCCCTACCGGGGGGTGCCCAGCTACGACGAGAATCTGTTTGGAGACTCGGCCTGTTTAAAGGGCCAGTATAAACTGCGGTGATGCCTATGATGAGCAACCCATACAGACTGTATTCTGCCCTGAGATGGGCTATATGAAGACAGTCAGGGGGCACTGAGGCACACGGGGTGCGGACCCCCTGACAACAACGAAAAGAAAAGGGTGGTGGAAATATCAGCTTTGACAAAAAAAGGAGACAGAGGTTCTTTGGGAAAAGTTGAAGATAAAGAGTTCCATTTCAGTTTGAGCTAGCAACTAGACATTCAGGATAAAAGTTCAAACAAACAGTTGCAGATGCCAGACTGATTGCAGGGGAAAGGGTCAGAGGAATACAAAGTAGATATGGGAGTCATTGGCAAGGAGAGGGCAATTAAAGCCAGGAGTGTGGATGAGGTCATCTTGTGAAAGGATGTACAGGGACAATAGAAGAGAGAGACCAAGGACCCAGGGTGACACATAGGGAGAGGAAACATTGAGTAAAAAAGATGGAGGAGCATTCAGGAAGAAGGGAATAGATCAATCTAGCCCAATACCAAGAAAGTCCATGGAGGAGATGGTCAAAGAGGAGTAAAATGCTGGCTGTTTTGAAGTCTGCAGCAAGATCAGGGATAATTAACAGAGAGGGTGCAGTCTACACAGCACAGTTATTTCGAAATAACAATGGGAGCATCTACACAGCAATTCCGTTATTTTGAAATAATTTCAAAATAACGGACGGCTTATTTTGAAATCTGTAAACCTCATTCCACAAGGAATAACGCTTATTCTGAAACAGCTATTTTGGAATAGCAGTAATGTGGATGTGCCACTGCTGCTATTTTGAAATAGCTCCTCCCCAGGGCCGTTCAAAATAATTACTCCCCAGTGCCTCCTGGGGCTCTCATTTGAGGTAGCACGTCCACATTAGGGAAATCTGCCTCAGACTAATATTGAGGCTTCCCTGTAGTGTAGACGTGCTAGTTTGAAATAAGCCATTTCAGAAAAAAAATCCAAAATAGCTTGTTTCAAAATAAGGGTGCTGTGTAGAGATATGCAGAGTGAGCTCCTTGCTCTTGGCCAAAAGCAGGAAATTAGTAAGTCTCAATAGAATGGAAGGGCGGAAGCCATATTGCACAGTATCTCTGAGCTAGCACAGAGAAAACCGAGGCAGAAAGAACAGACCGCATGTTCATTTACTTGGCGCTGCAGAGGGAATGAAAAATAAAAAGGAGTGGAAAAGATGGGAAGTGGAAAGGTTGATGCAAAACATGGGCTAAAGGGGGAAAACAGTTCAGAATTATAAGGATTCATTTTTAGATAGTTTGCAGCAACGTAAGAGCAATGTCTATCTGTAGAGTAATTGTTCAAACAAAATAATAAAAGCCAAATCAACATGCTTCAGTTTTATTTCAGTGGCACAATCACATTGCCCCTTTGCCCTCTCCCTTGAAGTTATTCATTTGTGAAACTGTACAATGCAAAGTATGAGAAAAGTGTAACTGTTATAGAAAAGATGCACGGGGTTTGCCGCTAAAAGAAATACAATTTTCAAGACTGCTAGGTGCATTAAGTATATGTTGTTAGCATTTTCTCTTCTAGTACAATATAAATAACAATAGCTTATCCACCCACATACAGTACATTTAACATGTGTTGAAGACAAATTGATTCAATAAATTCTCTTGTCATGGAAAACAGCGAGAACAACATGTTGATGACATTGAAACCGTAAAAAAATATATTTCTAAATGTTCCAACATCTTTGACACATTAGTTCTGGGATTCTAACACCATGGGTATGATATTCTTATTTTCCAAGCTTAGTATTATCCTCTTCCATGTTTTTTATTGCAATGTAAACAAAAAAGTTCCTATTTTGGGTTTTTCTGGGTTGTCTATCCCAGTTTCACCATTTGAGTGTATGTGGATCATTTCTGCCTGTATCAATGCTTTTTTCCACTGCCTACTTTAATATGACAATAGGCTTTCTTTTTGTGTCCAAAAAAGGAATAGAGTAAATATTTTGATCCCCAGGATTGGCTTGTTGGCAAGTTCCAAATAATTACGTAGTGTTAGCCTTGGTCTGAAAATGGGATCTTCCAATTTATGAAGGACAATCACTTACTAATATTTCACCTCATACTTGAAAGGAACTTCCCCCATGAAAATCTATAAAGCTACATTATTTTCCTCTTTAAAATTTCTTTGCCATAATGCCTTCAAAAAACCTGACAACAGCTATGGAGTTGGTACACTCAAGACACCGATTCTCATGCTAATCAATAATGAGAAGATTGAGAGGACTGAGGAAAGAAAAGACTGAGAGCAGATATGATAGCAGTATTCAAGTACCTAAAAAGGTGTTATGAGGATGGAGAAAAATTATTCTCCTTGACCTCTGATGATAGGACAAGAAGCAGTGGACATAAATTGCAGCAAAGGAGGTTTTGGATGGACTTTAGGAAAAACTTCCTGTCAGGGTGGTTAAACACTAGAATAAATTGCCTTGGGAAGTTGTGGAATCTCTATCACTCAGGCTGTGTCTACATTGGCAAGATTTTGCACAAAAGCAACCGCTTTTGTGCAAAATCTTGCAACCTGTCTACACTAGCCACGAGTATTTGCGCAAGAACACTGACGTTGTAATGTACAAAATCAGTGCTTCTTGTACAAATACTTTGACGCTTCCGCTCAGGGATAAGTCCCCTTGCGCAAGTGTTCTTGTGCAAGAGGCCAGTGTAGACAGATAACATCAATTTCTTGCGCAAGAAAGCTCGATGGCTAAAATGGCTATCGCAGCTTTCTTGCGCAAGAGAGTGTCTACACTGGCACGGATGCTTTTGCGCAAAAGCAAATCTTTTGCGCAAAGGCACATGCCAGTATAGATGCTCTCTTGCGCAAATACTTTTAACGGAAAAACTCTTCTGTTAAAAGTATTTGCGCAAAATCATGCTAGTGTAGACGCAGCCTCAAGGTATTTAAGAGCAGGTTAGACAGACATCTGCCAGGGATGGTGTAGACAGTGCTTGGTTCTGCTGTGAGGGCAGGGGACTGGACTCGATGACCTCTCGAGGTCCCTTCCAGTTCTAGTGTTCTATGATTCTGTGAATGTTGTCTTGTTTCTGTGTACTCCCCTGTCTGCATCTAATGCTGTCTCAGATTATGTTTACTTTTTAAGTTTGTAGAGGCATATTTTTGTTCTGTTTGTCCAGTACCTAGAGCAATGGATCCACAATAGAACTATTAATACCACAATAGAACTATTAATACTAATAATGCCCTTTTATTCTATTTTAGTAAGTCACAAAAGCAGTTTAATAAGCTTGGACGTAGAGCCGTGTGAAACCCACTTAATTCAGTCTGAGTGGGTATTGTAATCTTAAACCAGTGGAAATTTTTATAGTACATATCATAACTTTGTTCTGTTTGTTTGGTGTTTCAGATTCACATAGAACCAAAATTACAGGATTAACCCCCATGAACTCCAGATACTTGCAACTAGTAAGTTTTGCCACAGTTACTTTTCTATCCTTAGAGATTTATCAGTCCTCTAGAGGGTCTCAGGACTCCCATCTGTTACCTTTCAATTATCTGGGGAGTGTTCAAATGGAGTTTTCAATCCTTCTTCTGTCCCAATATATTCATAAAGAGACAGGTGCTTCTTCCTTCTCCCTACCTCACAAACAGAAGTTCAGGAAACACAAAATGGCTTGGGTTGGGGTTTTCTTGTGGGACCTTCCATATAATTACATACCTGTGTGAGGAAAGAACATTGTGTGTAAGTCAAAGGGAGTTAGAGGCTACGTCTACACTACAAGGCCGTTTTTTTTGCACAAAACTGGCGGAGCGTCCACACCTCAAGCATTTTTTTGCACAAGTAAATTGGCAGAACAGAGGGCTCTTGCTGGTAGAGTTATTCCTCTCCCCATGACAAATAAATTCTTTTTGTGCTACAGCTCTTGTGCAAAAGAGCAGGTGTGGATGCTCCGGAGGGGCTTTTGAGCAAGAAACCCCTAAGGGAAAAAGCACAGGTGCTCTGATAGCCATTCTGTGAATGGCCATCAGAGCTTTCTTGAGCAAGAATGTCCATGCAGTGTGGACACTCTCTTGTGCAAAACCACATCGCTTTTGCAATGCACTTTTGTGACAGACCCAAGGGGATCTGCACTGCCAAGGGGGAGGACCCGCCCCCCCCACCCGTGGTGGGGAAATCGAGCTGCCGCCGTGGCCAGTCGGGGCAGTCTCGGCCTCCGGCTCAGAGAGGCTGCAGCCAAGCGGGGAAGCAGCGTGGCCCCGCCGTGCTGGAGGCGGGGCCGAACCAAGCCGATGCTCCCCAGCAGGACACCGGGAGAGCGCATGGGCAGGCAAGCGCCGGGAGGCTCAGGGGGCGGGGTTCCCGATGTCCTGGAATGGGATAGCGCAGAGGGGTTGGGGTGTCGGCAAGCAGCATCCACCCCCGGGCCGTTTGAAAAGCGGCCAGGCCAGAGACAGCAGCGGGATGCATGGAGGAGGCGGCCCCATCCTGGCCGAAGGAAGGAAAACCTGCCCCTGTGCTGGAGGAACGGAGGCAGGACCCACGGGCCACCGGAGCACCACGGAGGACTGGAGGCGGACCAAGTAGGGGTAAGGCCTCGCGGTGGGTTTCTGGGTCAGGCCTCCCGGAAGGGGGATGGGAAGCAGCCCAGGGCAGTACAACTCTGGAGCTCATGGACGGACGAGTTTTGGGATTAACCCCCGTCTGTCATGCAAGGGGAACGTTGCTCCCCTTCCCCCACCCGCTCCTATCCCTAGGGCTTACGGCCACACCAGTAAGCCGGAAACCCAACCCAGCTACTACATACCTTTTCTGAACCCCGCCCAGAGTATGGGCTAGACTTCAGGGCGGTGGACCCTGCTCAACCCTTTCATAGGGGGACTCACGGGTTCGCTGAACCCCCTTCCCGATCCAGGAGAGGGAGATCGCACCCGAGGACCTGTCCTGCAGAACAGAGGACCTAAGAATCAGACCCAAGTCAAGCGGTGGGTACACTGGACACCCCTTCCAGGCTGGAGGGGGTGGTCGCACCCTTAATACCTGTCACAACTTAGAGGCGTGGACACACTTTTGCGTAAGAAGTTTTGTGGAAGAACTCTTCCACCAGAAGACTTCTTGTGCAAAAACCCTGCAACATAGATGAAGCCTGAGTGTTCAGCACTTTTCAAAGTCAGGCAGATGCCTCAATAGGAATTTAGGGCCTTGACTTTAGGCTCCTAGAGGGTTTTTTTAAGTTTTTGCCTATGTCAATAGTGTAACCTATAGTCAAGCATTTAGCTTTCATGTGTGTGAAGCAATATATAGTTAGAATGAAAGCCATAGAAAGAGGTGGAAGAAAAATAGTGCAAAATTTTTAAAGCTCTTGCATGAATTCCTGACTGTCAATGGGAGCTTTGCTATTGTGTTCCAAGGGACCGGGATTTCAGAGTTTAAGTTGGAGAAATGAGCTAAGAATCACTTGATGGGGATTAAATGCAACAATATGATGCATGTAGTTTGGCGTAACAATTTCTGCAACTGCCAGAATGCAGTGAGATTGGGTGGCCAGTTTTCTTTTCTTCTGATCTAGATGGTCTATGAACGGTGAATTGGAATGAGGAAGCAGTATCTGGTGCTTCTAATATAGTTCCTGTATATAAACCTGCATTTAAAAATGTTTTAAAGGCATGCATGTATCCAGTTTTTTAAAAATACATTATGGACAGAGGATATTACTTTACTTCCTATAGCTAGTGGCTGTGACCTGATATCCTCTTCTAGGAATGTGAAAGAGATTTGCACTGTCAAGGGAAATTTTGCCCTGGATTTTGGTAGAGAGTAAAATCCTGCTGGTGTACTGGAAGAAGTTAAATGGCAGAACATGCAACATTCCCTTTCTCTCCCAGTACACCCCAACACCTGTGCAGGCATCCAACATAGCATAGCCAGTTTCTTTCCACAGTAATCAGGGCAATCACAGCTGGTGGTGTTCCACAGCTGCAGTAGGAGCAGATGTGGAAGGGACGGAACACTCAGGCTACATTTACACTACAGGGATTTTGTGCAAAAACCCACGGAGTGTCCACACCTCAAGTGCACAAGAAAATGTACAGTAGATCAGCAGAACAAAGGGCTTTTTGCAGTATAGGTATTCCTCTTTCTATGAGGAATAACTCCTTTTTGCACAAGAGTTCTTGCACAAAAAGGTGTGTGGACGGGCAACAGGGGGTTTTTGCACAAAAAGCGCCACTCAAGAAAACCACAGGTGCTCTGGTGGCTATTCTGTGAATAGCAATCAAAGCTTTCTTGCGAGAGAGTGTCCATGTGCTTTTGTGATGCGCTTTTGCAGTGTGGAAGCACTCTTATGCAAGACGGTTTTGCGGAAGATCTCTTCTGCAAAAAGCTTCTTGCGCAAAAAGCCTGCAGTCTAAATATAGCCTCAATCACCTGCAGCTACCTTTAGCTACCTTCTCTTCCTAGGTGACTTTCATTAAAGCAGGTGATTTCTTAGGTCAATGATTCTCAGACAGGCCTACAAAGCAAATGGCAGGTGCTGTGGAAAGTTCATTTTGTCAAATTGATGAAGAATCTAGAAGGATACAAAAGCTTCTGCCTAGATATAGCCCATTCCAGGATTTTAGAGCAATTTTTGTAAAAAAAATGCGTGCCTAAAAATGAGTGCAAGGCTCACGTATTGACCTGCATACCCTTTCTTAGTTTACCTGCCAATACAGAGAATCACATGAAACATACAACATTCCCTTCCTGGTTTATTAACAAAACATCATTCAAATCTCCATAATTTATTTCTAAAACCATCTTTTCCCTGTGCTGTTTCCCAGAGAGACCTTCTCCTATTGCTGCCTACAGGTACCTACCAGGACTTCTGCCTAGTTAGTACCCTGAACCACCTCTTCCATATCCTACGCCAGCCCTCCTTTCCACTTCTGCAGGCTCATTTTTATAAGAAGCATCAGCTGAGGTCTGTAATCAATCATCTAAGTTAAGGACATTGATACTGTGAAACATCTAGGAATCAGCACCCTGTTACTGCTTCTAAAGAGGTATGATTTGTTTTCAAAATGCTGAGCACTCTCCATGTCCCTTTAAGTCAATTCAAGATGAAGGTACTCAAACTTTTTGGAAATTGGATCAAATTTTGTTATGACCTTACCTCTATACTACGGAGACCTTTTCCTGACCAGCTTAAAATAATTGCTGTTTTCCTCACCCTCATAACTGAGCCAGGTGTTGTTTTGTCAGGTGTTTTTTGGTGCCAACTGAGCCATGATCATGTACAGGTGATTCTAAATTTGAAGAGACACAAAGAGAATAGTATTAAACTGCAAATTGACCTGGAAAGATCAGAACAGGATCTGAACAGAGATGTCTCAATAAATGTAAAGCACTATCTACAGAGACAAGATATAAAGCCATTCAGATAGGAAACAGTGGGAAGGAATCAAAAAGCAAGCCCTCTTGTAAAGTGTAAACATTGCATTAAAAAAATTGATTTTCCTCCTCTCTGTTCAATAGTCCCCTAATATTACTTTCACATGTAAACATAATCTAACTGCTACCGAGGATCACAATATGTAAGAAACTAGAGAACAAGGATTTTAAAATGATCTATGGAGAAAATAATACAATTTCAAATGTACTTCTAAGTTTCTGTTTTAAATCAACTGATGAAAATGGCTGTGATATATTACTATTATTTTAGCCAGTTGACCCAAAGAACCAAGTGAAGACTCATCCATTCTCAAATGTCTGAGGGTATGTCTACACTACAGCACTAATTCAAACTAACTTAATTCGAATTAGTTAATTCAAAATAAGATAATTCGAATTAGTGCATCTAGACCTAAAAACTAATTCGAAATAGCGTTTTGCTAATTCAAAATAGCATGTCCACATTGAGTGGACCCTGAACCGAAGTTAAGGCTGGTCGGAACCAGTGCCGGTAGGGCATCAGGTTAGGGATGAGTGTAGAGCTGCTGCCTTAGGCTAGCCGAGGGCTGTGCTTAAAGGGGCCCTACCCCCACCCCGGACAGACAGTTCTCAGGGTTCCCCGCTTGCTTGTCTAACTTGATGAGGGACAGCATAGCAGTCCTGTCTTGGAGTGCCCGGAGTGCCCACACTCGGCACATCACAGCACTCGGCCATCAGCCCAGCTGCACTTGCCGCAGGCTGCCATTCGGGGGGAGGGGGTCAATCGGGGGGCTGTCAGGATCCAGGAGGCCCTGAAGGAGAGCTTCCACCCCGAGGAGCCCGCAGAACCACCCCAGTCCTCCCCATCGGGGCTTGTGCCCCATTCCTCCCTCACCTCCTTCCACTTACCCCTCCCTAGCCCCCCTTCCTGATGTACAAAATAAAGGACACGTGTGTTCAAAAATAGAAACTCTCTTTATTTAACAAAACTGGGGGGGAGGGGGGCGGGATTAACCTCTGGCGAGACTGGGAAAAGGAGATGGGAGAGGTGAAGAGAGAGGGTGAGAGAGAGGAGGGGGAAACCTGGGAGGAGGGAGCTGGAAGGGGGAAGCCAGGGGAAGAAGGAGGAAGGGAAGTATACAACTATGGTATGCCATATCTTCAGTACTGTGTACAGATGTGGTCTCCTCACCTCAAAAAAGATATTTTGGCCTTCAAAAGGGTTTAGAAAAGGGCAACTAAAATGATTAGGGGTTTGGAACAGGTCCCATATGAAGAGAGGCTAAAGAGACTGGGACTTTTCAGCTTAGAAAAGAGGAGACTGAGGAGGGATATGATAGAGGTATATAAAATCATGAGTGGTGTGGAGAGGATGAATAAAGAAAAGTTCTTCATTAGTTCCCATAATAGAAGGACTAGAGGACACCAAATGAAATTAATGGGCAGCAGGTTTAAAACTAATAAGTGAAAGTTCTTCTTCACACAGCACATAGTTAACCTGTGGAACTCCTTGCCACAGGAGGCTGTGAAAGCTAGAACTACAACAGAGTTTAAAGAGAAGTTAGATAAATTCATGGAGGTTGGGTCCCTGGAGTGCTATTAGCCAGGGGGAAGGAATGGTGTCCCTGGCCTCTGTTTGTGGAAAGCTGGAGATGGATGGCACGAGACAAATCGCTTGGTCATTGTCTTCAGTCCATCCCCTCCGGGGTATCTGGTGCTGGCCACTGTTGGCAGACAGGCTACTGGGCTAGATGGACCTTTGATCTGACCCAGTACGGCCATTCTTACATTCTTATGTTCTAAGCTCAGCCTGGTCCTGGGAAGAGACGGAGAGCTGGGTGGCAGCAGGTGGCTGGCTCATGCTGTGCCAGGTGCAGGATCTGCTGGCTGGGTGCTGGCAGGCTTGCAACTGGCACAAGCACTGTAGCCAGACCGTGCCCCTTTAAGGGCTCTGAGGCCGGGAGGGGGGCAGAAGAGTTTCCTTGGTTTGACCCAGAGTGGCCACCAGAGCAAGCTGGGAAGGGCTAGCCTCCCACTAGTTCGAATTAAGTGGCTACACAGCCCTTAATTCGAACTACTTAATTCGAACTAGGCGTTACTCCTCGTAGAATGAGATTTACCTAATTCGAATTAAGCGCTCCGCTAGTTCGATTTAAATTCGAACTAGCGGTTTGTATGTGTAGCCCCTATTAAAGTTAATTCGAACTAACGACTGTTAGTTCGAATTAACTTTGTAGTGTAGACATACCCTAACAGATTTGAAATGTTGCAGTATCATTGCAAAATAGGTTTTTTAAAAACCTTTTTCTGACTATTTAAATAATCTAATAAAACAACTTTAACATTATTGCTGGACTACAGCCTTCTGAAATTCAGAGTTCTAGTTAAAAACATGGGCAGGCATTTCAGCCTCAATTATTCATATTCTTAGTTTGTAAGTTCTTTATAGCAGAGACTGGATATTTGCCTCTGTTTGTACAATGCCTTTCAAAACGGGCCTCAGCTCCTGATGGGAATCACTGGATAATTTGTAACATACAGATTAAATTATATATTGTGAAAAACAAAATGCACAATAGTAAGGAGTACTAATATTTATGAAGCATGACAGATGAGGTATCAGCTTGACTGTTGTCATTTCAAAATGTCCCCAACTATTCATGTAGCAATATGGATAGTTGTATAGTGCCTTTTATATGAGACTTGCCAAAGGGCTTTACAATCATTTATTGATTCACAACAGCCTTAATTCAGTGTATCATAATTATCCCCATTTTACAGATGGTGGGGGGTTAGAGATGTTAAGGTAAAAAAATGAGTGACTATTCTTGGAAATTTTGGCTTTAATGATTTGCCCAAAAAGTCAAACAATAAATTAGTAGCAGATCCAGGAACAGGAGAAAGTAGTCTTAACTTAGCCTTTTGCTGTAACCTCTAGACACACATTCCCTTTTCTCTGTATTTCCTGGTCATGATGGGTTAATATGATTGTATTGTGTGCTTCTGTGGTTTAATTGTTATGTTATTAGGATAAGTAAAATAAAGCTGCAGCTTTTCTTTTGCCATATTACTGCAGTTTAATTACATTTGGGAAAGGCGAAGAGGAGAGTGGGAGCTTGCCAGCATTAATGCTGTCTGTCATTCACAGCCCATTGATGACAAGGAGTTGAAAGCTTGGCAGTTACTCTCGTAATCAGCAACCTGGCTGATGACGAATGGAAAAGATTATGAGAACTATCCAAAAAAGAAAAAGGGGAGGGGGGGAATTATCCAAAGACAAAACAAAAGAACAAAGGGGAGGAGGGACCCAAATCCAACTCTAAGCCCTTTGTGTACACTTTATATGAAAGACACTTAACAAAATAGTTGTATTTAATGAAAAATCCCATTAGAAACTATATTTAATGTACATAACAAGGATCCACATTCCTAAAAACACAAATACAAATATTAACAGTTTATTGTTGCTAAAAGGAATTTGGAAATGTACATTTTTTTAAATTGAAGAATATATTTCACTGATGAAAAATACAACTTGCTAATAATATGGATGGTCTCGCCTCAATTTTATTTTTCATTGCATTAACAAAGGAATCGATAGAGCTTTTCAAAAATACAACTCCTGGTTTTCTGAGATGAGGCTGAGTACTGATATTTCCTTTTATTAACAATGACATGAAATCGGTATCCAATTGCTGCTCTGGGTACCTCTGATATTATTTAAAATAATACAAAAAACCCTACATCAAAAATCAGCAAAGCTCAAGAAAAACTCCAGAGAAACATAACTCCCTATCTAACCCCATGAAGAGGATTTTCTGTGCCCCATTAATAATCACCCTTATCAAACCCATGTTAATCGGTTTGCCTGGATAAATGAGGAGAATCGATTCCATTGTAATAGTGCTTCATCAGCTACAGTGGAGGAGTTGGGATTTTTCTGCTTCATTGGTCATAACCATAGAGTAATAATAATACTGCCATCCTGTTACACCTTTTAAAAGTGTTAGACACCTCTCATGTGCCCCTTCTTGGCCTGGACTGTCTTTGTGCCACTCTTCCTCAGTTTCCCCTTCAAACAAGCTTCTGAAGCACTCCACAAAGGTTTATACCCAATAACACCATTTTTTTTCTTGGGATATCATTTCTTACTTTATTTTTGAGTTTATTTTATGTTATCTTCCATTCCAACTCCAAACTGGGCACAGCCCCTCCTACTTCCTTCTTACCCAGCCATTCTTAAACTAGAGTTCAGCCTTCTCTACAGATCTTTGTCCCTGCTACTATCTTCCCCTAGCTGACCCAAAACCCTGGAAGAGCCTCCTTACTCTCTTCAGTATCTGCAAGAACAATCACTACACATTTGTTGTGCCTTGTCCTTCCAAACTTTTCCTGGATTGAGGCCCATCTCTGGTAAGAGGCCAGCCATCCTGTGACTCACCTCCATGATAAAAATCATGTTTGCTTGCAAGAGATACTCTAATGTAGTTATTATGCATATTGAGTATTGCTGTCAGCTTTATATAATTGTTCTGCAGGATCCTTGCATTCAATATGCAACACAGACTATTTTTTCCTGTGCTTGGTTAGGTCGGAGGCCTTATAATACTCACAATTATGGTATCACTGTTACTTAGAAAACAGTGCCTGATTATGTATAATTTTACGTAGATCATATGCTGCTCAGGGACCATGTCACCTGTTGTGTCATGTACAATCCCAGAAACACCATTGATGCAGAAATAACAAATAGGTTTTCAATAGTATATGATTAACATCTGAGGTCAATTTGAAGTTTGTTAGTGAATAATGGTGGTTGTGCCAGACTTTGTAAAGGCAAATTCTATATTATATGATGGAAGGGATATAATACTATCTATAGTATAGATAGTATAATTCATGGATTCCTGTTGTGGATCCAATCTATCTGGGTCTTCACACTACATGCAGTATATATACTTGAGTTCCATATCTTAGATGAGGACAGATGGAACAGAAGTCCCATTAGTTAAAAAAGGCAGTCCAAGTTTTCAGTGAAGCAGCCTGTGATAATGAGAATGAGCTGACTTCCAAATCTAGTAGATGGTATTGACTATATATTTATTATTATAATACCTAAGTATTATATAATAGATCTCCTTAGAAATTGTGGTGGAATATTTTAGCCATTCCCCAAACCTGTTTATAAATCTATAGTGTAAAAAAAAAGTCCAGGATAATCTTGCATATTTTGTGTGACAATGGCATTCTTCCATTGCCTAAAAAACAACTTCCATAATTACTATAAGATGAAGAACAATATTCAAGTTACTGAAGGTTAATATGATACAAAAATTACAAAATACAGCTCCTTCTTGGAGTTAATGCACACAGGTATGTCCTGTTGCTGGCACTGAGCTTCTTGCATGGTTCAGCTTTCATGACTGAGGACTACCAATTTAGCAATGAGTAGACAGATATTTGAAATTGCCAGACAAGGAAAATAGTTTGGAAAAATGTCTGTGTCCATTTCCCATCAAAATCTCATTTTCATCGACATTTTCTGACCTGTTCTCTAGTACTTACACTCTGCTTCAGTGAAACTAGACAACTTTTCCAATGGATTTACTTAATGAGTTCCTTGCAGTTTCCATTGCAAGACAGGTAAAACACTACATAAAGTAAATCTGTATTTCATACCTCTCAGGCTCCATATGTTGCAACGTAAGCATAAACCTGCTCAAATGGGCAACTGTTTCCTCATTCTGCCTACCCAAATGTGACTCCACAGATCTCAAAAGTCTTGATTTTTCTATTCTCCGTTTAGTGTTTTCCAAATATCCTCATGGAAAATCCCTATAGAAAGTGATGGGGGTGAAGGGAATAGGATTCTAAGGAATTTACTCACAAACAACATGAAATATAATTCAGAATTAAAGCTTCTACATATTTTGTAACTGTTCAATTGAATTCTATAGCAATTTGTGATTCTGTGTTAAAATATAAAGGGTGATGCAAACATAAAGAAAAGGAAGATAATATAAAATGTTACAACTGAATGTAACTGCAACTTATGACTGTTCCCTAAAGTTCCATCTGTTACACCACTGCCTCATCTAAATCTTCCCTCTGCTCTTTGCTTTCCTGTGCAACATGAGTAGGCCTTCAGTATTACATGATTAGTAGTTTGGACAGGAGTTGTACTAGGAGACCCCAGACATCACACCTTACACAACAGGGAAGTCTCACATTTGCTGTCTTTTTCACAATTGTGTCTCCCTTTCTCCACAGTGTAGCTTCAGAAAGCTGTCTTCTTACTCTGCCTCTTTTCCATAATATTCCACCCTTGACATCTCTGGTTAGATTTAATCCCTACACTGGCTAATCACCATAGAATTAGACAGTGCCATATAAGGGGTCTGCACATAAGCCACCTTTAGACATAAGCCACCACCATAAATTCAGATAAAAAAATGGCTGAAGTGTCTTCGGTTCAGTATCACCCACCTTTATATTGCAAGAGACTCCAGCAGCATGATGGGACAAAGACAGAACAATTGCTCTGATGCAGATGTTCCAATCATTTGTTGAGACAGTTGAAAGGCAGCCAGAACATTTTGATCTACAGTTAAACATTAGTGTTAGAAAGTGCAACCTCTTAACTTCCATCACCTCTTATTCTGTGACGGACCCAAATCAAAATACTTTCAAGCTTGACTGTGGTTTTGTTGACATGAAGGAATGATCCCATACTCTGTTAAACAAAGGATATAGCAAATACAGCTTTTCGTTTTGTTTTGATCCATTAAGTGCCACTATCTGGCAGATACTAAATCTGAAACTGGATCTGGATAGGGAAGGTGGGAATCAGCAGACAGGGATAATGGGATGGAGGAAGGAAAAGAGCAGTGGAAGTGGGTTGAGGGAAGAAGTTGAGTAGCAGAATAGTCATGGGTTGCAGATCCCAGAAGCACCACTGGCTGCCCACATTTGACTAGACTGTCATTCATCACTGTACTAATACTCCTGAGGCTGTATCACTTTCTGCAATGGCACTTTGATGACAGGAGCCTGCACCCTTTGTTTACTCAATAAATTTATTTACTGATTATAATGTAATGAGCTAAATAAACCTATACATAAAATATTGTCAATTAATAAAATAGACAACCCAACCCTCCAAGAACAACTTTACAAAAATGAAGTGACACGCTGCTTCACCACTTTCTCTATATCCCTGCTGATCCCTGTAAACTATTTGCTTTGTACAACTATGTTTTCCTTTAAATGAGTTACGTCTTTCTGTATCACATGAAATTCTTCCGTTTTTTTCTTTTGCTGCATAAATAACATGTCCATATGTTGCAATTTCTGCTGTCAATAATAATCATTTAAAAATAGGATATAAACGCTTCTCCACTTTCAAAGGTCAATCTCTTTGCATAACCATGGGCAACTCAGCTAATTTTTTTGAAAAAAGCTTTGTAGACCCATTAATTGAGTTAAAACCACATTGGAAATGTATATGTAAATGGGTAACATACAATTCTTGAATATTTCCACAGATTTTTACCATAATTCTCTATTAGGACATTAATAATAGATAATGACGCTTAGATCCTACATAGGACATTTTTTTTCTAAATATCTTAGAAGTCTTTTAAAAAGTTATGTATTTACAGATGAGGAAATGGAGCAATCAAATACCAACGTTTTTTTAAAATGGATGCTTAAAATTAGGCTCCAAGGTTCATATTTAGCCATCTAAATAGGTAGCCTAATTGTCAAGAGGTGAGCAAAATGCAGTTCCCTGCAAAGCCTCAGCACTCTTGTACATTAGCCTACTTCTTTACTTACAAAGGTACTCATTTAAAAAAATAATAGTCCCAACACTTATGAATTATTCCCACATTGCTAGCACATATTGTCAGGTAAGCCACATTTTAACCGAGCCGTACAGTAGGGATGTCAATGTTTAACTGATAAGCCTTACCCTTAATCTTAATGATCAGAACTCCAAAGCAGCCCCTGCCTGTGCCAGGGAAAAGAGGGAATTGCTCCAGCCCAGCGGCAGACAAGGTGGCCACTCCAGCTGGGCTGAAGCAACCCCCTTGCCTGCCCTCCACTTTGATCAGTTAACTGGTTATACAATATGTTTAACTGATTAATCAATTAAATGGGATTTTATATCCCAATGTATTCTTGAGACAGGTCTGAATGATTTCAGGTTGGGATTGTAACATATGGACATTTTATTTATGCAGTTTAGAATCTCAGAATTGTGAACACCACAGGAATGATGGAGGTTGTTCAAACCTCTGAACAAAATGTTATGGTTATTCTTTCAAAAGCTACTCCTGGGGGAGTTCTGTGCCAAAAAATTAAAATTTTGCACACAATATTCTGCATATTTTATTTGTTATAACAACTCAATGTAATCATGCTGGTTTCAATTATTTTGGTAATTTTATTTAGACTACAGAACAATGGATGAAGACTGGAAATGTGGGACACTGGAGGAAATCCCCAAACCTGCTCTGTCTAGTGGCTAGTATTGACCCTTTACTTCTAGTTATTAGTCAACAAATCTATGCAGCCATATGCTCAGTGTTACATCATTGGCAACTGAAGAGCAAGCAAGGGCAGAGGACTCAAACGCGCATTTTATATTGGCTACTGACCGTCTCCAGAAAGGTCAGTACCAACAGTTCACAGAGCACATTTTGATAGGATTTTTTTTCATTCAAAAAATGTAGACCAGTACTATTCACTAAAGCACTATAAGCATTTCTAAGGCCCTACTGTCCTTTACAATATGTATCCTTTAGACCGCTCTGGCTATGTAAAAGAGCCTTGACATTGTAACACCTGCTTTATACTCCTGGGGGGATATATTAATCAGCATGGAAACAATTCACTAAGCAGGCAGGGTGCTATATTATGCTTTGCCTGAAGGACAGAACCTGCTCCCACACTTACCTCCTCAGAAACACCACAAAGTCTTGCCCCTCCACATCAAGCATGTTACAATAGTGACATTGAGGGACAGAGCATCTCTGGCTATGTCTACACTGCAGTTATTTTTCAGAAAAAAAAATCCCGATTCTTTTTTCAGAAGAGACTTTTCCGACATTTGGCCTGTCTACACGGGGCCAAATGTGGGAAAAGCCTCCTCTTTCAGAAGAGCCCTTATTCTTCATAAAACGAGGAATACAGGGCTTCCCAGAGAGCACGCCCACTTTTTCAGAAACTGATCTGAAAAAGCAGACGTGTTTCCGGGATGCAGCAGTAGTGTAGTGTAACTTTGTAGTGTAGATGTAGCCTCTCTTGCTCACCATGTGACTGTCGAGCCTACCCTCCCCCTGCTGTGATTTATGTCTCTGTCTCTACCTGCTGCTCTGAGCAGCCAAACCAATTTGCCTACATTGTTGGGGGTGGGCTACATGACTGCTCCTGTGGCTTCCCTTTGCTGCCCAATCAGAAGTCCTTTTGCTGCACAGAAGCAAACATATCTGCAAGGATCGTGAATACTGCACATAGGCAGTGATGCATAATTTCCCCAGGAGTAAAAAGCTTACAACTAATGGCTTATTATAACTTTGAAACTTTACTATGTAAAAGAAAAATACTGCTTTTAATCATCTTAATTATTCTGAAACAAGAACATATGCAATTTCCTTACCTTGTCAAATCTTTTTAAATGTTCCCTTCCTTTTTTTAGTAGTTTACATTTAACACAGAAGTATACTGTATTTGTTTGTCTCTGCTGCTGCCTGATTGCAAACTTCTAGTTCCAAATGAGGTGTGTGGTTGACTGGTCACCTGGTAACTCTGAGATTCTATTGTACTAGAAGATTGTCTAGCACAGACCTTCATATGTTTATAATTAGTCTTTCCTCTATGTGTTCATTTAATTTTCATGATCTCTAGGTATAATATCATATGATAGGATCATTAATATATCATATTGTGTTCCTGACCTGATTTTGAAATTAGCAGGAGCTGTGCATGCTCAGTGCCTTTGAAAGCCATGTCACAAGCAGTTTGGGGCAGAGACCTTGTCTCATCTTATTCAGTGGTGCAGTATAAATATTTTACATTTTGAATAACATTTCCTCCCAAAGGACCACTAAGTGCCTCTTAGGCAGCACCACTCAAACACAGTCACTCCTAGTGGCAAGATTGCCACTATTCTCCTTGACTCACCATTGTAGAGAAGGGAAATTTTTGCCACTGGTACCAGGGGAAACCCCAATGTTCATGTCTCTTGTGTTTTTTAAAATCCAGGAGCACTGGATATTTTTATACTTGCCAGAGCTGATAACAAATATCTTATAGCCTTTACTAAGAGTCACATCGTCAGCATAAATCTGCACTAAGGGCTTATGGGGGGGAGGGGGGAGCAGTTCTATTAATCCTCTGTGAAGCACCTGGCACTGGTCACTGTAGAAAAACAGGATACTGGGCTGGATGGACCATTGGTCCCACCCTTATGGTCATACTTATGGGATGGGATGGGGATCCTAACCCTAGTCAATTACCTGGCAGGAAAGAGCAGGGCTCAAACAATCCCAGCCTGGGAAAGGACTTCTGAGAAAGTCCCCAACAACATAGTGGGGGTCAGCAAATTGCCACCCCTTAAGCCCTTAAATCAGCCCGAGAGAGGGATTGCTGGGGCACTGGGGGCTTCCCTTTCCAATCCGTGCCCCCCCCACCAATAGAGCCAGCGCATGGGCACCCCCAACCCTCAGACAAGGGGGGTAGGGTTTTCCCCTCTTCCTGTGACCACCGACAGCAGCCCAAGGGTGGGGGCCCGCGCCCCTAATACAGGGCACTCCTACCATCTGCAGCAGCCGGCTCCGGGGCAGCAGCCAGCGCCCTGAACGCCCCAAACCATCCCAGCCCAGTGTCGTCCCCCTCTACACAAAGTGGGAAGGGAGGGAGATCTGTCCGCCCCAGCGCACGGGGCTCGCCCTCTGTCCAGCGCGCAGGGCCCGAGCAGTCCCGGTGCCCGGTGGCCCCCCTTGGCGCCCGGCTCTGCAGCGGGGAGGCGGCGCGGGAAGAGAGGGGGGCTCCCCGGGCCCCCAAAGGAGGCGGGGGAGGGGAGGCTGGGCTGCCGCAGAAGGAGACGGTGGCTTGCAAATAATAATAATACTAGTACAAAATGCTGCGTCTTCACAGCAGCCCTGGCGGGGAGGGTAAGTCTCGGGGGGCTCCCCCCGCCAGGGACTGGTGGGGGGGGGCGGATCCTTGCAGCCCCCGCTCCGCGTGTGGCCGGGCCGGAGGGGGGGGGGGCGGTGGGGGCTCCGCCGCAGCGCCCTGGTGCAAGACGGGCGGCAATGGGCAGCCGGGCGCCCAGGCTCCGTCTCCCCTTCTGCGGGGTGGGCTCGGTGCGCCGCCGCCGCCGCCGCCGCCGCGCGCGGGTCTGGAACCCCCCGCGCGCCCCCCGCAAACCCCTCCCCGCCCCCCAAGCGTGTCAGGGGCTGGCGGCTCCCAGCCAGGCTGCCCCGTGGGCTGCGCTCGGCTCCTTCCAAACAAGCCCACCAACAACCCATTGCCCCAGAGCTGCGGCGCGGGCGGCACGGCCCGGGAGAGAGGGAGGAGGAGGAGGCGGAGAGGAGGAGGCGGCAGAGGGAAGGAGGCTGCAATCCTCCCGGCTCCCCTTCCCCTGCCTCGGCGCGGCTCCGCTGCTGCTGCTGCTGCTGCTGCGGCTGCCGCTTGGCTTGTGCTGGGCTGGCGGAAGGTAAGGACTGGGCTGCGCGCTGAGCAGGGCTCGCCGGGTTTCTCTGTGCCCAGCGCAGGAGGGGAGCCCTTCCCGCCTGGGCTCCGGGCTCCTAATGTCACCTTGGAAGTTACTTTGTTTGCGGAGTTCCCCTGGTGGAGGCTTCTGAGGGCAGCCTGGGCAGCGCGCGCCTCCCTGGGGCCGGAGACACGGGGGGGGGTGGGGGGGGCTGGACCTGGCCGTGGAGTGGAGCCTTAGGGCACCCTCCCGTGTCATTTTCATCATCCCGTGTTCAGCTCTCTCTGCCCCCAGCCTCCCTCGGTGGAGCGCCCGAGGTTTCCTGCCACTGCTCACTTGGGTTGCGCCCTCATCCCTGCGTGGCAAAATGAGGGCGGAGGGTTGAATTGTTTCCTTTCTGGTGGGAGAGGCTTTAATGACCTTCCAAAGTTTTGTTCCAGCAGAAAACCGTTCTATAAGTTGTCCAGAAGTGAGGCTGTTTCTGGTATCTATTATGTTATACAGTTGTGATTTAGTAGACAGCCTTATATAGCACATTATTGTGCGGGGCGGGGGAGGAGGGGGCAGGAAAAATGGACATTTGGAGATTTAGATGTTGTTTAGCCACTTTTAACTTGTGGCTTTATTAATCATTATTTTATATGTTGCCGTTGTAAATAACTTTTATTTACTGAGTATAGCATAGTCAATAAAGAACAAGGTGCATATGTACACTATATAGCCATTAAATCCAAGAAAATTGGACTATCTCCTAGGGTTTAAAACATTCCATCCCGGTTTGGGAAGAAGATCAAAAGTTGCACTATACACAATCCCTATCTTCACAATGTCATAAGTTAAAAAGGGTTTGCTGTACTATTAATATTCTTTTCTAACTTCAGTAAAAGTTAAATAAATGTAACAAGTGATAATTTATACTATGATCTACTGTTTTTGCTATTCTGGTTAAATGAATAGCTAACCAGGATTATTAAACTATGAAAGTGGCTACTGCTGACATGTATTAATAATACTTCCAAAAGATTTTTCTTTGTATTTTAAATACTGCTTTGTATCCTAAATGTATGCACCCAAACTAGGCTTTAGGCCTCTATGAGAAGAATATATCTTTTCAGAAAAGTATTTAAGGAACCATTATATCCTGCAGTGGAACAGTATTTTGTAATAGGACCCATGAATAATAAACTGTGTTTCATGGTGCCAGACACACTGGCAGTGTGTTGCATGCATAATACTTTTTGAAGTGTTACATTACATATGGATTTTCTTGGCATTCTTTTATTTTGGAGATACACTATATATTATAAATGTATTAATTTATGGATATACATTGCTTAGGCTGTAATTCAGCCATGGATTTGTTGAGCATGACCTGGCTTTACTGTTGTGATTTATTTAATTTATCTCAGAGTATAGAAAATTTTGATTGAGCACCCTTATAATTTTTATCTTCCTGTTACTGTACTTTATATATACACATTATATACACTATTCCCTCATTTTATTTAGTTAGAAGTAGAATAACCATTTTTTAAATGCCTACATGTATTCCCATATAAAAAATGCCCATTTTCAAGATATGCAAATGCATAATACGTGTTTTAGAATCTTCCATGTAGCTGGGATTTTAAAAAAAATATTTGAAATGGTATTAGCTTGTGATCCAAAGCAGTACACATATGAAGAAGCAAATATAAAGCTGACACTATTATTCACACAGGTTATGCTGTTTATTTAGCTTTATGTTCAATGTGGGAGATATTGGTATCAGTGTGAAGAGGGCTACAGGTCTGATAAAGCACATACTTTTTTTACACTAATGCTTCAACTTCTTGAGAGAAATAGTTCCCCTAACAGTGTGGAATATAGGAATATCTGTTGTGATTCACTGAGAAGTTTCTCTCAGTTACAATAATTGTCTACTCCTACTCCTGTGGAAGTAATTGGGAACAGAATGAGGCTCTGTGTTCCAAAGCAGATTCACCTGAGTAGTTTCACAGGATTTGGCCCTGGTATTTCAGTAAAAGAGTTATGTGAAGAAGTCACTATGGACACAGTTCTGCAATGCTGAAGTCAATAGGAGTTTAGCCATTGAATTGTATGGTAATTAAGCCCTATGATTAAGGATTAAGCTCTGTGATACCAGATTGCTATTTAATCCATTTTTCAAAACTGTTCCTGTTTCCAGACAGATGAATCAATAATAAATAGTAAACATAAACTATTTAGTCCATTTATCAAAACAGGTTCTGTTTCCAGATGCAGAAAACAATAATAGTGAACAAAGAAAATAGTGTATAGTATGAATATTAATACTCAGAATATTAATAACAATTTTCATTCAAATGATTAGTGATAATAATAAAAAAGAAATCCATAAAAGCCATTTTCTAGACCTTGCTTTAACAGAAGCAAAGAAGAAGGGCCAAATTCAGAGGCAATATATAAGATAGCATAAGCGAGACTCCCTTACACACTGTATTGACATAAAGGAATCTGAACTGAAAGACAGAACGTGATTATGTTAAAGAAGGGTGAGGTTTATTCTGGATGTTACGCTGTTAGACGCTGAATGGAGTGCACACATGGGTAAAGTTGAGTGTGAGGGGGTTTGAGTTCAAGGTGATCTACACATTATCTCTAAATTTGATACGGAGATTTTGTGATAATATTCTGGGTTATGTCTATGAGAAATGTTAAACGTTTTTTGTGCATGTAGGAGAGAGAGTTCTCTAAGTTCATTTTCTCCTCTTTATTCCCCATCAAAATCTCATGTTTTGGATCTAATATTCTTCCCAGGTAAACTATATGTCAATTTACTGCTTGTGAAAGGTGAATGGTGATAGAGTAGAAATGGAATCCTGCAACTGTTTCTCTGTAGAACAGATACTGTGTGGACAGCAGCAAAACTATTCTGCTAATTAATAGCCTACTGATACTGCAGGGACCACGTCTATAGGTGTAAAATAGCTCACCCTCTATGTCTGTTCATTCCATGACCTTCTTGTTGAGTTGCCAACAAGTGTGGCAGATGTGATGTGTTACCAGGAGTAACTACCAACTAACCGATTGCTATGTAACAATTTGGAAAGGATTCATTACACTGACTACATGTAAAATGCTTAATTTCCCCATTCAGTCACTGAATTAAATGACTTCACTGGGAGCAGGATTGTGCCTGTAATGTTCTTTCAACATACTCTACAGTATATTGCATTTAATTACATAGAATAATGAGGACAGGTCAGGATTCCTGTTACAAATGCCTGTTTTCAGGGGTATGGGTCTGTACATTTCAGCTTAAATATTGCTCTGATGGAAGGTTGTCTTGTAGTTTTTTTATCATGTGAATTAATTGTTAATAATGAGGGTATTGTCAATGGCATAAATATATTTTAAAGACACTTTTTCCTGCAGAATGTTTCCTCCTTACCCCAGTTCCTTCTCTATAGACCTAGTCCAATTCCTCTTAAGACTATCATTGACCTTACTATTCAGCCAGAGACTGAATCCAGTAGAGCAGCTGCAGAAACAGCTTAAGCAGGGCTCAATAGTTGTTTGCTCCAGCTCCCTCCAGTTTCTTCACCTCAGTGTTACTCCATTCCTGCCCATCTTACCTTCTATCTCTCCCTTCTTCTATTCCCATAACTTCTCTCTCTTCCCATGTTCTCTGTGTAATAAGTAATTACTTCTGAACCACTCTGCTTTTCCCACCCTCCCAACCATGTAAAAGAACTAATGTGGCGTTGCCAACTTAGCTTTTTGGAGAAGGGACTGTTTATGGCTCTATGTTTGAACAGTGCCTACCACACTGAGTCCCTGATCTCAGTTGCTTCCTACATACTGCTGTAATAAACAATTACTATTTATTATTATTAATAATAAAATAATACCAGTGATTTTAATTGATGTCACACAGGTTCTACTTTACTGTTTCTATAGTCATAAACTAAAAAATACTTTCTCAGAATTATATATAGCACCTGATCTTGGGAGTCCTTTCTTACATGAGCAGCCACATACACTTCAATGGGATGTATCATTCCTCACATGAGGCGTGGAGTGCGGGATTGGATCCCTGCTCAGCCACACTGGTACACATAAGGAATATACAAAATGAACACATACCATTCAGCTTGATTTTATAACATTTGTATATTTGAAATATTTGAAATAGAAATCAGTGCCGCAGCTCATCCTCCTGGTATAGCTCTCCCCTCTCTCTGACATGGAAGACAGGAGGGCTCCACTGCCTCTACATCTTCCCCCTCTCCTGTGGGTCTTATGTAGGATGCCCTTTGAGTCTAGAATTTGTTCAGAGAGGCAGGCGGAGAATTGAGGGAAGCCTGGAAGCTGATACACATTTGTCCAGCCCAAGGAGACTACCTGGAGAAGATAGCATGGAGTAAGCCTGATGTTTTTTCCCGGGTAGAAGTCCTATAGTGCAGTTCCCAGGTACGTCTACATAACGGAGGAAGATTGAAGCTGCTGCTGACGATGTTCTAGGGTTCAAATTAACGGGTCTAGTTAAGACAGCTAATTCAAATTGAGAGTGGCACTCCAATCGATGCCAGTAACCCTGCTTTCACGAAGAGTAAGGGAAGTAGAAAAAAAGTGCTCTTCCTTCTACTTCCTGCAGTGTAGACAGTGCCAAAAGCCCAGTTAAGTTATTTTGACTTCAGCTACGCAATTAATGTAGCTGAAGTTGGATATCTTAATTCAACTTTTTCCTGTAGTGTAGACGTACCCCCCATGTAAATGCAGGGTGTTAGTAAAAGTGACTGTAGCTTCCAGAAAATCCCTGGGGATCTGGCAGGTTTGGTGTCCATCTTGTGCCTTTTGTCTGCAGGGAAATCCTGCTGCCTCATTCCTTTCACCCCTAATGAGATGATATGAGGGGATCTCGGGAGATTTCCTCCTTTCAACATTTTTACCACTAAAGGGGATGATCCAGTTCAATAGTTGATAAGGCAGTACGATTTCTCTTACAGGTCTTATATTTTACTTATGAGTGCAGAGAAATGCTATATTTAAAAAAGCATTGTTGATTCATTTTAGATCATTTAAAAAATAATTGCCAGCACCTTAGGTTGTTAACCTAAGAATTTTTAAATTCTACTTTACTTTTTCCGATTTAAATTCTATTCTTCCTTCCTTTTTTAAAAAATTATACTCTCTTGGAGCAACAGAAATAGGCATGCGCTAACACAGTGCTGCAGTGTTTGGATTGTCAAAACTGAATTGGAATGCTTAAATACAAACACATTTAACTGAATACTCAAAATTATATAATTTATATTAGGCTTTGTAACCCTACCACTTTAATTTTGGAAAGAGGGAGATAGATGTTACTACAATGTCTCTCTTCAGTGGCTAATGGATGCCATATTCTTCCCTCAGATATGTGTGCACAATTTAGTGCACCGAGTTCTGCTTGCTTTAATCTTGTAAGTAGTCCCACTGAAGTCAGTTGTGTTACTTGTGTGAATAAAGCAAATGGGGTTTGTCCCATTGCGAATTGCATAGATGTATGTCCAGAGGCCAGGGTTTGCCATTGTGCACAACATAACCCACATGTTGCTGAGTCTGGATGAAGAGTATCAAAGGATAGCTGAGAGAGAGCTTTTCAATTGTGAGTTTAAACCAGACACTCCAAATACTAGTTTGTTGCAGCTGTGATTTAAAGCAGACTTGAAAATTTCTCAAATATAAAATGCTTTGTTTTTTTAAACATATCTCAATTGCTGAATAAAATGACAAACTCAAATTTGAAGTGTAGAAATAAATAATCACGTCACTAACTTGCTGATGCTTTCATGGCATTTATACATTTACAGTTATTTTTTCCTTAAACTCAATATTGGCTTTTGGGGGTTTATTATTTTTCTTTAATGCCTATCCTTAAGTTCCAGTAATAATATCATGAAGTTTGATGAGCATTTGGAAAGGAAAAAAATTCTTAAGAGTAATGGAAGAGCTTTGCAGCTTTTATGTACGTATATAAAATTTTCTTGACTAGATTTACTTAATTTAAATAGATTAGCTACCTCTAATTTATTTTGAGATGAATATATATATAACCTTAAACCAAAATGGTTTATTTTTCTTAAAGAGGACTTAGTTTAGACTATAAGAAAATGTGGCCAATTTAATACTTTACTCAAGAACGATATGTTGAATATATTTAGTAAAAATCTAGTGTAGGATTATAATTTATTTAGTCTCAACAAATGTCTTCTCTTTGTTCAGTACATTTGTGAATGTAAACACTAATATTCTTATCTCCAAAATATACTAGGTGTTCATGATATATTATAAAATAGAGCCTCTCCAGGGTTTGAAGTGAAAACAGAAGTATTATTGTGCTGCATTTGTATTTTAGAATTAAAATAATAAGAGAGAAAGTATTTTCATTCCCCAGGATATGATCCAGTAAGTGGTACAGCTAATCATTTAAAAATGAAACTTAAATCTTTATAAAATGAAGAATAAGCAACTCTAGTTTTGCAGGTGTTGGAATAAAAAAATAAAAAGAATAATCGTGTAGTCATAATTCAAAATAATACTTTCTAAAAGTTTTCTGAGTGGTAAACAAATTAAATCTTCGTAATTATTAGATTACTTAGGTGAAATATTGTAATATTCAGTGTATTCTGACTGCCTTCATCTTCCTTCCTTCTCTGCCTGTCCGTCCACAGGACTGTCGAGTATTGTGGCATACTGTAAGTAAAACATTTCCATTGATGAAACTCCACAGATATGGGCAAGGAGACAGACTTTAATGTATCTTATTTCCGCCATTTATATCTTTTTACAATATCTATATAATCTTTATGTGACAGTGTTCTTTAAATCTAAAATAATGACAGTAACATGTGCAGTAACTTACTTGTAAGTGTGATCAGTGGAGGAAAACTAATTAATTTCAGTAAAGGATTTTTTTTACCAATATATGACAGGTAGTTATAAGTAGCAAGATGTAATATTGTGGGGGCTTTATTTTGTTTTAAATTAGGATAAAATAATTTTAATAAAAAAAAGGCTGAGGTAGTTTCAGTTAAAGCAAAATAAGAGGTCTCATTGATTCACCAAAGCACATTTTTCCACATTACAAGCCAGACATTACTCAGAGCTGTTCAGATCTGTGGAAACAAATGATGGACTTGATGAGATGGTAAGTCCTTTTAGTTTATTGGTGTAATGCATCCTTATGATCAATCAACATCCACCATTGAGAAGTGAAGTTTAAAAAGAGAGATGCTGGAGATCTGTGTAAGGTAGCCATGCTCCTGAAACAAAGAAGTTTGAATCTCAGGCCAGGTCCACACTTATAAGGAACGTTGAAGCAAGAATCACAACTAAACTGGCTAAATCAAACCCCAGAAGATCAATTGCAGCAGCAGAGATCTTCTTTTTAGTGTAGACATGGCCTCAGGCCTGATTTACACTTAAAATTTAGGAATTTAGGTTGACATAACTATGTTGCTTGGCGAGGGGGCGGGAGGGAAATAAAAAAATTGATACTCCCTGAATAATGTAGCTATGCCAACCTTGCCCCCACTGCAGATTGAGTTAGGTCTATGGCAGAATGCTTGTCAATTTAGCTACCATAGGCTGGGGAGCCGGGGTAGGGTTCCTACATCCTCTCTCTTGGTGTACATACATCTACACCACAGAGTTAAGCCAACATAGCTACATTTATATAGCTTTGCCCATATAGTTCTCAGGCATATTCAAAGCAGGATCAGAGCATATAGGTATGTTTGAGAGTTGAGAACTGTGAAACCTGTGATGAGAGCAATTTCTAAATGTTTACACTATAAACTTTTGTGCCATCTCATGACTGTTTGGAAGAATTCCTAGTGGAGAGAGATGCATGTTACAAAATTCACCATAATTATTACCCTTGTTGGTAGTTACAACAAAGAGATCATAGAATTCAAGGGGATGGCATCTGAACTACCCTTCTTACCCTTCAGAATTGGTCTCTCCACGAAGGTTTGAGACACAAAGGCAGTTCAGGGACGCTTGCAGAGGACTTCAGTCTGCAAGGCTGTCATCCTGGCACCTTTCAGCAGCACTAAACTGGCATCTTAAAAAGTTAATAGTTCTATTTGATGTAGTGTTTCTGTACCTAAAATGGGGTTACACTTCAAAATAGAACTTTTAGATCACTAATTCATAACATCAAAGTCTTTGGGGAGCTTGTAATGGGAGGAAAACACCTCAAATGACACTACAGATTATAACTTAAATATCCCCAAGGAATTTATTCTCCTTTCAGCATGCTTTCTTAACTGTCATTGACACTAATGGCAGGTACATAACATATTCTTATTGGGAAGCGTAGAGTTTTAAGTGCATATTTCAGTGCTAGACTGAGTTCAGAAAATGTACATTTTAAAAGTTCCCTAAACATGCATTTATACAACAAACTACTGATGTATAGAAAGCACTTGAGGCCTAATGGTTCCATGAGTACATTTGTACATGATGAGCCTCAGCAGCTACCAGTTGCCATTTAATACTGCTCTCTTTATTTTAAATGAACTAAGAACATTTGATCTCTCATTTTAAGGTAAAGTCAAACCAGCCAGAAGAGACTGTCCACTAGTTTTGATTTCCCAGCAATTGCACTATTATTTGTCTCAGCAAACCAACAATAAAAAAAGAACATATTCCTTTGAAACAGTTTTTAATTGCAAACTTTCCTATGGAAGAAAGTGTATCCAGTTCCTGGTGGCAGAACTAAGAGCAGAAAAATGATCCTATTTACCAATTTATGTCAGGATTATGTAAATATTATAAGTTATAGAAGGAAAACCTATTAGAACAGCCAGTTCATTTCCTACATTAAATTATATAATTGCTTCTTTACTGACTATGGATTGTGACTCTCAGTTGGAAACCAGAAAATGCAAAAAGAAAGAGGGATAGAACTAGGATGACTTGAAAGCATATGATCATCAATGCCATAGAAAAATGTAATTTGAAGTTATAGAATCATAGAACACTAGAACTGGAAGGGATCTTGTGAAATGATCAAGTCCAGTCCCCTCCCCTCATGGCAAGACTAAGCATCACCTAGATCATTCCTGACAGATGTGTATCTAACCTGCTCTTAAATATCTCCAATGATGGGGATTTCACAATGATGGAATTTATTCCCTAAACAATTTATTCCGGTGTTTAGCCTGACAGTTAAGAAGTTTTTCTTAATGTTCTACCTAAACCGCCCTTGCTGCAAATTAAACCCATTGCTTCTTGTCCTATCCTCAGACGTTAAAGTGGACTATTTTTTCTCCCTCTCCCTTATAACGCCCTGTATGTACTTAAAAGCTGCTATCTAATCCCCTCTCAGTCTTCCTATTTCCAAATTAAACAAATCCAATTCTTTGAGGATTTAGGATTACATGTCAGATGATACGCAAGTATGGAGAATGTGGGTAGCCCAATGTGCTGAAAAGCACAGGATGGACAAAGAGTAAAGTCTTTACTGATAGCACTAGGATCCTTTAATACTGAGCTACTTCTGTCAATCCATCCCTTGTTTAAAACAAAAACATATTTGAGTATTTTGTGATAATGGATCCAAATACTGCTTTTTATAGTCATGTTACTGTGATAGTTAGCACCCTTAGTGTAGAAAGCACTTTCAGGCACTGGATTTAAAAAAAATAAGATTTCTGCTTCCTTGTCTAACGTAACTTGCTTCTGTTTCTGAGACAGTAACTCAATAAGAGCAATGTTTCCTTCATTGTAGAGAAAGATTTGAATTCTCCATCAGGCACTATGCTGATGGAGTAAAATAAACGCAAATGTGTTTGCATCTTAAGTAGCCATACTGTATGGCTTCACAAACTCTCATACATTTCTTTACGGGAATTTATTGTGTTTATAAACACCTCTTTCCCTGAAAAATTGGGCTTTTCTATTTTAAAGCTTCATGTAAATGCCTTCATGTCTTCTCACTTTGTTCTCAATTGAATCCCCGAATCCCAGTACTTCAGACTCTTTATGAACAAACGCTAGCCCTCTTCACATATCTTCTCTCTGTCTACACTGTTCCCACTTGTCTCCCACTGTCTTGCTCTTCACATTATTGCATTACTGTTGGTGTAAGAGTTGGAGTGCTTCTCTGCAACTCTGATGATCTTGAATAACCATTCTATGTTTCTCTGCCTCCTTGACTTTTCATATATTTTCATTTCACAGTACATCTCCTCTTCACACTTTTACTTCTTAATTTCTATTCTCTACTTACATTATTATTTTATTTTAACAACCTAAATATTATTTAAGATGAAAACTACTGTACTTGAGCCATGGCAATTTTGTATCCAGGCTCTTGTTCAATAGCTGGGAAGGTTACAAGAAAGACTCAAAACAAAAGTGTTTGCCATGGGACTGACCAAAAGTGTGTGGTAGTGGGGCTGTAACACAGAAAATGGAGTAAGTTAGTTGAGGAATGGTGGGTGGGGAAAGATATGAACTGGAGGAAGAACAAAAGGCAGAATCAAGCTACAGCTCCACTGCCGCTTTTTTGTGGAAGAGGATATGCAAATTGCACTCATATTTGCATATCTTCTTCCGATTCTTTTTGCAGAAGAGGTTTTGCTGATAAAAAGCCCTGTGTAGATGGGGTCATTTGTCAGAAAAATCCCTCTTTCACAAGATCCCTTATTCCTCAAAAATCAAGGTTTACAGGGTTTTTTCCCCTGACAAATGGCCCCGTCTACACAGGGCTTTTTATTGGCAAAACCTCTTCTGCAAAAATAATTGGAAGAAGATAGGCAAACGTGAGCGCGATTTGCATATCCTCTTCCGCAAAAAAGCAGCAGTGTAGCCGTAGCCTCAGTGTGGAGTGAGGAGAAGAGAGATTAAAGTGAAATGTTAGTTTGCAGTGACAAGATAATTCTTACAAAATATGGACTGGAATTATTTTGTTTGGTACTTATACAAGAGATATTGGCATGAAATTAAAAAAGGAAAACATTAAGATAAAAAAATTCAGGAGAACTCCATATATCTCTTGGTTTCTGATATTTCCACTCCAATTCATCTGACAAAGTGGGTTTTCCTCACAAAAGCGCATGATTCTATAAATTTTGGTTAGTCTTTAGGGTGCTAGATGACTACTTGTTGATAAAATGAGTTATGTAAGGCCCCGATTAGCAGGGGACTTAAGAATATACCAAATTTCAAGTAAATGAGTAGTACTTTTGCAAAACAATCTCCCAGTGGAAGTAGTGGAATTCCTGTTGAAGATACTGGGAAGACATCCACTTAGTACAGTGGTTTTGGATCAGACCTTTGGGGACATTTAGAAGTAACTGGACAAAGTCCTAGAAAAATAATTTGTGCAGAGAACATTCCTACACTAGTGAGAAGATAGATCATTTAGTAGAATCATAAATGTTGGAGATTGAAAAAAAACTAACATCCAGAATTGTGACTTTTATTTTAATATTCATATTCCTGAAACCTTTTTTACATTTATCTGTATCTCCCTGGCAGCCATCCCATAGCTCCATAAGTCTGGGGGAAGAGAGTAGTTAGCATTTTGTTGCTGTGGGGATTCGAGTCTTATTGCTGTATGTTGGTAGTGTGGAGCATGTGATTTTAAAACTTACGTGGTACAGCTGCAGGTAATTATTTTCCTACTGTATATCACACCCTGTTTTTGGTTATGGGGGAAATAATTAAAAAAAAATCTTAAGGAGTGTTGTAAAAGAAAATTAAGGGGAGTGACTAATGTCAGATTTGGATAGCAGTCAGGCTGGAGAGAGACAGCTTGTTCTATCAGTCACCAAGAATGTTAGCAGCCAGCCAGCCAGCCACTTATTCAGCAAGGGATCAAGAAAGTGAAAGGTAAGGATCAAAGATGTTTGTGTGTGTTGCTGACAGTTGCTTCATCTACTGAATTAATATTGTAAGTCATGTACTGTGGTTATACTATTCTGATTTCTGTTAGTATTAGTTGTTCATGTGATTGCTAGCTATTTTGTTTTTACAGTAAGATCCGGGCTTTTTGGTTTTCTTTCCTATCCTGCACAATTTGTATATGTCTCCAGGGTGGACACAGAATGGCTGTCACTTGGTAGGGAGATCAGTAAAGCTATGATAATACATTTTTCCCCCTCTCAAGTGAGACATGCTGGCTTCTCATTCTCTGCCTGTTTACAGGGTGACCATCATGCTGAGTGTCTCTGGCTAGCATCCATGCAGGCTGGCTTAGTGCTGTGATTCACAGGCTCTCTCATGTGTGAGGACATTGGATTCTCTCTTCTGAAAACTCTTCTACAGTAAGTGCTATCAGAGCAATACACTTTTCTTGGTGTTTGGGAACAAAGTGTAATGAATTGGACCAAAAACAGCTAATACTAGTGGAGGTAGCAATTGCTACTTTCCACCTTGTCCTAGAAGGAAGTTGTTAGAACATCTCACTTAGGGAAAAACAGCAGGTTTTTGTTGTTGTTGTTGTTGTTTTGTTTTGTTTTGTTTTGTTTTGACATTGACAAACATAGCGCATATGAAAGTGTACAATTTTGCACACAGTGCTTCTAGGAGAAGACCTCATATCTGCCATTTTAATCTTTTAGGGCAAGTCTATACTACTGAGACTATATTGGCATAGCTATGATGCCATAGCTTCATAGACATAGTGTACAGTGACATGTAGTATTCTTTCATTGATCTAGTTGCATCTACCCTGGGATTTAGGTTGGCATAGCTATGGGGCTCTGGAATGTGGATTTTCCCTTTTCTTAGGCAACATAGTTATGTCAACCTTTTTAAGTGCAGATCAGGCCTTATTTCTTAAGTGCAAAAATTTGTGTGCTCTTAATCTTAGAAGAATATTTCTTCTCTTCCCTCTCTCTTGCTTTCAACCATTTTTATTCTACTGCCTGCTTCATAGCATGAACATAGCATTTGATGCTGTGTCTATACTACAAAGAAAAGTCAGAAAAAGATACTTCCAAAAAAGGCTTTTCTGACATTTGGCCTGTCTACACGGGGCCAAATGTTGGAAAAAACTCTCTTCCAGAACATCCCTTCTTACTCGTAAAACGAGGTTTACAGGGATACCGACAAAACGCCTTGTCCACTTTTCTGACATTTTTTTCAGAAAAGTGGACTTTTTTTCCTTGGACATACCTCCCATATCCCGGAAAAGCTCTGTAGTCTAGGACGTACCTGAGAGTGTTTAAAATCCAAAATGTCCTTAGTTACTTTACTGCTGTTTCCTTACCACTCATTTCTAGTGGAGTCAAGGAGATACATGCTCCTTTTTTAAGCATAAGGGGCATAAGGGATCCGTTGGCAAAGGCTTCCCCAGCTGACAAGTCCGCGTCTAGACTGCCGCGCTGTGCCAGATCAGCTGATCATCGGCACAGCGTGGTGGCCATGTTTATGTTAATAAAGCGGGGATTATTTAAATCCCCGCTTCTTTGCCCATAGGAGGCAGGTTTGTTTAATTTTTGGTGGTGCCCCATTAGCCACGCCCCCTGGTCCCAGTTAACCACACTCCCTGCCCCCCCCCCATTAGCCATGCCTCTGGAGGTAACACGCACCAAGCAAAATGGACACACGACTAGAAGTAAAAGTTGTCATGTCACCCCTGTTGAAGGGCTTTTCCTACCATTCTCCTACCAACAGGTATTAGTTTGGTCCCCACCAAAACCCCCTCATGCAACTATCCTGCAGTTGCATTAACCCAATGTGTATGACATTAACTCGGGAGCAGAGAGCTGAGGGAAGTGTTCCCTCTAAGGCTATGTCTACACTCGTGCCTTTTTGCACAAGTACAGCCGTTCTTGTGCAAGAACCCACAGAGCATCCACACTGCCCGCCTGCCCTTGTGAAAGGAAATTTACAGTACGGCGTGGTAAGAGAGGGTGTCTTGCGCAAGAGCTGCGCTCTTTTCTAACAGGTGTAAGCTCTCTTGCACAAGAGGGCAGTGTGGATGCTAGGCAGGGATTTCTTGCACAAGAAACCCCTATAGCTAAAATGGCCATCAGAGCTTTCTTGGCCAAGAGGGCGTCCACACTGCCATAGATGCTCTTGTGCAAAAGCACATCTCTCATATGGCAGTGTGGACGTGTTCTTGTGCAAAAATTCTTGCACAAGAACTCTTGCGCAAGATCATCTTGCGCAAGAAACCGCCAGTGTAGACGTAGCCTAAGAGTTTCCTCTCATGAGCAAAATGAATTTTGTGTTGTGCACCAGTACTGAGTTCACGTGGCTTGTTTGGATGTGCCACTGTGGCACCCAAGTTATTAATAAATATTTTTAAACCTTTACCTTTTCTCTCTGCTGCCATGTCTCCTCCCCTTTCTCCATCAGCTCCCCTGGTGCCTGCTGCCCCCCAACCCCTCACCCTCCTCTGCTGTCCTGACTCCTGCCCTTCTCACTGCCCTCAGCCCTAATGCAACCTGCACCCCTCCACCAGCCCTTCTTTCCCCCCTGTGCCGACTCCTCCAGTAGCCCCACTCTGATCATGTGAGCTACTGCTCCTCATCTCCTCTTCTAATACCTCCCTCTACAAACCTGCCCTGCCTCTCTCCTCTGGTGCTGGTCCCTCCCCTGCAGGTGTCTGCCCTTCTGCTCCACCCCCAGAATCCCTTGGCACCTGCACCTTCTCTTACTCCTGCACCCTCCTGGTGCCTCCACCTTCCCTCACTGCTCCTCCCCCCTTTGCCCTCTTTTTCCCTGATACCCACCCCCTCACCACTCTCTCCCCTGTTCCCCATCTGCCCCTCTGTGCCCTCACACATGCCTTGCTCCATCCCCGCCTTCCTTATGCCCACCCCTTCTTTCAAGCTGTCTCAGGGCACCTCCTCCTCCAGCCCCCTATGCCCTTACCCTCTCCCCTCCCAGCATCACCCTGTCCCCCCTCCCACTTACACCTCCCCTCCTGCTTTTTTCCTCATTGTCTGCACTTGGCCCCCTGGCATTTGTCTCTCCTCTACCCTGTCCCTTTAGTGCCTTCCTCTTTCTTCCCCCCTTCCCTCCCCCTCCACACAAGCCCCTTCTTCTCCCAGCCCTTCCCCTAGTTTTCTCCCTTCCCCTCCCCCTCTGCACAAGCCCCTTCCTCTCCCAGCCCATCCCCTTCCCCTCCCACTCCCCCTCCGCACAAGCCCCGTCCTCTTCTAACCCTTCCCCTCCCCCTCTGCATAAGCCCTTCCTCTCCCAGCTCTCCCCCTCTGCACAAGCCCCTTCCCCTCCCCCTCCGCACAAGTCCCTCCCTCTCCCAACCCTCCCCCTCCTTCTCTGCACAAGCCCCTTCCTCTCCCAGCCCTCCCGCTCCCCCTCCCCCTTCGCACAAGCCCATTCCTCTCCCAGCCCTTCTTCTTCCCTTCCCCTCCTCTACCTTCTGCTTTCCACTTTGCGGGGCCGGAGTCTGCTCTCTATCCCCGGACTCCGAACCCACAACTCAACCGTGCGGCGCAGCACAATGCAGCACCCAGCAATTTTAAAATCCCAGGCCGTGACGTTACATCATGCCCGGGCGTCTCCCCGCCCACCGGTTTCAGCATGCTGCACATGGCAGCAGCAGCCGGCAAGGGGGAGCTCAGTGAAGGTTGCACACGGCGGGGCCGGGGCTGGGGGAGAGAGTCTCTGGAGCTGGGGTGGGAGGATGCATGGTGGTCCGGAGCCCGCTCCAAGCAGAGCTGGAGAGACCCAGCTCCAAATATTGGTGGAGCATGGGCACCATGAGCCCATACAACTCGCTGCCCATGTCTTTGCCTATCCCGGATAAACTAGTTTACATGGCTCCGTCGATGGAGCCATGTAGTCTAGACATACCCCAATAGGCAATATGGATCCAGCGAATAACTGTATTTCAATGTGAATATTAGTAACATTAGTTTCTTTGAAGCGAAGTAATCTTTTCAATAAGTAAACAAAAACTATCAAACTGGCATTAAACAGAACTTTTAAATATTGTTATTTTAAAGGTGATAGAAATGTAGCCGTGTTAGTCTGGTGTAGCTGAAACAAAATACAGGACTATGTAGCACTTTAAAGACTAACAAGATGATTTATTAGATGATGAGCTTTCGTGGGTCTGGCCCACGAAAACTCATCATCTAATAAACCATCTTGTTAGTCTTTAAAGTGCTACATAGTCCTATATTTTGTTATTTTAAAGGGACACTTACAAATATTATATTCTTATAAATGAGCCTTACATTTATTGCCAATAATGAAATAGTTTATTAAAACTGGGAAGGGGAGATCTAATCTAATCTAATTTACTTTCTGCTATTTTCAGTAGTTTGTTAGCATTTCAATCAATTTCATTTTCCAATCAATTATTGCTGTTGGGTTTGGGTTGGATACATTGCAAGGAGAATCCCAAACTGTTTCAATTTATTTTCTTTTTTTCTCTCTCTCTCTATAAAAACTTTTCCTATGGGACCACAGAGTGACATCATGCATCACTCTGCGTCCTACAGCCCCTCCCTCCACCCTCAACCGCATGGCCTCCCCCCCCCCCCCCCCGTGCTCTGGGGAGCCACAAACTATGTGGCTTCCCCGCATGCCTTTCCCCTGTGCTTGGACTTTCCCAGCAGCTGCGGGGAGGAGAGCCAGGGCTGGGCTGGCCTGGCTTGGCCTTGGCCCATGCCCCCACCGGCTCGGCAGCCAGGGAGAGAGCTGGGCCCAGCACTGCTTTGGGCCAGCACGGTTTCACCCCAATCCTTCCATGGTGGCCGGGGGGAAGAGTCAGGCCCTCACCAGTGGCTGGGGGGAAAGCCGGGTGCGACTGCCTTGGCCCCATCCTCGGCAACCAAGGGGACCCAAGAGCTGGTGCTGGCGGGGAGGGGAGGGACACGGGCTGGGGTGAACTCAGCCTCTCAGGCAGGGGTGGGGGGTGAAGGAGAGAGAGCTGGGGTCAGGGCAGCCTTGGACCTTTCCTGGGGGCTGGTGGGGGAAGATCCAGGGCCAGGTTGGCCTCAGCCCTGTGCACTCTCCAGTGGCTGGGTGTGGGGAGCGGGGGGACGGGCAGAGCCAGGGATGGGGCTGCCTTGGCTCCTTCCTGGCAGCAGGGAAGAGCAGGAGTTGGGGTGGTCTCAGTCCGAGGCACTCCCTGGCCAAGAGGGGAGTTGGCTAGCATAGTGAGCAGGGGGCACAGCCCCCTAGTAAAACTTAATGAAAACATTTATGTTGGTATAAGGCTGTGGAACACACGGTTTTCTAATGAATCCTATAATTTGGGCCTTAACATCCTCACAATAGGATATATGAGGTATGTTAGGTGGAGCAGTAGCACTTTGAGCTTTCATACTACGCTAGTAGACCCATTATAAATTATTACAAAGCCAGGCATAATATAATGGTGGATGAGGCCTTTTTTAAACAATTAACAAAACTATCCAAAGCCCAAGATTTGGTGGTGATGGGGGACTTCAACTATCCAGACATATGTTGGGAAACTAACACAGTGGGGCACAGGCTATCCAATAAGTTTCTGGACTGCAGTTGAGAACTTGAAAGTGGAAGAAAGTGTGGGGGACAGTGATCATGAAATAATAGAGTTCATGATCTTAAGGAAAGGTAGAAGGGAGACCAGCACAATTGAGGTAATGGATTTCAGGAAGGCAGATTTTGATAAGCTCAGAGAACTTGTAGGTAAGGTCCCATGGGAAGCAAGACTGAAGGGAAAAACAACTGAGGAGAGTTGGAAGTATTTCAAAGGGACGTTGTTAAGGGCCCAAAAGCAAACAATTCCGCTGTGTAGGAAAGATAGAAAATATGGCAAAAGACCAGCTTGGCTTAACAAGGAGATCTTGCATGATCTCAAAATAAAAAAGGAGTCATATAAAAAATGGAAACTAGGACAAATAACAAAGGATGAATATAGGCAAGCAACACGGGAATGCAGGGGCAAGATTAGAAAGGCAAAGGCACAAAATGAGATCAAACTAGCTACAGGCATAAAGGGAAACAAGAAGACCTTTTATAAATACATTAAAAGCAAGAGGAAGACCAAGGACAGGGTAGGCCCACTGCTTAGTGAGGAGGGAGAAGCAGTAACAGGAAACTTGGAAATGGCAGAGATGCTCAATGACTTCTTTGTTTCGGTCTTCACCGAGAAGTCTGGAGGTGTGCCTAACGTAGTGAATACAAGCAGAGAGAGGGTAAGTTTAAAAGATAGGATACACAAAGAACAAGTTAAAAATCACTTAGGAAAGTTAGATGTCAGCAAGTCACCAGGTCCTGATGAAATGCATCCCAGGATACTCAAGGAGCTGATAGAGGAGGTATCTGAGCCTTTAGCTATGATTTTTGAAAAATCGTGGCAGACAGGAGAGATTCCAGAAGACTGGAAAAGGGCAAATATTGTGCCCATCTATAAAAAGGGGAATAAGAACAACCCAGGAAACTACAGACCGGTCAGTTTAACGTCTGTCCCAGGGAAGATAATGGAGCAGGTAATTAAGGAAATCATATGCAAACACTTGGAAGGTAATAAAGTGATAGGGAATAGCCAGCATGGGTTTGTGAAGAACAAGTCATGCCAAACTAATCTGATAGCTTTCTTTGATAGGATAATGAGCCTTGTGGATAAGGGAGAAGCGGTGGATGTCATATACCTAGACTTTAGTAAGGCATTTGATACGGTCTCGCATGATATTCTTATTGATAAACTAGGCAAATATAACTTAGATAGGGCCACGATAAGGTGGGTGCATAATTGGTTGGATAACCGTAGTCAGAGAGTTGTTGTTAACTGTTCTAAATCCTGCTGGAAAGGGATAACAAGTGGAGTTCCTCAAGGGTCTGTTTTGGGACCCGTACTGTTCAATATCTTCATCAATGATGTAGATATTGGGATAGAGAGTACGCTTATTAAGTTTGCAGATGATACCAAACTAGGTGGGGTTGCAACGTCTTTGGAGGATAGGGACATAATTCAAAATGACCTTAGCAAGTTAGAGAAATGGTCAGAGGTAAACAGGATGAGGTTTAATAAAGAGAAATGCAAAGTGCTCCACTTAGGAAGGAACAATCAGTTCCATACATACAAGATGGGAAGCGACTGTCTAGGAAGGAGCATGGCGGAAAGGGATCTAGGGGTCATAGTGGACCACAAGTTGAATATGAGTCAACAGTGGGATGCTGTTGCAAAAAAAGCAAATATGATTCTAGGTTGTATCAACAGGTGCGTTGTAAGCAAAACTCGTGAAGTCATTCTGCCGCTCTACTTTGCACTAGTTAGGCCTCAGCTGGAGTACTGTGTCCAGTTCTGGGTGCCACATTTCAAGAAAGATGTGGAGAACTTGGAAAGGGTACAGAGAAGAGCGACAAGAATGATTAAAGGTTTAGAGAACATGACCTATGAAGCCAGGCTTCATGAACTGGGCTTGTTTAGTTTGGAAAAAAGAAGATTAAGGGGGGACATGATAGCGGTTTTCAAATATCTAAAAGGGTGTCACAAGGAGGAAGGAGAAAATTTGTTCCTCTTGGTTTCTGAGGACAGGACAAGGAGTAATGGGCTTAAAGTGCAGCAAGGGAGGTTTAGATTGGACATTAGGAAAAAATTCCTAACTGTCAGGGTGGTCAAATATTGGAATAAATTGCCAAGGGAGGTGGTGGAATCTCCCTCTCTGGAGATATTTAAGAACAGGTTAGATAGACATCTGTCAGGGATGGTGTAGACGGAGCTTGGTCCTGCCTTGAGGGCGGGGGGGCTGGACTCCATGACCTGTTGAGGTCCCTTACAGTCCTATTATTCTATGATTCTATGATTCTATAATAACATGTGAAAGGGAAACCTATTTTGATACCCATTTCTTAGTCTTGAGGGAGCATTCACTTGACAACAAATCCCTTTCAGGAATTCCACAGTACTACTGAATAACAGGCCTTAAACTTGTGCTTTTTAATGTTCTTTACTCATGCTCAGTCAACTGAACATTTTTAAAGGGGGCAAGGATATAAATATCCAGTAATACAACATGGGGGGGGGGTAAATAATTGTGTTAACAAAACCTTAACATTTGTTATACCATTCCCCAGCAACACTGAGTGCTGCTAAATTTGTGTTTAAAAGTCTTAGCTATTTGAACATGTGGTACCATGTTTTCTTTTGCAAGTGTCCCACTCCTCTACACTCAGACTAAAATATATTTATCAAATTACTGAGTTGGAAAGGTTTGTAATAAATTCTTTGGGCAGCAAGTGTTCCCCCGTTCCCTTTAAATCTTTATCTGACATTAAATAAAGCAAGTCCAAAACAGATTAATTGTCAAACAGTGATGCTCCATCTCTTCAATGTGATTTTAGATTTCAGAAGAGGAACACGTTGATGAGGTAAGGAGATGACATGGTCTTCTTCCGTCGATGTAGAAAGATAGCACAGACGATTGTCTGAAAAAGCCAATTCTACACCGTGCAAGCATGGCTTTCGCCCAGTCGCACATTATGGCCGCTAGAAGGCATCAACACAGTAGACTCATAATTGAAGTGGATGAGTACAGCTCAAACCCCACACAGGCTTTCACGTTCTACAACATTAACCAGGGACGTTTTCAGCCCCCACATGTGCAAATGTAAGTATTATAGTTTTGTTATTGTTCTAACACAGCCTTCTGAATTGTTATTAACTTTTCAGTGGGATATTTGATGGACCAGTCAGAAAGAGTTCAAAGAATGTTTTGCTTGTCTTTCTAATAATAATTACTATGATGATACAGTTCAGTCCACTGGGGAAGCATAGGTACTCTTTTCAAGGTAGGAGAGAAATCACTATGCTAGCACTATTTGATATTTATAAAAAAAGAAACCAAGAACAAGCAATGTAATTAATCTAAGAGGTTTCATATAGATAATATTTTCCACAATCTTAGTACCGTTCATCAGCATTGTGAACTGGCATTCTCATCACATGTAAATAGCTGTTGAAATAGTATTCAGCAGTTTTCAGAATAAACATTATCCTGTTGTTTGGTTAGCTATACTGCAGTTATGTATTATAAAAAAGACGGCAACAAATAAAATAGTGGGTACCCATCCAAGAGCTTACTTTAATAACAGTGTAAGGAAAATATGGAGTATTTGAGGAGTAATTAAAATAAAGTGCTTATTTTTTACTTTTTATACATAATGACGACTTCGGTAAAGTTAACTGTTCTATTTGGTGATTTACTTCTAAAGTAGAGTGTAGGATCATAATTACAAATTGAAACCTGCTAGAAGGAAGAGCAAAGCTGTTAAGCCATTACAAGTAAATTAAGTGTATTAATCCATTACACAATATTTTATAGAAAATCAAAATGTAACATATTTTACTCTATTCTTTAAAAAGAGAATTAATCTTGCATTTTGATCAGAGAACTGATTTTCATTAAAAAAACTTTGCATTTTAGCAGGACTGAATAAATTGGCTTACTTTCATTCACTACTTTTAATACATTTTGGTAATTTCTAATCACAAGGAATGAATCATTTAAAAACAACAGAGTGGATGATATATATCTTTTCAGTAATACTTTACAAACATATTGTGGTACAAATTTTACACCGTGGAAAGGAAATCGAAAGGCTAATGTGGACTCATGCCTGCATGTGGGTGGAGTTAGAATATGTAAACAACCACTCTCAGGAAGAGGTTTTTATTATATATGCCAATCACAATAGGGTTCTGACCCCTTGTTGGGGCTTTTAGGTGATAATCCAATACACATAATAAATAGAACAAATATAGTATCTGCATTAGGGAACATCTTTTGTTTGCAGAGCTAGCAAATGGTAACAGAAAACAAACAAATAAAATATTGATTCACAAATATTTTGGCAAACAGAAGTGCCAAGTTCAGATCTCTGAGATTTGTGGGGCATGTTATTCATTATTTGTGAGTATTCAGACATCCCCTGGGTATTCAAGTATATGTTTGGCAATCCCCAAAGTTGCATGAATGAGTTTTCATCACAGAATTTGGGGTGGAAATTAGTTATTCATTATTAGCCATTTGCTACACATTATTCTCTTGTTTAATATTGCCATCACCCTGCCAATGAGTGAATACAGTAGCATGTGACTTTGCTGATCCACCACACAACACAGAGAATGCTCTAAAGGGAGCCGTTCACAAACATGCCATTCTCTGAAAATTGTTCCCAAAAACTGTTCATCATTCATGAATAATAAATGCACTTGAAAAAAATTAATGAACACCAGAAAATGGGCTAAGCTGTAACAAATAATATTTGTAACAGTAGTTTGACCAACTCTATTTGTCTAGACAGTAGAAATATTGAAGCATTTTTGTGAATACCCACGGTATTTATATTGCTCTTGGTTTTTATAAATTAACAGAATGGTTGCAAAGAAAGAAGAAATGTAGGCTGTCTATACTACAGAGTTTTTTCCAGGATACCGGAGGTACCCCAGAAAAACACTGCCACGTCCAGGGAATGTGTCTGCTTTTTCAGATCAGTTTCCAAAAAAGCGGATGCATTCTTTTGGAAGCCCTCTATTCCTCATTTTATGAGGAATAAGGGCTTTTCCGAAAGAGGAGGTTTTTCCTCACATTTGGCCCCATGCAGATGGGCCGAATGTCAGAAGAGCCTCTTCTGAAAAAAGAATTGGAAAAAGGTATGCAACTTGCGGTTCACAATTTGCGTATCTTTTTCCAAAAAAGAACTACAGTGTAGACATAGCCGTAATCTTGCATCTTCTTTATTCCTATAAATATTATGAATGAAATCCTGGTCCCATTTAAGTCAATGGTAGCTGTTGTATAGATTTCAGTAGGACCAGGATTTCATCCTGTTTGTGAATTATATGCTTGCAAAATCCCAAATTTAGTGATGTTACAAATGATCATGAATAAACCCCATATAAAACTTACTCTCCCCCCAAAAAAAATTTGGCCTAAACTCCTTTCTCCTCCATGCTTTTATCCATTTTCCAAAGGCCTTTCTGACATCAGCCTCACAGCTAGTACATGTTTTTTCTGGTCCTCAGTACTGTTTTGCACTCCTTGTCCTGCTTTAACTTGCACCTACATCCAAAAGTATTCCCAACCTCTCACAGCATTTTCCTGGCTCCATTTTTGTCTTTCTTGTTTCTTTGTTGCTGAGGTGCTTTGGGATACCACACTTTTATGATAATTATCACCTACTGTTTGTTAAGCACTGATAATATAATCAGAGCTGTAGAAGACACACCTGGGCTACATCTAGACTGGCCCCTTCTTCGGAAGAGGCATGCTAATTTCTAACTTTGGAATAGGGAAATGCGCGGGGGATTTAAATATCCCCCGCGGGATTTAAATAAACATGGCCGCCGCTTTTTTTCCGGCTTGGGGAAAAGGCGGAAAAGAGCGTTTAGACTGGCGTGATCCTCCGGAATAAAGCCCTTTTCCGGAGGATCTCTTATTCCTACTTGCAAGGAATACTTATTTAAATCCCGCGGGGGATATTTAAATCCCCCACGCATTTCCCTATTCCAAAGTTAGAAATTAGCATGCCTCTTCCGAAGAAGGGGCCAGTCTAGACATAGCCATCTTGACAGTTATGCCCTGAAGATTTAAGGTCTTGATCCTGACTGTATGTAGGCAAACTTCTGCTCCTATTTGAAACCCCATGGAAGCTCTGCGTATGAACCAACCTCCAGCAACAATTGTTGTCCTGAAATTGTAGCTTTGCTCTCCAATTTATATGTAGGTTTATATGTTATTTTTAAAAGGTGGCATAGACTATAAGGACTCCATTTTTTTTTGCATTATTCACAGTGCAGACAGTTCATTGTACCTCAGTGGGGGCTACTCAAGGACATCCCATTCAGGCCTTAGGAAACTGTGTTCTAGAGTATAATTAAATGTGTTTGTGACACCTGACATACATGTACACTACTGCAGGCCTGACCTTAGGGCAAGGCGAGCAAAGCGGTTACCTTGAGTGTCATGGCTTCAGGGCCCTGCACTGCAATTGACAGCTGTTTCAGTGTGAGTCAGGGGGCTAATTCAGCCTCAGAAGAAATGCCTTAGACAGTGAAAGAGCCCGATTCCTGTTGAGGGATGCCTGGCTCTGGAACACTAGCTGCAACACTAGCGGTGGTGATTGGCCCGACAGCTCCTGCACTACCCAATGGGGGCCCAGGCTTAGGTTTAAAGCCCTGCTGGAGCCCACACTCCCTTCTGTCTGCTCCCGCAGCCTGGGGCATGCCTCCCTCCACCTGCTGCTCCTGGCCCTCGCCTCCGGCTGCTGCTGCTTGCTACCCAGCCCAGGTGAGTGGGGCTGGGCTAAGCTGGGCTGGCTCCTATGACTGAGCAAAACTTACCTGGGGCTTGAGGGCAGGTGGTCCTGGGAGGGGAGCTTCCTGCTCTGGCCCCTGCAGCAGGGTGGGGGCAGTTCCTTCCCGACCCACTCTCTGGGGCTCTGCCTGCACCATGGCGTCCACAGTCTGGGCCCCACTTTCAACGTACGCCTCTGGCCCCACAAACTCTTTGGCCAGGCCTGCACTACTGTACTGGAAATGAGGTCCACCCATCTTTAATGTGTGCATTGTTTCTGTGACATTGTGGTCTGCAGTTCATTTATTTATCATATTTATTTATACCCAATAATTTTTTGGTGCTTTGTACAATGTTTCAAATAAATACATTCCTTGCAGAGCTGTGTGAATCAGAAAAATGCTTCATAAAATAAAGTTCTGAATTCTGCACAAGGAAAAGCATGTGCATTGTGTACTGCATACATTGCCATTGCAGCTGTGGTACAGTTACACGTACATGCTTCTATATATTGTAATGAAATGTGTTTAGGGTGAAGGCATTTAATGAGTTGCAAATAAGTTTATTTCATACCGCAGATTTGTGTTCTCTGTCTTCCTTACCTAAATCACGAGGAAGCTTCACAAAAGTGGGTCAGATAATTTATTTTCTTCAGGGTTGAGTCTTGAAATTGGGCACTATTCAATGCAGCACCTCCCCTTACTGCATCTGATTTTACTTAGTATAATTAAGCCCCCAAATTTGCCACAATTGTCCTGACAATAGTAAGGTTATAATATGCATTTGCAGCAGGCGTCAATAGAGTTCTTATCTACTGGTGCATTAACACACTGTGCTGTATCTCCAAAAATGTGTTAATTAAATTTGTTGGAAAAAAATGATTAGAAAAATGCATTTAAATGTATTTATATATGTGATAACTTGCTTTTCTCAAGCAATCTTTTCTCGCTTTTTTCATGTGCAATCTTTAACAATGAACATAGAATGGTATTCTTATTTTGAAATTGGAAATGCCTTTGTTTTATTTGTAAGTATCTGAAATATGAAAATAACTCTGAAACAATACCTTTTCCATTATGTCTTTAAAATAATACATCTATCCAGGCAATATTGAAGGCACTATTATATGAACTCCAAAATTCTTACACTGCCAGTTAATTCTGTAACAAAAGACAGGATGATACAGCACTTTAAAGACTAACAAGATGGTTTATTAGGTGATGAGCTTTCATAGGCCAGACCCACTTCCTCAGATCAAATTGTGGAAGAAAATTGGCATGACCATATACACCAAAGGGATACAATTTTCTTCCACAATTTGATCTGAGGAAGTGGGTCTGGCCCACAAAAGCTCATCACCTAATAAACCATCTTGTTAGTCTTTAAAGTGCTGCATCTTCCTGTCTTTTGTTTCAGCAAGACCAGACTAACACGGCTACATCTCTGTTGTTAATTCTGTGAGTTTCTTCTAAGAAGTGACTTTCATTATACAAATCCAGAATAGTATCATCTTTACTAAGAGTGAAAATTGTATGAATTGCGAAGTATATACTAAAAAGGTTATGTAGTCAACTCTATTTAATAACCTTCTCATGATGCTTTTCCCATAGGGTGGATCCTGTGCCCCATGATGCTCCCAAACCTCCAGGATATACCCGGTTTGTCTGTATTTCTGATACTCACTCAAGAACTGATCCAATCCAAATGCCCTATGGAGATGTTTTAATACATGCTGGTGACTTCACTGAACTGGGACTTCCTAGCGAAGTTAAAAAATTCAATGAATGGTTAGGTAAGTATCAGGTTACATGTCATTTTGGAAGTAAACGTGACATAATGAATGTGTTAACCCTCTCTGCTTCCTAGTAAAACATTATGCACTTAGGCATGATGAATATTAATTTAGCTTTGTGTTTGAAAGGTAACATTTAGAATTTGAATTTTTAAAAATATTTGTGTTCTTTTCAGCTGAGCAAATGAGATTTGTGTGACCATTCATCCATTCTGCCTTTTCACACTTAAGTGGGGTGGGGAATGTACAATAAGCGGCTTTGAACATTAGCTGCAATTTAAGTCAGTGGGCCTTTTATGATTTGCATAAGAATTATTGTGTACATTGTGTTATGGCTTTCCTTCTCCGTAAAAAGTTGTGGCGAGAAAAGCATTTGTCTGTTTAATACTGGAGGCTGATAGTTTTGCTGTCTGAGGCTCAGCTGCACCGGAGCGATGAATTCCAAACAAAGCAAAACGCCTGTCTGTGGTTGTTGTCTTGGATGTGGCAGACCAGATGTAGGTGCCTTCTGTGGGCAACTGTTGGCATTGATAGCAGAAATTCTGTTCCACTGGGCAGGCAAGTGGTGATTTGCATGCACTTTTACCATGTTATGTATGTGCTTTAAACAATTGCAGTTGAAATTGGAAAGAGAATGCTGCTTCCAGAAAAAAATCATGGTCTATGTCCCTGCAATACTGATACCTGCTTTAGCATAAACACAAATTCCTGTTTCTGGTATTGGTTTATCAGATACCTGTAAGTAGGGTTAAAAAAAAAACTTCTGCAAGAAGTACACATTTAAAGGGTGGAGCTTTTTTCATTAATTTATATATTCCTGTGTTTTCCTTTCTTTTTAGCTATATGCTATGGAATTTCCTGATGTGGAATTGGCTAGGAGCAGCACAAAGCTGACAGAAGCACAGAGACTGATATGCAATGTGAAAAATGTCAGGCCTTTCCAATTTAAAAAAAAAATTGCAAGCAAGCCTTTGCTCTAATTTTGGCAGGTTCCTGTCAATAAATATTATTTTGACTTTGGAAGCCCAATATTATGCCTCACATAAAATAAGGGGGGAAAGTTATGATGCTTTAATGTAGAAACATACACACAAAAACATTTTCAGTGAAATCTGTAACAGTACATTCTACTCAATCTTTTTGTGCCCTGTCATTATAGGACAATAGGACCCTCTGACAATACTAAGCAATCTTCAATTCTACTCTAAGTCTTTACACTGTATTGCAATATTGTACAAATATTAGAGCACAAAAACTATTCCAAACACCATGGTTATCTTCTTTTCACAAAATCAATATTTATCCAGTAGTGTGGAAGGGAAGCGATATTAGAGCATTGTTAGTCAGCAGGGAAATGGGCTTCAAGTCTTGGTTGCTGCTGAGCTCCTGTATACCTTACAGACGGCTTGGCTTCCTACATGCTATTGTCCCAGCTGTGAACAGCAGAAGTCCTCAAGCTGAAATCCACTCAGTTATAGGTTATGGGTGTGGGAGGTGCTGGCAGAGCCTTTTTTTCAAGCTGGGCTCGTGAATGGAATTGTTTTTCTCTTTGCTCCAAAATACTCTGAGAATTTGTTGATCCTTAGGGCTTGCTGCTAAATCAATTTCTCTGAATTGTCATTTGGGGGAAGATGGAGGTATGTGGAACATGGGATTTCAGCTGTAGGAGTTGGGGGGTGTTTGTTTTTTGCAGGATTTGGGGGTCTGGAATGAGAATGTTTAGCTTTTTATGCTTATGATGATGGTTTTGTTGCTGAAGGGACTGGTTTTGTTTTCTGGGTTTATATTCTAAATCTCTGTCCAGGTATCTAGAGAGTTTTAATAGGTGGGGTTTTATGTGTTTTTGTTTAAACAAAGTAAAAAAAAGTTCATTTTCTTTGAACTTTGCCTTTCTTATTGACTAAAATATCTAGAATCATTAGAGCCTCTTCCTTCCCCAACCACCTCCTTCTCTTCCTTTTCGCTCTTTGCCTGGGATCTTGCTAATTTCTTCAAAAAAATTGACACCATCTGGCAAAAGCTTTCACCCTCTGTTTACATCCTTTTTTGCTTCCTCCCAGACTGCATTCTCTCCTTCATCCTAGTCTCAGCTCTCCCTTTCCTCTTCCTTATCTTAATTTTGTATCTGTTTTGGCTCCATCCCTTCAGCCTTCAAACAAACAGTGGTTTCCTCAACCGTTAGAAACCCTTCCTGTGTTCACCTTCCTTTTAAACTACTGCTCAGTGTCCCTCCTCCTCTTCATGTCCAGATTTCTTGGGTGCAATGCTGACTGCCAGCCTTCGTCAATTTCTTCTCTCATACTCGCTTGGCTCTCCAGCATTCAAGTTTCTGCTATATCTTCCTCTCAACCTAATGGACCTTTCCGAGGTCACCTGGACAGATTCTGTGGCTTCTTGTCCATTTTCCTTCTCCATGTTAAATTAAGGCTATGTCTAGATTACAGGCTTCTTTCGGAAGAAGCTTTTCCAGGAGAGAGCTTCTGAAAAAACTTCTTCCGAAAGAGAGCGTCTACACTGCCCAAGCGCATCTGCTTTTTTGAAAGATAGCATCTACACTGAATGGACGCTATCTCACATTTCAGCTGTGATTACAGTGGACAGAGTGACCACCAGGACACCTGTGCTTTTTCCTCTTTCCTCTTCTTTTGAAAGAACTCCCTCTTCCCTGTCCACACACACCTTTTTCCGAAAGAACTCTTTTGGAAAAAGGCTTTTTCCTCGTAGAAAGAGGTTTATCAATGTCAGAAAACCCTCTCTGTTCTTTTGATTTTTTTCAAAAGAACGTGATTGCAGTGTGGACCAAAGTAAAGTTTTTTCGGAAAAATAGCCATTTTTCTGAAAAAACTGCACTGTAGACATACCCTAAGTCTCCCTGTCTTTGAAGTCAAGTATATTTTACTTTAAAAGCACTGTCTTCAATAGAACTTAAGTGAATGCTTAAGGTTGAACATGTGCTTAAGTGCCATGCAAAATAGGGCAAACCTAACACTCTTTGGCTGCGTCTAGACTAGCATGATGTTCCACAAATGCTTTTAACGGAAAAGTTTTTCCGGTAAAAGCATTTGCGGAAAAGAGCGTCTAGATTGGCACGGATGCTTTTGTGCAAAAGCACTTTTTGCGGAAAAGTGTCCGTGCCAATCTAGACGCAGTTTTGCGCAAGAAAGCCCCAATCGCCATTTTTGCCATCGGGGCTTTTTTGCGCAGAACAGTTTTTACCTGTCTACACTGGCCCTCTTGTGCAAAAGCATTTGCGCAAGAGGGCTTTTTCCCGAGCTGGAGCAGCATAGCATTTGCTCAAGAACACTGACAATCTTACATGAGATCGTCAGTGTTCTTGCGCAAATTCAAGCGGCCAGTGTAGACAGCTGGCAAGTTTTTCCGCAAAAGCAACTGCTTTTGCGGAAAAACTTGCCAGTCTAGATGCAGCCTCCCTGTTTTATTTCAAACCTGGCTTTTTTTTTCTGATTTGTCCTCTCATACAGTTACTGCTGTTAGTTTCCTCTTTGTCCCAATTTCTTCCATGAACTCCTGTTTTTTGAAACATTGTGCCCAAAGTGCATTTGGAACAGATTATGTTGTTGGGTCCCAAGACCATGGAGTCTTCAGATGCCATCATATGGAATGGGTTGGGAGTTAACTTGAGTATATGCTAGATTTTCAGTAGGCCCCACATACTGATATCACTTGAAGCATTTGAAAATAACCCAAAACTGTTTTCCCAAGACATTTATCAATATAAAATGCAGGATGGTTAAGTTGGATTTTATGCCTGAATACTATGGACACTCTGTACACTCAATCCTCTCACTACAGTTATTTTATTACTTTTGTAGCTGATAACCAAAAACGCACAAGGTACTTAGTAGAACAAATACAAGAACATTGTCTTGGCCCTACGCTGTCATCAAATTATGCATGCAACTCCCCGCCCCATACATTCTTTAATGATAGCACTGGAAATAGTCTGTGTGGTTCAGCAGCCTTTGTGGCTTGCTTTGCTCCAACCTGAAGGAATGTTTCTAAATGTTATATACTCCAAGGCCCTAGTGCACACCATGGCTCTGAGTTACACAAATGGAATTTGTGCTAAATACTCAATCTGACGCTCCAGTTCTACATCCTCTTTTCTGAATATCTATGTGGAGCAATATAATCTTGTATGTAGACTTAGATTACTTTATTATGCTACACATTTTCTAATGTTCCTAACTTCATTATTTCTGAATGGTATTTCCTCAATTGTGTCAAAGTGATTCTTCTTTTTTTGAGGAATCAGTTCATGTCAAATGTGAAGCAAAGCCAGCGTAGAGTTACAGTGCAAAAATGAGACATGTGGAACATTCTGTCAGGAATAAAATGGTGGTTTTCATTATTTTCAAATAGCAAAAATTGCGAAGCAGAATTTTAGCAAACTTCTCAACTCAAATTCTCTTCAGCGTTATGATTTGCCATATGAAATTTCACCACAAAATGTCAAATTTTCCCCCCAGAAAATTGAAATCACCTAAAAACAGTTTTCAAATAGAAATGCCTATTTGCATAGAAATATACCAATATTCTTCCCAGATATAATCACACACTGTTTATGATTGTTATAGCATTGATGTTTATATAAAAATCAGCTAAATTCATTAAAATCAGTCAGTTTCTTTGTTGTTATAAGACACAAATCTCCATCAAAGAAAACAATCTTAGTTTTAGGTCCTTTCTAACATGGAGACTTATGCAGTGATGATAAATATTGTTTTCATTCTTGTTTTAACAGGTACTGTATATTTTAGAGTGCAATAATCTTCATATTTAAGACAGTTTAGAATGGTAGCAAGCTAGAAAGAAATTCATTCTTCTGAGCCGCAAAAAAAAAAAAATTAGAATTTACAAAGTGTAGTCTTGCCATTTTGACCATCAGTAATTATACTATTTTTATGTTAATGTAGAAACCCCTTGAAAGGGGTGTTTAAGTACTAATTATCTATTTACAAAAGAATGGCTTTGGAAATGCAGCGAGAAACCCTGAGCTGTATAGGGATTTAGAACAGATGTCATTTTTAAAGGACTGGGCATTCCAAAAAAATAAAAAGTTGGTTTTCATCACACTTATTTAATATAGTGTCCCAAATTCTTGGCTACAGCTGTGGATCACACAGCAGAGAGCAGAAGAAAAAGCATGCAAAGATGAATGTATAGAGCTCTCACAGTCCTGGGATTATGCCAGTCCTCTGGCTTAATTTAGGGCAGCCGGAGGACTTCTGTAAATTACACTAGCTGCCAGTAACCTCAGGGGCCAATGAGGCATCTGGGGATCACCTAAGTGTATGGAAGCTGAGCTATATCACCTTTCCACCAGCCACACCTCCTGTGCTGGTGACAGGGAATGTATGATGTAGGTGTTGCTATGGTAGAGGATCTCCTCTGCTACAGCTAGTCATCCTCCCAAGGATGGCTGCACCGGCGTTAGGGCCATTTTGTAGCATTGCAGCTTGAAATTCAGGTCTGTGCATTCGTCAGCCTGGGTAATGCTAAAGTCAAAATTATGGTTAGTCCTGTTGTAGGAACTGCGGAATGACTCCTGTTTCCATTTTCTCCCTGTCCTTTTGTCTAAAAATGGGTTTGATCATCTGATTCTGGACTCATGAGTTTTAACCCAGTACTTAGCTCTCTTGGCTTCAGTGGAGTTTCTCTTGAAGGCACTGGGGTCTGGAGATACAAAGGCAGGATTGGAAGACAAGAGGTCTTTGGCTTTTGGCAAGATTTTTCATGAAGGGAGTTAAGCACGCAAATCCCATCCTGTAGGAACTGAGCATCTAAATCTATTAGACACCTTTAAAAGTCACAGCCTCTCTCTTGTTTCAGAGGGATAATACAAGGAATGTTAAAATGCATGTAAATGATTAACCATGTAACCGCTGAAAATTATACATGGGGCGGCAGCCAATTCCTTGGGAACTGGTGTGTACCAGGAGCTGGCTCCCAACAAGCACTGTCTCCCACCTGCCGCCTCGCTCCCAAGGAGCCAGCTGCTACCCCACGCTGCTGCCTTTGATACAGAGGCAGCTGCACGGGGTGGCAGGTGGCTCCCTGGAGCTGGTGCACACAGGGAGCTGGCTTTTAAGCACATACTGGCTCCTGCCAGCCACCCTGCTCTGTTTCCTCTTTATTAGAGGCAGCAGCATAGGGTGGCAGGCAGCTCCGCAGGAGTCAGACCAGGAGCCACATGTAATCATGTAGCAGTTTGCGTAATTGGTAAGCTCATACTTATTGGGCACTTGTTTACACGACTGTACTCTTACATCCCTAGATAAAACCATATGCCACACAGAAATGTTAATTAGTGACTATCTGTACAGTGCTTTGAACATGTACCATAAAGCATTATACGTAAACCTAAAACATTATTATTAGTGGTGTGCATATACTGACCTAGTACCTGCCTTTTTAAGTCTTCTCACCGAGAAGATGAACACTTGGAAACACTGAGGGATTACTTTGCAGGATCTGAATTGGAGTCAGTATCAAATTGTGATGAAATCCTTGTAGTAAGTGTGAAGTGATTTTTACTGTATCAGAGGCAGCAACGTGGTCAGGGGAAGCCAGTGCTCGCGGGGAGCTGGCTTTTAGGCAGAGCCAGAGGCAGCAGCATGCATACCAGCTCCCACCTCTTTCCCTCCACCATTGTCTCTGTATCAGGGGCAGCAGCATGGGGAAGAGGCAGCTCGAGGGGAGGGGGGACAGCTCCGCAGGAGCCGGGGCATGGGGAGCCATCTTAAAAGCTGGCTCCCCGTGAGCACCGACTCCCGCCTGCTCCCCCCCATGGTTGCATGTAACCATGAAGGTTAACTGATGAGCCCAGGCTCATCGATTAACCCTACAAACCTGTACACTATCACATCCCTAAGATATATAAGTTACAGAAGAATTTTTTAATCCCTATTAAGACTTGTTAAGGTTTTTTTTTTAAAGGTGGAAACGGGAATAGAATTTCATACTGTATCTTAAATATACAGAGATTTCTCTTAAAGGTTAAAATTCATCCAGTGGCTTAGGGGCTGAACTGTGCAGCACAAAGTCCTGTGCATTGGTTCTGCATAGGTGGAAGTGGTTTAAAGCAGGAACCAAGGAGCTGCAAGTGAAGGCACAAGGCTGAAAAGAGGTCCATTTTCCTTTAGATATAAATTTGTTCAGTTACTATACATGTAACAGAGTATCCTGGAATATATACTTGAATATTAGCAGATTTTTTTTCTAACATATGTTCCTAGTTTTATTTATCTATATCTATGTATTTAAAGGGTTCCCATTTTGCAAATGTAGCGGTGAAAAATAGTATATTTATTTGTTATTTTAGTGTTTGATTTAATTGCTGACTTTTATGTTGCAGAAATGGCTAGATCTAACAGTTTACAAATGACTTAAGGAGGAGTGTTGATTTACAATGTTATTCAAGATTATACACCATGCAAAAAAGTATGTTAATGTAAATTTTCCAGACATCAGCCAAGTGTTTAAACACAGAACTGTCAAAGAGATGCTAAAAAAGCAATCTGAGACTGTTATACAGTCTTTTTACTATATCACTCACTGCTGTATTCTAAAAGGTTGAAATGAGAGTGGGGAAAGCATTAAGTGGGCATTTATATGATTGTCACCGCTTTTAGAGAATACTAAAAATTCTGCTTAGCACAATACCGAGACACAAGCAAAGCACAGCTGCTGTTAGGAGTTTGCATATATCTTGTTGAAGCTGTATGGGGATGCAATTGTAAGTCTCTGTGTTGAGTTAAATGAAGTGGGTAAATGCTAAAGACTCCTAACAAGAAAAGTCTAGAATGTAAAAGCTATGCATTTGCTTTTGGATTATTTGCACTGTTTTATCTAATGTAAGGAAAAAAGAGCATTGCCAAAGGTTGATTCACCTTTAAATACATACAAAGTTCCTTTACAGATAACTCTGAAACAGTGAAATAGACTGAAAGTAATAGGAGTTTTTTTAGTATCTTCTAATATGCAGTCTGCATTTCATGTGACAGTGAAGCAGCATTTCAAGTTATTCTTTAAAAATTATCTTCCCTATAAAAGGGGCCCACTGTGGTTTGAAAATTGGGAATTGCTATAATAATTTTGTAATTGGCACTTAAAAATTAGATGTTCAGTTGATTTCCTTAATTAGTAATCTACTATAATGAAAGAAATAAACAAAAAGTGTTATTAGTTAATGAAATACATATACACAGAGAGTGAGAGAGAGCGTGACTCATAACCAGCGTTATGAACTGACCAGGCAACTACACACCTCATTTGGAGCCAGAAGTACACAAACAGGCAGTATCCGAAATAAAGAAAAAAATCTTTTACAGTACAATCCTGAAAAAAACAAAACAAAATGAGTAGTCCTATGGCACCTTAGCCCTGGTCTACTCTAGGGAGTTATTTATTTTGAAATAACAAGCAGAGCATCCACACTCCCAAGCCTGTTATTTTGAAATAACGGGTTGGTTATTTAGAAATAATAACTCTTACTTTCCATGAGGAATAACGCTTATTTCAAAATAGTTATTTCAAATTAGCGCTAGTGTGGATGTTCCACTGCTATTATTTCAAAATAACTACAGTACTCGCCAGAGTAATTCAAAGTAATTACTCCCAGGGCTTCCAGGAGCTCTAAGTCGAGGTAGCGCATCCACGTAAAGGGAGCCTGCCTCGGACTAATTTCTAGGCTTCCCTGTGGCCTGGACACGCTATTTTGAAATAGTTCTTACAGGAGTTATTATTTTGAAATAATTTCCTAATGTAGGCATACCCATAGAGACTAACAAAAATATATAGTATCATGAGGTTTCATGGATAAAACCCATTTCATCAGATGAGCATAATACAGTACTCTGTTAAATGCAACCTAGTCAAAAGATAATGGTGGAAGTTGAAAAATGTTAAGATAGTTAAAAGCAGCATTTTTCTTCTGCATAATAAAGTTTAAATCGGTGTTCAGCAGTAAATTTTTGAAAGAACACCATAACATTTCAGAGTTATGGACAACCTCCACTCCTGAGATATTTGTAATTCTAAAGTTCTACTCTGTTATATTACCAAGACTGTTTACAATTTTTTATCTCAAAATGTCTAGAGGTCATTCGTGTGGTAAGGGAACGTGACAAAGTTTTATCAGCTACACATAAATCAAATATGCTCATCCAGATTTTTAGGTAACAAGATCCCCATAGTCTAGTAAATGGGAGGATTTGTAGTGATATCTATTTTTTTGTGTGAAGGAAAAGAAATGAGAAAAATGGGGGAGGGGGGAAGACACTTGATCTCTCATCTTCACCATCAACTAATGACATTGCATGTGGCTGGGGGAAAGGGAAGCATTGGGTCCCATTTTCCAGGGCTATGGCACTGGTAGTGACTTTAGAAGAAGATGGTCCAGGCTATGTCTACATTAAACTGATCTATCAGAAAAGGTACTCAAATTGCACTCCACAATTTGCGTACCATTTTCTGATTATTTTTTTGGAAGAGGCTTTTCCAAAATTTGACCCGTCTATACTGGGCCAAATTTCAGAAAAGCCTTCTCTTTTTGAAGAGCCCTTCTTCCTCGTGGGAGGAGGAAGACAGGGCTTCCAAAAAGCGCGTCCATCCTTCTGCAAAAAAAAAAAAAAAAGCAGAAGAGCAGACGCAATCTCTGGAGATACCCCGGAAAAACCCTGTAGTGTAGACATAGCGCCAGAGCCCTATAGCTAGAATTTGAATGGTTTGAAAATAAAATTTTCCATTTTTCATGACATTTCAACATTTAAAAAAATTATTCCAAATTGGATTAAAACTAAATATTATGGATATATATAGTGAACAGAAAAGTCTGGGTGGGGGTTTTTCTTAAATTTTCATTTAAGAAAAAATGAAATTTTGATTTTTTCCTGATGGGAAATGTGTCAAAAGTTAATATGATTTCATACAAAAATGGTGTAATTGAAAGAGTATTTTCAGATTGGAAAACCATTTTGAAAAAGGCAGTGTCTATACATAGAGTGCTGTAGTGATGTAGCTGAACCAATACATCACATGCGACTAAGACATTCAATGCCAATAGGAGAGTCCTTCTCATTGGCAAAAAAACCCCCACGTCTCTGAGTGGCAGAAGCTGGGTTGGCAGGAGAAGATCTTCTGCTGACATGGTGCTGTGTGCACAAGTACTTATGCTGGCAGAAGTTATGTAGCTCAGGGATGAGGGGGAGCTGGTGATTTATTCACACCCATCAGAACATAAAGTATGCCAGTGTATGCTGTAGTGTAGACATAGCCTAAAATTTTGCTACCAGCTCTAGCTAGAATTTTCCCTGCATGGTCTATTGTGTCTTCCAACAGGGGGGCAGCTTCACATGTACATCTTAGGAGAAGTCTGAGCATTAAATACATCTGTAAGGCGCACCAAACATGTATATGTTAGGTTATGGCATACCTGAATGGCATATCTGTTTCTTATGTGCTCTCATATGCCTTATACTCTCAATGGGAGCTATATTTTGTATTGAATCCATGTGCAGAATTCCCGTAAGAGCAGTATATGGTCTCAGATTTGTTTGCACACACACAACTGGTTCCTTTCCATCCCAGGTCTGCTGTGTCCCTGTTAGCAGAGCCAAACACTGACACCCACATGTTTAAAAACAGCTGGGTTATATGAAAAACATTTATTGCACTAAGTAGAACGTATAATTTCTTCCTATTTCATTTCTTCTCTGCAGTGCAGTTATTTGTTAAAGAAATAATGCATTCAATGATAATAACTTCTTGTTTCTCTCAAAGGTTGTGTCTCTGATTATGACAAACTCATTCACATCAGTTATTGTTGGAAATAGTGAAAAGGTTGTGTAATGGCATAATGAATCAGGTTCTACCCCATCATGGGGATGGATGGACTGGATGACCTCCTGAAGTCCCTTCCACTCCTGCATTGCTACAATCCATTAAAGCTTTTCACAATTGAGAAAATGGCATGCAAAATTTTCAATACATTTAAGATAAAGTTTAATTGTCAATTAATCTGTTGTACTCATAACTTTAAATGAGAATTTTTCTAATTATCAGCATTTCATTTTTTAAAGATTATTTTTATTGTTTTTTAGATAATCCTCATATATAATATCTAACTACATAAAAATAATACCAGTCAAGGAAAAGAAAAGAACCTTGTAACAAGATAATCCAGCCAACAATTTTAGGGACTTGCTTCAGGATAATTTACGTATTAAACATATGCAGGCAAGAAAGTTGCTGATTTAACATAATGGTTAATGTGCGAATATGTTGCACAATAGCGATCTTTGATGGCTGACGAGGACTCAGTCCTGCAGTATAGGGCATTCAAGAGGCATTCAGTATAGGGCTAAGCTTACATTGCCTGATTCTGTTCCTGCTAAAAATCAATGGGAGTTTTGCTATTGACTTCAAAGGTAGGAGCATCAGGCCCACAGAGCAAAGAAATCTGTACAGTGTACTGCTGTGAGAAAATCTCTGTATCTGCAGTAAACTGAGCACTGTTATGCAGTGAGTAGGATAAGATCAAGGCAGAAACGAACCATAGTAATAGAATACCATATTCTGTAGCCCTGAGAATCATCCAGTGCTTCTGTCTGTCATAGAATGTAACCACACTCCTATGGATTCAACCCTAGTCAATCAGATATAAATGAAGATCCTGATTTTTCAAAGACACGTGCACTTTAATTTACACCCCGTGAGTAATCAGCATGACAGATTAAGTACATTGATAAATCTTTGCAGGATTTGGGTTTAAAGATTTTGTTAGAAGGCAATAAAAATGTGAAAAAAACAGCTTTTTGTCTTTTTGTAAACAATGGCCTTCCTAATTTAAGTGAAAAGATGGTTTGAAGAGTAAGGCTATAGATAAGCAGGGGAAATAGATGTAGCAAGTTCCAGCTTGGTATATAATGAAAGAAAGAAAAAGCTGAGCTGCAAACTCATCAAAAACAGAGCTGTTAATTGAAAAGCTGACAGACCTGTAACTACAGCAGAGATTCTGGCCGCCACTATAATAAATGTAACTGTACGTTTAGAGTAATTTGCTAATTTGCCTAAGTAACACCCACAGACAGCAACATGACATAAATACATTAACGGAAGCAACAACTATAACCAGCTCATACAGGTTCTTGGCTAGTAGATGGATGGATCAGATGAGCTGGAAAAGAGTTAGAAAACAGAATAGAAATGGAATTGTTAACAAAACTATGTCATGCAATTTTCTTCAGTATTTGTCAAAGGCAATGGTAGTGCTGTATTGTACTTGTGAATGCCTAGACATGCTGTAGTACTTATGTTACATTATCATCCTCTGTGTATGTGTGTGATGTATGGACATGTGTTAGTCATTCTGCAGAATGTTAAGCACTTCAGAATTGGAAATAAAAATATTTTAATTTAAAAAAAATGCTTAAAATAACTAATTGACTCTCAGGCATTCATCATCTAAATGTACCAGAAAATCATAAATCAGAAAAGTGTTTCTGCTCAGGACTCTGCCATGAGGAATTGCATTTATGGTCCACAGGAAAGAATTGAATATTAATGTAATATAGGCAGAAAAACAGAGTACAGAACTTAGTTTTAATAGTAGCTCAGCATTCCAAAATTTACTAAAACCCAATATCATGGTATTCTATTTTTTAAGTTTCCCTTTCCCTCCCAAAACCAGAGGTAATACTAAGTCTAAATAGTAAGAATAAGATTTCTTTTAAAGAAAAACCAGAAGAATATATGAAGTTTAGCCAGGATTAAAAATACATCTGCTCTGAGAAGTGTGTGTGTGTGTGTGTGGGGGGGGGGGGGATCATTTCACCAAAGAGTGCTTTTATGGTATCAGCTTGCTTTCTATTCAGGGTCAAAATAGTAAAAGCTCTTGGCTCAGAGCAGAGGTTTAATAGGAGCAGGTCATCAGTATATGATGTGTAGCTGTGTTGGCTATGGGGGTTTGTCTAGACTACATGGCTCCGTCGACGGAGCCATGTAAACTAGTTTACCTGACAGTACACGAAGCGGGAATTTAAATAATCCCTGCTTCATTAAAATAAAAATGGCCACCGCGCTGTGCCAACAATCAGCTGATACGACACAGCGCTGCAGTCTAGACATGGATCGGTCGACAGGGGAAGCCTTTGTTGACCGCTCCCTTATGCCTCGTGAACGGAGCCATGTAGTCTAGACATACCCTGGGTGTTTGAAGGTAATGAGCCTCTTCCATATGTTTTCACTGCTATTTCCTGCACTGAGGGGCAAATCCTGCTCCCAGTACTACTGTTATGGAATGCTATGCTGCAGAGCTGGATCAAGCTCTTTTAAGCAGGCTTCAAGAGTCAGCACATAAAAGTGTTCATGCCAGGAGCACCATGAAACCTAGCTCTGTGGGACACCCAACATATCACTATGAAGTAGGGATATAGCATTGCATAAATGAGGGGATGATGGATCTTCCATTGGTCATCAGGTAGTGCACCATCTCTGGTCATTTTCCTGCTCTCCATCACCCTCCACTTATGTGGATCAGATACTGGCATTCCAGCCATGGAACAGCTTCACTGTCAGCCCAGGATCTGGAGGGGAAAAATCTTTCTGTCCCTATTATCTGAGGAGATGCTTTGTGTTCAGGAGTGGACTTGTAGCTAAGTGCTTGATTTCAACCACTATGTTCCCCCCACATCAGTGCCTGTATAGATAGGGCAAGTATATGGGGTATATTCTGTTGGTATTTATATGCTATGACACTCTCAGAATAGCTTTTTTTCCTAGGGTTTTTGTTGTTGTTGGGTGTGTGTGTGTGTGTGTGTGTGTGTTTTTGTATTGCTGGCCAACAACACTGACATCTGAACCTGCAGAGGTGATGTGAGGCATGGGAGGGGAAACCATGTGCTTTCCTCTCTCCCCTTCTTCCCCCCCTCACCGATTTCTGCCATCATGGAAATCAGGTTGAATGTAGCTGAGGGGAATGTGCCTGGGAGAGGGACCAGTTTATAGCTGTCCATAGGGCCCTGCCCAGAATAGAGAAGAGAAATGGAGCTGGCAGTACAGCTCTGCCAGAGGGTGTGTGGGGAAGCCCTTTGAGGCCAGCCCTTTCCTCATTCACACCCACAGTTGCCTGCTTGGCAGTAGATATCCAGAACCCACTGGGAAGGTGCTGCTGACTTGGAACCACTGCAGACGGCTCAAAGGTAGGGGGGAAAGGGTCTAGAGTAGGGCTGTCAAGCAGACCTCAGCAGTCCCCAGGCTCAGTGCAGCTGCCCCTTTGAAACACAGCAGCAGCATTTCAAAGAGACAGCACCACAGGAGCCTAGGAATCCCCAGCTGATCCTGGCTCTGTGCAGTGCTGCCGCTTTGAAAGGCCACCCCGGCCAGCTGATCCCAGGCTCCCATGGCACTGCAGCTGCCCCTTAGAAATGCCACGGCTAGGGACTCCAGCTGATCCTGGGCTCCCATAGTGCTGCCACTGCCCCTTTGAAATGCAGCGGTGGTGGCAGCAATTCCAAGGGGCTACACTGCATGGAGCCAGGGTCAGCTAGGGATTCCAGCTGATCCCGGGCTCCCGCGGTGATGCCTCTTTGAAACACTGGGGCAGCCTTTCAAAGGGTCAGCGGCATCTCTGCGGAGCCCAGGATCAGCTGGAGTCCCTAGCTGACTCTGGCTCTATGCAGCGCTGCCCCTTGGAAACACCAGGGCAGTGCTTCAAAGGGGCAGCACCGCACAGCTGACTCCTGGCGCTGCCCCTTTGAAATGCATCAGCAGTATTTCAAAGGGGCAGCGCTACCCAGAGCCCAGGGTCAGCTAGGGACTCCAGCTAATCCCAGGCTTTCATTGTACTGCCTCTTTGAAATGCCCTAGCACCTGTGATTAACGCATTAAAAAATTAATGTGTCAATTGTACTCTGCATTAATTGCATGCATTAACGTGCGTTAATTGACAGCCCTAGTCTAGAGGAACAGTGTGGCACAGTCACATGTCCCCCTCTCCCAAGTCTTTGTGACCACCACCATCACCATCAAGAGTTATGGGTCATCTATGCCACTCTGATAACTTTTCACCCCAGTCCTCCTCATTTTGCAGGTGTCAAATGCAATCTTGTGATATCTTGTGAGAAGTTGATGCTGTAGCTCATGGATCTCTAACATAAGACTCCCCTATGTCACTATGTTCTAACACCAAGAAAGCATTACAGCTCTTATTATTCTATGCTGATAAATGGTCATAGGGCTTGACATGAATTGTGTATGACCTAAATTCATTTCTAGGAGTTGCTTGTGAAACTTCTAGACAAGTGCTAGGATGTGGAACCTCGGGAATTAGGGGTTTCAAACTTGCCTTTCTGGAGGCCTCTCCTATTCCTTTGCTGGGTTAATTTCCACTGTCTGTGCCTTAAGAGTTATTGTTCTCTTAGGCTATTTCTGTACTTCAGCACTTGCTATTCTATGTCTTTTGAGAACACCCATTATTCTGAAATATAACAGGCTCGCTATTCCAATGTCCCTGTAAACCTCATCCCATGAGAAGTAAGGAACATTTAGGTATAGTGCTTTATTTTGAAATAAGTGCTGTGTAGACACTATAAATAAGCTGTTTCTAAATAAGATAAGCAATTTGCTTAGCTCAAATTGCGTATCTTATTTCGACCTACGTGTGTCGTGTAGACTCACCCTTAAATGCCCTCTGGGACATTGTCTTGGAGAGGAAATGTGGTAACCTTGCAGTTTGTGCTAAGAATATGGATGATGTTTGGTATGATCTCTACCTATGGAACATCAGACTAGGGCAATTTGCTTTTGTGACAGCTGTTGGACTCTACATATTGAGCTTTGGTAAGCCACACCTCTTTCCCCCCATTCCTATACAATCTGCATACAATCACCAGCTTTGTCTAACTGCTATTTTACTACCTATCAATGCTATGTGGGTGGATTTTATTCCTCATCCCACCCATGACAAATTTTATTGCGATTTATGTGCACGTGGTGATTGGTATCATCAGTTATTCTTGCTGTGAATTGGGCTCAGAGTCATCAGTGAAGTTTTATATAATGTTACCTTGTCACTTTTTTTGTAAATTAAAAACTGCTAGGTCTCTGTGGGTTTGGTTAACTACAACACATAGTTATCTACTATGTATTTGCCATGAAAGTCATTTATTTCCACAGAAACCACCATCATAAGCACAAAAAGTAATGTTAGCATATTCTGGCTTGAGGCAGCCTTATTCAAAGTGTTTTACTCTTCCTTTATCTTTTAGTCTTCTCTCTGTCCTCTTTAAGCACATTCAGAAAGTTCGTGTTAGGATCCCTCAGGTATGTTTGAGACTAGTGATCAGTGTTCTCTGTAAGCTGAGCATTTGGGCAGTTGCCCAGGAGAGATTCATGTGCCGCCCACCTGATTAGTAGAGTTCCCACGGCCGGCAGAATGTGTTTCTATTGGTGGTGCACATTCATAGATACCTTGGTGCACATAACAAAATGTATTCTGCATATGGGTGGAAAAAATTAGAGGGAACATTGCTAGTGATCCCTGCTTTCAAATTCAGGGTCCAACTGATAACCACATGTGGAGTTGGGTAGGAATTTTTCTGTTGTAGTGCTACTATTAGGGAGTGCGTGAGAGAGTTTGTAGGCCGTAAACTCAGGCATTCTTACATTCCTGTGGTGTATGCAGAGAGGATCAGCACTCAGAACTAGTTGCCAAGTATTATATTGAACACTCTTCCCTGTATGTCATGAGTTCACCGATTTGACTGTTATCTTGTCAGAATTCCTCATTGGAAGTGCTCACACAGTTTTCTTAGTAGGCAGAAGTTCTCTAGGCTACGTTGATCTTAGATTTTTGAAATGTTACTGTTGCAGCTTTGAGGGCAAGTGGTGCCACCTCCCATCTGTGGTTGTCTTAACCTCTTCCCCAAAATATGAGTTAAAGGAATAGGGGAAGGGCAAATTAGGCACAGATTCAAAGGATCCCAGTACCAATAGATAATCCTGAGTCCTCTTTTGATTGAAGGTTTGGGTTTTTGAATTATGTCGAAGGTGGTCTCTTATTCTGACACAAGCTTTGGACCAGTAGGGCCTCTTTACTATGAAGTTACATTTAAGCACTAGCAGGTTGCAAGAAATTTAGAGGTGGTGTTTATTTTAATAAGGGCTATGGTCAGTGGCTCTAAAACCCAAGCGCTTGTCTGAGAGTTTTTTTGTTATCATTACAAGTGGCAACTGTGACCAACAGAGGTGTGCATATTGTAATAGTTAGGATTTACTGGTGTGCTGTTTTGACAGGTTTTTTGCTTTGTTAATGATGATAACCATTTGGCTATGTGCGTGTGTGCCTATTTATGTGTGCCATGTTGACTTACGCAAGTATTCAACATAGCAGACTTTGAGGGAGCCCCCAAAGACCACAAAATTAGATAAGGATCTAAAGCACACAGCCAAGTTTATTGTTAAACGAAGTACAGTAGTAGTTGTTAGTAGTCTTTATCAAACCACTAAGCATATGTACCCCCTGACAATGGACACAGCTTAATTAGTGACATGGGATTTATTACTGCCCCCTAGGCCGAACAAAGACAGCTCCTTTAAAATATCACTTTATATATAGGTACAAACAAGTTACACATTACTTCTGACATGTTAGGCTGGCCACCCTTTGGTGTTGCTTAGATACCAACCATTACCCTGCATCCTGTGGTTTGATTAGAACATTTTTATTTATTATGCTGTTATTTTAGACCATTTCCTGAACCTAGGTCAGTATTTATGGGGAAGGTGGGTACCAATGTTTTTTTTAACGATCTAGTGTTATCATGCTTTTGCAATGTGCTTTTAACTTGTGCCCAGTACCAATTACAGTTTTACAGCTGGTACCTAGTACCAATTACTATTTTACACCTGTGCCTATTACCAATTAGTGTTTAATACTCTTATCCCTCATTGTGAGTAGGAGCCTGCTTCTTGCAGCTTAGCTCTGCTTTATATTAGTAAAGTTTTAACTATTGTTAGGTAGGCCTCAGGTCTTCAACCAGGCCTGTGTTGCATGGGTTTTTGTTTCAGTCCTTCATCTTATCTTACTACACATATATATATTTTTTAAATTAGTAGTTAAGACAGAGTCACCACACTACTTCCATGTAGATTGAGTCAAATTTTGCTATTGGAGAAGTGTATGTTACCCCCATTGAAGTCAGGGGTAGTTATGTTCAGACATCTCATGCCAGAATCTGGTTGTTACAAATGTGTAAGAATGTGTGGCAGTGTTATGTGTTTGTTTGTTTCTTCTATTCAGTTTTCAGAACCTGAAAAGGTAACTGAGGTTTGTTGTTTTATGCTATTTTAGGTAGCCTGCCATACGAATACAAGATTGTGATAGCAGGAAATCATGAATTGACCTTTGACCAAGAGTTCATGGCAGACTTAATCAAGCAGGACTTTTACTATTTCCCCTCTGTGTCTAAGCTGAAACCAGAGAGCTATGAAAATGTGCAGTCTCTTCTAACAAATTGCATCTATCTTCAAGACTCTGAAGTTACAGTGAGGGGGTTCAGAATATATGGCTCTCCTTGGTAAGCATCTCTTTAATATAAATAAATAAAATTATTGCGTTGATTACTAGCACACCAGCCATTTCATACCCTGCAGTCATATTTGGATTAGTGTGAGAATAAAGAAAATAATATTCAGTTTTATAAACTTAATTTTTGTTGCTCATTTGTCCTCTGGCAAAGTATCTGAGTATAACAGTATGGATCATTAAATCAATGAAACAAAGATAAAATAATGTATCCTTTAGACACTCATTCAAGAGTGAGCTATTTAAATATTCCATGTAGCTAACTTGGTATGTGGAAAGAATGTACAATTTAACAATTTTATATTATTACTGTTTAATTTGAGTCTATTGTAAATATATCTTTTGAGTTTGTCTTTTTACATTGAAAGCTCACAATTTTAGATATCTTATCCTTCAGTGAAAATATATATTTTTCTCTATCTGTGTGTAGCATGAGTTCTTATCCCTCAGAATTTTGTTGTCTTTTATATATTATTAATACTCTTCATCAAGATGCAGTTTAGTTTTTGGACTAATATTGACATTTATAGTAACCAATCAATACATCACAGTTTTCCTTTTGCTGTATTCTGAGGCCACTTTGATCTCTTTTGTGATAGCAAGGAGGAAACTCTTGTCCAATGGCTTCCAAAGGATTGGGCCTTACCATTACATATAAACAAGAAATTCTGGTAGTTGTTGGTACCCTTAATGGCTGAATAGATCTGCTAAAGTAGGAATTGGGTTGCAGACTGAACTCTCCCCCTACTGAGGTCCCTGTGTGTCTCATTGGTGGATAAATAAAATGGAAGTTTGCACTTCTGTTAATGAAGTTCTAAATCTGGTACATTTCATGAGCACTATATACATATTTAAAGGACATTAATATTCTATTTTAAAAGGTAGGCTTTCAGGGAATCTGTTTTTCTTCCTTTTGAAATCACGTCAGGCTGGAATGTAGCAAACAAGTTGTCAGACCTGATGCATATACCCAGTGTGAATTCTCATAGTGTGAATAAACTGTGAAATCTATTGGAAACTTTTTTTTAATGAAAATTGGCATTTTCCCATTTGGTTGCTTGAGCTGGGTGTTAATTTTCCCCAAGCTTATTATTCTACATTTATCTATATTAAAATCTCATCCCACTTAAATACGCCCATCTCTCTCAGCTTTCTAGCTCTTTATTTTCAGTCTACCCACCTGCTATGTTGAAGCTTAACTTTATCTTGTGTCTCCTGTACATTTAATCAATGTACAATTTTCCAAATTATTCAGGATGATGTTATATAGCCTCAGCCCCAAATATAAACTTTTAGAGAATGCCACTTGGTACCGCTTCCCAGTTTGATATTTAAATTTAAGTAAAGTAACTATGCTCCATTTTCAGTGAGTCTGACAACTTAATCTCTTCCTACAGTAATCTTAATTAGTCACCATATTTCCAATGTTAGTATTTATTTTTCAGCAACAATGTACCAACAGTCTCACTAAAAAGACAAGATACCATACATTTAAAAAATATGTATCTATGAAATAATTAAGTAGAAGTCCAAGGAAAGTGTTTGAACTTCCTGTACCTATGCTTGCAGATATGTGAAATCTCCTGGGGACATGTTTGCCTTGTCTATGTAATCTTACAGTTATATTAAGTTATTATTTTCACTTGTCCACTCACCCTCTAATTTTGCTCAGGTTCTGTGTGTTATCAGGTTTGTCTGGCTTGACCTGTTTTTTATGTATCTAAGGTGCTTGTCGTTCCTCCCATTACAGATTGGACCTCCCTCATCCGGCACCCTCAGGACCTGAACGAGGGGATTTGCCGGACCAGGGGAGGTCTCTCCTAACATGGCCTATGCAGCCCTGCTGCCCCTGGCTAGGGCTCCAGTCCAGCCTGCTGCTGCCTGCCCATCCGTGGCTCCCCAGGCTGCAGCTCTGTGGCTTTCACCAGGGTGGAACTCTGCAGCTGCTGCTGTTGGCCCCTGAGTTCCGCGGCCAGGGCTGGAGCTCCTCAGGTGCTGCTGCTGGCCCCAAACTCAGTGGCCAGGGCCAGAACTCCATGGTTGCTACAGGCTTCCTGCTACTGCCCAGCTGCAGGGGCCAGAATTCCTTCCTGCATTGCCTGCCCTTCTGTGCTCTCCCCCAGCTCCTGGCTGAGTCACTGTCCCCTTCCACTCCGTTGCTCCTGTCCCCCAGCCTAACCTCCCTATACCTGGGCTCTGTGGTCCAGGAACATCCGAGGTTCTGCTGGACCACAGATGTTGCCGACCAGAAGGTCCTAGTTAAGGGAGTTACAACCTGTACATTCTTCTAAGTGCTTATGTACTGATTAAGATACAGATAGCTTTACGATGTAGTGTTTAGAACTTAATCAAAACTTCCTCGTTGTTTGACAGTGTTGAGATCCAAGGAGTTGGATCAGTCTATTACGGGACGAAAAGATATGCTGGTAAAATTTCATTGAAGGGTCTGTGCTGCCTTATACAAGAGGTCAGAGTTTCCTTATGGAGGCTGGATTACAGGGAAGCAAAGTGACCACAACCTCATTTTTAGGGACATGACAAAAAATCAGCACAGCAGAGCATCAAAAAAGCTTAGCCCATATGCTTAGGAGTCCTCTGATTCAATACCTGTCTAAAGACTTTCCCACTGGAAAAGGGTTTGTGCTGGAACTATGATGGGAATTAAATCTGCTCTCCCACACTGCTTTGTTCCTCCTATATGTGTGACTTACCTCTGGGGATCAGGGAGCTTTGCTGGTGGCAAGGTTCTTCTTTTGATGCAGTATAAGCCTCACTGCATTAACTCTGGTGAATTAAACCCAATGCTTTGCTCATGTTCTTTCAGGTGAGCATTTTTTTTTATGGAATGCTAATCACAGTTTCCATGCTAATATGTGAAACATCCAGGAAAAATCACTCTTGATTACACAACCAGAATGACACATTTGGTAGAAACTAAACTAAACCAAACCAACAAAAAGCATAAGGAGAAAACCATGTGTAAAAATATAATTTTCAGAATAATGAATATTAATAAAAATGTTAACTAAATCTTAACTAAAGTTTATTTCTATTTCTAATCTTTATGCATCCTGATATGGAACCTTTATTACAGCCTTTTTGGGAAATTAATCTCACTCCCTTTTTACATAATAGTAATGATAATTTCAAATGAATTATAAGAGGCTAGTGAAAACTTTCCTTGGATTTTGTTCTTGTCTTGCATCATGCAATTCTACATTCCTGATAATCCCCAAAGACCTTGTTGATCCCTCAAAATAGTTCTTAAAACTTTCCTGCAGAGCTCAGCAAGAAAGCTGAGTTTCTTGTATTTTCTTGCTAAGTCTCTTTCTCTCTCTCTCTCTCTCACGCGCGCGCGCACACACACACACACACACACACACGCACGCACGCACTTTTAAAAATAGTTTGGTTAAATTTTCCCCCAATTAATGTTCTAGTTCTGAGTCCTTTTAATTTAAAAAAAACCCTTACAAGGAATCTTTATCAATTATTGTTCTGAAAATATATATGGACTAAATTACTCATTTTTCAGTCTACTTAATTTGATTGAAGGAGACTTGCCTAGTGGTGAGGACAGTGCTGAGTGTCAGTATATTTTTCTGGATTTCTGTTCATCGCTGTGTCACTGACCCTGTACCTCCATTAGTGCTATTTTAAATATGAGTACAAATCAGTTACCATACATCTGTGAGGTAGCTGGGGTTAATTTGTGTTTGCATAGTACTTTGAGAACCTCAGATGAATGGTGCTAGAGAAATGCAATTTTTTTTATTGTTTACATTATACATATCCTCAACCTTACGAATTGAAGTTGAAGTTATTTTAGTGACAAAGGGAACCATGAAAGCTGAATTGATTTGTATGTCTTGCCAGTCTCCCAGTCTTTCAAGCTATACCACTTGTCTGCGGTTAATATTTGTATTTGAACTTGTATACTAACATCATCTGACCTCTAATATACAGGCAGTCCCCGACTTACGCGGATCCGACTTATGTCGGATCCGCAGTTACGAACGGGGCTGCCCCGGAGTACACGGACTGCGGGACCTCGCGGTCCCGCCGCCCGTGTACTCCGGACGAGAAAAGCTGCTCCGCGTCTCCCTGGTCTCCCTGGCTTTGCAAAGCTGTGCCTGGGCTGCATCGCTGCCGGCTTCCCCAGGCTTTGCAAAGCCGCGGGGGGGGGGGGGGGGCTAGGGCAGCGGGACAACCCAGGCGCGCCTGGGCTGCTCCGCTGCCGGCTTCCCCGAGACTTTGCAAAGCCGCGGGGGGGCTCGGGCAGCGGGGCAACCCAGGCGCGCCTAGGCTGCTCCGCTGCCGGCTTCCCCGAGGCTTTGCAAAGCCGCGGAGGGGCTCGGGCAGCGAGGCAGCCCAGGCCGCCTGGCCTGCTCCGCTGCCGGCTTCCCCGAGGCTTTGCAAAGCCGCGGGGAAAGCCGGCAGCGGGATAGCCCAGACGCCCCGCGGCTGTCCCGCTGCCGGCGTCCTCAGAGGCTTTGCTCCCAGTCTCCCTGGTCTGCTGGTCTCCAGCAGACCAGGGAGACTGGGAGCAAAGCCGCGGAGGACCCAGGCGGCGGGACCGCGGTGCGTCTCGGTCCGCCGCCCGCGTCTTCCTGGTCTGCTGGGATGGGGGAGGGGGCGCGCAGCTAGTACGCCCTCCCGCCCCCCAGCAGACCAGGCTTTTCTCTGGACGCCTGTGGCAGAGCAGCTGGGGCGCTGCCGGCTGGTCCCGCAGCACTGCTCTGGGCGCTACTGGACCAACCCAGCAGCACCCCAGCTGCTCTGGTCCTGATTCAGCCGCTGCTGGTCAGTTTCAGCAGCGGCTGAATCAGAACGCCTAGGGCAGAGCAGATGGGGTGCTGCTGGGTTGCTCCAGTAGCGCCGAGGAGCGGTGCTACTGGAGCAACCCAGCAGCACCCCAGCTGCTCTGCCCCAGGCGTCCTGATTTAGCTGCTGCTGAAACTGACCAGCGCTGACTACAGGAAGCCCGAGGCAGAGTTGCTCTGCCTCTGGCTTCCTGGAATCAGCTGCTGATCAGTTTCAGCAGCAGCTGACTTGGGGACGCTTGGGGTTCTTAAGTTGATTCTGTATGTAAGTCAGAACTGGCGGTCAGTTTCAGCAGTGGCTGAATCTGGACGCCAGTTCCGACTTACATACAGATTCAACTTAAAAACAAACCTACAGTCCCTATCTTGTACGTAACCCGGGGACTGCCTGTAATCCAAAAGACAATCACTTTGTCTAATTAGAAAGAAAATAAAAAGCTATCCTGCTCATCACAAAATTAGTGGCAAAAGGACCCATTGATTTCAAGGTGTAAGATTGGGTCCTTAATCATTAACCCCAAATTTTAACAACCTTAAGTACAGTTCACAATAATGGATTATCAAACAGGAAGCAGTCTTCTTGAAACAGATCATTATGTAAAGTACAATAGTTACCCATTAAAGAGTCAACATTTATCACAGGCTGATAATTTTAGAATAGGTAATAAGTCTAATAATATCACTAGATATTGTTGACTTTTAAAAAACTAGCATAAGAGTTGTTGAAAAAAAAGGCTGCTTCCATATTAGAAAGTAATCAGTAAATGTCAGCGTTATAAGACAAAGCATGGAATGTGTACTATTTCTGGCTATCCTGAGAAAATGCAAACTAATTGATAAATTAATCTAATTTTGTTTTAAGCATATAACCTTTCTGATAAGTTACAATTTAAAACTTCAAAGGATGAAGCAGTTTTTTCAAAGATTTATTTGTATTGTTTTTATTTCAGGACCACATAAGATCCCAATTACAGATCTAAACCTCATTGTGCTAGGAACTATCCAATCTTTACCTCCTCCCTCCACCTCTCCAAAAAATTCCCTGCCCCAGAGATCTTGTAATTTTGTGTCAGACAGGTGAACCACATGGATAAATAGGTTGGGGAAATTGGGTTTACTACTAGAAGGGCATTGTCCACTGAAACATACAACAGAGCCAGTTGCTGAATGTGTAATCTGAAACAATGGAAGGTATGAAAAGCTACCTTAGAAAAAGAAGTGTGTGTGGAGGGATGATTATAGATTAGAGCAAAAAAAAAAAAAAAAAAAAAAAAGAGTACTGTAAGGGACCCTCTGCCATACCTAGAAGCTCTTCTGAAGACAGTTCTCAAACATAGGCAAAAAACCTAACAACATTCCTCTTCCCATGTGAGTTGTAGCTCCCTGATAATTTTTCTTTTTACTTCTCAGTTTCTCATGTTTCAGGGCCCATGATAGAATTCTCCCATGCTCTGTTAATTGAGCCTCACCATCCAGGACTTTGTCCCTGGATCCTTTTTTCCTTCTGGCAGGTTCTTACTGCCTCTTCTCCCAGGTGATATTATCATCCACTTAGGGTATTTCATGCTGTTACCCCAGCCTTCTGGCCTATATCTTCATAGGGAGCAGACAGCAAGAACTGCAGGTCATACCTCTCTGCCCCTTTCCTGGCTGCATCTCAAGCCTGACTCACCATGCTCCTCCTGCCCTGGGCCTAGATGCCTTCTCTTATACATGGGGGTCAGCTGACTAGTCCTAAATTCACTGGTCTCTTCTCTTTTAAAGGGCCAGTGCAACTTCCTCTCCTGCAGATTTTTTTCTCTGCAGAAAATGCTTTCTGCCAGAGAACAAGCGCACCATTATGGGGCGGGGCGAGGCGGGGTGGGGAAAGGAGAGAGAAGGCATGTACCAGGACACTGCTTATTCTTCTCTCCCTTCCTCTCACTGTAAGGGAATGAGGAGAGAGTTCATAACTTGTTTGCATCCCACTCACTCCCAGCTAGTGAGGGGAGGGAATGGAGGAGTAAGTGATGCAAGCGTTGTACTTTCCCCTCGCTCTCTGGTAGTGAGAAGAGGGAAAAGAGCAAGCAGCACCCCAATACATGAGGCCGTAGCCTCTCTCCCTTCTGAAATGGTGCCCTTGCCAGAGAGATGCTGCAGCTAAACCTTTTGCCCACTAGTGGCTGCTCTGGCACTAGAACAGAGAGCAGCCAGCTCAGTGGCAGTAGCAGCAGGTGGTTAGCTGTGTTCTTCATGGCATCCTGACTACAGGGCCAAGTGAGGAAGCATGGTATAGGACAGTGTTTCTAAACCTTTTTTTTAAATAAAATACCCCTTTTTTTAAAAAAACCATTATAAGTACCCACAGTATCTACAGTTTTCAGGCACAATTTTTTTCTACCATTGCAACACATTTGTTGAAACAACTTCATCATAGCCGGGCGAGCGATGACATTTGTGTGTGTAAAAAGTACAAAAATAATAAAGTGCTGTAAAACAAAAGTGCTTAAAACAAAAATTCTGTTTTCTCTAATTTTCAGTTGTGTTGACATACGCCCCAGACCTCTCTTGAGTATCCCTAAGGGTTCTCATACTACTGGTTGAGAAACACTGGTATAGGAGAACAGACAGAGTCAGGCACATGGGACTGCTGAAAGATTCATGTAAACTGCAATTTGGAGGGGCAGAGTGGGGCAGGAGGTGCAGCTGAAGTTCTTGGGGAAATGGGGATGGAGGTGCAGGGCCACATGAGGATGGGGATGGCTGGGGGGAGGGGGATGCAAGGACATATGGGGATGGGGGCAGGAGTGGCTGAAATGGGGTGCAGGAATACATGGAAACAGTGAAGGGGGTGAAGGGCTATATGGGGAAAGGGGTGGGATGTCTGAGTGGAGATGCAGAGACACGTGGGGATGAGGGGGAGAAGGTGCAGGGCCACATAGGGAAGGCTGGTAGGCATACCTGAGTGGGGATATAGGAACACATGGAAACGGGGAGGAGGAAAGGGCCACGTGGGGAAGAAGAGTGGAGATGTGTGACTGGAGGTGCAGGGTCACAGGGGAATGGGGAGAAGGGAGTGCGGGGCTACTTGAGAAGGAGGCAGGGGTCACAGAGCGGTGGTGCAAGTATACATGGGGAAAGGATACAAAGGGGAACAGGGATGGGGGCAGATATGCCTGAACAGGAGAGGCTAGGGTCTTCATGGGGGAGGCTTCCAAACTCCCTAACAATCCCTCCCATCCAAAACAAAACCCTCTTCTATACTTCTCCCATCCATACTCAGCAACCCTCTGGATTCACATCCAGATTCCTGCCTAGCAGTTACTTCCCTCTCCCTCAGCCTCTCCCTTATCTCTGACTCCTCCAAGCCTTTTGTACTGCTTCAGAGAGGGGTGGGAAGTATGTTTCTGGTACTGTAGTTTCAATGAATTATTACTCAGAAATCTGTATTAATATGCCTCTTTGTCAAAAAACATTTCCTGAATCTTTTTTGTTTGTCTATATTGTTATAGGCATGCTTGCTGACAGGTATTTTGAAATGCATTACCACAATAATTGAAACAGGCATGATTATACTGTGTAGTTTTGACAAAATATGCACAACTTTGGAGAATTTTAAAATGTTGTGTACAGAAATTGTAATTATTTGGCGAAGAATTCCCTCCAGACTAATGATACCTTTTAATTACATGCTCGCATACAATTTTTTTTCCTAGAGAACCCCAGTGTCATTCAGTATACAGGATAGATGATATCCTGACTGACTGAAGTAGCTGTTGACAATTTCTTTATAGCCTGAGTTGTGTGGCCCCTTCCTTATTTACCACACACCAACCAAACTCATTACTGAATACAGAATTAATTACCTCATGGGTGTTTCTATGGCATTTGTCGCCATAGCACCTGAGTGTTTCACAAATGTTAATGAATTTTTCTTCACAATGCTTTATGAGATAGGAGTATATTATCCCCATTTTTAGATGTGGGAATCTAAGAGAAATTAAGACCAATTTTTTCAAAAATCTCCACAACTTTCTGGTGCCTCAGTGATTGGGCACCCAATTTGAAAGAGTCTGATGGTTCCGAACACCTATTTTACGGACATTCATTAATTCTCCCAATATTCCTCAGAGATGTGTGTGAATGTATTATGCCCCTTCTAGAGGCAGGGAGACTGGTTGTTCTAAGATGGCATAAGGAATAGCAGAGTCCTGCACCTGCATGGTCACTTTGCCAGCATCATCCTATTCCCCAGTATGGATGTTAAATGATGAGTGCCTTACATTGGGTCTTACATCAGGAAAGTGTTCCCCTTCCCATGTTTATTTGGATGAATTGCCTTGCCTCTGAGACAGAAGCACATGTGGAAATAAGCAGCCTTACTGGCGCCCGTAGGTTTCATATCAACATGAACAAATCCTACTTCCATGTGTGATCTTGAGTGTTGTTGTAGCTGCTTCTCGGCTGTGCAGGATTCCAGAATGAAATATGTCCTGAGCTAAATAAGCTATAAATAAAGTTTTCTGTTTTTAAAAGAAGTTCCCTCTCTCCCGGTGCCCTCCCTTTCCTTAAAAATGTGCCCATCCCTTGCAGAATACTTGTATCTGAGTTAAAGGTGCTTTTGTGGTTTTTCCTTGATAACAAAATGGATGATCACATTATTATCTGTTCCATTTATTGTGTGAATTAGTGGGTAGGTAGCAGCAGGTTGGAGATTCTCTGAATTACTTATTATAGAATCAAAGACTCATAGGGCTAGAAGAAATCTCAGGTTCTGTAACGATAATCTATCCCTCCTCCTGCCTCCCACCCTATGCTGATGGTGGATTAAGTATACTTAGATTTATATATAATTGTATATAAATCTAAGTATATAATTGTAAATATTCTTAATCCTGTGTCAGCAGGAGGAGATGGACTAGAGGATCTCTTGAAGTCCCTTCCAGACCTACATCTCTCTCTCTCTTTCTTTCAAATCAGAAGCCATTTGTAGGTGGCAAAGTGGTATGCCTTTACCCTTGCTATTTCCATTACCTTTGCCACAAAACTCTGGTATAAAGCTTCCCTAGATAAAAGCAATACAGCTGTGATCTGTGTGCAACCTATGAACAAGTTTCCTTCTCTTAGGAACAGAGGAGTTGACATACTTATTAGACCAGTCATCGCAGACGTCCCACCTTTGACAATACTTGATTCATCAGAGGAGGAGAAATGGGGGGAAGAGCCCATAAAGTACCAACCACCAAAACCATGATCACTAAAACCTTGTAATTCCCCTAGCCAGTTGCACAATGCTGTAGATGACTCAGAAAGGAACTTCTTTGTCCTGACCCAGACATACAGCGTGGCAGAAAAGAGTTCTGTATGTTGAGTCAGGACACACATTCCCGATAGAATGGGACTGTGCAGTCTGGGATTCTCTGTAACGTTTGTTACCTGAAGGCTGGATTATTGCACAGGAACTGGTTGGAGGGGGCTATACCTGTGAAATGATTCCCTATTTTCCTTTCGACGGCATTTTCATTGTTTTAGTATGATTGTTCCCATCCCCTTCTGTATCCTTTTGTTCTAGGTCACCTGGAACTTCAGAAACTTTAATGGGGGAGAGTGGCAGGCAAAGATTAATTTCACCTGCTTACAAGTATTTGATCTTCAACGAGTGATGCCTGTCCATTTTGGAATTATATTTTTTGTTGTCGCTCTCCCAAATTTTAATGCACATTGACTGGATAAGGGCAACAATTATTTTTAGGAAGCAACACAGCTCTTGTACAATTTCCCACCAGTTCATAGAATGTGTTTTTGTTCTGATAATAGGTATCTAGTGGCACACAAATTCTAGGTCAAGATCATCTGTTGTGCGTGGTGAAGCCCAGGAGGGTGATGTGACTGAGCCCTGCCATAAAATAGAGCAATCGTTAGGCTGGTTTACTTTACATCAGCTGTCAGAAGGACACAAAGGAACCTTAACACAAGGGGAAATCTGGCCACTAATGATCAAAATCCCGATTAAGCGTCAGTATTTGTAATGTTGAATTTGCTCTTCTGATTGTAGCTGTTACTGTTCCTCTTGACTCAGTTTTCCTATGATGTAATAGTGAGAGCCAAGTCCTCATTGGCTCATTCAGGCTAACTATTTATTTCACTTTTATCCTGACTTTGTAGCCCTGATTGTTGTGTAGGACTCTGCTACATCCATTCAGGGAGGGCAAAGGGAACTAGCGATGCAGTTAGTAATCAATTAGATAAAATGGTAACATGAAAAATTAGTTTGGCTTGCTTTTCCTGTACACTGCTTCACACTCTTCCTCAATCTGAGTCATCTTCTCTCTTTCCTCTACACCTTACCAAGCACAGTTATCATAGTCTTTCATTCCTCACTGAACTCGCTCTCCATCAGTAAAATAATGTAACAAAGATTTATAGGTTCATTTCATGAGAGGGACGTGCTTTCATTTTGCCAGTGATGAATCATCTAATGTTTGTTTTCCCAGGCCTTGAACAAGTCTTTACAGACATTGAGGTGCACATCAATTAAAGTGAAATTGATTTAAAATCAAAGATTTACTCCATTTAACATACCATGTTAATTATTAGTTGTCCCCCTCCATCACACGGTTGGCAGTGTGGCTCACAGGTACAGTATAGCAGCAGCAATGTTAGATGGTGAATCATAGAATCATAGGCTACGTCTACACTGGCCCCTTTTCCGGAAGGGGCATGTTAATTTCAACTATCGTAGTAGGGAAATCCGCGGGGGATTTAAATATCCCCCGCGGCATTTAAATAAAAATGTCCGCCGCTTTTTTCCGGCTTTTAGAAAAGCCAGAAAAGAGCGTCTACACTTCAAAGTAGGAATAAGAGCCTCCGGAAAAGGGCGCTTTTTCCGGAGGATCGGGGCCAGTGTAGACGCTCTTTTCTGGCTTTTCTAAAAGCCGGAATAAAGCGGCGGACATTTTTATTTAAATGCCGCGGGGGATATTTAAATCCCCCGCGGATTTCCCTACTACGATAGTTGAAATTAACATGCCCCTTCCGGAAAAGGGGCCAGTGTAGACGAGTCCATAGAGTTCTAGAACTGAAAAGGACCTCGAGAGATCATCAAATCCAATCCTCTGCCTTCATGCAGGACCAACCGCCATCTAGATCATCCCTGACAGACATTTATTTAGCCTGCGCTTAAATAGCTCCAATGATGAAGATTCTACAACCCCACTAAGCAATTTATTCCAATGCTTAACCACCCTGAAAGTTAGGAAGCTTTTCCTATTGTCCAACCTAAACCTCCCTTGCTGCAATTTAAGCCTATTGCTTCCTATCCTATCATCAGAGACTAGGGAAAATAATTTTTCTCCTTCCTCCTTGTAACACCCTTTTAGATACTGGAAAACTGCTATAATATCCCCTCTGTTTTCTCTTTTCCAAACAAAATAAACCCAGTTATATCAGACTTCCCTCATAGGTCATGTTTTCTAAACCTTTAATCATCTTTGTTGGTCTTCTGTGGGCCTTCTCCAGTTTCTCCACATCTTTCCTGAAATGTGGTACCCAAAACTAGACACAATACTCCAGGTGAGGCCTAATCAGCACAGAATAGAGTGGAAGAATGACTTCTCGTGTCTTGTTTACAACACTCCTGTGAATCATGTTTGGGTTTTTTTGTTTGGTTGTTTTTTTTGCAACAGTGTCACACCGTTGACTCTCATTTAACTTGAGATCCACTATGACCCCTAGATCCCGTTCTGCAGTACTCCTTCCTAGATGCCTTCATTTTGTATTTTGTATGGATTTCAGACTTCTATTTCTGAAATTCAAACAAAACGTTCAAATTTTTGGGAGGCATGCCTGCAAGCCTAGTCAGATGGATGCACGCAAGCTTTGCTTGAGCTAGTGGCCTAAAAATAACAGTATGGATTTTGAAGCACAGAGGTAGCCATGTGAGTACAAGCCCACATGACTTCAGCTGGGAGGAGGGCTAGCCTGTGCCACCACCGTCCACATTGCTAGCCCACCCATCCACTCTGCTATTTTTAGTTTTTTGTGAAAACTTCTTACACATACACACACACACACGGGTTCTCCATCCTGTGCTCTGGGGCACAATGGCACAGAGGCTGCTGTACAAAAAAGAAGATTTTCATCTTCTGTTACATTCCCCTTCCCTTCCTTCAGTACTTCGGCAGTTTAGAAGAGGGGTAATCAAAGTAGAATTACCTCTGTACTGTTACCTTAAGCAAAAAGCAAATTGCAATTTAAAATTCCTGCAGATTTCAGTTTAATTAGATTTTTAAGCTAGTTGCGTGTTTTAATGTCTAGTCCTGGCAGAGCCTGTTACAGGATGCTGGGTTTTGATAGAAATATTTTGTTTTAAAAGATAGATGTTCTATGTTGTTAAAAACCATGGGATTGGAGCTGTTTCTTAACCAATACATTTGAGGTATGCAAAATAATGAGCAATTTAGGCAGACTGACATGCTTCTTGAGGAAAATGAAAATCATGAGTGTGAATAATAGACTCCCCTAGTTACTGAAAATTGAGGCATATCATATATACTGGTGTTTTGGGGAAAGGTTTGACATCTTAAGCCTGACACGGCTGAAGCATTATGGTGAGAACGCAGAAGATGTTTTATTTCAGATGTTCAGTAAATGAAATATGTGACAGATGCAAAAGGAATAGGAACATTTTTAGAAAAGAGAAAACAAAATTTATTATCCCATTAAGCTATATTAATTACAGTCAGGGGCAAATAAAGCTCAGTTTAATTATATCTTAATAGAATGCTGGAGTGACTTTTTTTCCTATTCTATACTTATCAGAAACTATATTCCATTTTTGGAAAGTGCTGTTCTTAAAATGCTTAAAACCATAACACTATAGTTTAATTTGCAGCATCTGGAAGATCATACGAATGGTACTTCCTGCAAAAATGGTTTTGATGAGAGCTATTAAATTCAGATGTTCAGATTTTTTTCATATTGAATAACACTTGAAATGTAAAAGATTCTCAAATGGCAGAAAGCAAGACTTGAGAAGTGCATATAGCCTGTACTGATATCTCCATAAACTAACAAACAAGTTTTTGCCTGAATCCATTTCTTTGGCTAATGACATATTGCTTAAAATGAATGCATTTTGAGCTGTAAAACTTTTTGGGAAACATTTTCATATTACATGGAAATACAGGACCCATCCTACAAACACTATACACATGATTTTCTTAACTGATATGAATAGTTCCTCCAAACTCAGGATAAGATCCCTAATTTGTATTGTGATATTCAATCAAGTGACTGACATACAGTGAGAAATATTGCATTTATGGTGCTAGAAAAATTGTGTGGGGGAGAACATAAAACAAAAATCTGAACTTCTGTTACTCAAGATTAATATTCCATTACATGTTAAATGAACATAGTGAGGAATTAGTATGTAGTTTTTGTATACACTATGAGTGATTGTGTATGTGTAATACCATACATATCATATCGCACATGTGTAATGAAGATAAATTGCAGAAACATATGATCAATCATTTTTATCATATACTCTTCTGCACTTTAGCTGCACTCTTCCCACTATTATATTTCCCTCCGGATTTATTATAACAGTTCAAGACTCTGAGAAGCTTCAGATACTTCCTATTTATTTTTTAATCAACCTGCCACAAAATATTTCCTCCCAAGTGAGATTTCTCTCCAAGATTACATTAGCCCAAGGGCAAGAACAGGTAACAGTACTAGAACCATGAAAACAATGAGTTAAACCACCTTGCTGATTACATACCCACAAGTATTTGTGTATTATAGATGGGATTGATGCTTCATTCTGCTGTACATTGTGGAGTCATTTACATGTGGGCAAAATGAGTTTACATTGTTACCAAGTCTGAATGGTAGCATTTTATACCCACTTTCACGGCTACAAATGATTGCATAAAGTGCAAGTCACTGGAGAATTATTGTGTGTGTAATCTCTGCATTTCTTTATACTAATATCATTTATAGTTATTGCTATAAAGTTTTTGTGGGTGCTAAAATTACTTTGCTTATTGTAACCCTCACTGGGTAACATTTAATATTTTGTAAGATTTTTCTATGAAGTTGCATTTGCTTACTTCAGTATAAATATCTTTAGTTTTAGTTACATTTGATAGTAGTAAAATAATATATACTACCCTGATGTAATTAGTTTTGAGGAAAGTATCCTTTTCTGGAGAGTAATTATTATTTGTATATTGTATTTGAGTAGAGTAGTTCAATTTCAGATACTTAACAGAAATAATTGGCTCTTCAGATCCAGTAAACTAGTCCACTTTGGATTCAGCTAGTTTTTAATGTAAGACCTATAGAAAAAGAGACCTGTAATTTCACTACAGGGAATGCTTCCCTTTCATGCAGTTCATAAACCACAAGAGTGAAACAGCAATACCCCAGAGCAATTTTCTCTTTTATTTTTCATTTAAAAGTTTAATTTTGTGAGCAAGAGCTGATTTTAAGTGTTTATATTTTTGCATTAACAAAAGAACTTCCAGCTACCAATGGCCCATCTGCAGTTGGCTCTGCCATCTCCTGCAGCAGCTACCGAAGGATGTTTTGGAGGAAGATGTAAACCCCCACATAATGCCAACCATTATCTACTGTGCTTTGTCTTTAGTTGGGAATGGTGATGAGCCCCTTGGCAGTATTCCAAGTACGGAAAATGCAAACAGATAAGTGGATTGCAGACACGCCACTCCTGGGAGCAGATCCTCAGCTGGTGTAAATTGTCTTAGCTCCATTGACTTTGATGGAGCTATAAAGATTTACCCTAGCTGAGGATTGCTTCCATTTCCCCACCACCCCCTTGTTCCCAACAGCTTGTACACATCTCCTTAGATTCAGGCACAATAAATGCGTGCACAGATGACTAAATGGTAATTTTATAGTCCGCCCTGAGTAAAGGCAGAGCTGAGCTGCACCACCCCTTGAAACCAGCAAGCAACAGATTCTGATGCACCATTTTATAATTCTTTCCTTTCTTCAAAGGAGAGAAATGTTGCTCAACCCCTTCCCATAGAGCCAGTACATAGAGCATCAGTTTTGTCATATGCTGGCTGGGTTTGCTTATGTGGGGCACATCCACAGACAGTCCATAAAGGGTGTGGCTCCTCCAAGAAGGGGTTCCGGACCCTGCAAATAACCCTAAGAAGAAGGGTGGAAGAGGAGTGCCCCCTGTTCTTGGGGGACGACTAAAGGTTTTGGAGTCAGTAACAGTTCCCCTGGAGGGGAACAGTAACAATTATATGTTCTACTATTACTGAGCTCATGCCTGGGTCATTGTTCTATGGACTCAGCCTGCTTGTGCTAACACCCAAGAAAGATACAACAATTTCATAAAGCATTCTGCTGATAAAATTTAAATCCATCATTGTTAACACCTCCTTTCCCAGCACTGACACTAGTCTATCAGAACTTCTATTACAAAGCATTATGTGCCAGAACCTCCACTGGTTAGTTTCACATAGCTCTGTCAAAGTCAATAGACCTGTGTGATTTACACCAGGTGAAAGTCTTGCACATATGTTTCTTTTCCAAAGGGGTATGTCAGAATTCTCAGACAGCTGAGCTGAACATCCTTGTGTACTTTATAATAAGACTGACTAGCTCAACTCATGTAGGTATAGACAATTATTGTAACAATGAGTTTGCACTGCCATAGTTAAGGGTGAATTTCAGATTCCAGGAAAATGATTAACAGAGCTGGTTTTAGTTCAATTCAGGTGGAAACTTGGCACACAAGGTGTCTGCATAGGGACTTTTTTTAACAAGAAATAAGTTCAGCTGTTGCTAAATTATGAGTGTTACAAATATACTTTATACATATATATGCATTTGTTATTTATTGGTTTTGGATGCATTTTTATGCTCATTTAACTCAAAATGGGTTTGATTTTTCTAAAAAAAAAAAAAAAAATTGGCAGAGAGCAGGTCCATATGGTCTAATTACTCCTGGAATTTTGAAAGAAAAATGCAAATCTGGTGAGATTTACATTCTTTCTAAACTGAAGAGTGGCTCCTGTTCAGGCCTTTAATACGGATTTTGAATGCATTTAATCTTGTTTTGTCTTATTCCATCTCAAATAGCCCAGCAGTGGCTGATCCATGGAAGTTTCGCACGTACTTTGTGCTTTTATTGTCAGAAGTTAAACTTTATTTGGGGTAATATTTCCTTCCCCTGAATAAAATTCACCCTTGTGCCCAGGGCCAACACAAGGCCAAGACATTGCTTAAGTAAATGCAACTTAAGTAGTCTTTTTCTGTCCCTCTGCACAAGGGCGAGTTTCACTGTGTGATAGCAGATGCACAATGTCTCTCGGGCCATGTCTACACTGAGAGATAAAGTCTAATTTATTATGGCTGATTTTTTGCACCCAGTTTTGTAAAGTCAAAGGTGCATATCCCCACTGTGCACAAGAATTCAATGTAATTGGAAGTAGCACGTCCCCAGGATGGTGCCTACCATCGACTTTGAGAGCAATGCACTGTGGGTAGCTATCCCACAGCACCTGTGCCCCATTGCATTCTGGGTTATGCTCTGAGTGCATGCTGGGATCAAAACTGTGTAGCAGGTGGTTCTGGGTAAAAGTCATGAGCGTCCCATAATGCACTCGCTTCCTTCCTCCCCCTCCCTGCTTAAGGCCAACAGCAAACAGTTTTTTTGTGCCCTTTTTTCTCTTGTTGGACATTCGCTCGGACACCATAGCAGCATAAGCATGGAACCCATTGTGAATACTATTGAGCGTCAAAACATTATTATGATGATGTTAAACTTGGTGTGATAAAGCTGGAATATGTCCAGTGTATCCAGAGTCTGTCTGTCTGAGGACGAATCCAAGGAGGCCATGAGCATACTCTTCTTCAGAGCACTTGAATGAATTGCACATGCCACTGACATTCAATCCTCTGGACACAATGGAACAGCGATTCTGGTGCCATCAGACAAGCACAGACTGGTGGGACCACATTGCTATGCAGGTTTGGAATGATCAGCAGTGACTGCAAAACTTTTGCATACACAGGGCAACTTCCATGGAAATTTCTGAATTGCTTTCCCCTGCCCTGAAGTGCAATACCAGAATTAGACCCCCTCTGAGAGTGGAGAAGTGAGTGGCAATAACCCTGTGGAAGATTGCAATGCCAGACAGCTACCAGTCAGCTGGGAATCAATTCGAGGTGGGGAAATCTAGAGTGCAGGCTGTTGTTATACAAATAGCCAAAATCATTAATACCCTTCTGCAACGGAGAGTAGTGACTCCGGGCAACATGGTGAACATAATGGAGGGCTTTGCCACGATGAGGCTCCCTTACTGTGGTTGGAGCGATAGACGGAGCACATATCCCCATCTTGGCATCCAGCCACCTTGCAAAGGAGTACATAAAGTGCAAAGGGTACTTTTTGATTGTGCTGCAAGGGCTGGTGGATCACAAGGGCCATTTCACCAACATCAACATGGGATGATCAGGAAAGGTGCATTATGCACACATCTTTAGGAACTCTTCTCTCTTCAGAAAGCAGCAAGCTGGACCTTTCTTCCCAGACCAGAATATTACCATTGGAAACATTGAAGTGCCAATAATGATCCTTGACACCAAGCCTACCCTTTGCTCTCATGGCTCATGAAGCCACACACAAGCTGCTTGGACCACAGTCAGGAGCAGTTCAACTACAGGCTGAGCAAGTGCAGAATGGTGATAAAATGTGCTTTTGGATGTTTCAAGTGAAGGTTCCACAGTCTACTGACTAGGTTAGACCTAAGAGTATGCAACATTCCCATTGTGGTGGTAGCCTGCTGTGCACTCAATAATATTTAGAAGCTTTAGGGGGTAGCCGAGTTAGTCTGTAACAGGATAAACATAATCAACAAATGGTCTGGTAGCACTTTATAGACTAACCAAACATGTAGATGGTAGCATGAGCTTTCGTGGGCCCAGCCCAATTCTTCGAGTGACCTGATGCATGTTGCTCTCAACAAGATGTCCCTGCATTCAGCATGCTTGCCTATAACTCCTCCCTCCTGCCCCATCAACACAAGTAATAAAGGGTATGTCTACACTACCCTCCTAGTTCGAACTAGGAGGGTAATGTAGGCATACCGCACTTGCAAATGAAGCCCGGGATTTGAATTTCCCGGGCTTCATTTGCATAAGCGGGGAGCCGCCATTTTTAAATCCCCGCTGGTTCGAACCCCGTGCAGCGCGGCTACACGGGGCTCGAACTAGGTAGTTTGGACTAGGATGCCTATTCCGAACTACCGGTACACCTCGAATAGGCATCCTAGTCCGAACTACCTAGTTCGAGCCCCGTGTAGCCGTGCTGCACGGGGTTCGAACCAGCAGGGATTTAAAAATGGCGGCTCCCCGCTTATGCAAATGAAGCCCGGGAAATTCAAATCCCGGGCTTCATTTGCAAGTGCGGTATGCCTACATTACCCCGCTAGTTCAAACTAGCGGGGTAGTGTAGACATACCCAAAGAGATTGTTGTTCAGAAACCATGTGTGTTTATTTAGAGAACACAGCAGGGACAGAAAAGGAGTTGAGGCAGGAGCTTTGTGGGGAAGAGGGGTGATAACGGTTGTGAGAAGGACAGCCTTTTGCTTCACAGTGCATCCCTGGGGGCTGAGAGTGTGAGGCTGCTACCACAATGACTTGCCCTCCACCCCTGCATTCAAGGGCCCTTGGGAGAGGAGCCTGTGGAATTCAATGAGGAGGGAACAATGGTCCACAGGGGCTGGCGGGGGTACTTGTTCAGGTAGGCATCCCGGAAAGCTGCCTTGTGGTCCTGCACAGCTGCCTTGGACGACAACATGCTCTCCTGGTGCTTTGCTTCCCATTCCCTGCACGCTCTCCTTTCCCCATGCTCCGTGCACACCTCTCCCAGCGGCGTATTCCTCCACTCCCTTACATGCTCCCTGGCCAAGTGAGCAGTTTGCATTTGTACCTTGGACATCTCTTCCCTAGTCTGTTTTCACCTGTGGATTTGTGCCAGGTGGTCAGCTAGCAAGGCCGAGGCAGTGCACAGCAGGCTGACGGCTGTTCCCACTGTAACGAAAAGTGGAAAGTAGACTTTTCAGGAGATACATGGTAGAGTATAAAACCTTATCTGTTAGAATAATATGAGGGTCTGTCTCAAGATAATAGGGATGTGTTATGTACTAGGCCACCATTCTGCTTTTAAGCTGCCTCTTTTCAGCAGGTACACCTCAGAGTTCTTAGAGGAGTAGCTGAACTTGGTTTGGTGGCAGGCATGGGAAGGTTCAGGCTGAGGCATGAGCCCGTGGGCAGGAGAAAGCAGGGGTCCTGGGCATGGTGGCAGAGTAGGGAAGGAGTTTATGCAGTACCCGTGTGTTTGGCGCACACACCCCATTTGCCGAGAGAGTGCAACTTTCCCTTCCTGCAGGAGTGGGAGGGAGAGAGTCTAAGTGTAGAGGAAGGACAGGGGCTCAAGCCATGCCTCACTGGAGATGAGCAAATGGAAGGTTTACTGCAGAGCCAGCCGCTAATAGCTTCCTCTGCTTTATCCAGGCTGCCATATGAGCTATCAATCTTCTCCGAATCATACAGAGTGATAGGGAGCAGATGCTGACTACAAGGGTGGAATTTCAGGAGACTGGGGGAGGCAGCAGCCGTGCACTCTGGTACGTGGCTAGCTTTTCATCCTCTTCCCCAGACACTAAGGGAGTGAGGGGAAAGTGCTTGCATTCTGTACATGCCTCTCGCACGTGGCTTGGAGACCAAACACATTAACTTTCACAGCACTGCTTCTGCACTCCTGTAAATTTGACCATGCAAGATCTAATTTAGTGGTTACACCTTGTGAAAGCAGGAGTACAGAAATAGACTGTAATTCCCCTTTAAGTAGATGGAACAGGCTTGGTGGTATGGACTCATTTAGAAAAATCAACCTAATGTGGCTATGCTTGACTAAACTCCAAGTGTAGAGCAGGTCTCATGAAGCATTCTCCTAATCCCAGTGTCTTCACCCTTCTCCAGAGAAGACTCTCGGATTCAGCAGATTGCCATAGGTAGGGCAAAAGACGTCTTTGAGAATAAGATCAGATAGAACTAATGTGGACTTCTTTAAGGAAGCCCCAACCCTACTCCATAAGACCTCCAAAAGTAGAAGGAGACCATGTCTTTTGGCAGAGAACAGAAAAAATATTTAAAAGGGTCCATGCATGAATAAATTTTGATTTTGTCTTCCTTTGATGATTGGTTCGTTTCTGAGGAGCTCTCAATTTAAAACAAGATGGTAACTTGCAAGTGCTTTAGCGTTGAATTTCTTAGCTTCTTAGTCCAGTTTATCATTAAAGTTTGAGTGATTTTTTTAAATATCAGCTGGGAGATGTCCATTTGGCTTCCAGCAGAAAGAAGTAAGAGCCCAGCATGTGGCATCCCATTGGCAGAATCTGGGGCTTCTCCATTAAGCAGGCCTATTGAACCCTCAGCCTGACAAGCCTTATGATAGGACAAGAAGCAATGGGCTGAAATTGCAGCAAGAGAAGTTTAGGTTGGACATTAGGAAAAAGTTCCTGTCAGGCTGGTTAAGCACTAGAATTAATCACTTGGGAAGGCTGTAGAATCTTCATCCTTGGACCTATTGAAAAGCATCTGTCAGGGATGATCTAGATAATAGTTGGTCCTGCCATGAGTGAGGAGGACTGGACACGATGACCTCTTGAGATCCCTTTCTGTTCAGTATTTTATGATTCTATGAAATGCTTTCTAAATATAAGGGTAGTTAAGGACTAAGGCAGGTTATGGAAGCCCCATCACTGGAATCCTCATCACTGGAGGTTTTTTTAAAAAGGTAGGACAAACATCTGTCAAGGAGGTCGGAGGTTACTTGGTTCTGCCTCAGTGCAAGAGTCTGGACTTGATGATTTCTCAAGATCCCTTCCTGCCCTACATTTCTATAAATGTTGTGAGGTTTTCATGTACTAAGATGATGCATGCCATAGAAAATCCTATAAACAAACAGTGGCCTGTCTAAGTTTCTTATCTCTAAGTAGCTACTTTATTAATAGTGATGACTAGCACCATGCCCCCACATGATAGTTTTCTATCCTCTGGGTACAAAGTCAAATGATAGAACAGAAAGAGCATTTTGGATTTCCCATTTACAGTTCCCGTGGGAACAACCAAACTCAGCAAAAGAAGATATAACAGGATCATGAAGGCACTTTGAGAACCTGGGAATAGAATTGAAGATGGTAGTTCTGAGAACAATAAAATGATTAGTGGACTGAAGGGACTTTTGAGGCAAGATTAAACAGTTAAACATATAGTTTTGCTAAAAGACAACTAGTGCAGTCATACGGGACATAAGACTACGAACATTTGAAGGGCATAAACTCCCAGCAAATGTGGACAATATTTAATGTGGGGTACAATTAGGAAAAGTAAAAGGAAGTGAAACCGAGGCCAGGTTTACATTATGAATGTACATCCATATAACTACATCACCCAGGGGCTGGGTTTGAGCAATGAAGTTACACTGACCCAGCCCCTGGTTGACAGGAAGATTTCTCCCATAAGTAAAGCTACCACCTCTCTCAGAAGTGTATTAACTACACAGATGGGAGAAGTTCTTCCATCAACATCTTCAGTGAAGTACTACACTTTCAGAGTGCAGCAGTGTCACTGTAGTAAGTGTAGCCCTGCCCTGAAAAGGTAAAATTGAGGCTGAATATCAATCATAATTTCCAAACAGTAAGATATATTGGGCTATAGAACAGCTTCCCTGGGAAGTAATGGAAGCCTCATTGCTTGGCATATTTACAGTGAGCCCAGAGAAAATACTAAAAAATGGCCAAGTGGGGGAAATTCTGCATGCATTTCTGGGGGAGGGACTGAATGACCTGAAGCAGTCTTTTCCAGTCCTATCTTCTGTGATTTAGTCCTTGGCCTGCTCGCTGCCATCCTGCCAACAAGGATGTGAAATATACATCATAGGCCCGTGTTCCTTGACATGTAATTTTGGCTAGTATGGCTTGAGGCATGCAGGGGCCAATATTTTATTGTTCAACAGATGCAGCTGTAGAATTTTATATAGGAGTAAAATCGAGTGGATTAAATTTGACCAGTGTTTTCCTAACAGGTTTCTATATGAGGTTGGACAAATACCTACTAGCTTACAATAGAGAAATACCAATTCTGCTCAGGGGATCAATGGCAGGTTTCACTGTGTTGCTTAGATCCTTAATGAATTTTTCTTTTTCTTCATTTAAATCATTACTCTGGAGTGGGGCTGGGGATGAGGGGTTCAGTATGCAGGCTGCCGCGGGGAGAGGACAATCCAGGCCCTCTCTCACCCCAGCAGCTTGGAGTCAGGTGAGAAGCACCTCTCCCTGGCTGCTGCAGCTCCAGGGAAGCACAGAATGGAGTTGCTGCAGTAGATATGTGCTGGGGCCAGCAGCGGATGGGGGATGGGGGAGGAGCATTCTGTATGCCAGTCCTGAGCCCCTGCCCTCCCTGTGGCCTCTTTCAACATTTCCTCTGTCATGTCAGTCCTGAGGACCATACTTGATTTGGTGATTCCGTCGCTCTTCTGATTGGTTTTATGAGAAGCAATCCCATTCCAGGCACATCCCATTGTCCTGACACAGCCAAACCCATGTGTTGCTTTAAGTTATGATAAGAGGAAGCTGTATACCAAATTTGGTGGTCCTCACTCTTACCCGTATAAGAGGATTTCTTGAACAGACAGACAGATGCACAGACAATCTCTCTGTAATACATAGTGGATAAACAATGACTAAACTAGAGTTATCTCTTGCTTGAATAGGACACAGAAACGCCTGGTCAGTCAAGAAGAAATAACATTATAGTGGAAACTTTAGCACATTTTCTTGTCGCTTGTACAGTGTACTCAGGACACTACTCATTCATCCCTTTGATATGATGAATAATATTCTGCAATGGTAGAAAAGACAAGTGTCACCCATATATCTTTGCAGATATAGGGTCTGATCCTACAACTCTAACTTGTGTGAGTAGTCCCATTGAAGTAATTGAGACTAGTTGTGTAACTAACAGTTGGCAAATTGGGCACATTCTTGATTAAGTTACTGCAATATAATTTGCAACCCTCAAGTTCTTACAGCGTACTAGCATACCAGGAATTAGGGGTTTATGCAATAAATTAGCTTGTTGTTTTTTAAGTGCCTACAAATTCTGGAGATGTGCATATATAAAGGACCTGCTGTGATCATGGCGTTTATGTTGAACTAGCAAGGATGGATGAAGTTAGTAATGGGTCTTTCTTGTTAAGAAACTAAGTTAAAGCCACAAAGAACCACATTTCTGTCTCTCACTTCCTCTGATAGGAGACTACATGTATATTGCTTGGTTAGGCCAGCCTGGTATTCTTTTTGTGTATGCCCATTGATACATCTGCTTACAAAGTTGAGATGTATAGCAGTATAAGAACACAAACCCCCAATTCTCATTTAAATTGCAGGTCAGATCTATGTAATGCGCCACAGCCCTATACAGTAAATTACATGTAAAACTCAGTTATCCCTATTTAAGTGACAGAAGAATAGAACACTCAAACTGCACTGTTTCTCTCTCCAACGGTGGTTGAATAAAAGAACAAACTGTGCTAAATAATTAAGGCAGTAATGTGTTTGACCACTTTTTAATGTTATTTTTTCTGTTATTATGGTAACAAATGCACACTTGAAAGAAAACTCAAGTGCCAATAATAACTAAGAAGGTCATTTATAGGAGGTTAAAATAGTTTAATTGGAGTTTATTTGAAGGTTACTATATGAGTGCAGAAAGATGTTAAGGGGTTAACCTATAAGAGATTACATTGTAGTCAGTGTTCTGTTAAAGTTTGAATTAATTTTTCCCATGGGTTTTTCACATTCTAATTTTCAACTAAATGAGACATCTGTTTCAGAAAAGGAAAATTTGCTATGGTTGTCATAGCAACCATCATTCTGTAAGAAAATTATTCCAATGGTTACTTTAGAACAGAAAGGCAGAAATTCAGTATTGAAAGCACCATACGATTGCTACTACAAATTTTGAGAATCCAGGCATTTTTATATGTAAGATGAATTGACCTGCAAAATTTGTTCTTATGTTTTTAAGAAAGGTTAGTTGTTCAGTAAACAGATTCTCTTGAAATATATTTTTCCCTATAGTCTTATAGGTAGTTAATCATTATTCTGTCATAATAATAAAAGCACTGAATTTCAATAAGATATTGAGAGATATACACTGTTTGCTAAAAGAAGGCAAAACTTAAATCAGAGTACACTGTTAATCAGGGAAACTTGGCTCCTAATGTTGAAATACATTAAAGGTATGTGTATTTAATTTCCAGATACATTTTTGCACTTTTCTTTCCTAGAACCAGAAGATTTTTGTCCCCAACTATATTATTGTAAAAAGGATAGTCATGTGAACTAGTTTATAAAGAAATTGTACTTTCACTAAGTAAACACCAAGAAAAGCAATCCAAAAGAGCATCAGATCATAACTCTGTAACTTTGTTTCCACATTCCATGAGGGATGGAAATATTAGACAAAGTTGTCTTTGCATGATTTCCAAGTCACAGAGTTGTTAGTGTGTATACAATAAGATTTTTTTCTTCGGCGCACAAACTTTGATGGTTGTTTTGTAATAACATTTCACAGAGACTTGAGGATTTATAAAATCCCTCTGCACATACAAATGATTTTACTTTTGTGTGGTTTGGGCATTGAAGTGTATGAATTTATTTAATGTATAGAATACTAACATTATGCACTGAATCCTTTCTAGGGCTTCAGATTTTAGCTAGAAATATTCCAGGCATTTCTGTCATTCTTGGGATTGTCATAAAAGACAGCATAATGGCAAATCACACAAGTTCTAACATTTCCTATTCATAAAAGAACAACTCCAGCATGCATAACTCACCAAATCTTAACTCAAGCAAATATGCACTGCATGCACAAAGAGAGAGAGGAAAGAGGGACAGTATTCCTTGTCTAAATAAGCTGCAGATTGTGCCTATTCAGAACAGGAAAACACATTAAAAAAAAGTAAGTATATAAGTGTTGGGCCTTGACCTGCAGTGATCATGATTTTTATGTTTAGCTAGTAAGGGTAGATGAAGGTAGTAATGAGGCAGGCAAACCACTGGGATATTATATGTATATATGTGATCCATAAACTTACGAATTTCAATGGGGTTAACTAGACACTGTCACGTTCTTTAATGGTTGAGATTATTTCTTAAAAAAAAAAAAACACACACACTTCAGTACATCTTTAAAATAACTTTTTTCTTTACTGATTTCTTACCTTTTCTCTTTGGCAAATATTGGTGTTTTTCTCTCCATTTGTTTCTCAGGGGGTCTGTAGAGCATGGGAGTAGAAGGCCTCATATAGTGCCCCATGAAGACAGTGGATAGACTCCCACTAACTCCAAAGGGTATTGATTAGGACACGGGTGAGGAAGAATGGGAGAAAAATGTCTCATGAATAGTTCAGGTGAATTAGAAACCAAAGTGTGAATTGCCTCATTTGCGCTTTTTAAATATTTCCTTTTTTGCAAGGGAGATTTGTTCATGTGAAGACTTGTGAAAAACTAGGTTTGGGTCTGCAGCCAATCAGCATTAGGCTCTGTCTGCACTACATGCCTTTGAGCAACATGGAATGGCCACGTTGCTAAAGTCAGGCAGTGTACACCCTGTTTGTTGGCAAAATACTTCCACCCCCTATGAGTGGAGTTCACGTTGTTGACAGGAAAGTGCTCCTGCTGCTGATGTGCTGTTTCTACTGTCACGTGCTGTGAAAAAAAAGGTTTTTTTTCCTTTCGAGTGCGGGGGTTACACACCTGTGAACAACAAAAGTTGTGTTGTTCGGTTGGCAGTGTAAACAAAGCCTAAATGAATTATGTTGAGTACAGGACCAGAGTACTAGCCATTTTAGGATTTCATTGGTGACACTACTGACGGAGGGCCATTGGCATTTGTGGTGTGGACTTCAGCCTTGTGGTTTTTTTCAAAGAAACAGACTAAAGCACTGTAATTGCTGTATGGTACTAATGTGGTCTCTATTATTGTAATACCTGAGTAGCTCACAATTCTCATTTATTCTCACAACACTTCTGTGAGACAGGGAACTATTATTTTCATTCTACAGATGGGAAACTGAGGTACAGAGTATCTAAGTGACTAAGTTCTCACAGGAGCTTTGTGGCAGAGCAGGGAATTGAACCTGGGCTTCCAGTGAGTACCTTAATCACTGGCACATCCTTTTTCTCTCTAGATAAACAATGCTCCTTTATTTATAAAGGTAGTTGACTCCAGTCCTCTCACAGTTGGAGGAACTATACAGATTGATTGCAAGGCGAGAGAGAGAAGAGGAGAGCAACTTAACATAAGACAACCAAATAGATATTTGTCTGTAAATACGGCTGCAGACAGACTGCTAGCTTATTTCAGGATAAGCCAATGAACAGATGCAGCATTACCACCCCTGCTGTGGGAAGGTGAGGAACTATGTACCTCAGCCACATGCTGCTCTTCCCGGGAGGAAAGCAGCCCACAGGGGAAAAACCACTGAGAGGTAAAAGCCCATCAGAAACCTCTGATCTGAAACTCACTGTTCTATGCCTGATTCTCCCTTCGGTAGGTAGAGCTGCCCAACCAACTTCTGCCCTGGTCAGCAGGTCTCTTAATGAATCTTTGCTGCCATTCATTTTCTTTCCTGCACTCACCTTCATTTCTCACCACAGGTACTGGAATGATCCAACAGAGATGATGGTGGTGGTCACTACTGCAACAGCAGTAACTTCTAGTTAGGTTTTCACCCAGATTCCTAACTGTGAGCCAGGCAGATGGGCCATGCAGAACCATGATAGTCCCTATGACTCTTAGCTTGACACCAAAAATGCCGCATAGCCCCAAATCTTTGGCTCTACAGAAATTAAGTCTCTGAGCTGTGGAAGGAGGGGCAAGTTCTCACAGAAGCTCTGTTTTTTTTAGGGGGCTATCCTGCAATAAGTTAGCAGTATCTCTGCAGCCTTATTTACAGATAAGTATCTATTTGGTTGTCTTATGTTAAGTCACACTCTCCCTCTCTCTCTTGCCTGGCAACCAGTCTGTATAATTCCTCCAACTATGAGTAGATTGGTGCTTGCTTCCCCTTCTAGGATAGCCTGTCCCCCTTTGTTTCTCCTAATATGCAGTATTTCTCAGTTGTTTTCAATATGCACGTGTTTAACAGCATTCCAAAAGGATACGTGAAAACTATATGATCATGAAGATTGCAGGCAACTTATTACTTTCTGAAGTGGTAGTCAAGCAGGAGTAATGGAAAAGGAAGAATAGCTTTGTGGGCATTTTCTTTTGTCTTTGCTATACATGATGCAAACAATAGTTCAGAGAATTTGTTTAAAAGTAATCTTGCTTTTTTGTTTTGATGCAGTGAGTGAGTGGAATGCTTTCTTCCACAAAGTGAGATCTGAAGAAGAACACTGGTTGATGTGTACATATTTATAAACACTAAGGCTGCAATTATCATAAACCTTATTAAATCAGAGCAGCGCATTTCTTATTCTCCATATATGGACATTTGGCCAGAACACCAGTCAGTCAAAAAAAACCCCCCAAAACTAGCCCCACATTTCGTTATTTTTAGGCTTCACCGGCATCATAATTTGCCATGGTAATATTGCTATGAAATACAGCTTTTTAATCAATAGGACTTCATAAACTAATGAATTATATTCTAACTGGCTCTGTTATAATCCCACCATTTAATAGTAAGATGTTCCATAAATAATGTGTTTAAATATCCAACAACCCTCAAATAAACTCTCATCAAGATATACTAAATCTTGAATATGTAAAATCTTATTTTAAAAGGAACTAATGTGGTGGATGACAGAGGAAAATTGTACATATACATTTATTAAATGTTTTTGTTCTGGTGCAATGCTTCCAATATTAGCCAAACGCAATATAGATCATTGCCCCAACCCTGTAATTAGATATTTATGAGTGCAGGGATCTGCCCATGCCAATTCAATTGTAGGATCAGGGCCAAACTGGGAAGAAAGCCATGATATGATCCAATACACACACACCCTTCAGAGTGGTGGTCCAATAGATATAATGGAACTCCAGGTATAGTACTACGTAGGACATTTCAACTCCTACAGCTATTGCCTCTCAGTATGATTAGAAGAATGCAATAAGTATGTTGCAATATATTGTCAGGCTAAGCTGATAAGCTTGTTGCTTTCCCACACATATTAAATAGTGATTATTGTATGCAGATATGGTGTCACTGAATGCAGAGGAAAGGAAAGTAATGCTATTTGTGTCCCCAAATTCAATAACCATAGAGAATCAGTCTCCATTTTTTAATTAGATGACCAATGCATATGAGTAGCATTGAAGACATTCTCCTCCTCTTTTTGGCAGGCAACCTTGGTTTTATGGCTGGGGCTTTAATCTTCCACGAGGCCAAGCACTATTAGAAAAATGGAACCTTATTCCAGATGGAATAGATATTCTTATAACACATGGACCACCTCTTGGTAAGAAAACATTAGCACTTTTAGTTACATATTTCAAATAATGATACTATAACTGTGTGCTCTTTTCAGACACAGGGATGATATTCTGGACCCAAGGGAAGTGGAAAGCAAAGCTCCTCTGAATTTAATTGGGGTCAGGATTTCATCCCAGGATTTCGGATCACTATTACCTAAACTCAGTTATAGAGATGTGAAATAATTTGCCTTAATGTACGTTATAAAAAAAAAAGGCCCTGATTCACTGATGCATCTCACACTCTAGTTTTATGATCATGTAACTCCACAGAAATAGGTAAAGCTATACCAATAGCAAAACTGGAGTGACACGGTGATGAATCAGGTCTAGTATACTTACACAATTTAGAGTCTGATCCTGCATTCTTTGCCCATGCAACATTCCATTGAAATAACAGAGTAGACTGGAAAGGGAATTGAGGATCAGACTCTAGGTTCCTTATTATTGGCATGTCTTTTCTAAAGAATGGACACCATAGTCCTGGAGGAATTCTGCAACTGTTGCATTTGGAACTATAGTAAAATTGCAGAATTCTAATGTAGATTCCCCACCAACTTTTTATGGTAGCATTCCCTTCTGTCAAATATCCTGCATTGACTTCTCCCTGGCTGCGTCTAGACTGGCATGATTTTCCGCAAATGCTTTTAATGGAAAAGTTTTCCGTTAAAAGCATTTGCGGAAAAGAGCATCTAGATTGGCACAGACACTTTTCCGCAAAAGCACTTTTTGTGGAAAAGCGTCCGGGCCAATCTAGATGCTCTTTTCCACAAAAAAGCCCCGATCGCCATTTTTGCGATCGGTGCTTTTTTGCGCAAAACAAATCTGAGCTGTCTACACTGGCCCTTTTGCGCAAAAGCTTTGTGAAAAGGACTTTTGCCCGAACGAGAGCAGCATAGTATTTCTGCAAGAAGCACTGATATCAGACAGTAGGAAGTCAGTGTTCTTGCAGAAATTCAAGTGGCCAGTATAGACAGCTGGCAAGTTTTTCCGCAAAAGCAGCTGCTTTTGTGGAAAAACTTGCCAGTCTAGATGCAGCCCCTCTGTTCCTCTTGAGTTACCACCTGTGCTTCCTTCTCATGAACCAAAATAGTGACACTTGTGGTGTCCATTTTTTAGCGAGGACATGCTAATGATACAGCAAACAGCATGTACAGACCAACAAGAACCGTTCTTATATTTGCATCTTTAAATTATAAATATGAGAGAAAGCATATCTTTATACAGGTACAGGGCTTATTATGTTCTCTCATAATAATTATATGACCTTGATTATAGAAATAAAATATTAACATTTTAGCCCTTTTACAGAAAAGCTTTTCAGTGCATGCTTAATTGTGAACAGGTACTTAAACAAAATTGTCAATACGTTTTAAGTGTTTCGCTAAAGCAGGGGTGGGGAATCTCCAACCCTCAGCCCGCACACAGTTTAATCAGGGTTAGCCACTGATAGGCTTCCAAATGGTTTGTTTACCTGAGTATCCATAGGTATGGAGCCCTGCAGCTCCCAATTGCTGCGGTACATTGTTCCTGGCCACTGGAAGCTGTGGAAAGTGACGCGAGCTGAACCATTGCCTCCCATGGCTCCCATTGGCTGGGAACGGTGAACCGCACCCCCTGGGAGCTGTGAACAGCCATACCTGTGGATGCTCAGATAAAGAATATACCTGGTGGCCCACCAGCAACTAACCCTGATGAACCATATACAGCGGGTGCACTGGAGATTCCTTCCTCCCCCTGCACGAAGCTTGAGGGAAAGGGGTTTCTTCTTTGTAAACCTATGTGCTCCCAATAAGAATGCATGTTTAATCCATTGCATAACCCACTTCCAGCCATCAGATTTATTTTGTCTATGAATTTGGATCTTGATTGGTAACAGCCATTCATCCCTCAGCATTTGCAGATCTGGAGCTGTCAGCCCTAAATATTTAGCATAGGAGATCATTCAAAATCACAAATGGATTGGTGCCCTAAAGGTTAGTATTGGATCTTTGTAGTGTAGCTATTTATAAGTCAAAATAAAACAATTGTAGTCCATTTGAAATATCTTAACTTTTATTCTTAAAGTCCCAAACTTCCATCTGATTAGTCATGGAAAAAAAAATCTCTCCTTTGTCAGTTTCAAAGAATATCCATGTATCTAGTGTTCATAATTCTCTTATTGACTAGCCTGAGTATTTATCCTATTTTTGTTATCTTCAACTATCCTCCACAGTTGTTCTTTGAAATGTTGACTGTTTTGTTGCTTTTTTCCCTCATGGCTTGTCTGTATTAAAGTTTCTATGGACAGCTCATGTTCACCGCTGAATGGCCTGCAACCCTTTTGTGAGATGGATCAAAATATTGCTCCACTTAACATGTTATTTACTTTTCTGCAATAGCCACTATGTGGCACTCAAAAGGAAAATGACAGCCTCCTCACCCTATTACATCTAGCTATGTCGTAGGCTGTGCATGGATGGGTTGGGAACAGAATTCTGTCCTTCACAGGCAATTATTTTAGCCTGGAAGTAGATTACTATTATCCTGGTCTTAGTCTGAATAATTACAGATGCTATCAATGATCATAAAAGCATTCAGTATGCTTGCAAATTCAGTCACACAATGTAGAGAATGTCTTAAATAGTAAGGTTATAATGCTTCAAAAAGAAACATTTCCTTTTATTGGTTTAAATGGTTGCATGGGGTATCCACAAGCGACCCAGCAAATGCTGTTACTGCCATACCTGCAATGCCAGCAGGGATTCTTATTGCTACATTAGGTTTAGAGACTCCAGTAATAGGTGGTGTCTCCTAAATGACTCAGAGGATAGCCACCCTCTTCTGCATGTGGTCCAAGAGAGGGAGCTACAATGGGGCCCTGTTGGGTTGTATCCCGTTACTGATTATAATATCCCTCTTTTGAGATGGTGCCTTATGAAATCATGTCCCTCTTCCCCCTTTCTTTTTCTCTTACATAGATGTCTTAAATCTACCCACTGTCCACTTTTCTCTTCTCCCTTTCCTGTAGCAAAACAAATACCCTTGTCATCAATTGATGTTACAGAACTACACTGATGAATTGAGTGAGATTTTAAAAGTGCCATTGATATTGAACAGAATTGGTGCTCCTGTGTCACATAGGCACTTCTGAAAATCCTACTCAGAATCATTGTTCTTCATTATTTCTATGGCAGTAGCGCGTAGATGCCACAGTCAGGAATTGTGCTCGCTCTTGTGCCAGGAAGTGGACACATGCAAGGGGAAGACAGTTCCCCAAGATTTTACAATTATCTGATGTCATTGTACTCAGCCATCTGTTATTGAGGATATACCATATCTTCTTGGGTCATAATATCTAAAAGTGTGAGAGACTCTTACCTTTGGTTAGAGCATATTGGAAATACTGATTTTTGCTGTAGTATTTTATTGTTTCTTTTGAATATGTATTAATTTCATGCTTTTTTTTAAAGAAAAAGTCAATTTCCTACTATGTAAAGAACTAAGTTCAGGATTCTTTGTCTTCTATTCAAGAATTCTTTCCTTTTCTTCCGTTCTTTTTTCTTTTTTATAAATGGATTTTATTTCACCTTTAAGTCTTTATCTGTTGCTGTCTGCATGGATGTCTGACAAAGATTTATACTTTCCTGACAGTTACAAAAACCTGTTTCAAGTAACCAAACATAAGAAATTCTTCAGATGAACTCTAATTGTTAGCTAGATGTAATCAATTATTCTTAGTTTGTGTAGTCAGGTGTATATAATAAGCAGCAAACATATGGGAAGGATTCAGAAGGGTGATAATGCATGTAAACAAAAACATGTTCAACATAAATAATGCTTAATTTAATAGAGAAGTTAATTTCATGAATTTTTGTTTATAAAGTTTTTGAAGTGGAAATACCTTTGCCTTCATATTCACCACAGACATTTTGACAATTAACTGTTTCAAGTCACTGAAATAACAAGAGCTTGTCTTAAAAATCTGTTTGGTATGAAAAAGGGTTTGAACTAGATTCTGGAAGGTACAATTTCTCAACTACTTTGACATATTAAAGAATTGCTGTTATTTCAGGGAATGAATTTTAAACTGCCATAGAGAACAAAAGTGACCAGAGTCAAATATCAGAGTTTAATGGGGATCATCTGTGGTATCATTTAACTGGATTTTTTGTGAGGATATATAGACCAAAACATTTGGGATAACATTTTCCATAGTACATATTCTCAAACAGGACTTAGGCATTTAGTGGTGTAGGTTTCATTGACTTTCAAGGAGACAAAAATTCTGAGTGCCTAAAAATGGGATTTATAAATCTAAATCACTTACATATTTTAGAAATGTTTACCCTTAGTCACAATACCTTAAAATATGTCAAGTCCAACCATTCAAAATAGGCACTATAATGCAAACATGTGGGTGTCAAATATACCCTTACGGTGGTATATATCAGTTTTGCCTTCAATGCACTCTTCTAATTGAGTGCTCCATTTTTTATTTCATTGACATAAATGGCTTAACTCCTTGTTAGCCATATCGTATCCGGCCCCCGTTCCACTATTTGAAAACTGAATCCAATGCAGAAAAGTCTCTAGCTCATCCCTATCCTCTCACCCCACTACAAATGTAATGTATCACTCCCTTCATATGTACCTTCAGAGATGTGCAATTGGCATATACTGCAAGTAGGAGGATAAATAAATCTAGAGGCATATAAATTATATAATCTATTTTAGGTCCTCCAAATTGGAGTGGCAACTTTTTATGATAGTGGCAGAGATGTGGCAGCACAAAACAATTAAATTATTCCAAACCAACAGAAATTAACCAAATTATTCCAATTTGCACTTCTGAATAGGGTTTCTGTGTACATCTCTGGACTCTTTGGTCTTCCGTCTTTTACATAGATTTACAGGAGATTATGTTTGCACTTGCAAACAGTCACATATAAAGTGTCACATTTTGGCTACCCTACCACTTTGAAGGAAATACCAGGATTTAGTCAACAATTAGCAAACCTTCTGAAATTACATTAGTTTATAAATACAATTTCATGTCCAGCCTGGAGTTAGCATGAGCATTTAGTTTTTATTATGAAAGAACTTCAACAAAAATGCTGTATCCCATACAGGTAAATATGCCAATCACAAATGCACACCTCTGCAAATGACCCAGCAGACACTAGCAAGGAGAAACAATGAACCTTGCAGTTACATGAAACTTTTCAAAAGCAACAGGGGAGAGCTGGATTCTGTTCCTAGTTTCCTTTTGTGTTGGCCACTACAACTCCGTTGCTAAATGCTGGAGTTTCTGCCCTTACACATGCCCTTCCAGAATTCACACCAACTCAGCCATAATGCCTCCAGGGATTCCTGCTGCACTGTAGCCTCTACTCACCTGCACCTAAGGTTGGCCCATGTTCAAAGTTGCTATGTAGTCCTGTATATTTAAAAAGAAGATACCTTTAATCAGATTTGCAGCCGACAGCCCAACTAAGACCATAGAGCCAGATACTTCTTCATTCAGATCAATGAAAAGTCCTGATGACTTAACTAAGAATTAGATTTGTCTCCTGATAGTGGCAGATGTGGATACAACTTTTAGTAGCATTTTCACACTTGGGCTACGTCTATACGTCATTTTTTGAGGAAGACCAGCTCTTGCACAAGAGAGGGTTTTTGCGCAAAAAGGAGCGGTCTACACGGCTTTTTTTTGCGCAAAAGCCTCTTGCACAAAAACAGCTGCTCATTACTTATGCAAATGAAGCGTGGCAATATTCCGCACTGTGCTTCATTTGCATATGCTTTTCCATTGGTGCTTGGTGCCATTAATAATAGAGTATTTCAGTAATCTGTTCAGATTTGCTGTTATTTCTGCTTTCTGAAGTAATGGATAGAACCGGTAAAAAAAATTGTCATTTTTTAAAATGGAAAACTGGGTAGCTAAATAACTTGAAGTGCTTTTTGATTTTTTTTCCACAGAGGCTAAAACAAAACAATGTTTTAAGTTTAAAAAGTCCACATTTTCTATGGAGAGAGAAAATTATTTTTGCTAGCTTCTGTGGTAGGCAATCATTTTAATGTTTGAAAATGGAAATATATAACCCTCAACACCAGTATGTTTTGGTTTAATAATTAGCAATGCCAAAGACTTCACTTAAGTCAAGATCAGAATACTTCGTGCTTAAAATTAGGCCCTGAATCCAGATTTAAAAGCCTTCATGTGGGTTTAGAGAACAATAACATGGTGGCAGTTCACCACACTTATCCCCTGGTTGGCCGCAGCTGCTATAAATACCTGCATGGCCACAGGTATTGGCAAGCGCAGCTTCCGTTGGTCATGGATCGCTGTTCCTGGCCAGTGGGAGTGGCAGGAAGCAGCGCAGACTGGTGCACCTCTTCCCGCAGCTCCCATTGGCCAGGAACAGTGATCCGCGGCCAACAAGAGCTGTGATCGCTGGTACCTGTGGCCATGCAGGTAAATATAGCGGTGGGAGCCCGCAGGCCAGTATTTGCCCACCCCTGGTTTAGAGGTATTTAATTTTGAACATTTTTGCTCTAAGCTTTTTAAAAATGTAGCAGGGATGGATTTAAAAAATAGAGGTTTTTGTCTTATATAGAATATGGTTTAATTAGCTTTAATTTAAATCTCTTGAAAGGATTTTTCTCTTATAAATAAAATGTTGGCAAGAATAACTACTCCCATCCCTTTGGATTAACTATTTTTCCATTCCTCAAATATTTTTCATTTTCCCTCCACTGAGCAATGAAGATGTTCATTTGAATAGATTATTCTTGTGGCCACTTCTTAGGAAACCAAGAGAAATATTAAAATACAGGAATGATTTTGAGTATTCCATGTATAAAGTTTCACAGATAATGTGACTCCTTTCTCACTCCTTTTAAATCTATGTTTACTAATCTTTCTTCTTCAAAGGTTTTCTAGACTGGGTCCCTAAGAAAATGCAGAGAGTAGGATGTGTGGAGCTGCTGAACACAGTCCAGAGACGAATACAGCCAAGACTTCATGTTTTTGGACACATCCATGAAGGTCAACAAGCTTTTCTCTGATTCTTAAAACCAACTGCACATTATGGCCAACATTTTCAAACTTGGGTTGCTAAAGATAAGCACCTAAGTTAATGGATACTCAGAAAGTCAGGCCACTTCTTAAGGTGAATAATATGCATATAAATAGTCTAGTAGCACCTTAAAGACTAACAGAACATGTAGATGGTATCATGAGCTTTCGTGGGCACAACCCACTTCTTCAGATGACTGGAGTATAATAAGTCCAGATCCAAAAATAAATAAGGGAAGGGTGGGCAGGAGAAGGATCTTGGATGTGGACTTATTATACTCCGGTTATCTGAAGAAGTGGGTTGTGCCCCCGAAAGCTCATGATACCATCTACATGTTTTGTTAGTCTTTAAGGTGCTACCAGACTATTTGTTGTTTTTTAAGTTTTTCCTGTTACAGAATAACTCAGCTACTCCTCTGATGCATTTAAGTGTCTAACATCCAAATATGAATATTTGGGTCTCACCATTTGTTTCAGTTTCCATATCTATGAAACGGGCATTATACCTATTGTGCCATAGGAACTACTGATCCAGTTGTTTTAAAACAAGGGTAGAAGTTTAGTACAGGTTGAACCTCTTTAGTCCAGACCAGAGAGTGTCAGACTAGAGAGGTTGAACCTGTAGTTACAGGATGCGACTACAAGTTAGTACTGCAGGATTCTATTTGTGACTCCTTAATGAATCAATGTGTGACTTTGGGGAAACCAAATAATCTGGCTGCGTCTCACATTGTGTCTCTGTAAAATCCTTAGGGATTCCTTTGGCTTAAGTACTGAGGTCCTGGGTTAAAAGAGTCTAAATCAATACAAAGTTAAAATGAGGCTCCATAAAACTCTAGAGTGTCCTCCCACACTTCATCCTATTATATGGTACGTGCACAATTTCTCTCTTCATCAGTTAGTAGTGGTGCAGAATTCTCTAGCAACCTGAGACACTGTAGATTCTTCAGTGTGACATGTCTCAGAGGAATAGGGAGTCATCACTGGCTCTCTGAGGGTAAGGTTTTTGTTTTTGTTTTTTACAGGTTAAATGTTCAGTACATAGACCCACCAAAGGTGTTCTCTCAACCATTTGGCTTTCAATAGGGAAAATGAATTCACTTCTTACAGAACATTAAATGAGATCAGTGTTGCTCCCATTGAAGCCAGTGACAGTGGGATCATATTTACAATCAAAGAAAAAGAGAAAGAATACATTTTTTTTGGTTTACTCATACCTTGCAAGATGTACAGCCTGGAAGTACAGTCGCTGCCTATTCCTTGCAATAATAAGGCTCTGACTAGGTGCTGCCAAATGCAGAAAGTAAACCAACTGAATGCCCAGAGAGACTAAGTATTTATCTGTTTCAGGCACAGCAGTCTTAGAGGTTACTCATAAGACAGTGCGTGAACCATTTAAGACAAAATCAGTTTTTAAATTGACATTATCCCTTTAATTAATTATAAGCCAAGTAAGTTTAAACTTGGTATAAGTGACCTGTTGGTAAATAGAGTATTCACCATCAGGTAAATAGAGTTGCATCTGCTTACCCCATGTCTGAATTTGGCTCACCAAAGGAAAAACAAATGTTGACTCTCACAGAATGATAAATTATTTCAATTACCATTGCAGTCACAGTAAGTAGCAGAGTTAAGAGACAGGGAGTTTGTGTTGTAAACTATCATAATTTGAGAAAACAAATGGGAAATTGCAAAGCTTGTTTTGCAATGAGTTAGTAAAACTCCTCAGAGAAGAATTCCCAAGTAAGTTCTCACAGACAGCCTCTGCAAATAAATGTGCTCTTTGCAAAGTGAGTGCATGGTATGAACAGATGATATCCTCCCATGACTAAACACAGCTACATCTACAGCAGCCATCTCCTAAGTATCCAGGGGGAATAAAGAACTGACCGTTTCCTCCCCACTTCTTCCTCTGAACTGCAGCTACTGCCAAATATGCTCTATCTATGCCTATACTTGCTGCTACTCCACAGGCAGCCCAACAGTAATGCCATCTAAAACTCTACTTCCTGTGCTTCTGCCAGAGCTAAGGAGGGGTGATGATACAGAAGTCTCCCCATGTTAAGGTGGGAAGAGTGAAAATTGCAACAGTATAAATCGTGTAGAAAAGATAGCATTTTAACAACTGGGTGCCATGGTGATTGGATGCTTTACCAGAGAGAGAGAAACCCCATTCTGAAATTTCCCCCAGCAGTGTTAACTGCAAAATCCATGTTTGTGTCTGATGGCTCATGTTTCATGACAAATTATTGTTCTGTGGCAAACTACAAATGACAGCGAGAAATCTCTCTGGCAGGAATCTCATTGTTTTCCTCCTTGCCATGGTCCTCTTTTTGAAAGGGTTTCTGGGAGCGGTGTACTTAGCTACACTTTTTCCCCTTTAAAACAAATAAAATGCAACAAAAAGACCATTGACTTCAGTGGGAACTCAGGCAAGCACTTAGGTAACTACATATACATTCCCAGACCTTCTCTAGTATGTTTAAGTGAACACCAACACATACTGGATCCACTCAAGTACCCACTGATATTATTTGGACTGTCACCACTAACTTCAGTGGCAGTAGGATAGAACCCATTAAAGATAATTTCTAGTGTATACACAGTTTTCAGACATTCATATCTTTAAATAAAACCCAGTTTTTTCATGTTGAGCCATGGTGTATGCTTATAAGAAGCACGCAGGATCTTTATGGGGGAAAAGGCAATACACCGTATTTATTGATCTTACAATGACAAAGCAGTTAACATATGCTTACATAGACATACACATGGGGGCTGTATCTACACTGGGCCACTTATTCCAGAAAAGCAGCTGCTTTTCTGGAATAACTTGCCAGCTGTCTACACTGGCCGCTTGCTTTTCCGGAAGAGCAATGACAATCTACTGTAAAATTGTCAGTGTTTTTCCGGAAAAACTATGCTGCTCCCGTTCGGGCAAAAGTCCTTTTCCAGAAAAACTGTTCCAGAAAAGGGCCAGTGTAGACAGCACAGTAGTCTTTTCCGCAAAAAAGCCCCGATCACTAAAATGACGATCGGAGCTTTTTTCCGGAAAAGCGCGTCTACATTGGCCATAGACGCTTTTCCGGAAAAAGTGCTTTTCCGGAAAAGCATCCTGCCAATGTAGACGTGCTTTTTCCGGAAATACTTATAACGGAAAACTGTTCCGTTTTAAGCATTTCCGGAAAAGGGTGCCAGTGTAGACGTAGCCGGGCTGTGTCTACATTGGCACCCTTTCCCGGAAAAGGGATGCTAATGAGACCAGTCGGAATTGCAAATGCCGCAGGGGATTTAAATATCCCCCGCAGCATTTGCATGAACATGGCTGCCGCTTTTTTCCATCTCGGGGCTTTGCCGGAGAAAAGCGCCAGTCTAGACGGGATCTTTTGGAAAATAAAGCCTTTTCCGGAAGATCCCTTATTCCTCTTAAAATCAGAAATAAGGGATCTTCCGGAAAAGGCTTTATTTTCCAAAAGATCCCATCTAGACTCGTGCTTTTCTCCGGCAAAGCCCCGAGCCGGAAAAAAGCGGCAGCCATGTTCATGCAAATGCCGTGGGGGATATTTAAATCCCCCGCGTTATTTGCAATTCCGACTGGTCTCATTAGCATCCCTTTTCCGGAAAAGAGTGCCAATGTAGACACAGCCATACAGACATGCACCGCTGCCACTGATGGTATAACTACCAGTTTGTTGCTCACATTAGCCTGGTGGTCAAGTAGACTAAGTGTGAGGGCGGAACCAGGTTTGCGTCAGCCCAGACTGAGGTTTCAGTCTGATAATGGCAGGATGACCCCAACTCTTATGGGAAAGTAGTCCTCCTTTTATAATGGTCCTTCTCCATCACGATCAGCGGATTTTACATTGCATGCTGTTTTTTCTGACGGATGTCTGTTACCCCAACTGTTTTTGCTCTTTTTTTTTCCTGCCATCCTACACTGGTTTCGATTATGAATATTTTGTTCCCATTGATAAATACTCACTTTTTCTTTAGTGTTTTGGGTTGCTAATTTGCTTTTTTTGTTATGCCTTTTAGTTTGTTGTTGTTGTTTAGTATTTCTGATTTAATGGTGGTTTTTATTTATATTTTTGTACATATTTTTTATTTGTACACATAAAAACAAGGGTTACAAGCAAAATTTTAAGAAAAAGCAAATTATTACATTTTAATTGTATTTACTTTAAAGCTAAAAACAAAATAATAACTATGCAAATTTAAATTTTATAACAATTTTAAAGTATAAAATTATGTATTATTTATAATAAATAATAAAAAATAACTATAAACATGCTTAAAATATTACTAAAAGTTTTTAAAAAAGGATTTTTAGTACAATGGCATGCCTATATCCATACCAAATTGAGGATTTCATTCTTCTGCTTGTTTTGCTGAAGCTCAGTTGATTTTTCTTTCTTTTCCTAGACCATTAGAATTTTTACAATGGAAAAAATATTTTTCCATGAGTCCAAAAATGTTTGAAGGGATTTCACTTAATGTTTCTTTAAAAAAATCTTTGAGACGAAACCACACCTGGGAAATATCACCCCAAAAGCTGGTAGTTCTGAAAAGTTCTGAATATAAGATTTTTCAGTCAAACTCCCACCCTCTTCCATAACTGGAGAGTTTATATATTTTTTATACTTCTTTGCAAAGAGAAAGATTAAAGTTACTAAACTTTTTTATGAAAACTTCACACGTCAGTGGCTAAATCATGCTAGGTGTTCACTTTGGAGAGTTCTCATTGGTTTCCTTTTTGTAATCTACAAGACAGCACAAATTCTTCTGTCACTCCAGTATTATTACTCCTCTCATGGAAGCTTCACTAGTATGAAAGAGAGCAGAATATGGTCCTGTTTACTCTTCGGGACTATGGATGTATCACTATTCAATGCCACTTCCATATACATGAATAATAGCAGTAACTAGAACATGTTTTCTTTTGTAGGTTATGGAGTAATGGCTGATGGAACCACTACCTATGTGAATGCCTCGGTGTGCACTGTGAATTACCAGCCTCTCAATCCACCTATAGTTATTGACTTACCTACTCCAAGAAACACATGATTGTTACAGGGATTTCATGATGTACCCATCACACAGCAATTTTCTATTGCTGGCTAAGAAATATGATACAAAACCATTCAATGAACAAATGAAGACCTTTTTTTTTCTTTTAGTTCTTCACAACTATATTCGAGTGATGAAAATAAATGGGAAACAAAGACATTTTAGTACCAATATTTTCCAGAAGCTGATTAAGGACTGTAAAATTTCAGCATTAAAATTATTGTGAATACACAAAAGTGAATGCATTCCACATATATTAGGGAGTTGGGGGGTTTTGTATCCACCATATATTGAACTTATTAAAAGTATCAAGTCTTTTCAAAGGCGTGTTTCTTAAAGAATGTTTACAGTTTAAACATGAATGTTTAGACTAGAATGTAACCGTTTAAAACATTTTCCAGTGCGTACTTGGTAAAATAAAATGATGTTGATATTTTTGCTGAATAATATGACAAATATGAAAAAAGTCTACAGAAGTACTGTATTGAGCCAGTTTTTAAAAAAAGCAGAGTTATTACTGCAAATCCTTCTGAAGTCTGTGCCCTTGCATGCTTTCAAAGCCAGTGCAGGAGAAGATCCTAATTGCTGCTCTGTAATTCAGTTGCATCACAGCTGGCATTACAGATGGAAGGGGAAATGGTGCATACTGCCAGTGTGTGGTAATCAGCTCAATGTTCTAGAAGGGAGATCTTGTTAAACGTAGTACAAACTCAGGCATTTGTAAACTCTGAAAAAAGTTCCTTGTGGAACATGAGAGTTGATCTGTGATTGGATTTAAAACAAAAGGAAGCCCTGTGACAGCCAGTAGTAGTTTTAAAAAGTAGGCTACCAGGTGGCTCTTTGGCTTAAAGAACCGGTAAAGGGATGTGCGGCCTGTCAGAAGGCCAATGGTTTGAAACTGATCCATGATGGGAATGATTAAAAGGCTGAGGTAATTCATCCCTGGATTAACACTCCTGACTTCAATGGAGTTACCAAAGAGTTTTGCCCTGTATCTTCTAATAGCTGTTCAGCAGCATGAGTGAAAATGAGAGGCACGCTCACTGCAGTTTATCCGGCACTGGTGTTAGCCTCACAAACCCCTCCATTGCTGTTTGCCTCCTTGTGAGCCGTGGTAGTAGAGATCAAGGACTAAATGAACCCTGGAGCTTGAAATCATTTCTAATCCCTCTCTACAGTCCATTCTGATGGAAGGGCTACCGTGCATTGGCAGGGGTGGGCAGGGAAGCTGATACAAGCAGGCTGTGTCTAGACTGCCAAGTTTTTCCAGAAAATCAGCCGCTTTTCCGGAAAAACTTGCCAGCTGTCTACACTGGCTGCTTGAATTTCCGGAAAAGCACTGATGATCTCATGTAAGATCGTCAGTGCTTTTCCGGAAATACTATGCTGCTCCCGTTCGGGCAAAAGTCTTTTTCCAAAAGACTTTTGCGCAAAAGGGCCAGTGTAGACAGCACAGTACTGTTTTCTGCAAAAAAGCCCCGATCGCGAAAATGGCGATCGGGGCTTTTTTGCGGAAAAGCGTGTCTAGATTGGCACGGACGCTTTTCCGCAAAAAGTGCTTTCGCAGAAAAGCATCCTGCCAATCTAGATGCACTTTTCCGAAAATGCTTTTAACGGAAAAGTTTTCCGTTAAAAGCATTTTCGGAAAATCATGCCAGTGTAGATGTAGCCGCACTGTTCATGCTCCACTTCCATAGGTTCACAGAGGAGTTGTGTTTGCAGTTTCCATTCCAGCATTTCACACTAGCCTGAAAAATCACTTTAAAAAGTACTTTAACCCCAAAACATGCCCTAAAAGGAAAAAAGTCCTCACTCCTCACCTTACCCAATTTCTTAAATCAAAAGGAGACCTCTTGCCTTTACTGGGATTATTTGGGTATTATATTTTGGATATCTTTTTTTGAATGTTGATATTAAAAAAGGAGATGTGTGTTAACCTTCACACACATTAGGCAAAGCTCATACCCGAGGCATTCAGACACCCCGTGCATGTATCCAGTGTATGTGCGGAGCCCTCATTTGCACACACCAGTTATGTATTTGTGCATGTTAATGCCCTTTTGCGTGCACACACACACCCTTGCTCAATATGCAGACATAAATGTGAGCTTTGCATGTAACCGCTGTATGTACATTATTGCCATGCACAACTTGGGCACCTATTTCTGAAAGCTTGCACCTCAAAGCAAAATCTAGGAGGGACACTAGGTTCATTCCCAATGCTTCACGTATGTCCAAACTCTTTCCCCCTGTTGATGCTGGGAAGCAGTTGTTTGAGCCTAGTAACTTCATCCAAACTGGTTTACCCCAAAAAATGACATGCCACAAATCTCTCATTTCTTATAAGCTGCTTGGTGAATTAGGACCAAGCCGTGTGCCCCATACTGTAACCCCTTTTTATGTGAATGATGTATATGCACATGAGCAGTCTGCCATCAATTTACATAGGACTGTTTTTGCAAGAGCTATTTGTGTAAGTGTAAGATCAGCCAACATTAGGGAGGATGGAACTTAATAGCCTATTACTGATTTCCACGATCATTGGGAAGAAAAATGATACTGTGTAGTTAGACTAAAAGTGTCTTAACCACTCACAATTCAAGTGTTTTAAGAAACGAGTGTGGCAGGAAACTGGCTGTATGTTAAAGGAGTCTGAAATGTTTACATTCACGCTCAGCACTTGTTACTAAAATGTTAAGGGGGGTGGCGTTTATTAGCTGCAACATAATTTCTATGTCAACCATAAAACATGCTCTTAAAAACAAAATTTTCCTAAGGTATCTTCAAAATACTGTGTATTTTATGTCAAAAGAAATATTTGAAAGCAGCTATTACTTTAAAAGTTATCATTAAAAGTACGTGCAGTATGAAAACAAAGGTTATTTAATCATTTTGGCATAACTTGATGTTGTACTTTTTTTGTCACGCATGTTAGGCAAATAAAATCTTTAAAAAACAAGTTCTGTTTACATCTGTGTGAAACATTCAATTTGGCATGGTGGTAAAATATTTGGTGTAAAAGACAGCACAGCTGCCCTTTATTTTAGGGGGTAAAGCACTCTGTACTGTGCATCAGGTACCATACAAACCTAAAAACAACTGGTGGGAGGTCAGCTGGACTTGAAGGTGTTAAGCCTTCTGTAGGATTGTGTAACAAACAATCTTGTAATATCTGCCATGGCAAGGATGGCTGTACCTACTGATTTAGCAGAAGATGAACTCTTTAATTCCTCCTTTAGTTTAATAGAGACTTCCTTACCTTGATAAAAATAAAGACGACTTGGAACCAATGGCTGTACAAGTTGAATCTCTCTAGTCCATCACCTTGGCTATGTCTACACTGGCCACAATTTCCGGAAAAGCGATGCAAATCAGGTAAGTCAGGATAGGGAAATCCGCGGGGGATTTAAATATCCCCCGTGGATTTAAATAAACATGTCCGCTGCTTTTTTTCCGGCTTGGAGAAAGTAGGAATAAGAGATCCTCCGGAAAAGGGCTTTATTCCGGAGGATCGTGCCAGTCTAGACGCTTTTTTTCCGGCTTTTCCCCAATCCGGAAAAAAAGCGGCGGACATGTTTATTTAAATCCGCGGGGGATATTTAAATCCCCCGCGGATTTCCCTATCCTGACTTACCTGATTTGCATCCCTTTTCCGGAATTTGTGGCCAGTGTAGACGTAGCCCTTCAGTGTCAAACCAGAGAATTTGCTGAACCACAGGAGGTCAATTTTGTCTAGCAGCATTACCAACACTTCCACTGCTTTATGGGACCACAGGAAACTTGGCCACACCCATGATGAGTGGACACTGGGCTACTAAAATCATGCCGGACCATGTGGGACAAGAATGTGCTGGACTAGAGAGGTTAAACCTGTAGAAAGAAAAAAATAAAACATTCTTGTCCTCAAAAATCCTCATTAGAGACATATATAAGTTGCTTCTATGACACAATATTGTGTTATAGGAAAAACTAGTGTAACTAATTTAGCTAACGTAGCTATGGAAAATTTTGATTTTGGGGCCCATAACTAGGATGCATTTAAAATCCTTTGAGGAATGTATGAGTGCTTGAGATATTTCTGTGCACCATCCATATAGACCTCACAGAGGAGATTAAGAAAGGGTCTCTCTTTTTTAAAACAACAACTCCATTCCAAACAACTAGTTTCTTAGGAAAGATTCTACATAGGCTGAGTTTTGGGAATAGATGTATTTTTTTTAAAGTTAAGAAAGTTTAGCACCTGCATCAAGGTAATAATTTGTGCTCCCTTTTGTAGTTAATCAGGTAACATCACTCCCAGAGCTGTGTTGATGACTCGCCATACTTTGTGATGGAAAGCATGCTTTGCTATAAGTTGTTACAGTAGCGTTGTTAAACACTGTGGCTAATTTCAGTTCCTTTCCAAACATGAAAAAGGAATGGAGGAAAATATCATTTCAGACTAACGGCTAAGGACCAAAGTGATTTAAACACTCTCATGCTGTCAGCCAGTGGCTGGGGCAGTGAGTGGTCTGTGAGCCCTATTAAACACCCGAGTCTTCAACTGCTAGGACAGAGTCCCTTCGCAGCAGGCAGCCAGGAAGGCTGACAGGTGCCCCAAGGGTCTGCCCCGTGGAAGCAGCAGAGCCCAACGCCCAGCTCTTACTGCATCTACCCCTGACTGGCTATAGTTCTTTTAATTGTGTCTGGTTCTGTTACAGCAACTGAAGGAGTCAGGTTAAAGCTTAAACAGTTACAGGTTTATTAAAGAAACTTATAAACCATACGGTTACAATGGCTATTGCTCTATTTCTTAACTCCTAGCAAATACAGATCTTTAAAGAGGTTACAAAGGAAAGAAAAGAAAATAATGGTACCAAGTGACAGCTTAATCTTTATAGAGCTCTAATTCTATGCATGCACTAAGGCAAAAGGACACATACAGATACAATTTTTACCCTCTTCTGCGTCTCTCGAGTCCAGTGTGTCAGGCCAGGATCGGTCACTCAATTCCTCGGAAAGACGAATACAAGGCTGGGCATGTCCGTGTGGACCTCGGGAGTCAATCACATAACCCGACCAGCAGGTAGATTGATTCTCAAAATGAGTGTGCTGCTGGGTCCATCTTTATACCCATGGGGTCATGTATTCTTTTATCTATGATGCCAAATTGTGCTGGTTCGTCTTTATAATGCCAGTTCTTACAAGGGAGTTGTGAATGTAATTTACACTTGTAAGAGAGATAACTAAATTGGGAGTACTGGACATTCTTTACTGGGTGGGAGATTCCTCTCCCGGGACGGTTGTGTGATTGTATCAACATAGGTGTTAGCCAAGGGCAGTTTCTGCAGCCTCTTGGTGAATGACTGGCTTGATCACCCTCTTATTTATGTTTACAGTTGTCCAGGGTCACGATGAGCCAGCATATCCGGGCCTTCTGTCAAGGCATCAAAGACTATGATGATTTTATTGCTCTCTGTGTCCTGTGTGCTCCAGGCACATCAGAGAGGCAAGCAAGATGGATGTGGCGGGGGGAAAGTGGGGAAGAGGACAACTCTGTCTGGCTACACGTGCTCCTGGGGATGAGTGACTAATGACTTGGGAGCACAGGAAGGATTCAGCCACCAGGAAAGAAAGTCAGCTGTGACTCTGCAACCAGGCCCTCTCTGACCTACTTTCCTCTGTCCCCAGCCCCCTAGGCACACGTCTTCCCTCTGTCACCCACTTACCCTTTATGCTATTTCCTGACATGTATCAACCCTGGGAGCTAGATGGAAGACAATTCCCAACAGGAACTGAAACTGGAGAACCAGAGATACTGTTACAGTCCCCAAAACAACTCTGGGGAAGTGATACTCTGCACTGGCTGGGTTGGGCCCTGACAGTGTCATACAATGTTGGCAGGCTCTGGAATGGGCAGGCAAACAGGAAGGGCTAGCTAGCTAGTATAGGCTTGTTTGGGCTCAAGGGAAAAGGAAGGAGGCAGTGCTATAGAAGGTGAAGAAGCATCAGAATTGTGCAGAACAAAGATCCACCTTCCAGAATCTTTTCTCTGGCAATAGCCAATACCAAATGCATCAGAAGATGTGCATGCCAGAAATCCTACAGTGAGCAATTCTGGAATCACCTGTTGATGGGGAAGTTTCTTCCTTATCCTCATCAGTTAGGGGTTGGCACGAGGGTTTAGTATTCCTCCTGAAATACGTAACTTTATGTTCAGCGTTAGGTAACTGTGCCTGTTCTTACCACCTAGCCTCAGAAATACCTCGCCCATTCCTGAAACCTATTCAGTTCCTAGATTCAATGGTATTTTGGAGCAGTGAGTCACCAGAGTAACGTGCCCTGGAACCACGCTGAAGGAACCCAGGCAGGATTCCTGCACAGTGTCTCCTCTGGCAGGGCACACTCACAGCAGGACCAGCTGCCTTGGCACCAGCACCTTGGAGCATTCAGCCCCCCGTTCACCCTGTGAGCTCCCTGCAGTGAAGCCACCTATATGGGACACCTGTGGGGAAGCTCAAAGAAGCCCTGGCCTGTACCCCTTTTCCACAGTCAGCAGAGGTTTTTAGCCAGCTTGGCGCACAGAAGGGTTTATGAGTCATCGGAACACAGAGTAGGACAGAGCTTCTTAGCGCACATATTAGGAACATTCAGCCACGTCCATCTTGGGGGAATCCAGAGCCGAGGGCTCCCCCTCCAAGTCCCAGTCCCAAACTAGGATACTGACTTGCTCACTCAAGCCATCCCTCCCTTGTGCTTTGTCACCTTCCCAGGCAAACCGGTCACCTGGCGTCCCCCTCTCTTTGTTCTCCAACAGCTTCAGCTGGCTCCTTGTGTAGGATGGGCTCTGCCCATCAGTTGCCAGCCATGCTCTGTGCCCGGGCATCCAGTCAGCAGTCACACCTGCTGGTTAGGGGTCTTCTGTAATGATCACACATCCTCATCCCACCACCTAGATTGGCAAGGGCAAGAGGCTGCCAGTGGGAACCCTTAGGCAGAGAACAGCTCATGCTGTAAACGGCCAGCTGCTCTATGCTCTGGACAGATGGGGAGGGAGGAGGGAGTCTCCGCACGCTGCTCCCCACCCCCAAACTGAACTCCCAGACTATTGGCCAGTTTCCGGTCAATAGGAGATGAGAAATTTTGCTGGAGGACAGGGGAAATGTGTGTAGGAAGCTTCCTTCCCTTTCTCCCCACCATGCCCAGAGTGGAGTCATATGGAGCAGCCAGCAGCCTCAGCCTCAGCCTGCAGCAGACAGCCTGCCTCAGGTTTTTGCAGGGCAGCTAGCTAGGAGCCACCTACGTAAGCGCCTCCCAGCCAGAGTCTGCCTCTGACATCCCATCCCCTCTCACCCCTCTGACTGCCTGCCCCAGGCTACCACCCAAACCCTCTGCACCCCCTTCACCCAGGTCACAACACCCTCCCAGACCTTGTACCCCTTCCTAAAGCCCCTCTCCCAGGCCAGAATCCTCTCCTGCATCCTTACCCCCTCCTGGACCATGCACCCCAAACCCCTGCTCCTGATCAAGGCTCCCTCCTCCATCCAAACTCCCTCTCAGATCCCACACCCCTTCCTGCACCCCACTCCCCCACCCCAAGCTTTCTTCTGCACCCAACCTCCATCTGACCCCACACCCCCTCCATAGAAGTGAGGCCCTTGACCATGTGCCAGATCTTAGAGTGGCCCCCCATTAAAAAGTATTGCCCATCCCTGACCTAGATACTTGATTAACACGTAGGAGAAACTGAGGCACATACATTAGTCAGAGAAAACATTAAGAACATTCCCACTTTCTACAGGCCAGTTATACACTTAAAAAAAGAGTATTATCTTGTGTTCATTTAAATTTTCTGCCCCTCAGATGCCTTAAAGTTCTTATATGAAAAGTGAAGATAATGGAGAGTACTTCTTTACCTTTTTTATGCATTCATTATTTCATATGCCTAGATAAATAGGAGATGACACAATCAATGTATAAATAGATACAGTTACAATCTATTCAATCCTTCCCATAAGGAAGGAAGAGTCTCTCTCTCTCTCTCTCTCTTCCGCCCCCCCCCTCTCTAAGTAAACATTTTTGTTGTCTCTCTCTGAACCCCTCTATTCCTGGTATTTCCTGAGAGTGAAGTATGTAGGCAGATTCCTGTATTTCAGATGAGGGTGTACCATTCATTTATAGCATGACATTATAATATTTTCCATATTATTTTCTATCCTGTTTTTCTGCACTTTAACATTTTGTTTGATATTTTTAACTGCTGCTGCTCACTGAGCAGAGGGTTTCAATTTAACTGTCTATAATGATTTCCAGGTCTTTTTGTTTGAGAGGTGACATTTAATCTAGAATCCAGCAAAGTGCACAAGTATTTAAAATTATTTCTTTCAGTGGGCATTCCTTAGCATTTGTCAACGTGAAACACCCTTTGCCATCATGCTGCCTATTTCTTGTACCATGTGGTAGGTGATCACTTGAAAGAAGGGCTGGATTTAGGGGATGTGGTGTGCTGGGCTTAGAGAGGCACTGGATTTGGGGTGCTGGGGTTTTTTTTAAGCAGTAAAAGGAAAAATAGACTGTATGATGCAACATTTCAAGTATTCCATATGCGGATTCATTTTTCACCAACCTCCTAGAATGTTCTGGAACTTGGTAGAATCTTGCGGTACCTTCCTGACTTTCTGAGAACTACATTTTCCTCTCACCTCCTAAAATGTTTTCAGTCATGCCCTCACAGTTACATAACACTCTGGCATATGGGGAATGTTCAGACATCAAGGACAATGACTTCTACGGTGAATTGAACGAAAGCCGTCACATCTTGTCACATAGGCAGCATCAAATTCTGAAATTAATTCATGATGCAGAGCTGAAGGACTTTTTGCCTAATGAGCAAATAACTTTGATGCACCTCCCCACGCTGCTGGTCACAGTCATGATTGGTGAGCGCAGATTTTCGAAGCACAGGCTTGTTAGAAAAAAATCTTTGATTGAAAATGGCTAACGAGAGAGTGACATTGTTTGCTATTTTATCACCTGAAGATGGCATTGGCCAGTCTTTGGATATTGCTGATGCTGTGCTTCAGTAAGTGTTGAATTAAGGCATAAACTAACTAAGCAACAATGTAGGGCCTTGCAATATGAGGGGCTTCTAAAAAAAGAAAACACTGGCTCCATTTCAAATGTTATCAAAATTGGTTGATAAATAAAGGAGATGTGGGGGAAAAAAAAGTTTCACTATGAATATAGTCATTTCCATTTGAATATGACACAAATATTCACATCCGGCTACACAAATACCCTTACCCTACACTTAACCTTCACCAATTGCTCATTATTGACAGGCACAAGGCCAGGACTGAGGAAATAAATGATAATTGCACTTGTAAAATGAGTATTTATATGAGTAAGTCTGCTAGCAGTCTCTTAAGGCAACCTGCTGCTGGCCACATTTTACTGGTAAAATTCTAACCCTGCCATCATAACTTATTTAACTAGATAAATAAATACATAAATAATCCCATTGCTGACAAAACTGGGAAAAGGTGTGATTGGAGACGGCAGTGTCGTGAAGCAATCCTGCCAAGCTAATAGTCATATTGGACTTCTTTTAGGAGTGGTGTCATGTACAGCATCCCCCTTGGCTGGAAATAGCCAGAAGGCTGCCATCTTTGGTTTATGATCCATCACGCTCAGTTGTATAGTGCCTTTGCTCCTATTTTTCTTCATTTTCTTAAGTATTAGTATGTTCTTTCAGATTTTGAGCTATACGTACATACCATTGGGTATTTTAGCGTATACGCCACTTTCTGCTTCATGTACTATCCATGTGTCATATGGGTTTGCAGGTGATCCTGTTATTGGGTTGCATGGCTCTCAAGGAGAACAAATTTGTGTTGGCACCGGTCCAGCAGTTGGGAACCACTGGCTTAGGGCAAAGGTGGGAAACCCCTTTTTGGGGGTCAGAGGCCACCGATGCACAGAAAAAAATCAGTCAGGGGCTGCACACAAGTTAGAAGCAAAAAACAACAACAACAAAACCCTCACTGATGTGGCCCCCAACTGAGGAGAAAGACACTCCCCACCTTCCACCTCACACCAGAGTCTAGGGGGGCCCACCTCATCGATTTTGTGTGCTCCAGCCCTGTGGTAGGACAGCAAAGGGTCTAGAGTGCCAGCATTAGCTCCTCTATGCTGGGAGGGGCCCTTGAACCTCAGGGTCCGGATCCCCAGGCCTTAGGTTCCCCACCCCTGGCTTAGGGCCTCAGCCCTGCCTTCAGTTCACAAAGGCTGTCACCTACCTTAACACTATTTAATAATGGTCCACCCAACGTTGGTGCACAGTTTCTTTATGTTGGTACATTTCAGTTACTCTTCAAATTAACATTCTTATAAGCTTAGAAAAAAACTAACATTTCTATTTGCTTGGCTATGGCATTGAATGACTACAGAATTACGGAGACTAGCATGCAAATGTACCATTTTATATGACAGGGATAAATCCTGCATGCAAATCAGGAATCAAAGTCATAAAATGGGCTACAAATGCAATAAATAAGGTCTCCAAAAATGTAAAAAGTGGGGGCAGTATTTGCTATAAGGCAGCCCTACCGGAAAGGATTCCATGCTTATACTATTAATCTGGCTCTTTTATTAAAAAAAGCTATTGACAGAGATGCTGCAATGATAGGTGGCATTCTAGCCATGTGCACACATACTGACTTCCTAGCACCGCCTCCAAACCCTTCTCACCTGCAAGTTCCATGCTTACTCTGTCTTTCCTTAGATGTCAGCAAGTCACCAGGTCCTGATGAAATGCATCCCAGGATACTCAAGGAGCTGATAGAGGAGGTATCTGAGCCTTTAGCTATGATCTTTGAAAAATCATGGCAGACAGGGGAGATTCCAGAAGACTGGAAAAGGGCAAATATTGTGCCCATCTATAAAAAGGGGAATAAGAACAACCCAGGAAACTATAGACCGGTCAGTTTAACGTCTGTCCCAGGGAAGATAATGGAGCAGGTAATTAAGGAAATCATATGCAAACACTTGGAAGGTAATAAAGTGATAGGGAATAGCCAGCATGGGTTTGTGAAGAACAAGTCATGCCAAACTAATCTGATAGCTTTCTTCGATAAGATAACGAGCCTTGTGGATAAGGGAGAAGCGGTGGATGTCATATACCTAGACTTTAGTAAGGCATTTGATACGGTCTCGCATGATATTCTTATTGATAAACTAGGCAAATATAACTTAGATAGGGCCACGATAAGGTGGGTGCATAATTGGCTGGATAACCGTAGTCAGAGAGTTGTTGTTAACGGTTCTAAATCCTGCTGGAAAGGGATAACAAGTGGAGTTCCTCAAGGGTCTGTTTTGGGACCCGTACTGTTCAATATCTTCATCAATGATGTAGATATTGGGATAGAGAGTACGCTTATTAAGTTTGCGGATGATACCAAACTGGGTGGGGTTGCGACTTCTTTGGAGGATAGGGACATAATTCAAAATGACCTTAGCAAGTTAGAGAAATGGTCAGAGGTAAACAGGATGAGGTTTAATAAAGAGAAATGCAAAGTGCTCCACTTAGGAAGGAACAATCAGTTCCATACATACAAGATGGGAAGCGACTGTCTAGGAAGGAGCATGGCGGAAAGGGATCTAGGGGTCATAGTGGACCACAAGTTGAATATGAGTCAACAGTGTGATGCTGTTGCCAAAAAAGCAAATATGATTCTAGGTTGTATCAACAGGTGTGTTGTAAGCAAAACTCGTGAAGTCATTCTGCCGCTCTACTCTGCACTAGTTAGGCCTCAGCTGGAGTACTGTGTCCAGTTCTTGGCCCCACATTTCAAGAAAGATGTGGAGAAATTGGAAAGGGTACAGAGAAGAGCGACAAGAATGATTAAAGGTCTAGAGAACATGACCTATGAAACCAGGCTTCATGAACTGGGCTTGTTTAGTTTGGAAAAAAGAAGATTAAGGGGGGACATGATAGCGGTTTTCAAATATCTAAAAGGGTGTCACAAGGAGGAAGGAGAAAATTTGTTCCTCTTGGTTTCTGAGGACAGGACAAGGAGTAATGGGCTTAAAGTGCAGCAGGGGAGGTTTAGATTGGACATTAGGAAAAAATTCCTAACTGTCAGGGTGGTCAAATATTGGAATAAATTGCCAAGGGAGGTGGTGGAATCTCCCTCTCTGGAGATATTTAAGAACAGGTTAGATAGACATCTGTCAGGGATGGTGTAGGTGGAGCTTGGTCCTGCCTTGAGGGCGGGGGGCTGGACTCGATGACCTCTTGAGGTCCCTTCCAGTCCTATTATTCTATGATTCTATGATTCCTTCTAACATTTTTAGCTGTTATGGGTTTTTTTGTACTAGCACTTGCAGTCGTCGTGAAACTGAAGATTACTGGTGCAGCGCCTGCTAGAGGGACATGGCCTTTACACCAGCCTCTTGCAGCCTGTTGGCCTCATATGCCTTCAAGTGTGCTGGTCTTTGACACAATTGCCTATTTCTTGTTTGTGGTGCTGTTGGCACAGGACTTACCTCCACCCTGTTGCTGGGTGGCATCTGTGGTTCATAGCCCAGGGTTAAGTACCAATGTTTTCCAGGGACCCACTGCATAAGTGTTAGTAAGTTATCATGGGCTGCACATTTCTATTATACTGAAGGTGGGAGTGTGGGATCTGGCATGGTGTTTGCATGAAGGAGGGGGCTCTGGCCCAATACAGAAGATTGGGGTGCAGAAGGAGGTGAAGGGTGTGGGCTGTGGGATGGAGTTTGGATGAAGGAGGGAACTCCAGGCTGGGGCAGTGTTGGGGTACAGGAGAGGGTGAAGGGTGAGGAGTCTGGAAATGAGGTATGGGGGGGGGTTCTGCTCTGGAGTAGGGATCGGAGTGTAGAAGATTGCAGTGGAGCGGATTGCAGTGTTCCCTCTAAGGTGTGGCAGCAAATCTTCACAGGTAATGAATTATCCCTACCCAGTCAGGGCTCTGAATGGGCGGGGCTGATTAATCACCCATGAAACTGTGCTGCCCTGCAGTTTAGAGGGAACACTGGGTGTGAAGTGTAGTCTCTGGCAAGCATGAGCATTGCCAGCAGATCAAGAGATGTCATTATTCCCCTTTATTCGGCGTTGGTAAGGCCACATCTGGAGTATTGTGTCCAGTTCTGGGCCCCCCACTACAAAAAAGATGCGGACGCATTGGAGAGGGTCCAGTGGAGGGCAACCAAAATGATTAGGGGGCTGGAGCTTATGACTTATGAGGAGAGGCTGAGGGAGTTGGGTCTGTTTAGTCTGCAGAAGCGAAGAGTGAGGGGGGATTTGATAGCAACCTTCAACTTCCTGAAGGGAGGTTCCAAAGAGGATGGAGAGAGGCTGTTCTCAGTAGTGACAGATGGCAGAACAAGGAGCAATGGTCTCAAGTTGTGGTGGGAGAGGTCCAGGTTGGATATTAGGAAAAACTATTTCACTAGTAGGGTGGTGAAGCACTGGAATGAGTTACCTAGGGAAGTAGTGGAGTCTCCATCCCTAGAGGTGTTTAAGTCTCGGCTTGACAAAGCCCTGGCCGGGTTGATTTAGATGGGATTGGTCCTGCCTAGAGCAGGGGGCTGGACTTGATGACCTTCTGAGAACTCTTCCAGTTCTATGATTCTATGATAAGGGGATGGGTTGATGAGAGAATATGATCTTGGTAACTAATTGACCATTCATTTTCAGTGGGAAATATGTCAATGGAGGGATGATAGGAGTTACTATAGAGAATTTCTGGGTGTCTGGCTGGTGAGTCTTGCCCACATGCTCAGGGTTTAGCTGATCGCCATATTTGGGGTCGGGAAGGAATTTTCCTCCAGGGTAGATTGGCAGAGACCCTGGAGGTTTTTCGCCTTCCTCTGTAGCATGGGGCGCAGATCACAGCTGGAGGACTCTCTGCATCTTGGGACCTTCAAAGTATTTGAAGGCTTCAATATCGGAGATATAGGTGAGAGGATTATTCTAAGAGGGGTGGGTGAGATTCTGTGGCCTGCACTGTGCAGGGGGTCGGACTAGATGATCATAATGGTCCCTTCTGACCTTAAAGTCTATGAATCTATGAATGAGCAATTCCTGGCTGGCAGGACAGTGGGACACTCAGAAAGGCTGCCTGCCTGCCGTGGCCCCATGCTGTTCCCGGAAGCAGCCAGCTGCTGCTTACATGTCTCTGCAGGCCTCCATGTGGGGAGAGGGAGAGCAAGCTTCTGTACACTGTCCATGCCCACCAGAATCACCCCTCAGCTCCCATTGGCTGGTTTCTGGCGAATGGGAGCTGAGAATATGGTGCTGTGGGAAGGGGCAGCACAGAAAGCCACCTTTCCCCCACAAGGGGTGTACAGAGACATACTGACAGCAGCCACCTACTTTGGGTAACAGCATGGGGCCATGGCAGGCAGGCAGCCTGCCTGAGCACCCCACTGTGCCACAGGAGTTTTAACAGCCCAGAGAGCCATGGTGGGCCAGCCAAAAATGTTGCATGGGCCAGATCTGGCCCATAAGTCTTATTTTGCCCACCTGTCACATATCTTGTTTCTTCTTACTATCCTACACCAGGCCATCTGATGGCTGAGGCTTTTGCTATGGCTTTCTGGAGTTGGCCTTTGGCCTGGCTCTCCGGGTATGTCAACTGTCTTCAAGTACAATGAGATTTTCTTCAGTTTTATCTCTAGCACCAGCCTGAGTCTAACTGCCTCACATGGACAGTGGCCCACTGCAGCTTAGATTGTTGCCTTTTGCCATGGGTTTGTATGGTTACCTGATGGTGAGACACAGACCTGCTCCCTTGTGCAGTGGATTTAGGTCTTTGGCTCCTTTAACATCGTGTTCTCTTAACTCTGTTGTTTGTCCATCATTCCTCTACCTGGGCTGCAGAAGACAGTACCTCCCATGGAAGCAGAGTTTCAAGTCTCTTGCCAGTCTTTCCCTGTGCTGGGATGCATCGAGATACAGCAAAAATAAAACAGACAGGAATACAGTGTTAGTCTCTTGGCTGTCTTTACTGCCAACTCCGCCTTCCTGTTGCTTTGTGGGTACTCAGAGGAAGCGGCCTTGTTCTCAGATTCCCATTTGGTGCAGAATCATTTGCATCCTGCTGTAGTGGACCATTGGCCAAGAATAGCCTGTTGGATATGTCTTAGGGAGCAACATTTTTCTTCACTTTCCTGAACATAATTCTTGCTTGAGTGCCATCCAGGTGACCCAGCTCCCCAGAAACTGGAAGAGAATGCTTCTGAGCACAAGCCATTTTGAAGCAACATGAAGACACTACAAAACATGTTATTGAGCCTTCAGGTGTAAGGATAAGCTCCTGCCAAAGATAATTACTACTGCTGGTAGGTGCACTAGAGCAGGGCCTTCCTTCCCGACTACAACCCTGGTGGCTCTGTAGACCAAGCAATGGAGTCTATCAACATTTTCGTAATAGCTCTGAATCTGTTACGAGAGGCTCTAGGGAAGCCAGCTCCGAGCAGGTCTCAAAACAGTTCATCCTCCAGGTTTGGCCAGATGACAAGGAGCAAGTCACAGAAGGTTACATTCTACTGCAGGGGTGGCCAACCTGTTACAGATGAAGAGTCAAAATAGTGGTGGATACAGTGCAAAGAGCTGAGGGAAAAAAGTTGAGCAAAATAAAACAAAACAAAACGCCCTTTTAAGAGCAGAGCAAGCATTGCCCTTTTAAGGCAGCCATTTTGAACTGTGCACGGGATGCTGCGACTCCGGCTCTGTGTCAGACAGAAACATGCTTCCCCTTTCAAAGCTGCGAGTCACGGGTGCAAGAGACACAATTTTTTCTTTGAAGAGCCACATGCGGCTTGTGAGCCATGGGTTGGCCTCCCTTGCTCTACTGTCTAGGGAGGATGTCCTGTGTGCACAAGATGAGATATTTAAGAGAGACCAGCTTGCAATCCCAGCAGATTACAGATCTGACATCATGAGATGGATACACACTTCCTGCCTGGGTTTAGAATTATGGCTGAGATGAGCCGGGGAGTGAACCTTCTGGCTGGGTGTGAATGCCCAGTTGAGTGCAGATACGATATAGCATGAGGTGAGCCAAGAGTGCAGTGCCCAGCAACAGAGAGAAACTGTACAATCTCATGAAACCCCAGCCAACCCTTGAGAAAAGGTCTTTTTTTGCTTGTAATGATGAGAACAACATAGTCACGTCCATCTTGTGCCCAAGGGTCAACTGATAGAATTATTTCTTTCTGAAGAGCACAGCCGTTACTAGTCTGCTTCCATCTAAACCCTCACGTTCCTGTGTCTGTCAGGGATCTAGTAGCACATAGTATGGACTGCTGGCTTGGCATCAGTGCTGCTCCTTCCGAGGCATCATTCTGTAGTTGCACCCCAGGGTTGTAAAACTTTAGGACCAGTGCGGCCCTTGTAATCTTCTGTACTCCTTCAAATGCCTCTTCTTGGGTGTCTGACTATTCCTAGTCAGTGTTACTGGGTGCTAACTGGGTCAAGGGTTCACAGGTATCTGATTAGAGTGTGCAGCATCTGCAAAGAGAGTTGGCCATCGTTATCAATTGCTGAACTCCCTTCATATCCTTTGTTCTCGGCATTTCCCTACAGATTCTCAAGCTGTCTGAGTCCAGCTGAAGTCCAATTCAGAAGTCTAATGTAGGGAGACATCAGTTCACGTCGGTATCAGCTTGTCTATATTCAGCCTAATATTCTACTCACAGCTCTCATTTAGGAGTTGCCACAGCTTGGTACCATGGTCCCTCCATGGCTTCTTTTTGACATCTCTTTTTCTTACCATATGTATGTCCTCAGCTACAGCTCTGATGCCTGGGAATCTCTCTTATGCCTCGTGGAACACCTCCAGGGCTGGGCTGGTGCTCAGAGGCATTCATAGACACTTATTCTGCCAAAAGATGTGGCAAAAATTGTCAAATGGCTGGATGGCTCATCTTGCTCAATGTGTCATATAAGAAGCAAGAGGAGGCAATGCCTCCTCTGGGTCTTAGTGCTCAACCAATCCCCAGTTCCTATCCCTATTCTTACCCCACATGCTCTCACAGTGGGTGAGTCTTCTCAGGGAGTGGATCTATTTTAAAAGTGAAAAGCTTTCCAGCTTGAGAGACCTATTAGCATAACATTGAACCTGTGAAAGAGCCATTGAGTGGTAATGAAACCATTTAACAGGCATGAGCCAACCTGAATGTATCTACTGTCAGAATCTGAATTTACTGGCAGAAAAAGCTGTGTGAACTGTAATGCGTCTCCAGGGCCTTAGTTTAAAGTGATTTAAACATTTCATTTGTTTGTTGCTGAAGATTATAAAATCACATCTCTAAAAACTCCTTGCATAGATTTTTAGAGGCACAATCTGAGTATTCAGCTTTAGCCTTAAATGCTTGGATCTTCAGGCCATGTCTACAGTAGGAAACTATTGCAAAATAACTAAATTCAATTAAAAAACTCCTGAGTTTATACAATTGAAATTTGCGTGTCCCCACTATGGAGAAGCCTCAAAATTAGTCCGAGGTAGACTCTGTTAATGTGGATGTGCTACCTCGACGTAGAGCCCCAGGAATCACTGGGGAGTAATTCGTTTGAATTACTCTGGGGAGTAGTCATTTCGAAATAGCAGCACTGGAGTGTCCACACTAACGCGATTTCAAAATAACTATTTCAAAAATAGTGTTATTCTCCAAGAAAAGTAGAAGTACGGATTTTGAAATAAGCAGCCCCTTATTTCGAAATAACTGGCTAGGCAGTGGGGAAACTCTGCTTATAAATTCAGCCGAAGGGGGGTTATTTTGAATTAAAGCCCTAGTGAAGACCAGGCTCAGACATATAGTTTTTAAAACAAATTCTTCCAAAGATCAGCCTTATCTAAAATAAACATATTTGCTTCCAAAGTCTTCCTGTCCTTTCTGTCCATTCCTTTAACCCCCTGTAGAAGAGGGCCCTTAAAGGGACAAACATCCCTTTTCTTCCAAATAGGGAAACTCATTTGTCCAGCTTTCATTACTTCTGACTATTAAATGAATTATTTTCCCTCTAAGTCAGTACCTTAGTCAGATATAAAACCCTTTGTTATGCCTAAAATCTTTGGAAACATATTTTTAACATAAACATATGGTGAAATTTCATAAACAGGTCTATTGTTATGGAGATCACACAAAATAAATTAACGTTCCATTTTTCTAAAAGCAATGAACTTTGTTATGAACACACTAAACCGCTCTGACGGATTAATGTAAAATAATGTCTTTGTTTCAGTGAAATACGTAACAATCTGGAATGATTACTTTACGAAGGCTTAAGAGTATATTTAAAATATAAAATCAGATTAGAAATATTGAGGAAGAAAATGTAAAACAGAGCAGGCCTGCATCACATATTCCATAATATTTAATGGTGTATTTGGCAGGACAACTGACTTACCCATATTACAGAGTTTTAGCAAATAAATCTCTGACAAACTTCAGGGTAGATCAAAATACCTGTGACTGACATTTTCCCAAATGTAATGCTTTTAATTAGGTACCTTCAGCATGTCCAGCCTTCACAATCTAACATGCAGTGGAAAACAAGCTCTGCTTTCTTTAGAAACACATTTTATAAGAACGGGGGGTTTCCCCCGAAATGTCATTTGCTATATTTGGGTTCAGGATTTGGCTGGAATGTGTGAGCACAGAGGGGGAGGGATGAGGAGAGACAGTGGGGAAAGAGTAGGGTTTCAATGGAGCAGGGGTAGAGCCACAGGCTGGGTAGCTTGCCTCCCCAACCAGCAGATTCACCCACCCCCCACAGTAATGATGTCTCTTCTTTGTAGACTTGCCAGTTCTTTCTTCAACAGGGCTAATAGAACTCTACATTTTGGTACGTTTGGGGACCTGTTTCTAACTTCACTTGCCCTGGAGGTGTCCATCACTTCAAAATATGTCCTTATGTTCTAGACAGGGCCCACGGTAACTGTTCTCTCTTCTCTCACATTCGGGATATTGTGGTACCGTACTGCTAGCAAATGCATAATTTGCCCTGCCCTGCCGCAGTCTCCAGCTGATAATGTCTCTTGTTGCATAGGTTTCTCATGGACAGCTTGCATTTGCCCACTAGCTTCAGAATGGTTTTATTATACATCACCAGCACCTGGTCATATTTCTCTAGTCTAATATTGCAAATTCTCAATGTTTGCTGGGAGTACTCTGCAGCTGATGCCACAATCCATCTGGGACTGAACTGGCTGTTGATCTAATAGCATAGTTGTAAATATGCTATTTGAATGGCTGGCAGCCTCCTTTAGCAGTTCATGTAAACTAAGCTTCTCTGGATCTCACATCTCACTGCAGATATCCTGGTCTTCATAGGAAATCTTTACATCCTCAGTCACTGTATGAACTTCTGCTTGTTTCTTTGAGGGCAGTTGTAATATTGGAACATAAAATACTACTACCTATAAGATGGGTATTTCTCTGTCTGCCTTTTGTGTTGCTTTTCACAGTGTATACACAGTACCATAATGCCTCTATTTTTAATCAGTTTCAGCTCAACTGCTTGGATTCTTTTAGCCTGAGCCTGTGTTCTTGTTCTGCGTTATCAGCTGTTATGATTTTGATACAGATAAGCTGACCTTACCATTTGGAAGCATTTCTCTAGGGTAAGTTCTTTTCCTCTCAAACTGCAGGAAAAAAAATTATGTAGCCCATAAACAATCCTCTCTCTAATTAGGGAAATTGTATGTTCCCAAACTTACATGTGGCTGGAAGAGTCCTCAGCTCTGTAACTGAAGTAACCCTTCTGCCTTTTGTTTTGGGTTAAAATAGCAATTCCTGCTTACAGTCTCCTGCTGCCTGGGGACAAAGAACTCATGAAATACTTTTATCAGCTCTGCTAGCATTTTGGGCTTTAATCCTGGCAAAAGTCTCACTTATTTGTCCCTTTTTGCCAATGAAATGGTAAAAAAAATAGATTTAACTTAATTTTCTCTTATCTCCCTTGGTCAGCTCTGTATGTAGACTCAGTTCTTGCTTGCATGAACGTGCAAGGTTTTTTTTTTTGTCTATCATTCCCAGTGACTGAGTCTCTGTATGCCACTTTTTGTTCTGTTTCTAGGTGCAGATTGTTTGCCTGGTACCATACTGCCTTACTGTAGATTTCAGTAGATTGACTGCCACCAGTATGTTTCATGGTGCTGTATGCTGGGTGACTCCATGTTTGTAAAACAGGGCTTTATTAAGCGATCTATTTTCAGAGATGTATCTGAAGTTAGCACTCTAGTCATGTGCACTGGCTTCCTAGTGCCTCCTCCAATCTCTTCCCTCCTGCAGCCTGTGCTCCTCCCTTCAAATTCCACGGTGGTTGGCACACTGCTCATTCAGCTAGTTTTCTTTGGACTCTCTGGAGTCTTCACTAACCTCAAACATTTTACGTCACTTGCTGGTGTAGCCACCCATCTATTCATCTCCTTTGATACCTATATTACTCCTGAGTCCAGTATACAAAGTTGGAAGGCACCAAACTTTAGCCTTTTTGTTGTCTTGCAAGTTGACCATTTACTTCTACCCTATTATATCTTAACCATTTTCTAAGGCTACATCTAGACTGCAAGCCTCTTTCGAAAAAGAGCATCTAGACTACAACCAGTACTTCCGAAAAAGCAAACCGCTTTTTTTTTTTTTTTTTTTAGGGGGAGGGATAGCTCAGTGGTTTGAGCATTAGTCTGCTAAACTCAGGGTTGTGAGTTCAATCCTTACAGAGGCCATTTAGGGATTTGGGGCAAACATTTGTCAGGGATGGTATTTGGTCCTTCTGTAAAGGCAGGCGACTAGACTTGATGACCTTTTAAGGTCCCTTCCAGTTCTAGGAGATAGGCAATCTCCAGTCATTAATTAATTTAGTTATTATTAGCACCCAGGCAGCCTGGATGCTCTTTTTCGAAAAAGTCCTGTTTGCATTCAAGAACGCCTTTTTTCGAAAGAGCACTTTTGAAAAAAGGTGTTCTTCCTCGTGAGATGAGGAGTACCGCCATCGAAAGAAAAGCCACGTTCTTTCGATTTAATTTCGAAAGAACGCAGCTGTAGTCTAGACACAGGTGAAGTTTTTTAGAAAAAAGGCTACTTTTTTCAAAAAAAACCTGCAGTCTAGACACAGCCTAAGTGATGATGGTATTTTGCCTCTCACCTCCTGAACTGCCCTTGTCAACACAAGGATATAAAATTCAGGATAATCTAATGTTTAACCAGTTAACCAACTAAGCAGGATCCTGGCCCCAGGAGGCAGGAAGCTCCCAGTCACAGGGCTTGGGCTGCTGCCTCCACTGGTAGGAGGCTGCTCCTGGGTTCCAGTTAACTGGTACCCGATAAGCATCACCTGGTAAGAGTAATGCTTCCTGGGTAACCAGTTAACTGGTTACTTATTCACATCCCTAGTCAAAACCTTTGCAAACGTCCACAAAGTATACAAACCAGTCCTCCTTTACCCACTACTTTGCTGACCTGCTCAAAGAATTTGGGTAGATTAAAAAGGCAGGATTCTCCTTTCCTGAAACCATAGTCAGCTTGCAGCCCTGGGAGGGTTAAAAATTGTGCACATGGTAGTGAACCCCACTTAAAATCAGCTAAGCTAATGGAATGCTGTTTCCATGCACCACGCCATTTTGCACTGATCCAATACAATCGTGCCTGCTTAACGTTAACTGACAAGCTGCTTCCTGTCAGCTGAAATAACAGATTTCTTGCTCACAGAGAACTGAGGGTCAGTTATTGCATATGGTGATGCAATGGCTTTTATTTCCAGGTTTTATTTCCAGGCTAATTGTATTTATGTAGCACAATGATGGGAAATAATGACATTGGCAGGTCATGAGGGCTATTTCATTTACTAGCCTTACAGAAGGCTTTCTGCTTTGTTGGTATGAATATGAAGCTCAGGAAAGGTGAGCTCACTTATGGGAAAACCCTGGATAATATAAAAATGCTGCATCAAACTTATATTAACATTAAGCTGGTGACTTAAGGGTTCATATGGCAAAGCTCTGATTCTCAGGCACCGCCAAGTGCCAGTCAGTGCAGGAGCAAAGTGGAGAGAACCAAATATGGCTCAGGGCTGCTCTGATGGGTTGGTAATGACGCTCAAAGAGATGTCTGGCCAAGTAGGGATCAGCCGTAGAGCAACAGCAGTCTGGCAATCCTCTTGCTTGTGGCCACACCCCTCCCCCCCACATGCCTCCTACACCAACAGCTGTGAATGGAGAGAGTGAAGCACTGTAACAGAGCTGCTAAAGCAGTGTAGTTGAGACACAGTGGTTATTAGGATCTAGCCATTAGGAAATGTAAATATATCTTTTTAGGTGCCAATGGGAATGCATAGGCAGGCCTGTGTGACTATGCTGGAGGTTAGATTTTGCGCTCAGATGCATGGAGGTAAATGTGGGATCAAGCCATTGGGCTTAGGTTTATAGCTGTGCACCTGAGCATGCTGTTGGGCCCAGTGATTGCAGTAATAAACAGCGTATGACCAAGCAGATAAATTATTACGTCACTTCCATTTTCCACTTCAGCTGCATGGCCCAGGGTCGCACAGATCTAAGCAATGAACGTGTGCCAATGGGTTACATTCCAGCTTTGCTTTCCAGACACACAGACTTAGGTCCTGCCTGTTAGGTGCCAAGTGAAAAGTTAGTTTAATAGAATATTCTAATGTACAGCACGTCATGTGCCACCACCATAGGTTGATGCTGTTGTACCTCAGGGTTTTGTAAGCTTTGCAAACAATCTCCCACCAAAACATTTTGGGCCTGACACCTTAGAACCAGTGAAGTTAGCCAACATAACACAGCTCAACTGCAGGAGGGAATCACCCCCGTATTTTTATGTATTGTTTTGTTTTCACTGTGTCGGACATCTGCTGCCTGATTTTTTAAACCAAATGAGCAGCTACTTTGAAAGGCTGTGTGAGAGGCTGCCTGTTTTCCTTGTGTCACAGACTTCTCTGCTCATCCCCATCTTTTGCGTCACCATCCCCTTGTGCAGCCACCACTGAGACTCACACTTGCTTGCCACACGCTTGCAGAGAGCACAATAATTCACTGATCTGCCCTCCCCAGTATCAGACGGTCAGCATCTTTGAGCAATAGAACCGGACTACTTCACAACTCATGGCTCACGCTCAGCCCTGGTGTATCCCCACTGATGTCACACCACTCAGGAATTCAGCCCCTTGCTTCTGAGCATGGTACCGTTAGTGCAGGGAGCACATGCTACAGGTTTCCTAAAATCTCTCATTGAGCTAGCACCACAAAGCACCTCTTCGAGGCGATGGGCAATTTACAAAGCAAAGGCCACAAAGATGAATGAATGAAATCACAACCTGCAGGATCATCCGCTTGTTCACCAGTGGCTCTCCCCACACAAACCCTCGGCAGTGTTTCCTGCAAGCTCAGCACTTGGGCGGCCACCCAGGAGAGATTCAGACTGCCCAGCTGATTGGCAGAGCTCCCAGAGCTACTCACAGCCGCCAGCATGTTTTTGTTGGTGGTGCACATCTGCATACCTCAGTGCACACAATAAAATTTATTCTGCACATGGATAGAAAACATTTAAAGGGAACTTTGGCTCGAGGCCCATGGCCAAAGCAACACTGGGAAAGAGAATCTTACATTTATGCTGACAAAGCTTCTCTTGCCAAACCTCTCACATGTCTCATGAAGTTTCACAACCAGCTTACTCAGGAGCCCCTCCCTCCTCCATGTGTCAGGCAGCCCCAACATACCCTGAACACATTGCTCAACCTGGCATCTGAATTTGCGGCTTGCACAGCAATGAGGGCAGCTCCCAACTCCTTAGTACAGCTGGAGCAGCACCAAGTGAGGCCCCCCCGTGTCATCCCTGTTGCTATGACATCACCTTTTGACCTGAGATGGTCCACTGGCCTGGTTACCCCCCTGTGTGATTTCCCCTTGTCTGGCTTTCTTGGAAGAATACATACTTATTTTAACGACACTGGACATATTAAGTGTAATTATTTCAACCCTATTGTATTCCTACATCTCATTCATTTCAAAATGTCAGAATTTACTTCAGGCTTCACATATGAAAAGAAACAGGGATTTGTTGTGGGTTATTTCTGACTGCACAGCTACAGGTGCCCTGTTCTGTGAAATGTGTTTAGGATCAAATTACACCGAAAGCACTAGCTAGCGGAGGGCTGTGACTAAGATCAGGGGTAATGGTTTGTGAAAATGGCACAGTGGGGATGAATAACAATAGTTCATGTCACATGCTTATTCTTAAAGTTACTGAGTGTTTAAAAATTCCAATTTACTTCTTCGGCAATCCAGTTGAAAACCTCTCGGTCTTCAGCTAAAACAGGAACATTGTTACTATACTATGCTCGCATATGGTTCCAAAGAGATTTGACAATACCGGCCTTCTACAAAGGTTACTGGATGTTTAAATAGGGAGTGGGGTGTCTAGAAGGCATGGGAGCTGTACTGGCCGTAAAACACTGACTGCTAGTGACTGCAAAAACAGACTGGAGTTCCCAGGAGAGCTGTGCTTCCGCTCCTCCATCCCCTAGTCATGTCACTAGCCCATCCAGAAAGATCTCCCACCGCTGGAATGGAAGGAGGTAGCACAAAGTGATACAGATTCTCGTCTTCCATTATCACACAGGGATCCCCTGGCGTCAGAGGGCTGCCTGCTACTCTCCATAAAACTGGACAGCTGGCAATGGGTGCTGCATATCCCTACAGATTTCCTGGGAAAACTCCCTCAAAAAAGGATGATCCTGTGAAAACCTGGCTAAGAAGTAAACCTAAACAAGGGAGCAGGATGTAAGATTGCTTTGGAGTGCAATTTATACCTCTTCAGAGCCAGCACAAGGCTGTCTCTATTAAGCCATGTTTGCTCAGTACAATTTATGCGTAATTATTTAAAAGACACTTTGGGGGTCTTTATGGATGAGATTAAACGTACTCGCTCCACTATTAGTCACTATCCTTTTGTTCTCCTTCTGCTGTCCCAATATATAAGGTATGCCTACTCGGGGAAAGTGCAAAGGACTAGGGCAGGAGCAAAGGGACGTGGATGAGACCTTTCAATTTTCCTCCGGAATCTTGGTTTGCTTTTTTCATTTTTTTAAAATTAAAATCACAAATTGTTGTGGTTGCAAACTAAACCCTCAAGATCAGTGCAGTCAATGTAGCACTGTGTACCTGAGTTTGCAACAAGCCTGGACCAGTATCTCCAAGGTGTGAACTGTTCCGTTCATTTCAACTCATGCTAACTCAGACACTGCTATCGATTCATCCTATGTGTAACAATCGGCCGATGGACTAACCATGCTCCAAGACGCCATTGTATTATTCATTGTACAAACCTAGTAGATTGTCGCTGCCGTGAAAAAAACATGAGTATTGTGAATGATTTCACTGCTCAGCAGCACATAAGAATGGAGAGGAAGTGTCATATTATCAAGAACTACTCTGGACCTTCTGCAACACTGTCATCCAGCCCTCTGACAGACTTCGGGTCAGGCTAGCATGGCCATTTGGCATTACAACAAATCCGTGTTCTGTACAACTATTGTAAATTTGTAAAACAATGTTTAGATTCAGTTCTAAATAATGACATAGTGTGTCTCAAACATTTCTTAACTCAGACAGTGAAGGTCACATTTCCTTATGACTCTGAAGGCTGGGTAGACTTTTAATGAAAGGGATTGCAGGGATTGTGCAATTGGTTTCATAGTTTTAGATGGGGGCAGGGAGAACCTCAGCTTTCAAAAGTGTGACCAGCAGCAAAAGGTAATGTTTCTATTCCCACCATAGCGCTGATGTGAGTCACTGCTCCAGTGATGACAGCAAGCAGATTGTGCTAGAGCTAAAGCCTACAGAAAGTTTTGTGACATCAAAGCAGCCATATTAAATCCTGCTCAAAGTCAACGTTTGCTAAACAAAAAAATTGTTAAAACTGGTTATAAGCAAAAGAAACTTTCTTCCAAACTTGGGTTTCATATGATAGCACAGTTTTTACTGTACTATCTTTCACTTTACCCACTAGAAAGCGCTCTCAGCTGGCACTTCTGATATCTACCAATACAAATCTTCAGTCTAGTAATCGGAAACAGTATGCTGCCCCCAAAGTTATGCAATTGCACCTTCTACACTCTACATTTATGGAAAAGAGGCAGAGGACAACTAAGCAAGTTGGTATCAAGGATTTATTCAAGAAAGAGCTCTCAGGATGTGTTAGCGTCATTACAGATTCAGCCCCAGCTCTAGGCCTTCTACATTTGCAATAGCAATTGATGTTGATGATGATGACCCCAAAGCACTGCAAGATCCTGGAACGTATTCTCAATCAAAGATTATATTGAACATAATTTAATCTGATTTAGTGTTAAGTGTATTCTTAGTAATCTGGGTGCATGCCATGAGTGGCACAAAGTGAAATGTAGTGTCATCAGATAATCTACTGTACAGAAAACTTTACCTATCTACATCTCAGTGCTTCAAGAAAGCAACTGCTCCACAGTGAAGTACAACTACTGGACTGATGATGACCTGTTTACTATTTAATACTTTATTTTATTCTATTCCAATTATTAGTATTCCATTGCTAAGTATAACTCTCAGTTTTTGATTAATTTGCATCCCCATTCCCCCAATATGTCAAACAACAGAGCTTTCATTGTAATATTAATAATTTTAAAAATCCCAAATTCAGGACTAAAAGTATATAATGCAAACGATTTGATAAAAGTGGCTGTTACGTTGGATTTTTTTTGCTTCTTGGTTCCATTTCTGCTTCTAAGCTAAAAACAATAGTGGTTTTTTTAAGTGCATGGTTGTCTTGATAGTCACCACATCCACATTATTAACAGTGGTTGTGTGCTATAATTGTGTGGTGTTAGCCTCTAAAATTGTCTGACTCAGTTCAGAGAAATCACAGCCCACACACAGTCAAAAATAAGAAGGTAATGTTTTTGTTAATGGGGGGGGGAGCAATTCTCCTGGAAAAGTTATTTTTAGCTTCAAAGGCACCTACTTTTCTAGACACCATGAAGATTTTTTAAGAGTAAACCAATATTTAGCTTCAGTATCTTGTCCTGTGTCTTGCACTCACAAATAGTCCTGTTGAAGACTATGGAATTATTTCCAAGAGTAAGGGCTACTCCTTATAGCCGCAAGGGGTGGTTCTTGCTGATTGCTGTTTTTATGACCCAAGTTTGTGCAAATACTACCACAACCAAAAGGCTCACTTTCTTTAACCCCCCACCACTCCCAAACCTGCTTATCCTCTCACTTACACCAGTGTGACTCCATGAACTGTCAATGGCAATCTTGTTGATGTACATCAGGTATGCGAAGACAGAATCAAACCTATTGCGATAAATAAATTGTGTGAAATTTTGGCCCTGATGAAGTCAATGGAAATTTTGCCAGTGAGTTCATTGGAGCTGAGATTTCACCCAAGGACTTTGACTTAGATCCTCAGAGATATCTAGGTACTTAAATTCCATTGATTTAATGCGAGTCAAGTACCTAAATACATTTAACAATGTGGTCCTTTAGGACCAGAGTGTAGTAGGCTGGACATAGTCACTGTGCTGGCTTTTCAGACTGAAGTTTAAGCAACTATTAGGAACTTTCCAAAAATAGCCCTGTTTCTCTCTGCAAACTTTTGTTTTCTAATTGTGGTTGGATAACTCAAGAGAGATTTGACATGCTGGAGCATCACTTTGCCTGGCAAAGCTGGAAAAATCACATTCTTTTCCGAAGAAAATACTCTGATCATTTGTAATGAAATACTGTGTCTCATTATGCCTGAAGATACACTACCTGCGAGTTTTATTTTTGTTGCTGTTTTCCAGGAGGCATTTCTAGCCATCCAAAGGAACAGATCTTCAAAGTGAAAAATCAACTCTGCAGCATGGCCCAGACACACACCCTCATGTTATTCAATGAGATGAAGTTTTATCTTTGTAAGAAAATCGGACAGCTGAGGTGTTGGGGTTTGATTGGTTAAACAGTGGCATTTTTATTTAGGCTTTCCTGGAAAATAAGTGACAACATTCAGACAGAAGCTGTCTAACAGGCATAAAGATTTATGAGTGATTCCTTTAAAGTAAACAGTTGCCTTTCATAAGTAAGATGGTATCTCAATCTACACTATTCTCCATGGACCCTAAGTACAGGAAATATTGCATTCTGAAATAAACTTAGTAAACATCTGATTTAAAGCCCTTTAAAGTTAATTAGTATCTCTCATCTTACTTCACTGGGCTTTACTTACTTACCAAGACAAAACTGGAAAGTTTTTAAGGATAACTACTGTAGATCAATCTGTTCCCCTGCCCCACCCCTAATATTCTTCAAACCACTAAGCAAAATGTTCTCTTACCCAACCATTGCATTTTACACCCTGACAGGCAATTAAAATGCAAATTAAAAATGGTAATGAGCCCAGTTTCAACATCTATTCTAATGTAGAAGATTAAAAAGATGGGAATTGAATATAGGGTACATAGAAAGATGCATTTGTTCCCAAGGTAAAATCAACTTTAGTCTCTTGTGCTAGTCTCTTTCTCTCTGGATGTATTTTTCACATGAAAGTGAGATGGCCAGAGCTGTCAGTCAACAGAAGAGGTGCCACTGATTTCCACTTCAAGTAACAGTGCTGGCAAATAGGCACTTCCCACTGCTTGCTTTGAGTGACTCATCCCATAAAACGGAAGTGGGGAACCTAAGGCCCGGGGATCACTTCCAGCCCCCGAGGCTCAGGGCTCCCCCTCCAGGATCAGGGAGCCAGTGATGGCACTCCAACCCACCACTGCCTCCTCACAGATTGGTCTCTGGCTGATTTTTCTGTAGGTCAGCAGCCCCCAATCCAAAAAAGGTTTCCCACCTGTCATGGCTCCCTCCCCACTCTGGCATGATAAATGCAGAAGTGGGGGCCTGCAAAAGTACCCCAAAACATTATCTACCAGGCTTTGGTAAAAAACTTCCCCCCAAATCTTAACCTAGATTTTGGGGATAAAAACTCCACTGCTACCACCCAAATAATGATAAGAAAATCAGGGGAGAGATCACTTGGGAAATCTCACCCCTAAAGTACAAACCAGGACACAAAAATTAACCAATACCAGGTTAAGAAAATAAAAGAGAAAGAACTTTTATTATCAACACAATATTCCTGTTGCAAGCATAATGACTAGATGGTAGAGTCACAAAGTAACATACTCTAGGGAATTCCACCAGGGGCCCAAACTTAGTTGCAAAAGAGAGAAAACCCCATTTTAAATGCACAGACATCAGATCTCATTTCCCAAACCATAAAACAACCTAACGGATTTATCTAAACTTTACCCTACTTACAGAAGAGTGAAGTGTCTATTCTTGGATGGAGACATTGTCTGACTCCCTCAATAGCTGGACAGAAACTGCCCAGGGACAAAGGAGAGAAAAAAAAAACAAAAAAATCCTTTGTCCCAGTTTGAAATTCCTACCTGCATTCCTATTGGCTGACTCTACCTGGCTTAGGTAGGGACATAATTAACCCTTTAGTCCCCAGGCTACTGGCCATCTCTCATGATCATGACCCCACCCCTGCCTTACAAGGACACGCCCCAATGGCATAATCCTCACCTGAACTCGATTGAGGCTGTTCCCTGTAGCCCTTCACTCAGTGCTGCAACCTCTACACACAAGCTAGCTCCCTTTTTCTCTACAGAAAGGGAAGTGGCACCTAGGAAGGCAGTTGCAAGATGCCAAAAATCCCCTGCCCCCCCTTCACCCTGCTGCACCAGCCTAACCCTCAGGCAGCCTGACTAATCCTGGCCAGAAAACTCAGCAACCATCTTTACAGGCAAATGGTTTTCCAGCTAGAAATATGACTTTCATGATGAATTGCCATGAAGTCAGCCTCTAGACACACAGAGGTGTGCACACCAATCTGTGCAGGGGAGCTTTATCCTGGCAACATGAATTAATATTTAAAAGGAGAAAGAGAATGCTGTCGTTCACCTGTTCACACCCCTGGCTTTAAAAACAGAGAGCTCTGCAGCACTCAGTCCCTGGCATGTTTTCTTGCAAGTTTCTTCTTTTCAGGAACTAAGTCTCCCAAGATGAATATTGCTGAGACAGGAGGGAGTGCACACTGAGAACAGATGCGTGTATGTTTCGGGTTAGAAATATTAACTCTCATGTGTTTGAATTCTCTTCCTTTTGACCTGTGCGTTTAACAACACTGCCATTAGCTAACAAAGTCCATCGCTAGCCAGACCCCTAACTGGCTGAAGCTGCAAACAGGTTCACTCATGGGCAAATTCAGCCCAAAGCAATCGAATAGCTTTTCTATTCCTGCTTCATAGTACTTAAAATATGCACTGTATCTTGTACAGAGATAACCACACTGCAAAGAAGATTTCACCAGTTAGCTGAGCCATCCACTTTAGTTATGAACAAATGATAATTCATTATTGGACAAAGACCCAGCCGATCTTTGCAATAAAGATGGTTCTGTAAATATTCACACACACATTAGCCCCTTGCTTTCTAAATTAGGTTAAATATGCAGTGGTTCCATTAAAACCTGACCTCAATACTGGTTGATATTAAAGGGATTTTGTTTTTCCTACCTTTCTATTTAAAACTACCTGCATCAAAGGATGAAATCTGCTAGAACAGTGTAAGAGGATGCTTTTGGAACGATGATAAGGTTGTTTTTACAGCTATTTGAACAACATGTTATACCTGCTTATTTGAAGATGATGATATGTGTGTTGTTACTAAGAATTCATGCCAAGTACAATTTTTGGGGTGTTATGAAGCCATTGTATTTGCATATTTTAAGTATTGATATAATACACAATTCCTTTTATGTCTTTTTCACAGCATAATAATGCTATTTCGATCACAAGACAGCTTTTGGCATAGAAAATTTTAGAAACTCAAAGAGATGTTCTTTGAAAAATTGATTTTTTTGGTTTGACTTTCATTCTGCAGCATTTGGAGTGTGCCTTACAACTTGTGACCCAGTGTAGATCATGCAGCTAAAAACAGTAATTGTGTATATATTAGTGCTCATCAGTACTTTAATCAAACAGAATTGTAATGGCTATGTTCCAGCCAGATACAAGATTTTAACATGCTATAGCGCCTTCTCTGTCCTTATAAGGCAAGCTTCATGCTAAACCCTTAGAATTAAAATTTAAAAAAAGCTAATAACTTGAGAGAAATGGGTGATCAGCATGCACGGTGTGAAGTCCTTTCTCCTGCTACTTTTCCTTTTCCAGTTCTTGTTTTCCTTCTATCCCTTTCTCTTCAGGCAAAAAAAAAAAAAAATCCCTATTTGCTTACATTTTCCTACAGGTAGCTTTCCTGTCTTTCCCTAAGGTGCTGTTCTCAAAGGGCTCAGAAGCCCCATCTTGAGCTGTAACTAACAAACATTGAACCTATTCCCTTGCACCTCACTACTCAGGCCCCTACTTATCATAACAGCCACCTAACCTGTGGTCAGGGTTTATAAAGACACAGAACAGTGCAGGTGAACTTGAGGAAGTGCTAATGAGCAACAGATGTTTACAGCTGAATTCTGAGTTTAAAGGCTCCCTTGAGTTAGGAAAAGCATAAACCAGAGAAATGCAAAGCCCAGCCTAGCAAATTAGATAGGAAACCTGGCTGAGGGTGTTAAAAGGCCAGTTCTCCTGGACTCTCACTGGTGTGAAATTCACCACTAGGCAGAATGATGAGTGTATTCCCATTAGAGCCTTAAAAATGCTCATTTTTTTATGTACACTAGTGTAATTTCATTGGCTTCAATGGAACAATAGTGATATCCAGTAGCTGAGAATCTGACTCCTTGTGCTGTCTGCCAGCACAAGGGTGAATTTTCCCTTATGAGAGCAGCTGATTATTAAGCATGCTCTACCCTTGAGACTATATTTGGAGTTTAGTTTTTTGAAGTATATTGAAATACATTTTCCTTCTGTGCAATAGGCTTGAATAAGCAGAGATCAATCCCCTTTAGCCTCTCCCACGAGTCTTTTCTCTGCAGTCGATCCCCAGCCTGTATTTAACTAGTAGGAAAGATGGAACAAGTGGAGGAATTTGTTGTATAGAAGAGCAGTCTAACAATGGTATGACTCTCCTTTGCACTGGTTATAATTTCAGTCACTTCAGTTAATTTAAGAGATTAGAACGAGGGGAAATGAAAATCCATAGCGATGTTAGAGCTACTGCAGAGATGGTGCATTCACCTATCCCTGGAGGAAGGAATTCCCATCAGTTTATAACAGACCTTCTCTATCCAGGAAGGGGACTGAGTGTGGAAGAGCTAAACTCTGCATGGGGGCTGGAAAATGCCTTCAGAAAAATAAATCTTACAATCTTATTTTGGCTTTAAACCTGAATTCAGTAAATGACTTCATGTTCTGCCTGGACAAGCCTCAAAGGCTCTAATCTGCCAGTGTTCCCTCTAATCTTTTCCATTCACATGCAGAATAAATTTTGTTATGTGCACCTCCAATAAAAATACATGCTGCCAGCTCTGGGTGCTCTGCTAATCGGCTGAGTGGCACCTAAATCTCTCCTGGATGGCTGCCCAAGTGCTCAGTTTACAGGGAACACTGACCCCAAACCTTCCTTTTTTGATCGTAACATATCCTTGGACCAGCAATGGTGCAGGATTATTACAGACTGGTGCTGTGTCACTAGGACCTGTCAGAGCAAGGCTAGATGTCATGATGACAGAAACACCACCAGCTGCCTGCTCTTGGGCTACATTAACATCCCCACATTTGCTGCCACAGGTGGCACTACACCTGCAATGGTGCGAGATTTCCAAAAAGAGCCTTAGCATGCACAAGTCTGAGAGGGGCGGTCAAAGAGCACATCAGCCCCACTAACTGAAATGGGCATCTTTGCTTTACCAGATGCACTTCAGAGTACCTAGTGCAGTAGGCCAGTCAGATGCTAGATGGCTGTCTATTGGAAAGTAAGCATTCAGGGCCAGACTGTGACTAAGACAATGTGTCCAAGCCAGTATGAGTAAGAACCTATGCAGATTACCTGAGTGGGTGTAAATGTAGCTACTCACCTGCTTATTCCCTCACTGGAGAAGGCAAACTGGGAGGGAAAGGAAATGGGGGGAGCCTTTACTCCACAGATCCCAATTACTCATGAGAGACAGAGAGCAGGGAAGGAGGCTGTAGTTTACTAGGCCATCAGCAAGTTACAATTCACCTAAGAGCTAAGGAGAAGCAGGGTGGGAATTGTGCCTTACAAGAGCATCCGAGGGGCTGCCACAGCCAGACTCAAGCCCTAAAACTTCAGCCTACAAACGAGTTTGCATTTCAGAGGGATATATTTTTAAAAAACTCATTACACTGGACAAGCTACTCTGGCTGGCTGAAATGTACCTCAGCAAGTCAATAGGGCAGCTCAATAACAGCACAGGGAGCAATTGGTGTAGCAGTATCAGGCCGATGCTGGAGCTGTTAAGAGTGACAACCAATGGCATAACAGAAGTAAACCTATTGTAACAGACAGAGGATCAATATTTTCTGCTGTGAAAGTAAATTTCTGAGCTTCGCCTTGACATTTATTTTCATAACTGCTTCGTCTTTGCCTCAGCATTTACATGTAGCAGCAGGAGACCATTATCACAGGATAATGTTCAATTTCATTGACATTATCTATCACCCACAAAAACAAATGGAATCAATGCCAACCAATCATTGCTGGATGGCTGATCATTATCTGCTGCTAACAGTTACAAAAAACACCAAAAAAGCAAACTCTTCTATTGCAAAGTTTATGTATGTAGCACTTGGCAATCCTAATATGAAAAATTACCCAGGTTATTTCAAAATGCTGGCAGTGGAAATTCAGTTTGTTTTTGAGGTTGGATAAGCAGTTGGCAAATGCCATCCATGCCTTTAAGAACTCACAAAAAAACAGCATGATTTGATTTGTTTTTACAGCAAAAAGATTGTTCTTTAATCCCTTTGGAGTTGTTGAGTCTGATTCTCCTGCCAGTAGCACTAATGAAAAATACATTGGCATGAAGTGTCAAGAAATGCTGAGACACCTCCTCCCGGAGCCATTTCTCCTGAAGACAGCAGAGATCCTGAGATGACTGGAAGCAAGGAGATGACTCCTGTATCTGACATGAATCACAGTAGCTGTGCTACATGCCACAATGCAGCACAAAGATGGGGGTGTTCATACTGCCTTTGATCAAAAATCAGACCAAATTATCACACTCCCATCATAGGAATGCAAAACAAAATTTACTGAACTTCTAGTTTTGTTCTTTTCTTATTAGTGAGCAATAGATCAAGAAAAAAAATCCCAATTTCCAAAAGAATTACTCCAAGTTTTGATTTTTATTATTCTTTAAGGTGTATTCCAAATATTAAATCTGGTGAAAATTAATTCTTTTATAACTGCAAGCAGCATAGAAATAACAGAGCTTAGCATAGGCATATTGCATGTGAATTTCATTGACTGATGCTCATTAAGTGTGGAAAACATTCATAAAAAGGAATGTCTTGAGAGCAGTTTTCAGAACAGAGTTAAACAAAAAAAAGGTGAAATGGATTTTAGATTCTCTTATTTATGTGAGAATCTGAATCACCTGTAAACAGAACTTAGAACTTTGGCACATTGGATTGGTGTAGTAAAACCCCTTGCTTCATTCTAGTCATTTATCTAAGCACTAAAAACAGCTGTGATTTATGGATGTATGTAGGTTGCAAATACTTTGCAAAGAAAATGTTACAAAGGATCTTTGTTTTACTATTTCAAGTTTTTTCAAATTTTATGTATACTTCCTTGTATATATAGCAAGTGTTCCTGAAGTGTGTGTGATAAACAAAATACAGATCATATTGATAACAGAAATCAAGAGCCTAAATCACCAAAGCCAAACAACCCCAAGTTTCACTATTACTCTTCATTTAAAATCCACCAAACATCATCCTTGGTGCTTCAAATGAGAGAAATTATTTCGTGAGTTAAGGCCTGTTTCAAATCCCATTAAAGTCAGTGGGATTCTTTCAGCTGACTTCAACGGTCTTCAGTTCAGACCTATAGTAGTGGCTGGCAAGTTCCCAAGCAATAAAACAGAGATTGTTTGGTTGTGCATTATCCCCAGTTAGTAGTTACTTTGCTTTGTATTGAAATTTTTGGTACCAAGTCCTTTTAAGATGTTGCTGTTAATGCATTAAAAATGTAAGGTGCTTCATTCAAACACCCTGACACTGCTCACTTGCTAAACACTGACTATGAAAAGACACATGTAAAATTTGTTAGAGATGTTTCTTTCCTTTTTAAAAAATTATAATTTTATGCTTGATTGGAAGAAAGCAAAGCAACATGGAAAGCAACCACATGTTGTGGAGACATAGAGCTCTTCAGTGGATCAGTGAAAATGACAGGGTGGCAGAGAAGACATTCAAGTTGCCATGAAGAGATGTATTCACCTATTAGTTTCTGAGGCCACTTCTATACATCCCCAATGACTGACTCTCCAAGGTTGATCTTCCAGTATTCAACTTAGTCTAGTAAAGACATGCTAAATCAAATATTGAGGGTGCCCCTTCTCCTCACACCCCTCGTCTACACTAGGGGATACGGTTGAATTAAGATCTGCAACTTCAGCTACACTAATTGTGTAGCTTAAGTCGAAGTACTTTAACTTGAATTTTGGCTCCATCCACACTGTAGGAAGTCGAAGAAAGCACTTTCTCCCTTCAACTTCCCTTACTCCTCGTAGAAGCAGGACTACTAGCATCAATGGGAGTGCCTTCTCAGTTCAACTTAGCGTGTCTTCATTAGACCCGCTAATTCGAACCCCGGAAGATCAACTGCGGCTGCTTCGATCTTATCTGTAGTGTAGACATGGCCACAAGGAGTATGAGAAGTTGATGGAAGCATTTCTCCCATCAACCTTCCGCTGTGGGGACAGTGCCAAAGTTTGAATTAAGGTATGTTAATTGACTCCAGCTATACAATGAACATAGCTAGAGTTGCATATCTTAATTTGAATGTATCCCCTAATGTAGATCTGGCCTGAGAGAACGTGCTCATTTGAAAACTGATATAAGCCAAGAAAACAGAACCTGCTGATCATAAGTTCATGCTTACCAAAGATGCTGTCAGTCAAAATAATTATCTTTTAATTTCTCTTTTAAGATTTACATATGCCTCAGCCATACTAACTTTGTCTTGGCATGTTATCTTTTTCTACTGAAACCTCCCCCAAAATTTTCTAATAGGTGCTCAAACTATTCACTTTTGCAAAACCAATAAATCTAACTGATTTTTTTACTTTTAGTGTGCTATATATTATAAAAATAGTTTATCCATACAAATAAACCTCAGGGTTAATATGATGAGGATATGCAAGTTGGAGCTATAAAATTCCACATTTGCAGTGACAAATACAAGAGTAAATGGTGAATTAGCTCCTTCTAATTTTATTTTTAACTTTTATTTGTATGTTAAAATATGGGAAAAATATGGAAAAATGCATAAATGCAAAAAGATGACACATCAAGGTACATGTAGTGTGTTCAGGGTATAGTAGCTGTTCCATATCAACATATAAAGCTACCGGAGATATAAATATGTCAGTACATGATCAAGTAGGGTGTAAGACCAATTGTAAAGTAGACAATTTTCTAATAATGAAGGATAATATAATTTTCCAAATGTATTATTTCTATCATATCTGATAAAAATGAATAGTAAGCCTTTCAAACCTTTTATTGAAATTAAAAAGGGGTTTTAATTTTACAAAAACGATTTTCTGAAATGTATTATTTTTATAGATGCTTGTAAGGTTTTAGAAATCATTACTATAACAACTTGAATTGGTATAATTTTTTTCAGATAAAATGAATTATGTGAATATTAATAGTTCTGCCATGCAGATTTGCTCTACAATCCATGACCATTGCATTTGTCCAAATTTTAAGTATTATGAGCTTGCTGATGCAAAAAAAGGCTGGAGTTGGTTAATTTATTAATTAGAAATCAGGAATTATGAATCAGTCATGAGCTCTTTTAACTATAGTTTCTTGCATTTGATGACACCTTCCATTTCCTATTGCAGAAATGCCCGCAGGAAATCATTATAGGAAATTTTTGAAGATAATGATTTATCATAAAATTCCAAAATGTGAAAAAACTCTTCCTCAGTCAGGTTGATGTGATACCGATGCAGAACCTGCAAAATACACAAAATGTCATCAGAAATCATAGCAATGTAGGGTTGGAAGGAACCTCAAGATGTCATCTGCTACTTCATCCCCCTGGGTTCAGGCAGGATTAAGTATGCCTGGACCATCGTTAGCAGGTGTTTGTATTTAAAAACCTCCAGCAATGGGGATTCTGCAACCTCCCAACAATCACCCTGCTCACCTGATGTTAGGAGGCAAGGGTGACATTCAATGCTGGGCACAGGGCTCATGTACCACGCAAGCATCGTTCACTCTTTGCAAAACTACTTGAAGGCTCAGCCCCACAGTTTTGAATTGGATACAAATCTGTGAAAGCCAGAACCTTACTATTGCTCCCCAGCTTTCCTATGCCGACACAGCTCCACTGGCTGCTGCTCTTGAAACCTCCTGCAGGTAGTGATTTATTGTATGCTGGCCACACAGCAGCTGCTCCTGGATGCCCTGCAGGGATCTAGGTGATGGTCCCATTGAGAACAGCTAACAGTCTACCTGGTTGAACACATAACAGGGAGTGACAATGCTAACCAGATGTGGCTTCTCCCTTTGCTGTCTCGTGGGGGTGTCCAGGCCCCTTCCATCCGAAGAACTGGAAGGAACAATCCTGTCCAATATATCTACTCACTCTGCCTATGAGACTCCCTCAAGTCTGTGGTGATGGGAGCTTCTGAAGGGGCACTCAGTACTAAGTTTTCTTTCCTTAACCTTTAATGAGAACACTACTGACCAGGTGGTACCAAATGCTATTGACACGAAGGGCCAGATGTTTAAAGGTATGGAGGTCCCTGCAAAGCACAGACAGATGCACAGTGGGATTTTCAGAAGAATTTAGGTGCCTGATTTCCACCGAGTTCAACAATGCTTAGGTGATTTGAAAACCCAAATATCTTTAAAAATCTGGCCCTTAAAGCCATTGGCACCACGACTAAAGAGATGTTCATTTCTCAGCAGGACCAGATTAAGAAAGGGACTTTAGGGATTGTAGCCCAGAGCCATGGTCTAAGTCCGACAAAAAGATCGCCTGGCTACCAAAAGTCCCGATACATTTGCGAAACCCCCTTAGCCCGAGGCCCTGGGCTGCAGACACTAAAGACCCTGTGCATTATCTGGCTTTGCCTGGTGGGGAGTGGCCCTGCTAGGCCAGAGCCACACTGCTGTGAGAACTGGGAGAAGCCTTATTCCCCACCGCCCTGTGCTTGTGTGCAAGCTCCACACCATTGAGATTGTGAAATGAGGTTTACCGGAGCGGTCGACAAAGGCTTCCCTTGTCGACCATGGCGCATCCAGACTGCCCCGTTGTGCCACCAAACAGCTGATCAGCACAGCGTGGCGGACATTTTTATGTAAATGAAGTGGCGATTATTTAAATCACCGCTTCATTTTCCTATATCTAGTAAACTCATCTACATGGCGCCATCGACGGAGCCCTGTGGTCTAGTCATACGCTAAGTGCTGTCCACTGGCTCTGCAATAGTTTGTTGTCCAACAGGATCTCCACCTGTATCTTCAGATCAGTCTGCCTCCTTTTCTACCCTGCTGGTTGCCACTGAATTTATGTGAGCCAAGCCAATATCTGAAATCACTGCTGTGCTAGTGTTACAGTAGCCACACATTTGTATCTGTGTCACCTTATGCAGAGCACGGGTTTCAACACTCATCAGTCTATTAACTCCTTGATAAGTGAGAATGCTAATAGGAGAGCTTCTTACCTTAAGTTATTTAAATATCTCTCTGCTCACTATTATCTTACAACACCTTAGACATACTTCACTGGAACCCCATTTCCGATTTCTCCTTTCTTTGTGGGCTTATTTAACTCTGTTAACAAAACACTGCCTGGCACCTCAACGCACAATGAGTATTGTTTAAGACACATAAATGCACTTTTATTGCTTACGCTGCAGTTAATTCCCGACCTCATGAAATCAACTGAAATCTAAGGAGTTGCTGAAGCCATTTGGCTTGCCAAGTACACCATCTTTTATGTCATAAATTTATTTTTTTGTCTATAGTACCTTAAGGAAATTTTTAGAGGAGCACTTAAGCACTGCAGAGGAAAAAATCAACTTACCTAATATATCCTAGCACACAACTGGACTGGTTTCATTTTTCTCTTAATGTAATTAAATTGCTTGGGATAAAGTGGCCTGAGTTAAATAGTTATTACCAAATGCTTGACAAATAAACTTGATGTCACATAAATGTTTTTAAAAATTACATTGGACCAGATCCTAACCCCTTTTCTAGGTGATATCCACCTCTGAGATAGTACAAAGCAGTCAGGAAGCTCCTCTCACACAGGGGAAATCTCAGGCATAAAGCTGATATGGCTCTATGTATCTCACTCTCCTACCTTCACAGAGGAGAATGTCTGAAGAGTGTATATGCGGTGAGGCTGGCCTACACCTTGCTCTAACTGACCCCACACCATTAGAGCAATTTCTATAGAGCCTCTGCCCTTGGGTCTTCAGATTGCTTTAAGTTACAGCAGGGGGCATTTTGGCTCCTGTCAGCCTGAGGAATGGGAGAGCAAAATGAGAGCTAATACTTGGTACAGTTGAGGACTGTCCATTATTTCATCAGATGTTCTAAGTGGCAGAGATACCATGTGGAGAAGGTCACTGGTATCCCACTTGGACTCGGTGTTAATTAAACAGCTTCATGCATCATTTTTTTAAATCCTTGCAACTTGACTGGCAAATACAATTACCGTGGTTCATATTACGATTCTGATATCTACTTATAGAAATGTCAAGGATCTTGAAAAAAAGAAGTAAAATGTATGCTAAGCAGCAATCAAACTCCCAAGTGGTGTGAATCCACGAGCATAGTACTAATCCCTGGTCTCATGGTGCTATATGGCACTGCAAGTGGGGAGCAGCCTTGCAGACACTGAAATGGGTGTGGTTCTACTGTTTGGTGAGGTGCTGGATCTGAGACGCCCATGCAGAGGATACGTAGCCCTACGTACCACAGATCTGTGTTCCAATGGAAGGGTGGGACAGAAAGAGGGGAGAGAGTCATCCTGCTATCAAAGAATATCTCAGGGTGTAAGGTCCCCTGGAAGTGTGCCAGAACAAGTGGCCCCAGTCAGGGACACCCTTAGGATTTATGGGTCCCGACCCAGTACGATTAAACTGGTGTCCCTATTCCCAATGACAGCCCGAGGGAGGAATGATGATTTTTATACATGTGATTTCATTATCTTTAGGCACACTCATGAAATAGTTTTAAAGCAAATTTTAAACTAAGGCCATCTAGACTAACACAATAAATTCAGAAACTGACAGTATGTACCCGAAGTAGGCAAATGCCTGTTAAATGGCTTCATTACCATTTGAATGGCTCTTGAATGGTTCTGGTAATAGGTCTGGCAGGCTTTTTCACTGTCAAATTAACTAGATCCTCTCCAGAGGCAGCAGAGCCACAGATGAGGGATAGGAAGAGGGAATGGGTGCATATTAAGACCCAGTGGTGCCCAAATATTTTGTGTGTCCTATGCAGCTGCTTATTCTGAGTATGGGTAAGGATGGCCCTGCCCCCTATTTGGCCAATTAAAGGGACCACTTGGGAGCAATAAAAGATCAGCAAGAAAGCTAGGCTACGTCTTGACAGCAGAGCTATTTCATGATACCAGAAGTATCCCAAAATAGCAATTCTATGTCTATAGACATGCCCATTATTTTGGATTAGATTTTGAAATAACAGGCATGCTATTCTGGTGTCCCTGTAACCCTCATTCCACGAGGATTAAGGGACTTGTTGGAATAGCATTTTATTTCAAAATTACCTTGAAATAAGATATGTGATTTGCATAGCGCGTGTCAATGCACGCCTAGTGAGTGAGGAGAAGGAAAGAGATTGGTGGAGGTGATTTCTTAGAAAAGCTATAGAGAGTAGAAGACTCTCAGTAGGCCCTCTTGAGAAAGAGGGTATGTCTACACTACTACCCTAGTTCAAACTAGGGTGGTTAATGTAGTTATACGAACTTTCAAATGAAGCCCGGGATTTGAATTTCCCGGGCTCCATTTGCATGTTGCTGGGCGCTGCCATTTTTAAATGTCCACTAGCGCGGACTCCGTGCCCGCGGCTACACACGGCACGAACTAGATAGTTCGGATTAGGCTTCCTATTCCACGAGGCGTACAGGTAGTTCGGAATAGGAAGCCTAATCCGAACTATCTAGTTTGTGCTGCGTGTAGCCGCGGGCACAGAGTCCGCACTAGCGGACATTTAAAAATGGCGGTGCCCGGCAACATGCAAATGAAGCCCGGGAAATTCAAATCCTGGACTTCATTTGCAAGTTCGTATGACTACATTAACCACCCTAGTTCGAACTAGGGTGGTAGTGTAGACATACCCAGAGAGAGGAATTATTAGGAAGTTACTAGAGAGGCTCATCTGATGACTGACTTTCAATACAGGCAGTGTTAGGAGACCTGACAAGGGCTGAGGGCTAGAAAGCCTGTGGAGTAGCTACCAAGGGGCACATCTACACTGCAGGGAAAAAGTTGAATAAGACTACGAAACTTCAGCTACGGGTATGTCTAGACTACAGGGCTTTTACAGGATCCTGGGGGTACCCCAGAAAAGCTCTGCTGTGTCCAAGGAACACCTCTGATTTTCTGAAAATTTTTTTGGAAAAGCAGATTTTATTTTGGCATCCCTGTAAACTTCATTTTATGAAGAAGAAGGGATGTTCCAAAAGAGGGTTTTTCTCCAACATTTGGCCCCATGAAGATGGGCCAAATGCCGGAAAAGCCTCTTTCATAAGAAAAGCAGAAAAAGATATGCAAATTGCACTTCGCAATTTTTCCGACTTTTCTTCGTAGTGTAGACACAGCTAAGTCAATTGCATAGCTAAAGTTGAAATGGCTTAATTTGGCTTTTAGCCCTGTCGACACAGCAGGAAGTTGAAGGACAGGCACTCTTCCTTCGACTTCCCTTACTCCTTGTGAAATGAGGGTTACAGGAGTCAGAGTAAGAACTCCTCCAGCTCAACATTATTTCAAAATAATAGCTTGTTGTATAGACATGCTCTTTGTTATTTTGGAATTACGTTGCTGTGTAGACATAGCCTAGCTGTTGTCCTGAGCCAGGGAAGGCTGGAGAGGGATAAAGGCTAAGAACAGTGCAGGGTGATACCTAATGGGTCTTGGAGCCACAGAACTGTAGCGAAAAGGCCAGAGAGGGTTGTACTGAAGAACTGGAGTGTAGTGAGCAATCCTGGGGCTGCTGTATTTAATAGCCTGGATTACAGTGTTGGGATTATGCAGTTCTCTTCTATAACAAATGAGGCCCATTTGCATGAAGAAAGACTGTCTGGATTCTTTGTGGGGACTTGAAGAGGAAAGCGAGACAGGTGCATCTGGTAAACTAGCTTGAAACCTCCACTCCAGATGGGGCTGTCTTATGCTGAGGAATACACACGGCTATTCCCCCTTCATAAGAGAACATAGCAGCTGGTGGTTCACGGGAATCCTGAGGCTGTAGAAGTGACTGCAGAGGGGCCTGGTAGGAAGGATTCTTCCTCACCAATCTGCTCCCCAGTCTCTCTCCTGGGCAGATGAAGCCCACTATTCTCCATTCTGGTGGGAAAGAAGTAGTGTGCTTTTGTATGCATTGGAAAGAGGGTAATTACCAGTATTATTAGTGCTCAGTATTAATGTCACAGCAAGTATGTCTGTAAACGTACAGTTGCCATGATTTTAGAAACTGTTTGAGGACGGTTATTTAGAGACTTTGGTTTTCAGTCTGTTAGTATTAGATTAGTAAAGGCAATTTACCTGCCTGAAATCCTGAACACTTAACAGCCCACTCCCACTTTCGTCATAGGATTTAAACGTTCGTCTCATTGGTCTCCAGCAGTGCAAGATCTGGGGTTGAATTCTTAGCATTGCATTGAAAAATGTCAGGGTCTGTGGTCCAGGACTCCGCTACCAAAATGTGGGGGGAAAGATATTTGTTAATATAAAGAACACGGTAGATCAGCGCAGTCATATGCTGAAATGTAAAGGTATTACAGTAAAATTTTGATTGTACCAAAGACTGACTGTAACCTTGACTGATGCAGAATAAATAGTACTAGATTCACTTCACCTTTTAACATTCTTCAGCAAGTGAAGCTGAAACATGTCAAAGCCCAAAATTTGTGTTATTGTGATGTGTTTGTAAAATTAATACAATTCTTTATCAGATATTTATGGGTTTTTTAAAGCATTTTATAAATGTTACAAAGCAGCAGCAATCCAAGGCACACAACTGCTCCCCCTCCAAACCTCTGTTTTCAGTTACGTATAACTCTTTGGAAACTCACTCTTCAGGTTGGATGTTTTCATGTTTAGATTTTGACTGAAAGTGTCTAAATTCATCAGACAATGAATTAGATGAGTCCAGGAGGAGGGTAAAAGAGATACCTGCCCCATTATATAGTAGGCTTTGAACAATTCTATAGTTGAAATAGCTGGGGCCAGACAGTCAAAATCTAGCATGGGAATTACTAGGGGAGTATTGTTTCTTGCCATCTTGGAGGAAACGATGCAGAGTCCTGTGGCACCTTAGAGACTTATAAAAATGTATAGCTAGTATCATGAGCTTTTGTGGGCACAACCCACTGATTCAGATGACCTTGAGGAAGTTGTTTTTGACCTTGCAAAAAGCTGCTGTGTCCCCCCCACCGAGCTGTTATTCCAGCCACTGGGAAAGATTGGAGACCACAGTTTCTTCATATGTGCTGTACAGGATACTGAGCAAGCAGTGAGCACACAGACGGCCCTGTACAGCTACTACGTTGGGTTCAAGTAGTGTGGGCAGCTGGTACAAGCACCCACAGTGAAATTCATCTTAATCTTGGGAAGTACAGAGCTGTGGAAAGATTTGTTGCCTAGCTCAGCTGCCTAAGCAGACTTCCATCAACTATCGTGGGGGCCCCTGTGGACTTTTTCCAGTAGAAAGGGAGCCCTTCATCCTGGCTGTAGGGACCCAGACTGTTCTCTCTAGCTCAGAGTCTGCATGTCTCCACTAAAACTCAAGGCCCAACTTCTCATGGATTCCAAGGCCATGGTGATCCTATATCTGAACTCCTAGATAATACAGGCACTAGGACTTCCCCAAACCAATTCCTTGTGAGCTAAACCACATCATATTAAAAAAAAATCCCCTGTTCATTCTAAAATCACCAGTGATGTGGTACCCATCACAATCTTTGGTAAATTGCTCCAATCACTAAGTACGAGCACTTAAAAACGTACGCCTTCTTTTCTAGACTGAAGTTGTCTAGCTTCAACTTACAGCCACTGGACAGTGTCATACCTTCCTCTGCTAGGCTCAAGAGCTTGTTATCAAATATTTATTCCCCAGGTGGTTCTTCTTTCTTAAACTAAATAGAGTGGAGTCCTTGAGTCTATTGTTTGAAGCCATATTTCCTAATCCTTTATTCTGTCTCATGGCTTTTCTCTGAACCCTCTCCAATTTATCAATATGCTTCTTGAATTGCGGACAACACACCTGGACACAGTGTTCTAGCAGTGAAGATACCAGTGCCAAATGCAAGGCTAATTTACTTCTTTTACTCCTACTTGATATTCCCAGGTTTATGCATCCAAGGACTGCATTAGTCCTTTTGGCCACTGAATTGCCTTGAGAGCTCATTTTTAATTGATTATCCCCCACTTCCCCTCTTTGCCAAACATCTTTCAGAGTAACTGCTTTGGAGAACAGAGTCCCCCATCTTGAAACTATGCCTACATTCTTCAATTGTTCCTCGGTATATGCTTTTATATTTAGCCATATTAAAACAGATGGCTTGCTTAAGCCCAGTTTACCAAGCAATTCGGATCACTCTGTATTAGTGACCCGTTCTCTTCCTTATTTACACTCCCAGAGTCTCTGTGTGGTCTGCAACCTTTATTTTGCTTTTGAGACAAGGAGGGGCTTGAAAGCCAAGAGCTAGTTTTATTATGTACAGCTCCTGTCACAGAGAGGATTTTATTATATGTTATTATGCCTTTTGCTGAGAATTTGTACACAGTGGATTGTTGTGACAATTGTATTATGTAAAAGTGCCCAGAACACGGGATGGGCACTTCATTATACTTTGTAAACTTAAACGAATAAACAGAAAATGATACTAGATAAAGGCTCAAATTGTAGCTCTATCCATCCCTAGATATGAGACAGAATTTTACAGTATCAAATCTGTGCACAAAGGGGACTTGATGTGAACAATCTGAAACTGTCTGAAGCAAAACGTGATGGTTTTGCCTTAACTTTCATACCGATACTGAATGATTAAGAGTTCCTATGAAGCCAAATATCCCAGGGGGTGCCGTTGCAGGGTAAGCTGCCTGTAACATCAATGCTGGGGATGCCCCGCTGGGAATAGCTAGGTGCTATGCATCTCTCTTCCCTGTATCTGGTATGGGGGGCATATTGGAGGCATGTGTGCTGGAGATAAGGACGCAGGTGAAGAGCAGTCAGAGTGCTGTATGCACTGGCTATCACCCACTGGAGACTGTCCTGGAAAGAACATTGACGAGAGACACAGTGTCTCCGTGACTGCCCTTACTGTGCAGGGCTGGGGCTGAAGCAGACACTGGGAGCAATCAGCTTCCTGACCTACCCCACTTTCTGTTGCCTTCAAACAGACTCTAACCCTGAATCTCCGCAGCTCAAACTGTCTGCCTTCCCTCTTTTTAATACCCCTCCTTGTGTTTTACAGTTTACACATATGTTAAATTATTAATCAAATTGTATCTAGATTATCTTATGAATTAGATATGCAGGGTCTGATTCTGTGGATGCTTTGACTAAAGTAAATACCACGTGAACAAAACAAGTCAATGGAAGTCATTGGACTCCATGGAAAGCCAATGGGATTCTACGCATAAATACGACAACAGGATCAGACCCTAAAATATTCTGTTTCTGCCTCAAATAGTTCACAAACAGCTAAACAAGCCCCAACTGTACCGATATTCGTGGCTTCTGAATGCTCATCCTTTGTAGCAGGGAACTTTCCTGTGGTTTCATTAGCAGGACACAGCTTTGCAGAAAGTCACAGTATGCAAATCTGTCATTGTTCTTAATATCATATTTTGTTGTTATTTGGCTAAACTCTTCTTTACTTAAATTCAAATTGAACTTTTCTGCTATGGCTGAAAGAAACACAGAAATAGGAAATGAGAGTCAATTTGCCATCCTTGCAAATAGGTGACTTGTTTTAAAACAAAGGTCAGATTAGTTATTTGGGACATATTGGCAAGCCACCATTTCTAGGGACTGTCACATAAATGCATTATCTGGATCATGGTATCTTGGGGGTGGGGGGGAATTCATTTTTAGCAGGATAACAGGTAAGTGATAACACTTTAATGACCACACAAGAAACAAGCATAATATTAACTAAGCAGAATCTGTAGCTTTTACAAGCCAAAATATGTTCCTATATGGAGGGTAACATGAATCTATATGGGTATGTCTACACTACCACCCTAGTTCGAACTAGGGTGGTAATGTAGGCATACCGCACTTGCAAATGAAGCCCGGGATTTGAATTTCCCGGGCTTCATTTGCATAAGCCGGCCGGCGCCATTTTTAAATGCCGGCTTGTTCGAACCCCGTGCCGCGCGGCTACACGCGGCACGGGCTAGATAGTTCGAACTAGCAAGCCATTCCGCACTATCTGTTCGCCTCGTGGAACGAGGTGTACAGATAGTGCGGAATGGCTTGCTAGTTCGAACTATCTAGCCTGTGCCGCGTGTAGCCGCGCGGCATGGGGTTCGAACAAGCCGGCATTTAAAAATGGCGCCGGCCGGTTTATGCAAATGAAGCCCGGGAAATTCAAATCCCGGGCTTCATTTGCAAGTGCGGTATGCCTACATTACCCTGCTAGTTCGAACTAGCAGGGTAGTGTAGACGTACCCTATGCTATTATTTAGGCAAAAAGTCTGTCCATGCAGATATCCTGATTACGGAAAGAATGCACTGATAATTACCCCCCCCCCCCCCACACACACACATACACACACACACACACACAAATCCACAGCAGGAGAGCAGCATACTACACTAAGAATGAAATCCTGCTTCTATTGAAATATATAAAAGTCCTGTCATTGATTTCAATAAAGCCTCTTATGAGTGTGCTAGTGTTAAGGTTTGGTGCCTAAACTTACTATCACAAGGGAATATTCTGTTGGGGAGCATGGCAATCCATCCAGTCCATATGCTATGCTGTATACTAGAGCAAACACCAGCTAAAACCATGCTTTTCCTTTCAAATAAACAAATTCTGCCTACCGGTACATTCCCCCACAGCCTTCTTTGAGTGATTTTACTTTACAATAGTATTATGGAACCCGGATCACTCATGCAGCTGATACCAATTGCTAAGGGCAGTGTTTTCCCATAAATTGGCAGCTAGAAAGAAGCTTAAGCACATTTTAGCATGAGGTACCACAATTTTCAGATGGCAACAAACCTAAGAAATCAGACTTTGAGACTTCTCCTAGCCGGTCAACATCTTTCTCTTTACAGGCTTTCAGTATTTCTCTCCAGGAATGCTGAATGATCTTTCTTATTTTATTTTCTATTGGTTCGCAGTTCAGTAAAGGTGGAGACCATGCCACTGCAGTATGAGGGCGGCTGGACACTGGAGTCTAAAGTAACAGGCAAATTTAAGATTTACATAGACAAAACATTAAAAGAAATCCCAGCTCTACTGCTCCCAAACTTTATCATACCTTCCTGTTTGAAGCATCCCTATTTATGATCTGATTTATGTCAGCATTAGAGTAAAAATTCTTCTTCTTGGATGAACATGTTAAAATGACACCATGCATATTAGTATGCTGGAAATTGATCTACTTTGAAACTACCGAGTGTTTTTCTGTCTGTAATTTTCTTGACTCTGCTTAACTCATAGCTCAATTACGTATATTCCCCCTTGAACCTATTGTTCCGTAAGTGGCAGATATATTTGTTTTAACAAGATGTCATTTGATGTCAATCTCACAATAAATAGATCAATGCACAAATTCTTGGAATGGGACAATTTAAAGCAAGTATACTAATTTACCTACTGTAAATTTAAAAAAAGAACCTTATAATTGGGCTTGCAAGCATTTGATTTTTATCAGCAAATGTCAGTAAACAACAATTTCACTGTATACTCATAACCCAACAAAAAATATTTTCATTCATGATAACTGAAATGTACAGACTGGCAAAGTAAGAGAAATGCTGTTTGAGAATTTAATAGCGTTTGATATAAGGATATTTATGCAGTATATTTTGACATGTGGTGTTGACAATTTGTGTTTTAATGGTTAGAAAACTAATTTTTTAAATTTCAATATCTACTGTCATTAAATAATTGCTGTCTGACCCCCTTTACCTTTGCAAGTTCCCCCTATAATTTCCCTCTACTGTGAAAGTCTAAATCAATAGATGTAAAAAATGCTTAAAAATAAATATCAATCTGTCGAAATTATATTAAAAATGAATTATGCCAAGCATGCCTATAATATGGCCATATATTCCCCTCCCCTTAGGCAGCATGGAGAGGAACAGTAAAGCCCCATTCCAACAGAGAAGGATTGGGTGCAAAGTATATTCCCTGTACATTCTCCACTTCAGGGATCACTCCACTTTCCCTTCAGTGATCACAACAGGGGAGCTCTCCTCTACAGCAGAAGAGGGTGTGACCAGAAGGGAAACAGTTGTTCTTTGCAATAGATGTGTAACTCAGTAGAATTTATCATTCTGAGAACAAGGAGCGATTAAGCATGGGCTTGTGAGCCCTCAGCCTTGGGCAGCGTGGCGTGAGCTCCACTGACATTTGTGAAGGGAGACAGATTCTAATGTAATATTCACAGGGTCTTTCCCATGTATTCTTGCAGATCTCAGGCTTACATCATAAATCTTGGCTATGATCCCCACATCCCACTTACACATGGCCACCGGGGTACTTCTAGGATGATGAGCAATGATGACATAGACCTGGGGCTGTTCAACAGATGTGCATTTTTGGGCAGGGGAACCTGTGTTCCTATGATCTTTCTAGGTCCAGATCCAACTTCCACTAAAGTTAATGAGAAATGTTCCATTGACTTCAGTGAGAATTGGATCAATCCCTTAGGCATAAAGGAGGAATGTGTTAGGCCTTTCCATTGCAAGAACTTACAATAATCAAGTTCTCAGCAGGTCAATGCTTTTAGACCTACCAAACATGGGAAGTCCTTTGCAGCTTTAATCTGTTCAATTGGCTACTGCTTTTTGAACAACCTTTTTTGGATCGGGGGCTGCTGAAAGACCCTCCCCACATTCCACTCACACACCAGAACCTTGGGGGGTGTCTAAAAATAAGGAGTTCAATGTGTGGTGGGGGCTGCTGGGAAGTAGGCTGGGGTAGGGGGGTTGGGTGGGAGGTAGGGTGCAGGAGCAGGCTGGGGAGGATCTGGGTGGGAATGGGGTGCAGGAGCGAAGTAGGATGTGGGGTCTAAGAGATGGGGGGGGCACTTATCAGCACAGCTCCCCAGGGACGCACATGGCTCCCTGTCCCTTGCCACTCCCAGGCACTGCCCCCCTGTTGCTCCTATTGACTGTGATTAAGGCCAATCAGAGCAGCTGGGGAAAATCCTCTAGGCAGCACTTTGCTGTGCTGCAGTTTCCCTAGCCAGGGAGGAGAGGGACTAAGAGGGGAAGCAGCAGCATATGGAGCCATTTCCTCCCACTGTCAGGCAGTCTGTGGGCTAGATCTGGCCCTGGCTTGTCTGACTCCAGCCCACGAGGCTCGGGGTTACTCCCCTCTTCCCACAGAGGGGAGCTGGCACCATATGTTCCCCACCCGACTTACGCCAACTTAGGATCAAGTCCATTTTTTATCACCCCAAATCCTCTGCAAAGTGCCAAAGCTTCTTATCAACAAACATTTGGGTCTGATTTGATGCTCAATGAAGTCAATGGGAATATTTTCATTTACTTCTATTGGCATTGGATCAGGCCTCTAATAAATATGAAAACCCAGGAAAGTCCTTAAATAATCAAACACCTACTTTCACTTGAACTGAAGGAGAAGCTGCTGTCTTGGGACGTGAAGGCTGAGAAGGTAACCGTGACCCAGGCTCAGCAGGAGTAGCAGGTTTGGAGGGGCAAGCAGCACTGTTCATAGCCTGAGTATCTGATGGCATTGTTACTGCTTCGCAGTTGAATTTCTTCAAAAAATCACAGTACTTCAGTCTTCCATCAGCATCAACAGACACTGTATTCCAGAGGTCTTCAAACTAATGGAGAAGCAAACGATCCATTTTTGTAAATGCTAGTTGGAAAAATATTTTCTGTACTAAGACTGTTACAGAATATGTTGAAAGGAAAATGACTTGGAATGAAAGGAATCCTAGGGCCCAGTTTAATAAAAAAAATTACCACTTCTCTGCAGAAGGCTGTGTAAGTCTGAGAAAACAATGAAAAAGGGATTTCTCTAGGACATTTTTTAATTGAACAGGGCCCTAAGTGCACTGTTTAAGACCATTAAACCTTGTGATTAGATACAGCGACTGAGCTACAGTATATAAGGACACTTTAACAGAAAATGTAAATCAAATGCATGGTGCACCTGCATCCTGTCTTAAGTACCATGAGGCAAGTTTCTCATTCTATCAGGTGCATCTAAATTCTACTAACATCTCAACAGGCAGTTCAGATTTTTCAGTTATTGTATTTGCATCAACAATTTTATTTCACCCTGAGGGCAACAATGTCTCATCACAAAACTTAAATGAATGCCGTAGGAAAATTTTACAGTCTTTTACAGCCTATATAGTTAAAATATAGTGTCACTAACTGCATCAGTATACTACACAGTAATATTTCAGAAGAGATGGGGCCAGATTCTAGTACCCTTATCATAGGTGTTGGAACTAAAAGTGCTCTTGCACCCTCTAAGTTGAAGTCCCTTCCATTATATACAGGATTTACGATTTAGTTCAGTGGCTCTCAGCACACCCTTTATACCAGCACCCTGACCCTTATTTTTTATGCTGCGTAACACCTCACTACGTGAATGGTCCCACTAAGTACACTGGGCATAGGCATGGCAGCCTTAGGATTTTTCCCTAGCAGCATCCACCGGGTTGACTTAGATACCCACTGGATTTGCACCTTCATGCTCAACCCGAGAGCCCTGCCAGCCCTCCACCCTTCAATTCCTTCCTGCCAGCTATTCCAACAGAGGTGTAGGTGGATGGGTACAGGAATGGGCATGAACAACACATCTCGAAGAACACCGGTTACGAGAAGGTAACTATTTTTTCTTCTTTGAGTGCCGCTCATGTCAATTTCAATTGGGTGATTCTCTAGCCTAAGTTTAGGAGACGGAATCTAAATGTCCACCGATTGGAGCACCGCTCTACCAGACACTGCCTCATTTCAGGCCTGCTGGGTAATTGCGTAGTGTGAACAGAAAGAACAGTTACTTACTCTTCATAACTGTTGTTCTTCCAGGTGGGCTGCTCATATCCATTCCAATATATGTGTGTGTGTGTGTGTGCTGCATGCATGATCTTCGGAAGACTTTTTCCTTAGCAGCACCCATTGGGTCAGTTGTAGCGCCCTCTTGGTGACACCTCGCGGTGTCAAATATATACCCCTGCCGTCTCAACTCCTGCTTTAGTTCTTTCTTGCTGGAACAATCTGACAAAAGGGAGGCGGATGGGTCTGGACATGAGCAACGCATTTTAAAGAACAGTTACAAAAGGAAAGTAACCATTCTTTCTTCTAGAATGAGAGATTGCTCATGTGCATTCCAATATGTGATTTACCAGTGGTTTGTACAGAGGAGGGGTTGGACCTCAACTCATTGCTGAGGGCAGTACTGCTCTACCGAATGCTGCATCATCCTGGGACTGCTGAGTGAGGAAATAATCAGCCATGATGGTGTGCGCTGAGGATGCGCTGAGGTGTGAACTGCCCTGAAGTTGTCCTGAATTGGGACTATTGCTAGAAAGGTCGCCACTGAGGCTTGCTTCGGAATGGAATGTGCTGTGGTAGATGGGGCCAGCACCTTGGCCAAGTCACAGCACAGCTTGTGACACATAGTCACCCAGGACAACAGGCACAGTGATGTAATCGGGAGGCCCTTCATGCATTCCGGGGAGACAAAGAGCTGCATTGACCAGTGGAACAGTTTAGTGCACTCAATGTAGAAGGCAAGGGCATGCCGTACATCCAGGGAGTGTGGCTCCCTATCCCTGTCTTGTGGTTTAGAGAAGAAAACAGGGAGAAAAACATCCTGATTAGCGTGGAAAGGTGACACAACCTTTGGCAGGAACGCATGATGGGGCCTTTGCTGCACCTTATTCTTATAAAAACCTTTTACTGAGGCTCAGATGCCACCGACCATTTGGCAGAAGTAATAGCTACCAGGAAGGCCACTTTGTAGAGAGGTAGGGTAGACAGCAAGTAGCTAGGGGCTCAAATGGGGAGGAGGGGCATGAGCTGGGAGAGTACCAAATTCATATCCCAATGACAGTAATGGCTGCCTCACCTATGGGTAGAGCTGATCTAGACCCTTAAGGAAACGGCTGACCACTGGGTTCCCAAAGGGGGACTCCATCCCCAAACCTGGGTGGAAAGCTGAGATAGCTACAAGGTGTACTTTAAGGCTGTGTCTAGACTACATGCCTCTGTCGTCAGAGGCATGTAGATTAGACACATAGGCAAAGGCAAATGAAGCTGCGATTTAAATGATCGCAGCTTCATTTAAATTTACATGGCTGCCGTGCTGAGCCGACAAACAGCTGATCAGCTGTTTGTCCGCTCAGTGCGCTAGTCTGGACGCTCCCCTGCTGACATCAAAGCCCTTTGTCGGCAGCCCCATTATCCCTCGTGGGATGAGGTTTACCGGGGCTGCCGACAAAGGGCTTTGATGTCGGCAGGGGAGCATCCAGACTAGCGCGCTGAGCGGACAAACAGCTGATCAGCTGTTTGTCAGCTCAGCGCAGCAGCCATGTAAATTTAAATGAAGCCGCGATCATTTAAATCGCGGCTTCATTTGCCTTTGCCAAAACAATAAATCTACATGGCTCCGTCGACGGAGCCATGTAGTTTAGAAGTACCCTAATAAACACGACCACCAAACCCTGGTGTTTCAGGAGAAGGAGGAGGAGGTAGTCCAGAAGCTGGGGAACCGTGGCCTGCTGGGGGTTGGCACCCTTATTGAGGCATCACATGGAGAATCTCTTCCATTTGGCGAGACAAGCAGCCCTAATGGAGGACTTGTGGCTGCTCAGTAAGACTTCCCTGACCAAATTCAAGCACTGGAATTTCAAGTGGTTTAGCCATGGAGCTTCCATGCCGCGAGATGGAGTGACTCCAGATTTCGGTGGCACATCTGGCCAAACTCCTGCGTCAATAGGTCAGGAACCAGAGGGAGCATTGTGGGATTACTCACCAACAAGGACAGCAGCAGCGAACCAGTGTTGCCTAGGCCACACTACTGCTATCGGTATCACCGTAGCTTTGTCCTGTCAAATCTTGAGAAGGAGCCTGGGTATTAACAGCACTGGGAAGAAGGTGTACAGGTACTGCTCTCTCCACGACAAGTGTAAAACATCTGACCAAGACCCCAACCTGTGGCCCTAAAAGGAGCAGAGCCACAGGTGTTTCAGAGGATTGAGAACAGGTCTACCTGGGGATGATCTCACTCTCGGAAAATGGAGAAAGCCACATCTGTCTTGAGGGATCACTTGTGAGGTCATGGGGCTGAAAAGACCAGTGGAGGTGATCCGTGTGTCTGGAAAGTTCACAGCCTAGAGGTAAAAGTCATGAGCAATGCATAGGACCCACAGAGAGATGGCCTCCTGACAGAAGGAAGGGGAGCGAACACCACCCTGTTGATTGACATAAAACATTGCTGGGGCGCTGTCCATTATCACCAAGGCACACTTGCCCTGCAGGTAGGCCAGGAACATTTGGCAAGCCAGCCAGACCACCCTGAGTTCCCAGACATTGATATGCAACATCATTTCCGTGAAAGAACAAAGGCCTTGTGTCCGTAAATAGGTTAAGCGTGACCCCCACGCCATGTCAAGGTGTCTGTCACCAGGGTGATCTCTGGCCCACGAACAAGACTCCCACACATACACTCTGGGGCTACATCCACCAGCTGAGGCATTGCAGGGTTGCCGGCGGTACTGTGACCACATAGTCAAGAAGGTCCCTGCAGGGCAAGAACACCAATGCCAGCCATGCTTGGCGGGGACGGAGATGTAGATGGGTATGGTGCAGGACATAGTTGCAGGATGCCATGTATTCAAGAAGCCTCATGCAATTGCACCCCATCATGGTGAAGTACTGCTGTAGTGTGGAGATGAGGCCTGCTGAGGTCTGGAACCAAGACTGCAGCAGGGAAGCTGCCATCAGAGAAGAATCGAAAAGGGCCTCAGTGAACTCTGTTCTTTGTGAGGGAATGAGTGTGGATTTCAGCATATTGAGGATCGGGCCCAAGCAGGAGAATGTGGTCTTGGCCAGTTCCAAGTGCCTGAGCATCTGCTCCCGTGACCTGCCTTTGAACAGCCAGTCGTCCAGTTCTAGGAGACTGAACCCAGTTTCTGCACAGGAATTTGGCCACCACCTCCATGCACTTTGTAAACACCCAAGGTGCTGTGGCCAGGTCAAAGGGCAGCACCGTGAACTGGTAATGCCGGTCTGCTACCATAAAAAGGAGGAAATGGCTATGGGTCGGAATAACAGAGATATGAAAATTCACATCCTTGAGATCGAGGGTGGCATACCCGTCCGCTGGCTCCAGCGAGGCCAACGAGACCATATGAAAGCTCAAGTTTCGCATGAACACGTTCAGGTTTCTGAGATCCAGTATGGGATACAAGACCCCATTTAAGCCTTTGGGATATGGAAGTACAGGGAGTAAAACCTCTTGCCTCTGAACTCCTGCAGGACCTCCTTTATCGCCCCCATAGCGAGGAGTGACCTCACCTCCAGGATAAGGAATTGCTAATGAAAGGGTTCCCTGAAGAGGGAAGGGTAAGGGGGGGCAGGAGGAGGTGAGGGTACACAATTGGATGGAATATCCCACTCCCACCATGCTCCGGTAATCTGGGCTTAAGCATGGTGGAAGTGGAACAGATGGTTCCCAAAGGGAGGAGACGCTTCTGGGAAAGCTTGTCACCAGGGTGATCTCTGGCCGCGGGTCCCCAAACGAGACTCCCACGCACACTATATGGGTCTATATCCACCCGTCGAGGGATTACAGGGTTACCGGCGGCACTGTGGCCACACAGTCAAGAAGGTCCCTGGAGGGCATGAACACCAGTGCCAGCCATGCTTGAAGCTGTGGAGATATAGGTGGGCACACCCTCAAAAGTTAGGCTTGGGCTCCAGCACTTGCTTGGAGAGGCCTTGCCCTGGGTAGAAGAAGAATGATGGGGCCTCCTCCTGTTATTGCGGCAGCCGCTCTAGCTCCTCTGATCCTGTCTAGAGGACCCAGGATAAAACCGGGACAGTTGATGTGGCCTAAACTGGTGATTCTGAGGAGGCAGGGTGTGAATACCCAAGGACTTCAGCATAACGCTGGAGTCCTTAAGGCTGTGCAGACAGAAGTCTGTCTTTTTCAGCAAACAGGCAGGTCTTGAATCATGCCCTGCACCTCCGCTGGGAGACCAGACACTTGCAGTCATGAGTTACGTTTCATCACTATGACCGCGGCCATTGTACACGCTGCCAAGTCTACAGAATCCAAGGATTAGTGACCATGTGACCTTCTCTTCTCGGACCTGCTGAGTATCCGAGAGGAGAAGCTCCAGCAGTTTGGAGAGGGTATTGCAGGAGTTAAACGCATACTGAATGATTAGTACCTGCTGGTTCAAGACTCGCAGTTGAAACCCCCCAGGCAAAGAGACCTCATGTCCGAATAGGTCTGGCATTCTGATGTCCTTATTTTTCAGGGTTAGATGAGGCTTTCCCTGACACTCCTGATGGTTAACCACATCCACCACCAATGAGCCTGGCTAGGGTGAGTATACAGGTGCTCATGCCCCCTCTGTGGCACAAGTAGCACCTCTCCACCCCCTTGGCCATGAGTGCAATGGAGGCTGGGATCTGCCAGAGCAGCTTAGTGGTCCTCTGGATTGACCTGATCAGAGGCAGGGCTACCCTTGCAAAAGAATGTCCATGATAGGGTCAGACTCTTTGGCTACCTTCTCTACTGGAAGACTGAGCCCTTGGGCCATTTGTCTAAACAGGTCATGATGGACTGTAGAGCGCATAGAGGGTGGTCCCTGTCACGGCTACATCAGTGATGAGATTGAAAATCACCTCCACTTGGCTAGGTATCTAGCCCTTGTGGAAAGTTTCCTGCTTCCAAGGTCTTTTGTGACTGGGTCCGAATAAGCAAGTTCACCTGGGTTCACCCATGGAGTGCCTATGCTGTGAGGTGCAATGACAGGAGGCTCAGGTGTTGGAGGTGGCCACGATCCGGAGATAGCAACTCTGGGAAGAGTGGCAAGGTGACTGGCGTTTCCATGGACATTAAGAGGAGAGATGAGTACCAGTGCTGATGGGCCCAGGCTGGATCTTTAGGCTTCCACGCTTTGAAGAGCACCTTGTGAATGAGAGGAATGGGCAAGAATATGAACAAGAGGTAGCGCTCTCTGGATAGGAGTAATGTGGCTGTGATGGAGTCCGGACTGTGAAGGAGCAAAATCACTCGCACTTGCTGCTGCATTGCATGGCAAACAGAGCTATCTGGGAAAACCCCCACTCTCAGAAAATGAAGCTCTCAGCATCTGGGCGCAGGGCTCACTTGTGGCTATGGAATCACCTGCTGAGATGGCCTGCCAACTTGTTCTGTACTCCGGGAAGGTCAATGCTTCCAGGTGTATCAAATGAGCTATACAAAAGTCCCACAGCATGAGGGCTTCCTGGGAAAGAGGAGAGGAATGTATACCCCTGGTTTTTTATATAAAACATTGTGGTGGCTTGCCCCACAGATAGTGTGCAAGCTCACTTCCCCGTTCAGGAAATTGGGCTGAATAGTGCAGCCAACCACATTCCTTGCCTGGAAGCGTGGGCACAGAAGAGTGCCTTCATCAGCTTCAGGTGCCACCAACACCTGAAATTCTCCAGAGTGTGTAAATTAGAATCAGACCCAAATCTGCTATGGATGGCAGAGTTTTGTCATCTGCTTATTGAGCTGTTTTAGCTGTATAACGGCTCTCACTCCTCCTTGACTTCTTTTTCAGTCTAAAGATTATGGAATCCAGCCCCGAGGACTGAAGAGGGGAGGCTTTTGGCTCTAAAAAGAGAAAGTGAGATACTTCCTACCTTGATACTGGGTAGTCCCCATTTCCCCTCTTAACATTATTTGGCTGTTGTGTTGAGTGTTTCACTTGGAATGAAGAAGTGTTTTGGGCTTTCTCTCAGGACTTTCCTCTGGGGGTTGATATTTCGGGCTTATCTCCTGAGTCATATTAACTTTCTATCTTTCTAGTTTTTTTAAATCAAAACAGTGTCCGAACAGAGCCAAATGTCTCACTGATGGCTAAGTATTACACTCAAACTATTACTTTTCCTCATTTAAACTTGATATTACAAGTTAGTCGACAGAATGTTTTATGAAAACCCATGTTGATTGGTATTAATTATATATAACTGAAGTAACCCAAGATCGTTCAGCTTTCTTCCCTCCCCATCCCACACACATTATAGATAAATACATGAGGAGTCAGTTACCCTGTTTTTCATTGTGATTTGGAGGTCTGTAGCAGACACCAAACTCACACTCCATCTTTTGCTTTATTTGTAGGACTCTGATGTGTAAGCAGTTAGGACAATTACTTCTGAGTTACCAGAAACTCGGGAACAGGTAATGCCATTATTTACATAGAAAGCCATTCTTCCCCCAACCCTATTTTGCCCACCCAATCCTTCCTAAATAGGTTGATTTTAACGTTCCGATCATCTACATCATCCCACTAGACTCCAAGAGTATCAACAAGATCAAATGTATGCCACAGGGCCACAGTCTCAGACACATTTTGGAGTCTATCTGTGACATGGAAATCCATGGATATATCTGGCCTGAACAAAGTACAGTAGTTGGACATTTTGTAGAAAGCAGTGATGAATTCTTTATAGTTAAGAGGATCCACATTTTTCAGGTTGCTGCATCACAACATGGCTACTCTTGTGAAGCAGGGAAGGTTGGACAGCAGCTGAGCAAAATATGAAATCTCTGCTTAAGCCGCCTTCTATTTTTCTATCCACCCTGCCTTTGGGGCAGCAATCCCATTATGACAGAATAACCATAACTCCAGCCAATGAAGCTGCAGCACTATCCATTTTGGGTTTAACAGACACAGAACTTGGGGGGGAGAGGGCTGGATTCCATTGTCTCAGCACTGCAGGCTAATCAGAGTTATTCTTGCCAAATTCTAGCTGCAGTCAGGGCATAAAAAAGCTCCATTGAGGCTGCAGCTGATCCAGTGGGAGCTTTAGAAACATAGCTGAGCAGTGGAGTAGATTTCTAGAGAGAAGCCCCAAACCACTGTCACTTCCTTTGCCCCAGGAGGATGAGAGACCAAACAGCTGCTGAGAGAGAAGATTAGTTGCTTAGCAACCTGCCTGCAACTAACTCTTACACCTGCCTTTGTTTTTATTTATTATTTGTGTTATCATAATGCCTAAGAGCCCCAGTCATGGCTCAGGATCCTGTTGTGCTAAGCAACAAACATAGAACAAAAGGACAGTCCCTGTCCCAAAGAGTTTACAATCTGAAGTATAAGACAAGAGACAAATAGGAGGATACAGACAGATCAACAATACAAAAAAGCCCACAATCAGTCTGAAAGAAGAAGGAACAGAAAACTGCATGTACCTCCTGCATAACAGCAGTATAAAGCACACCAGTCTCAATTTCAGAGGAGGAACCAAGGGCACTCCAACCAAAACGAATCCAGAGCAAAACCGCACACTACACCCTCCTAGTGTGTAACTTTTGTTTGCCTTTTCCCCTGATTTCTAGTTTTCCCCCTGCTTTGAATACACGGAAACCAAAGTCACCAGCTTTCTGAAATTGGTGAAGCTTCCTCTGAAAGCTCAGTAAGGCTGCATTTAGACTGGCAAGATTTTGCGCAAAATCTTGCCGCCTTCTAGACTGGCTGCAAATATTTGCGCAAGATCACTGACTTTGTACTGTACAAAATCTATGGTTCTTGCGCAAATACTCCGACGCCCCCGCTCAGGGATAAGTATTCTTGCACAAGAGGGCCAGTGTAGACAGACAAGTTGATTTTTTGCGCAAGAAAGCCCGATGACTAAAATGACCATCGGAGCTTTCTTGTGCAAGAGAGCATCTACACTGGCACGGATGCTTTTATATAAAAGCATCGTGACAGTATAGACGCTCTCTTGTGCAAATACTTTTAACGGAAAAACTTTTCCATTAAAAGTATTTGCACAAAATCGTGCCAGTCTAGATGCAGCCTAAGGGTGTGTCTAAACAGCAAAGTTATTTTGGAATAATGGCTGTTATTCTGAAATAACTATGCGAGCGTCTACACAGAAATTCCATTATTTTGAAATTATTTCGAAATAACTGACAGCTTATTCCGGCTTCTGTTAACCTCATTCTACGAGAAATAACGCCTATTTCAAAATAGCTATTGCGTGTGTAGATGCTCCACTGCTGCTATTTCAAAATAGCCCCTCCCCAGGGCCATTCTAAGTTATTCCTCCTGGGGCTCTAAATCGAGATAGCATGCCTACATTAGGAAAACCTGCCTCCGACTAATTATGAGGCTTCCCTGCAGTGTAGACGTACTATTTCAAAATAAGCTATTTCAGAACAACTATTCTGGAATAGCTTATTCCGAAATAACTGCAGTGTAAACGTAGCCTCAGACAATAAAGTTATTAATACAAGTAAACGACAGAAGACAACTATGAAGATGCCAATAAAGAAAATAAAGGACTCCTTGGGAACTACTGCCAGTCAGCATGGATGGATTTGCTGACACGGTTCCCTCTAGAAGCATTATGGACAGCTGATCTCCTAGCCAGATTACAAAAGTAATCTGACTTTCTTGAGTCATTTTCAAGAATGAGAAATACGGTTATTCAATACATGTGATTAGTAGGAACTTGAAAAGTGCAAGGATTTCAGTTGTCGGCACGGCAGACAATTAGACTTGAGAAGTCCTTGGCTCAGGGGGATGTAAAGACTATTACTGAATCCAGATACTGCACAGCACACAAGGGTGGAGGACTTCTTGCATCCTCTCACCATCTTGTGCACCAGTGTACGGCCCAGACCTAATAAAGTCCTTTGAATAAAACACTTAAAGCCAGATCCTTAGCTAGTCTAAGGTGATATACCTCCAGGTTACGTCTACACTGGCATGAATTTCCGAAAATGCTTTTAACGGAAAAGTTTTCCGTTAAAAACATTTTCGGAAAAGCGCGTCTAGATTGGCAGGATGCTTTTCCGCAAAAGCACTTTTTGTGGAAGAGCGTCCATGGCCAATCTAGACGCAGTTTTCCGCAAAAAAGCCCCGATCGCCTTTTTCATGATCGGGGCTTTTTTGCAGAAAACAGTACTGTGCTGTCTACACTGGCCCTTTTGCGCAAAAGTCTTTTGGAAAAAGACTTTTGCCCAAACGGGAGCAGCATAGTTTTTCTGGAAAATCACTGATGATTTTACATGAGATCGTCAGTGCTTTTCCGGAAATTCAAGCGGCCAGTGTAGACAGCTGGTAAGTTTTTCCGGAAAAGCAGATGATTTTCCGGAAAAACTTGGCAGTCTAGACACAGCCCCAATGAATTAACTGGAGCTATGCCCATTTACACCAGCTGAGAATCTGACCATTAGAGAAAACCTGATCTGATTTCCACCCTGGCTTGCAGGGTCTGCCACCCAGAAAGACCTAAAAATTGTCCGCAAAATCAGAAAACAGATGAGGAACTCGTTTTCCTCACATGTAAGAGGATGTAACTTTCACTAAGTTAATAGGGGTTGTGATCATATGTTTTAGGGCAAAACTGGACATGAGACCAAGTTCTGCTTTCAGCTACATGCGGTAATCTGCACTGTGTATCTGAAAACCGAATTTAACCAAAACCATGAGGATCCAGTTGAGACATCGGAGATGAATGGTCATGCAACAAAGAGAGAGAGAATCCTCATCAGGACTGTATGATATAGGTCTAAAAGTGTGCCTAAGGATTTCTGCAATTGAAATGTGAATTTATTGTGCTGGCACCCTAGAGTAGGTATGCACTATGTACTGCCTACCTTTAGGGAGCATGCAATTATTGTAGTTTACACACATATTCAGATAATATTGAAAAAGCAATCCCTCAAAATTACATTATGGAATAATGTTCTCCAATCCTTTTTGTTTTGCTCCAAAGATATCAGGCTACTTGTATATATGCATTAGCATGTATATATACTCTCCAAAACCCTATGCCAATTTAATTAGTTATAAATTTAAATAATATTTTTTCTTACTTGTCCGTCTGTCAGAAGCAGAAAGTAACGGTTGCAAATACCCCGGAAGTCCTCTTTTGATACTGTATTAACTTTTTCGCAATCAGTATCTTTAAATTCTTGTGTAATGGTGTTAAAGCGAGCAGTCACTACTTCTTGTATTCGTGTAAGGATCTCTTTCTTTGACAGCTCCTGAGAACTTTTAGGCTGAGCGACTTTCTGTCCTTCCTCCGTCTAGACAAAACATACACACAGAATGAGTGATGAATTTGCAGAACTAAATTATAAATCATGGTGTGGCCTTCAGCCAGCCATAGAGGGAAAGTGTATGAAGAAGGCTGCCTTGTAGTTCAATCTATTTCAAGGAATGCTGGTATATACCATGAAGGAGAAAACAGGTCATGTTACTATTGAAAAGAAAAAAATCTACATTGACATGATGCAAAGGGTGAAACTTAAGCCAATAAAAGCAAAGAAATTCAAAGTTGGGTTTTACAGAGGTCTAAAAAGGTATGAGCTTAAAGTAGCATTTTCCTCAATGTTTGATGGAGGTGCCATGGGGGATAAACTACAACACCCTCTGTTACGAATACTAAACATTCTTGATAATACTTTATCTTGAAAAAGTAATCTTTAAACTTGAAACCACGTTTGTTGTAAAAATATAGCCAAAAGAAAAAATGGCATATTGCAAAATAACCATAGATAAAGTTTCCATCTTGTATTTATCTTTGTGTTTATTGTGGTATGCTTTTATCATGAATCAGAGCCTCAGTTAATGGAGCTATACTGGTTGACACCAGCAGAGGACTGTCCCGCCTCGTAATCAATGATAAAATACAAGCATGAAATCTTTTAAACATAGTCCTAAAATCAAAATTTGCTATCAAATGAGCTGGAAATGCTAAGCACTAATACACCAGCTTTTTCCTTCAGTTACAAGGGTAGACAGCTAACTAACCTGTTTTCACACATACTATTGAAAAGTAATCTTCCCACAAAATAACAGAATAATACATTTTGTTGTAGTAATCAACAGACCAATCTTGATCCCAGTTGTCACGGATCACTAGGGCACAAAAGATCATCAGACTGTGTAAACTGTCTGTACAATGGGATGCTCGAAGCTAGTAGAAGTTTGCTCAGTGTACAAAATTCATTGTCTCAGTAGTTAGGATATAAAGACACTATTTGACCCATACAGCTCCTCTAAACTTCCCCCCAGATTAGGAAAGGCAGTGAAGAACCCATGAACTTCTAGATGTCACAGAGGCATTGTGCATGGTCATGAGCTTCCCAGCATCTGACTGACATATGAGACAATCATGTGGAACATATTTCGGAATCTAGGAAAGAATTTGGCAGCCATGTAAGTAATTCATGGGTGCCCCAGAAGAGTGCTTCCTTCTTAGGATTTTCTGTGCCTGCAGAATCCACGCAGTCTGCAGAGCTCCTGGGTCCAGGGTTGGGCTCTGAAATCCTAGCGGAGGTCCATGAAACAAACTGCAATTAATACTGGAAAGTCAGTATAAAATAGAAGTTGTTTCTATCTAGCACTGATCCAAAAGCTTATTATTGATACTGAACAGTTGTTCTCTGAGGCAGATTAATAGTTGTTATCCCCTTTTTATAAAAGTAGATAAACTCAGTTACAGAAAAGATAAGACTGACTGAAATCACACATCAAGTTACTGGAAGTGCTAGGAAAAATCCCAGAACTCCTGACTCCCAGTCCAATTAATTTTTTAAGCACTGGACCACAGCTCCATTGTATAAAGCTTTTAGAGGTGTTCAATGTGGGACAATGAGGTGTACATTGTGGATTGTCAGAGCTGGTGCATTAAGTTGTAACTTTTTCAAATTTTCCAGTTGTAAGCATGAGTTTTGCAAACAGATCTAGTAACCCTCTTTTTTATTGCTGTTATTCTAATTTTCCTTAATATTAAGATGGATCAATTAATCCTATGTACAACAAAATTACATGAAAGTTCTTGAAAATAAATATGGAAAGCTAGCCCTCTAAAATGTGTTATTCTCTGAAACACTCCCAAGCAATTTGTACTAATGTCTTTTTACCTTATTATAATCATTAACAACAGAAGTGCAATGCCTTTTGGTATTCAGAAAGACCTATGCTACGTCTAGACTGCAGGCTTTTTACGCAAGAAGCTTTTGTCGGAAGAGATCTTCCACAAAAACTTCTTGTGCAAGAGTGCATCCACACTGCAAAAGCGCATTGAAAAAGTGATGTGCTTTTGCAAGAGTGTCTAGACCAGTGTTTCTTAAACTTTTTAAGACGGAGAAACACCAAACAATAATTTTTTTTTATGAGGTACACCAAGAACTTTTTGTTGAGCAATAAATAAATAAATAAAATAGGGTTGGGGGAAAGTTATTGAGGGGGGAAAAAAGTCGCCTGTCCCTTTAAGGGTGGCCATTTTGAACTCTGTTCTTCTCCATGGCACACCTCCAACTCCCTCACAGCACACTGGTGTGCCACGGAACACAGTTTAAGAAACACTGGTCTAAACTGCTTGGATGCTCTCTCGCAAGTAAGCAGTGATTGCTATGTACAGAATAGCCACCAGGGCACTTGTGCTTTTTCCTCTTCCCTCTTCTTGTGCAAAAAGGCGTTCTTACTCATAGAATGAGGATTACCAATTGTGCAAAAACCCCTCTGATCGTTCGATTTACTTGCTCAAAAATGCACTCGAGGTGTGGACACTCTGCGAGTTTTTGCAGGAAAATGGCCATTTTTCCGCAAAAACTCTGTAGTGTAGACATAGCCCTAGAAACCTAGAAAGGAATTATGCATGTACAATGTCTGGCAGTCTTAATTCCTTAACAACAGCATGGACCCGATTCAGTGTCTGCATACACAATTCCTCTCTATTTATTCTCTTACTTTCTTGATTACAATTGAAAACTTCTATTTGCTGAAGATAGTGATGTCTTTTCTGATTCGGTGAGAGGTTCTTGTAGTTATGGAAGAAACATATTATCCTTTCCATTCAATTATAATGATCTTGTGAGAATTGACAAGGAAAGTAGAGTGCAAGACCAAAAGCCATCTGTTTCTTTTTTTGATATCTAGTATTACTTTGACGGGCAAAACTTGTACTTTTAAAGTTATGAATCTATAAAATAAAATACTATCATTTAAAATATTTTAAGAAATGTCCTTGCATTAAAAGCTGAAGTGTTTATAATAGGTTTTTATATGAGCAGTACTTGCTAGCATATTAGCTGTAGTAAAAATAATTACCATTTGTGTTATGAAACTGTTGCTTTCAAGAATTTAGAAATTACACTGTGTTGAAGTTTGGCATGTAAGCCTGAAAACTAAGTATTTCCTATTAAAATGATTCAATTATCTTAAATATAACTCCATATTTTGTAGTTGCTGAAATTGAATTTATAAAGAAGACGTAGCTTCACTTAAAATCTGACATTTGCTGCTGCTTTTTAGAGCTAAAATTTGAAGGTGTGAACAGGGTTTCAGTTGCATGGTTTTAATTAATTTTAACTTTTTGAAAATTTAACTCTTTGGCAGCTACGTTGACTTCCATATTTTGTTATTCATAAATTTAATAAATAACAAAGCACAACCGTTATTAACTCTGAAAACTTACTGCTCCAAATACACAGTGCTTGGTGGGTTTTATTAGTATACTGTATCTATAAGACAGAGTAGATTTTTGGCTTGCAGAACACTACTGATCCGAATAGCATTTTAGATAGAACTACATATATACCAAGGAATAACAGTGTGTCAGCTTTGAAAACAATACACTGAAAATGAAAGTTTGATGCATCTCATACACTTGTTTTGAACACAGATGCACTGACATCCACCTCACTGCCCACTCACCACCCACACTTTCCAGCTCAGCAATAGTTAGATGAAATATTATTACTATGGAAGATCAGATCAAAAAGAAACACAACCATTATACAAGAGACTTTTCAATAGGGAAAATAATTTACTATGGGCCCAATTCGGCCTCTGTTTCAGTAAATGGCTACAATCCCATTTTAAATTAATAAGATTTGCACAGTCAGCTGTGTGCCTAAGAATTGTTTTTAAATAAGAAGAACATATTAATAGGTTTGGGCTAATCACCTTTTACCGCATTCCTCACCTTCTGATGGAGGTGCTGCTGAACACCTCCCTCACCTGAGGTAAGAGAACCCCAAGTTCCTAACCAATTGAGTTATAAGATCAAGAACACATATTCCTGCTCATCCAGAAATATAATTTATGCTATCATGTGCCGAAAGTGTCCGTCTGCTATGTACATTGGAAAAACGTCTCAGACACTTCGCCAAAGAATCAATGCACACAAAACAGATATTAGACAGGATCACAAAGAAAAAACAGTTTATTGCCATTTCAACCAGAAAGGGCATTGTCTCAACCACTTGATTACCTGCATCCTGCTTCAAAGACCTTTTAATACCAGACTTGAAAGAGAATCCTCTGAACTGTCATTCATGCTTAAATTCGACACTTTACGCCTGAGTTTGAATAAAGAATCTAATTACCTTACCCATTACAAAGATAGTTTCCCCAATTATCATCTCTAATATCATTAGCTCATAGACATTTACCTTCCCCCCTCTCATCCCCCCTCTGTTCTGAAATTTGATTTGTCCTTTTCATATGTGTTCATTTTTTTTATTGTATCCTTTGGTATATATGGTTGTGCCAATTTTCTTCCACTATTTGATCTGAGGAAGTGGGTCTGGCCCACAAAAGCTCATCACCTAATAAACCATCTTGTTAGTCTTTAAAGTGCTACATAGTCCTGTTTTTTGCTTCACCCAAGTTCCTAAGGTTGGCAGGTATCTGGTTTTCGTCTGGTATTTGTGGAATTTGTCTGGTAAAAAAAATACCCAAAAATACTGGACATGTAAAATGTCTGGTATTTTCTGTTTTTCTCGGATGGTAGGCTGGTGGGCACATTCTTCCCCCGGCAGAGATTTAAAGGGTGCAGTAACCTTTTTTTTTTTTTTTTTTTTTTTGCGCTCAACCAATTTTTTTCCCTGCCATGTTCATTTTTTTTAAAAGTATCTGGCAACCCTACAAGTTCTTCTAACTTTAACTAAAGTAACTAAGGAGTTAAATAACAAACAGTGTTAGTCAAACTCTGCTCTTAATACAAAACAATCAATTTTCAAAGCATTTACTGTAGCCCAGATCATGTCACAATGATCTACACCTGTAAAAGGAGGGGGATCAGCTACCTCCCCTGTGCATTTTAACCACTAAGGCCTAAATGGAAGTTCAGGATAAGAATGTGAGGAAGTGTTGGGCAGGTAGGGAGCAAAGTTGTAGGTAAGTGGAAGATGTGCTTTGCCTCACTTAGCAGCTAGTAGAAATGCTACAGGATACTGAATGCTACTGGATTCAACCCTTGAATCTCAGGGCTCCCTCCACTGCAGCATTGGGAAGCCCGTGCTGGCACTCAAACACCCTCTGCTGTTCAACTGTGGGGCTGGAGCACACAAAATCTACTATCCTGCCCTCCCCCCCCCCAGGCTCTGGTGTGTGAGCAGAATGTGGAAAGCATCTTTCTATTTAGTCAGAGGCCATGTCAGTGAGGGTTTGGGTTTTTTTTGTGCTTTTCACTTGTGTGTGGCCCCCGACTGATTTTCCTGTGGGTCAGCGGCCCTCAACCCAAAAAAATTCCCCATCTCTGCTTTAAAGAGATCTGGGGTATGGAGGCTGCCACAGTGAAGATAAACCTTGCAAATGCTCCAATGTTGCGAGGAAGCCCCAGAGCTAAATACAGCATTAGCCTCTGGGGGGTGTCAGGAAAGAATTCTGTCTTTCTAAGCAGAAAGGCCCTTTGAACAAGAGCTATTGTCTAGCACTTTGCACAGAGGTCAAGGTCATTTGATCACAAAGCGATATCAGAAACAACATGATAAAATAGATGGTTCTCAAATCTCATACATTTGTGTTTATGTATGCATAGGATTAATATAGCTGTTTTACCACTCCATTAACCTCTTGTTATGCTGGTGTAACTTCTAATTTCCAGCAGTGTAAAGCCCCTTTAACAAAGTACCTTTGGAGGTTTGTCCAGAGACAACTTTATAGCTGTGCAACTCTTCCCTCCAGATCATTCCTCTCTTCTCCAGCATTTCTGTCTCCCCATCCACCTGTTGTGACCCCTCCCTGTTGCCCAGGGGTCTCTTTCTCTGGCTCTTCCCTAACTTTTCTTCTCTTCGTTTAAGTTTTTCTACCTTATGGGCAGTGACATCTCTTGTGTGTTTCCTGACAGTCACTTCCTCCTGTGCTGGAATCCTCAAGGCCCAGCATTCTGCTAGCAAGTTTTAAGAGGGATGAACTTCTTTTAGAAATCTTCCATCCTTGTAAAAAATGCTGAGATGAAGGGGACTAATGAGTGGGAGGAGATGATAGACAGACATGGCCTCTGGAGCAAAGACAAAATGTAAAAGGAGCAATGTTATACTTCTTCCCCAACATATACACACAGGCTACGTCCACACTGGCATGATGTTCCGGAAATGCTTTTAATGGAAAAGGTTTTCCGTTAAAAGTATTTCCGGAAAAGCATGTCTAGATTGGCAGGACGCTTTTCTGGAAAAGCACTTTTTCCGGAAAAGAGTCCGGGGCCAATCTAGACGCGCTTTTCCGCAAAAAAGCCCCGATCGTCATTTTCACGATCAGGGCTTTTTTGCGGAAAACAGTACTGTGCTGTCTACACTGGCCCTTTTCCGGAACAGTTTTCCGGAAAAAGACTTTTGCCCGAACAGGAGCAGCATAGTTTTTCCGGAAAAGCACTGATGATTTTACATGAGATCGTCAGTGCTTTTCTGGAAATTCAAGCGGCCAGTGTAGACAGCTGGCAAGTTTTTCCGGAAAAGCAGCTGATTTTCCGGAATAACTTGCCAGTGTAGACACAGCCACAGAGAATATGTAGAAAGAATACACTGGACCACATATTTCGGCTGCCCTGGCAGCGCAAAGAGCTTAGAAATCAGCTGATTTTTTCAACTGGAAATTGCTCTGCTGTAGAAGGGAGTATGCTGTACTTCAATTTTAGCTCCAGAGGGCCATGTATACCCAGCAGGTATACATTAGAAGAGCACACACATAAAATGAATGGGAGCCAACAGAGGTGCCAGGAGCTAGGAGCCACAATTGAATTCTTTGTGCCCCCTTCCCAAGTATACCCAATAGAAACTGAGCATAGCTGAGATCCCATGTCTTGGAATAGGCAGGAGCAATGTTCTGTCCCCGCTCCCTTTTCTTCTCACCTCATTCTGACTTAGTCTCACCGTGTTCATTGCTGGGCTTGGCTACTAAGGGTGTGGAGAGCTTTTTGCAAGTTGGTGAGTGTCCTTGATTCCCACTAAAGAAGAGAATAGTAAGCACCTTACAGAGTGGGGCCCATACGTCGCTTCTGATCTTTTCTCTTCTTAGCCCATCTTTTCCCATTGTGCTGCTGCTCCTCTGTGAAAAGCTAGATACGGTAGAAACTCCCTGGACTAAAGGTTTTAATGGTGGCTTTAGCTTTTCCTCCCTGCAAATCACTTTACTAGTTCAGCAAATCTTTATTTACTTTATCCTAGGCCTGATCTTGGTCAAATGCAGCTCCCACTGGGCCAAATGCAGACCTTGCAAATGCATTACTCCCTTCTTCTAATGTAGAGGAGCTCCAGCCTGGCCTCATTGGCCCTGTAGAGGGCAAGCCAGCACAGAAGGCGTGGTGGAGCATCTCTTCAGCTGCTCCATGGTCTAGAGCAGGGTTCTCCACCTTTTCCTTTCTGAGCCCCCCTTATTATGCTGTACAAAGTGCCACAACAACTGTACTTCTCCATACAAAAGCCAGGGCCAGCAACTGCCACAGGCCACAAACCACAGGGGAACTGTGAAGCTAAGTTGCTCAGGCTTCAGCCCTTGGTGTTGGGGCTCAGGGCTCTGGGATGTGGTTCAGCATAATGGGGTTTCAGCTTTCTGGACTGGGTCCCAGTGAGTCTAATTCCAGCCCTGCTTGGCAGTCCCTCTGGAATCATCTTGCAACTCCCCAGGGGCCTCGGTCTAGACCAGTGGTTCAAAGCCCACAGCCAGCAGGTGGCCGAGCCGGCACAGAGATCTGGCCCATGTGACATCCTCAGTACCATAACTAGGGTGGCATGGAAGAGGCACCTGCCCCAGATGCAGAGCTGGTGTGATGGTGCAAAAATGGGGTGATAGCAGGATCAGGTCCTCCAGCATTACAGCTCCCTCCCCCCTTCCCGCTCCCAGGAGCACTGGCAGGAGGCCAGAGTGCTCAGCGCTTCCCACTCTGCCAGTCCAATGACCCCAGCTGGAGCAGGCTCCTTGTGGTACGACCACAGATGCAAGTGGGTTGGGTGGGCTACACAGCTGAGCTACCTGCAGGCCTGCTGACAGGGGCATAAGGGGCAACTATCTCAGGGCCTGGCGATTCAAAGGGACCTGGGACTCCTGGCCACCACCACTTCCACAGTAGCCTGGGCCCTTTAAATCACCACTGGTGCTGCAGACGGCCCAGTCTCGACAGTGCCGAGGGGAGAGCAGTGTGGTCTGGGGGACACACAGGGTAGGCTGCTCCAGCCCTACTCTTTCTGCCCAGGGCCTCAGCCCTTCTTCAGTTGCTAAGCTGGGCCCCCCTCGCTTGTCTAGAGGCCTGGCAAGTCTGTCGGCTCCCCTGACTACCTGCAGTTGAGATAGGAGACCAACAGGTGAGAGGAGAGAGGTTCAGGAGTCTAGGTGCGGGAGTTTGGAGAGGTGACACAGAGGGCTGCATGGAGGACAGACACTGGGGAGGAAGACGTTACATTCTAAGAAGTGTTCTATGTTCATTAGCAGCATCACAACATCAAATGTGATCCCGTTCTCAGCTATTGCTATACCACCAGCTCACTCTTAGGTAGCTGCTTAGTAATATCAGAGGTACATGACCCAAACAGAATTCTCGCTCACCTCCTTATCTTTATCACACTTCAATGATATTGCTTAAAATGCTTTACATTTCTTTACACTTATTTTTGACAGTACTTCTACAGAAAATTTTGAGTTTGTCAACATCTCACTCATCTAAATGAGATCAGACCTATTGTTGTTTGTATTATATATAATTAGTCCAAATACAAGCCTCATTAGCTTACATCAGAACCATCCAAAGACTTTTTAATGATGAATCATAATTTTGAAATAATTTCTCAACTACCCTTATTCAGCAATTTTCTAAGCATAAAATAGAGCTTAAACCTGTGTTGCTCCTGGGCTTGTAAAAGTTTTCTTTTGTGTTTGAAAGTTTTACTTATGAAATGTCATTTGAGACAAAAGTCATCCCAGACTTTACTAGTTCAAAAAAATTTTCATGCTCTAATGATCAAGCTGAATACTTTACTAGTTAGTTTTGCATATACTTCAGTGATCAAGTTATATAACATAATGATAAGACTTCATAATGTGCTTGGATGAATTGCATAGCTCATTAATTTAGTTACATACTTTACAAATCAAATTTATTGTATATTTGGAAGAAATGGAAAGTTAAATTACCAGCCTCCCCTTGCAACTTATGCCCCAGCCCAGGTATGAGTGTGGGCCCACAATGGGAAAAAATTGCAAAGGAATAGAATTTTCATTTGAACTCAGACTGAAAACATCAGATTTGATGGGATCTAGAAGTTGACCTGATATTATGGATCTTGTCCATATTGCTTTTAAGTAAAATTCTCCCACTTGCAGAGATTTGGAATTTTAACTGATAGCTTTATTTCATCTATCCCACGCACAGCATATCCAAGTGCCAGAAACATATTGATTCACTGAGAAGAAAAAAATGCTGTTCAAACAGAAGCAATTTAAGGTTCAATCTTGTGAAATACTAAGCATCTCCAGCAAGATATTGAGCATCTTAATTTCCTGCTGAAGTAAGAGGCTTAACAACTGCCAGGATCTTGAAATATTCAGCACTAAAGAAGTTTCTGATGCAGAATTAGATTTGTTAAGAGCCTGATCCAGTGACATGCTGAACATTTTCAACAGGAATTAAGGAGGGTGGCCCCTTGGGGCATGTCTACACAGCAGCGTTATTTTGAAATAATGCTAGTTAAAGTGGGCGTCTACACAGCAAGCCCCTTCCCCTGCAGCCCTTAAAGCCACAGCCACTTGGGAAAGCGTTTGTGGCACAAGGCAGGCCCCGACAGCCCTGTGCCACATAGCAGCAACCATCACAGCTGTCTCCGCTGCCATGAGCGACCCCCTCCCCATGCTCCATCTGAGCTCTCCGAGGTTGCAGCCGAGCAGGCAGCCAGCTCCCAGGACTCTGCCCAGGGACAGAAGAGGCGAGCGCCTTCTTGGTCTCGGCGGAGATCCTGGACCTCACTGAGGTCTGGAGAAAGGAGGCAAACTTCCAGGATCTCCACAACCCATGCAGGAATGTGGATGTCTATGGCCGGATGGCTGAGAGCCTGGGCCACAAGGGCCACATGCACACCCAAGAGCAGGTGCGCATGAAGATCAAGGAGCTCAGGCAGGTCCATGCCAAGGCCAGGGAGCGCTGCTCCCACTCTAGGGTGGCACCGCAGGCCTACTCTTATTATGATCAGCTCCACCCCGCACCCCATTGTAGTCTCTAGACACACATGGGACTCCTGGCACACCCTTCCCAGCAAGCGGTGTCTGCCGCTCACACACACCTCCCCCCAACACCTGCCCCCTTCTCCTCCAGCAGGCAGGGATACAAGTTTTCTCTCTGTGGATGCAACCACTGCAGGACCAGGTGTGTGCACGGCATGGACAGAAGCTGAGCTGCCCTCTCCCGCCGGCACATTCCCATTCCTACTTGTCCCCAGAGTGTGGGGGTAGCGAGGCTCCCCCTTGGGACATCTGTGTCCCTGGAGGAAAGGGCCCTCTGTCCAGCCTCAGTCAGCCTTGCTAGAAGTACAATCCCTTCATCTGACCTGAGCCCTCTCGGTGTCAGCTCAGAGATGAAGGCTGGGCTTCATGCACTGTGTCTCCTGGGATGACTGCCCATCTCTTTGTTCTCCACAGCTGGACCAGCTCCGAGTGAGGTTTGAGCCACATATCCTGCGCCATCCTCCCAACCCCACGTGACCCACAGGTGAAGGCAAGCCCAGGAAAACTGTCAGAAGGAGCACATCTCCTGCCTGCATGCCCTGCAGTGCTCTCTGGACTGACAGGATGACAGACTTGAGGTGGACCTGGAGCTTCACCAAAACACCTGGCAGGAGCTGCTGCAGCAGGCCTGGACCACGTGCACAGCTTTCACCGCTGCCCTTGACTGCCTGGTGGCTGCTCCTGCTGCACTTCTGATCCTGCTGCTGCTCCTAATCCTGCCTCCTCACCCACCTTCTCTCCCTAACTCCCCCCCCCCCGCCCCGTGGCTGCTGAGGGCCCCAAACAAGAGGCAGGTGCCAGTCCCAGCCCCATCCCTGAGCCTCTGCTCCTCCCCCTTGCACCTTCCTACCCCATCCAGGTTCTTTCCCCAGTCCCTCCCAGTTACATTTACCCCAGTTAAACAAAACCAGTTTATTCTTTCAAAACAAAAGGCGTGGTTTATTGCGTCTGCACAGGAGCAAGGGGGGAGAAGGGAAGGGGGATAGAAGGCAGGGGAAGAGAGGGGTGCAGAAGAAAAGGCCCACTGGCCCACTGAAGAGGCCCTTGTGAGGAGGCCCAGGGGAGACTCTCACAGCTGGCCTTGGCTGAAACTCTCCCTCAGGGCCTCCAGGATGCACATAACCTCCCGATGGGCCTGCCGGATGGCAGCCGTACACAGCTGCTTGAAGGCCCTGGTGAGCTGCTTGGCCTCTGCCCCCAACCCTAGCAGGAATGTCTCCCCTTTATGTTCACAGAGGTTGTGGAGGGCACAGCAGGCAGCCACCACTTGGAGGACGTTCTACTCACCGAGGTCCATCCAGGTGAGGAGGCAATGGAACCTACCTTTCAGACAACCAAAGGCGCACTCCACAGCCTTGAAGCATCCCTTGATTTGGTCAAGGTGTCGGGTATAGAGCTTCATTAGCCGGGGAAGCAGAGGAGAGGGTAGGCTGTGTCCTCCTACAGTGCACATCGAATTGTCCATGTCCCTGACCTGATGGTGCAGTCGTGGAAAAAGTGCTGGCATGCAGCTCCTGGAACAGGCTGGAGTTCCTGAAGACACGGGCGTCGTGTGCCTTCTCCGACCAGCTGACGTTGATGTCTGTGAACTGACCGTGGTGGTCCACAAGGGCTTGCAGGACCATCGAAAAGTACCCCTTGCAGTTGATGTATTCAGATGCCTGGTGCACAGATGGGGATATGGGTGCCGTCAATGGCTTCCCTTCCCACCACAGCAGCAAAGCCAGCAATGATGGGGTCCACATCACCTAGGCTGATGACCCTGCACAGCAGGATGGTGTTGATGGCCCTCACCACCTATAGGAGACAGAGAATCACAGTTTCCAGAGCCCTAAGGAGGTCCCTGCCCCCTCCTGCCTGCCCCTCCCCCCACTCACACACCAGGAGCAACCCCTACTTACCCCATCCCCAGCAGGGCTTTGTGAAGGTGGGACTGAAAAACCTCCCAGGGAGGGCACGTCCACCACCACCACCACCACCTCTCCCCCTTCCCTAGGGTACCCCATTCCAGCAGTTCACAGCCCCCCTGGGACAATAGCACGAGAGAGTTATACCTGCATGAGCATAGCCCTGATGGTTGATCTCCCCACGCCGAACTGGTTCCCCTCAGAACGGTAGTTGTCCAGCATGGCGAGCTTCCAAATAGTGATGGCGACCCTCTTTTGGAGGGAGATGCTAGGTCCATGAGGGTGTCCTGTCATGTAAGGGCAGGAGTGAGCCATTCACACAGCTCCATGAAGGTGTCCTTCCACAGGCGGAAATTCTGGAGGCACTACTGATCGTCCCACCACTCCATGACAATTCGCTCCCACCAATCGGAACTGGTGTCCAGTCGTGGCAACCTGCAGAAACTATAAATGGTGTGTAGGGGAGGGCAGGTGGAGTCATGCTGCATGAGCAGCACATGGTGAGAGGAGAGGAGGTGCCCAGTGAGGGCAACCTGCAGAAACTTCACCAGCAGGTGCAGCATGTGTTGTAAGAGCCGTCAACTGCTCGGAGGGAGGTCCAGCACCATAGCTTGAGTGCTGTGGTGTCACAAGGGCAACCAGAGCACACAGTGAGATGGGTTTGCTGTCCTTTAATGTAGAAGGCAAAGGAGAAGAGCCCTGAGACATGGCTATACAGGGAGGTCTCTTTAAGCACAAGCCTGAGACAGCCTCAGGCAGCAGCTCCAGGAACTAAGTGCTGTCCTCATGCCCTGCCTGAAGTGCTTCCAGGTGGCCTTAAATGCGATTCAGCATCCGACGAGTGTGGACGCTCTATTTCAAAATAGCTCAGTGCTATGTCAGTGGGCATTTGCTATGTAGATGCGCTATTTTGAAATAAGCTATTTTGAAATATAAATATAGCTTATTCCAAAATAAGCGCACAGTGTAGACATACCCTTGGTAAATCAAGATATACCAGAAACAACTCTAGGTATCAAAAATAGTTATCTAATGTTAAAGCTTGCTCAGGGATGATTATTCCTGCATGCTAATACACTCATAAAACTAATATGTTATTGGATCTGGATTAACAAAGTTGTGAATCAGGTGTTTTAATTCTATGCATACATGAACACAAATGCATCAAATCTAAGAACCCAGATAATCTATCATGTTAGATAGGGTATTATTTTACTAATATGATGAAAATGTAAAGTTTTTTTTTTAATTTAAAGCGCTGTAATTAACACTATTTTTACTCTACTTGGACTTAACTAGGCTTTTCCTGCTATTAGTGACAGAGCAATAGACACAAAATTATAAATGTAAATGCTGAATTCACAGACACTATTTCAAGCTATCCTATTAAACTATGGACACAGTTGCACTTATAATAAACCCTACAGCGAATGTAAATATTCATATTGGTAAATGACATATACATATTACAAACATTTTGAAGCTATTTATGGGTCCTCCTTCATTTGAAAATTGCAGTCCTTTTCTTCCTCTTAAGAAAGAAACAAATGCTGCTGTTCTTTAATGCCTAACAGACTTTTTCATTTGGAATATAAACAGACACGAAATAGAAATTTCATTGGCTTTTCAGTTGCTATATTATGACATAATACCTAATTACCATATAGTTCTGTATGGATTTGTTTTGTACAACATTCTATTATTGCCATGGTAATACCGTAAAAGGCTTTTTTTATGGTTTTCCATAGGATGACAATTTTTTTTTCCATTTTATTTGGGCTGCAAGCATATATTTTGCAAATGAAACATTCATTGCTTTTTAAGACATAGGATGCAAGTTATTTTATTTTTACGGACTCTTATATTAACTGAAAAAATAGTTTTTGATACTCTTGGCCAAATTTAGAAGTAAACTCCAAGGTGGCATAATTTAGCCTCCCTCGCACTCAGACTTACTTAACACCCATTTATCATTGTGTAAGAGAGTCTATGGTAGAACATGCAAATCGACTGAAAAAAGGTGTAGGAATGTGTAAATTAAATAGAATGGAAACTTTTGTAGAATTTCTTACCTGGCCTTGTTAATTCCTACATTCGGGTGGAGGGCAGAGAGGTTCCAAACTGTTAAGTGGGTCTGAGTGTAAATCTAAATCCCATCAGGGTTCCATGGCGGGCGTAAGTGTCAGATAACACAACTGGGCCACAATTAAATGTGAGAATCTTAAGTCTAGAGCAGTGTTTCCCAAATGGTGTTCCGTGGAACCCCGGGGTTCCGCAAAGTGAAACTAAGGGTTCCGTGAGAAAATTCTGTTCACTCCCCGCCTCCCCTTCAGAGTGTGTAGGCAGCTCTCATTGGAGCTTTGCCAGCGGGGGCAGGCTGATGGTGGTGCGTGGCTCTGGCTGCTCCACCACACACTGCAGCTGCCCCACCACCACGCATGGCGCGGCCCCCTCCGCATCTCGCAGGACAGCCCCTGTCACATAGAGCCTCTGGTGCCGTGCAGCCTCCTGCTCCTCATGTGCAGGCAACAGCTTGTTACAGCAACTGCTGCTGCTGTGAGGGGGCGGTGGCCAGGTCCGAGGCACTGAGTAGCAGCTCCCAGACCTCGGTATTTTTAAACTGCTGCCTGCACCCCAGCAGGGGCTGCATAGAACTCAGCTGGGGCTCTGCCCCTGCCCCCGGGGCATGCTCGAGCTCTTCTCCCCTCCCCCCCCCGGGGCATGCTCGGGCTCGCTGCCCCCTTTGCACTGCTGCTCTCTCTCTCCCACAACCCTCCTCACTCTGCTGGGGAAGCAGCCGAGTCTGGTCTAGTGAGGAAGGTCAGGGTTTCTTCACCACTGTTCCTCTGCCCTGCCAGTGGGGAACCTGAGCTGGTGCTGCAGCTGTGCTGGGGTCCCCACTGCATGGAGTTGGGGGACTGAGCTCCCTCTCCCGCCCCCCTGCTGGGGGAATGACAGCATGCTGCCTAGAGGCTTTCCTTGCTGCAGCAGGGTGCCAAGCCAGACCCCACACCCAAAACCCCCTTGCCCACTCCCCCGCCCACCGCCAAAACCCCTCATTCCCAGCTTGCTCTGACACCCTGCCCCAAGCTCTCTCCTGTACCCTCCCTCCTGGCTAGGACACTGCAGATCATCTTCGCAATTTATACACAAACATCATGAAGTGTTTTCCAACCAATAACTGGATTCAAAATCCATTAAATATAACAGAAAAGCCAGTTGGTTTTTCCTACGCAAGATTATGAAAACCTAATTGAAATCGCTTCAGACGGCCAATTAATACAAAAATTTAAAGCAGTTTCTCTCATTATATTTTGAGGCGGCTTATCTCGAGAATATTCAGCTTTATCAAGACATGCAATTCATCAGTTGTTACCCTTCACCAGCACATACTTGTGTGAAACTGGGTTCTTGAATTACACAGCAACAAAAATGAAATACAGAAATCGACTGACTGCTGTGCCAGATATGTAAATCCAACTTTCTGGTATTAAACCAAATATACAAAGAATTTGCCAAGAAAAGAAGATAAAACACTGTTTGGATTGAAAACTGCCAATATAATGCATATTAGTTTTTTAGCTTTATGTTTTGTACATATTAAATGTGATTTTTGTTTTTAAATATGTGCAATTAAACTAAATGTTGATCTCATGACCCTGTTTAGCAGTTGTTTATTATTATCTTTACTTATTTGTGGTCTACTTTTTCAGCTCCATTTGTGACTGTTATTAGGGGTTCCGCAAAATTCTTTAGAGTTTAAAAGGGTTCTATGTCCAAATAAAATTGGGAAACACAGGTCTAGAAGGAGTCCAAATTTGTGTGACACACTAATTGAGAGTGTCAGAAGAAGCTTCATATTTCACCAACTGAAGCCGCCTCTATACTTGAAACTCACCTCTGAATTTAGCCCTTTGTGATGTATACATACCATTCCCATTTTAAGATATTTGTTGAGGGCAAAACATTGGATTAATCATGGGGAAAAAGAGTGAATTAAATAAGCCTGTTCTTCAGTCATCTTTCTGTAATTCATCATCCTTACTAGTTATCCTATTCTGGAAAACCTCTGTGTTCCCATGAAGAAACTTGCAGAATTAATGTCATAATTTGCTAATGCTAATGAATGTTCTTCCTTATATGAAAGATCATATTCACTTGCCTTTACTCATAATTTTCTCCATGGAAATTCCTAACATCCCATTGACTGCCAGAGATATTCTAAGGGAGAAGCTGCATCTGACCATTTGTTTAGAATTAGCATGTTTATTGAATTCATTCATTTTTAAAACAAACAGCTTGTAGCTAGTCTTACCTCTAAGAGGAGATCACAGTTTTTCAGGAAAAATTTCCAATCTACTGTATGATTTTCATAAAGCTTTAGTTTCTTGAGTAGGTGCCTGAACTGTTTGTCTGTTAGTTTGAAGCAGAAATGGTCAAGTACCTGGTGGAATTCCAGTGCTGTTACTGCCCCAGTGCCTTCTTTATCAAAGAGAGAAAATGCCTGACAAAACCAACAAAAAAATTACTTTAAAAATTTTGCATATATCAGAAGAGATTTCTTTTTAGCATGGCTGATATTGAATGGCTAAATTGTATAGGTAAAGCCATATTTGATATATGTATGCCTCTTTATCTCCAGATATTTTAGCTATGAAGAAATGCAAGTCATTTATAACCATTTTACTGAAGCCCCTACTGGAAATGAAAAGCTTATTATTGTCTTGAAATCAATAAGTTTCAAAATCAATCTTATATTTTATGTATTAATAAATACTTTTCCCCAATCAACAGAATCTTTGAAAAACAAGTATTTAGTGTGAGCAGAGAGACGTTATATCTTTGATTGCTTAAATGTCCAAATATGCAACCCAGGTACAGGTTAACATGAATTCCTGCCAGCCAAATAAAAAAGATAACAAATATTTGAGATAAAGTGCCCCCATAGAGAAAATCTGACTAGCTGTATACACCAGTTTGTTTCCTGTTTCCTAGCAGATAGAAACTTCTGACTGGTTGAGCTAATGTTGGAGTTTTTTCCCCATTCTCTCCCCTGCAAAGTACTTTGTGGGAAAGATCTCCATTCTCAGTAACTCTCGGAGGTGTAAAGATCAACATGTTAGCAAATAATCTCTCATCTTGGTTCCCACATTCTTGCTTTTGTATTACAGTTACCATCCACCCAGGCTTTCTTAGGTTCATTGCTTTTTTTGAAGGTAACTGTCCTGAAAAATCTGGAAGGGTGCTCAGTACACACTGCGAGCTGCCCAATTTTATGGGCACCGGATTTTCTCAGATGTTCCAGTTTTTTTGTACATGAAAGGTGGTTCCCAAAGACTTCCACAGGAAATATATTAGATTGAATTCTGGGTCAGGAGGGAACACTGAAGAGAGTGCAAAAGACCAGAAGAGGTAGACAGTAAGTGCACTGAGAAGGCATACTAGAGTCTAGGGCAGCCAATGTGTGGGGCAAGGTATGTCCACTGTCACTCCAGCCAACTAACAATCACTTACCCAGCTTTATCTTTTTTCTCTTGTTTTGTTCTACAATAGAAATATGCAGTTGAATACATAAACATTGATTTTACAGATGTAAATGTTTTGTACTAATTTGAAAGCAATATAGTCCCAGTCAAAGTTCCATATACTCTTTCATGCTGTGATGTTTTGGTTTAGTAGAATAGTTTTATTAACAAAATTTCATAAAATGACCTTACAAGCTGGTATTTTTTTTTACTGTATTTCTTAGCAAACCACACAGGGTTTGGGGTTTTTGGGGGTTTTTATCTGGTTGGTTGTTTTTTTTTGTAAAGTCACGTGGTAATACATTTTAATGTTATAGTACATTGGAAATAGATCCCTTGAATAGCAAATGGCATTCTATAAATTCCCAACTTATTTTGATCTTTATATTTATGAGACGTTTTAGGGGCAAAAATAAAGTTGGGGTGGGCAAGATGAGTCAGGTGAGGCAAAAGTGATTGGGGAATGTTACATGGCAATTAGGACTCTGCTGTCGCCCTTCATTATTTTCAGACTTTTTAATGTTCGTGTTTTATTAAAGATGTAGATTTTTTGTGAAGATGGTCTAATATTTTTGGAAAGTTAGCTGGGCTTTATTGAGTCACACTTTCAACCTTCCCTCTTTCTACTGAAACTTTAAGAAAACGGTGACCCTTTTTGTATTGGATCTCACTTCTCTTCTGTGACATGCCATCTCTCACAATATAGCAGAGTCCATTACAGTTCACATGGCTATGCAGCTGTGGTTTGGGATAGCAATGTTTCCTCCAAAGTGTGTCTGATAGTTCTTTCTGTTGCTTAAGAATGAATCTAGCACGATCCTATTGGACATTAAGAACTCTGCGAGAATTAGTTTGGCTGCAGGTTTTTGGTAGATTTGGGAATAATAATAGTAGTAATAATAATAGCACTTTTCAACCACAGAATCTCAAAATGTTATATGAAAGTGGATGATGATTACTATCACAAATTTACAAATGGGAAAACTGAGGCACAATCAGGTTAAGTGACTTGTCCAAAACTTCACAGAGTCAAGAGAACTCTTGATTCTAAGTCTAGTTTTCTTTTCAACCGTTAAGCCCTGCCTCCCTGGAGTGACCTACACTACTCTTGTTGGTAAAACCATAATGCTCCACCACAGTATCATGTACTCCCTATGAGTAATAACTCACAACTTGGGAAGACTGTGCATTCTCCTCCCAGTTATTTGGAAGAGTTTTGCTACAAATATGGCTAACTCACAATTTACATGAACCTAATTAATTCTGTGGATCCTGTTTTCTCCTTTTACACACCAACCTCTGCCCTCACAAAGCCATATGCTGCTGTGACTTGTTGCGGCTTTATGTAACCACCAAAGGTGCTATAGAAAGTTCTTTCTCTAATGAGGTTGAGCATGCTACTTTTATAGTTATCCCTGCTCCTTCTGGCCTGGGATTGGGGAACCCCACACAGCCTGCAGAAATGCTTGTAGACAGCTGGGCTAGCCCCCCAGTCAAGCATAAAGAAATGAAATTAAATATTATGTCCACATGCAACCTACCTTGTATAACAAATCATAGGAAGATGTGACTATTTCTTTTATCTTAATTAGGGTCTTTTCTAAGCTGAGCATTGCAAAGCTTGCAGGTGGTGCAGCAGGCTTTTGTCTCTGCTGGTATTTAGATGCTCTGCCATCATCAATCGCTCTCAGGAAATCAAAATAAGAGAGCTTGCTGTCATGAATACTGATTCCTAATCTAAGAGAAAAAGCAGAACAGTATTTCAACATTTTATTAAAAAGTATTATCACTACTACAACTGCTACTAATTAATTTTTATAAGCTGTGTTGTGGTATTGCCTGGAAGTCCCGTGTATGGGTCAGGACCCTATCGATATTGTACGAACATTTTGTACTTTGCATTGTGCCTTTCATTCCAGGATCTAAAAGTGTTGTTAAAGTACAAATAAATTACACAATGTCCTATGAAGTTTTACTATCCCAATGTTACCCATAGGGAAACTGCGTTCCTACAGTTCCTATGGGCTTCCGTGGGGACTGTGGCTGATCAACAACCCTGAAAATCAAACCCTAAGCTACGTCTACACTGCTGGTAGAAGGGAGCCTCCCAACCTAGGTATACAGATTTGTGCCAGCTCAGTTCAAGCTAGACTCAGAGTACTAAGAAATAGCAGGGTGGGTGTTGAAGGTCTAGCAAAGACCCTGGCTAGCCATCCAAACTTGGATACCGGGGGTTAGATGTGCTCGAGAGCCTGAGCTGCAAAGTCCACATTTTAGTATGCTAACTTGTTGCTAGTTGCTATGTAGACATAGCCTAAGTGACTTCTCCAAAATTACAGTGTGCCAGCTGTGGATGGAGCCCAGAGTTCTGACTCCTAGTTTCCTGCTGTAACTACTGAGTAAACTGCCTTCTATTCGTCATATGGTAGGAAACCAAATCAATTTCCATACAAAGCTTTTCTTGAACTTATAACTGGAGAACTCAACTGTCACCTGCATTTGAGCTCTGCATGGCAACAGGGTGACAGGCTATCCTGGAGCACTTTGTACGTCTGATCCTGCATTAGCCCAGCTCTGGTATCCACATAAGCAACGTAATGGCTGCTCTAACCTGAGCCACTGGTGAGTTCTCAGGGATGTGGAGAACTAAAGCAATGAAGTTTTCCTTCACTATGCCTCTGATATATTGCCCTTCTCTTCCCTTGGTGCACCTACTGACTCTGACTTGAAGTGTGATGCTCCTGGCCCAGCAGATGTCATCTACAACCAGAGAAGAGTGCCCCTCCACAAGCTGAATTCGCTGCTAACCTTTCATGGTCAGATTATATTGGAGCATTTGGCCTGAAGTCTTTCATACCTCCTCTCAACCTTTTCAATATGTTTGCCAAGAGTAATATCTGGTATATCACAGAGACTATGAAGTTTTGTACTCTGTCATATAAGAAATTCAGTGAGCTGCACATCTAAATATAGATAGCTCCAGGTATAAACAGTGAATAATTTTTTGCATCAAATATCAGCATGGGGAAAGAGGAGTTCTAACATACGATTTTAAGGGCTTTTTGCAGAGGACTTTGTTACAAACCCAAATTCATTTTTACTCAAGGATGTTTCACCACATAAAATGAAAACTAAGGTGGGATTTACATATGTAGAGAAACTGCAAAAATTAGGGTTGTTTAGAACAGGAAGGAGAAGAGTTGAGGGGAGTGGATGGAATCATGCAAGTCTGTAAAAACCCTTTCTTCCACTGCAGCCATCACACAAGAACATTCAATCAAATGATGTCAAGTAGAGGTAAAACAATCTAAAAGACTTCAGACTTGTATGATTAACTTGTGGAATTCATTACCACAGTAAATCATAGCATCAAAAGGCAAATTCTGCTGTCAGCTAACCCAGGGGAAACTCAATGAAGCCATATTATGGAATTTACTGACACCAAAAGTCAATCAGTGAGATTCTGCTCACTTAACCTGGTGTAATTCTTTGGCTCTGCTGGAATTATTCCAGATTTACAATGGGGTAATTGAGATATGGATCTGGCTCAGAGACTGTGCAAGGAGTTTTAGTAGGGCTAGATAATTTTATGACGAGTAATCACATTTGTAGACCCTGTTTGTTTTGATAGAGGTGAGCAAATTCCATACTACAGGAGCCAGGGGAGGTTTTTCATTCAGCACTGCACACTTAGCTAGGGGTATGATGGCTACAGTATGCACTGAAGCATCAAGAACTTGCCAGTGCCGGAATGGATTGCCCTATGGTCTGACCCAGCATGATGATTTTGATATTTTGTGTGAAAGTGAATTATTGCATTGTACTTTTGTCATCTGTTTTCACAGTGTCACTTAGGACTGCTGCCTATGCTACCAATCACAAGAATGTCCACTTACTAGAATGTCTAATTAATGAAGAGTGCCAGTTAAACAAAAAGGAAGCTTTATAAAAAGAAGCTGGTACAGAAATTAACCATAGACCCAATATCCATTACTGAGAAAAAATACATTCAAGAGCCCTGATTTTGTGTCTTGCAGCTGCACAGCACTCCCACATATTACCAATGTAAAGCTGGCTCCAATACTGGGAAATAATCAACACCATTTCATCAGAGAAATAAATTGCCAAGTTGGTATTAAAATTTTAGTAATAAAATCAAATGCAAATGCTAATCTACTCTGTATTATTTAGAAAAGTCTATTTTGGATCTAGAAAGGAATAATCTGCACAAAATTACAATGAATGGAGGTGTTTATCATCAAGAGGTCTTTGAAGATGAAACAAGCAGAAGATTCATATTAAGGATTCCATTCATAAAAAGTTGATCACTCAACAAAAGGTGAACTGAGAAAAGAGTTTGTAATTTCTTTTTACAAATATCTTTTTCACTAGTTTCACACTGTTATGAGACAATAACCCAGTGCTATATAGGATGCCACTTCCAGGGTCCATGATGTGCAGAAAGCTATGGACATTTTTACTAGGCCCTTGTGTTCTAGAGAGCTTATACAAGCGATTCTATTTCTCAATATTACTTCATGAGATTAAGATGCAAAACACAATGTATGCCTTTGCATAGCAGTAGGATTTGAAAATTAATACTTTTTAGCCTGATGTGATTCAATTTCTGTTTTTGCAAGGTTTCCTCCCACTCTTTTTGTTTAATTAAATAAAACTAATAATTTTAATACAAGTTTTAAAATCCACTAAAATTGACCTGTTTTCAGAGCTGCTTAATTTCCTCAAATAATCAGCTTGATTTGAAAAGGCTTTAAGTTACAACACTCAGAGCATAGCTCTTCAGCACATGGGCACCTTTAAGCATGTGTGTAGTTGCATGGGCTTTAATAAGACTACTGTACTTATTTTTTTCAAAGATAAGTGTATGCTTAAGTCCTTTATTGGCTTGAGATAAAAGAGAGACCAATGTTATAATCATAAAAACCTGTTTAAAAGACTGTTGAACTGTTCATCATCAAGATAATAGTTGAATTCTTGCAGCATTCTATGTAGGTCATCTACTGTTATATAGCCATCTTTATTTTTATCCAGTTTATAAAAGGCCTTGTTGAAGTCTTGGAAGTAGTCCCTAAATTTATCCCTGAAAGAGAGCAGATGTTTGTTTTCATTCTCCTGTTAAATATTAGAAAAAGATATATACAAATATACAAAAATAAAATGCAAAGCAAGAATCTCAGTTTACCTGCATTTGTTAACTTGGTATAATTTGTCCAAAGAATAGCATGAAAATTATTAGATCTAATTTTCAAAAACCACTTTTACATTTGCATAAACAATTGCAGGGCTAAAACTACCCCGCTGTATGTGTAAATCAATTAGCTTGATGGTTTAACTACCTGTTTTTGACCGAACATAATTAAAGATACAAAATCTTTGAAAATTTAGCCCTAAAAATATATATGCAATCTTTAATATAGCTATTCTGACAAGTGATTTCCAGCAAATTGCCCTCTGCAATATTAAGCTGATAAAACTTTAACAAGAACAGAAAGACTTGGGATTATTATATCAGAGCAAGAATTTGGGATTATTATATCAGAGCAAGAACTACACTACTTTAGGGCCAAATCCAAAACTGACTGCAGTCAGTAGAAAAATTCCCAGTGATTTCAACAGGTTTTGGATGAAGTCATTAGAGCTGCTATCAGGTATATAAATCATCATCTGTTTCTTCACAGATTAGTTAATTCAGACCCAAGACTCTTTTCTCCCAACTCCCACTTACATTGTCATTTTTATCCTAGTAAAGTTAGGGATCTTTTGAACACCTTTTGGAGCCCCAGGCATCACCCCTCACTCTCTCTCTCTTGATCATTTAACGCCAATCTGTCCATAGTTTACTACTGCCTCCACAACTTATTGCTGCAACTCCTAACCTGGCTGGGGGAGTCACTACAAATTATTGTGAGGTTTATAATGAATGAGAATTATGACCGGATTAGATTATGGAACACAGATAAGGCATGTAGTGTCAGAATGCTGTGGGTTCTGATACAGATGCATGGATGTAGGGCACAAAGAACCCTTTCCCCCCTTGTTTATCAACATGTTAAGGCAAGCCACAATTGCAGGTGGCATGGTCTGCTTCTCCAGATTGGCCTGCAAAGCAAGTTAGATGCACCAGGGAATCTTTTAAGTATCAGAGGGGCAGCCGTGTTAGTCTGAATCTGCACAAACAATGAGAAGTCTGATGAAGTGGGTCTTTACCCACGAAAGCTCATGCTCCAATAAATCTGTTAGGGTATGTCTACACTACCACCCTAGTTCGAACTAGGGTGGTTAATGTAGTCATACGGAGTTGCAAATGAAGCCCGGGATTTGAATTTCCAGGGCTTCATTTGCATAAAGCCGGGCGCCGCCATTTTTAAATATCCGCTAGTGCGGACTCCGTGCCGCGCGGCTACACGCGACACGGAGTCCGCACTAGCGGACATTTAAAAATGGCGGCGCCCGGCTTTATGCAAATGAAGCCCGGGAAATTCAAATCCCGGGCTTCATTTGCAACTCCGGTTGCCTACATTACCACCCTAGTTCGAACTAGGGAGGTAGTGTAGACATACCCTTAGTCTATAAGATGCCACAGGATTTCTCATTGTTTCTTTAGGCAAATATGGCCTATTCCCTCCCCCGAGAACAACAGGGTGCTCAGTGAGGAATCCTTCCCCATAGCGAAGTGCGGCTCCACACTACCCAAAATGAAAGGCTGTGCTTTAAAGGCACAATAAGGCCCTTAATCTATCACAACAGCACCATTATTTTGGAATCCTTTACAGGGGTAAGTTACATTCCAACCCATGCTGCTAAATGATAGCTCTTCATCATCACTATTATCTTCCACTTAAACCTTCAAAATGAAAGTAAAGGAAGATGTAAAATCAAAACAGCTTTTGAGATTCATATTTTTAGAAAATTGAGGCATTCATCATTTCTTGGACTGACTAATGGTTTCCAAGCAGTAATTATTCCACTTGCAGCAGTAAATATGTGCACTGAGTAAATGAGAATTTAAACTATGGATACAGCTATGCTGCCAAAAAATAATCTTGTCTTGCAAATGTTTTGTATTTCTCTTGAAGCGCTGGAGAGCTGCTGCTCGATGTATGTTTCTAATTTGGGGTATTTGTTCCTGTGAGTTAAAACAAAACCAAAAAAATTATAGATCTAGCCTTATATTCTGAATGTTAAGATGCTCAGAGTCCTTGTCAGTTTAACTATGTCTAATCACAGGGAACTAAAACTGCTACGAAGAATTTAGGATGAAATTCACAACACTTGTGTAAAGCCAAAGCAATGGGCTGTTTAAACTAGCCTGGGCCAGGCTTGGACAGATGGAAGGAATGCATTTCCCAGACCTCAGGGAGTGAGATAGGGGCCAGGACCATTGTATACCATCTGTGCTGGATTTCATAGCCACTGGAACCACTAAATCCTGTAGCCATTAGATCTGGTCTCTCCCATTTTCAAATGCCTTCGAATGCTGACCAACATGGTAGAATAGGCCTGGTACTCAGCTCTCATAAAGTGGAGCATCGGCGGTTCTGCCTTAAGTTGTCTCTACTCACACTATAGACTTCATTCTTAAAGCAATGACTCCAACCTCTGGCTCATGAGATGCTTACAGCGTTCTTTGGCCCTACATAAAACTTGAGGAGTTCAGGGGTCTGGGACTGGGTTTGACTCCTGTTGCATGGCCTGCTTTCAGACAGAGCAAACTGAATGTGAAGGACCACAGGTGTCCAGAATGGTAATCAGAAAAGGAGTGTGACTAAGGTGTCCTCATGTCCCACTGATCCCAGCTACCAGAAATGCCTCTTTGGGTCAGAAACAGCTGGTTGAATGTTGAAACAGTCCTGAGGCTACGCTAAGTTTTACTGTGACAGGCCTGACCCCAGCCACCTCTTGGATCAGAGAACTGCAAAGAAGGCGTGGCTTACAGCTAGCTTTGCTTTACCCCCCAAATGTATGTCAAAAGTATCTCAGGCACTGCCTAGGACTGGAGCTATAAATACTACTAAATGAATTACATACAGTCAGGGTGAACACTTTAAAATTGCCTATACATCTCAATGAGTCAAACTTCTCCACACTGAAATCAATGAAGTTACACTGGGTGTAAATTTGCCCCAGTATCTAGTATGATTTGTCTTCAGAGAATGTTTGTGAGGGCATGTCTGTAGGCGTGGCATTATGTTTTACCTCAGTAACTATACCCACAGCATGAAAGCTATTCACTTAAGTGATAAATAACTCACTTGATCTGCTTTGTAATCTCATTGACATAGAGGTCTTTAGTTTGCTGTTTCTGCTGCTCTTCCATCTCCCAGTGCTTCTTTTGCTGATTACTGTAATGCTCCATTAAAGTCGCATAACTGTCTTCTGCAATATGTCTGCTTAGTCCGGTGTCAGAGGGTGCGAACTCTAACCCCAATTTCTGTAGGAATTCTTGGTGTGTAAGGTAGCCTTTGCCAATTGTATCATACCTTTCAAAAGAAATATCTTTTTCAAATGAAATATTCATATATTCATCATTTCAAAGCATTACAATATTATTTTTTCAAAATACCTAGGTAGGTATATGTCTACACAGCAGGCATAACTCGAAATAAGCTACGTCAATTGCATCGCTTATTTCAAAATAGCTTATTTTGAAATTGGGAGCATCTACATAGCACTTATTTCAAAATAGAGCACTCTTCCTCCTACTTCCCTTATTCCTCATACAATGAGGGTTACAGGAGTCAGAGTAAGAAGCCCTCCAGCTTGACAGTATTTCAACATTAGTTTAAAATAACTTCTTGCTGTGTAGACATGGACTAAGTTATTTCGAAATAACATTGCTGTTCAGACATACCCTTAGCCTCCTAAGTCTCATTGCCAGTCAGATGCCATGCCAAAAGTGTATAAGGGTATGTCTACACTACCCCCCTAGTTCGAACTAGGGGGGGTAATGTAGTCATACGGAGTTGCAAATGAAGCCCGGGATTTGAATTTCCTGGGCTTCATTTGCATAAAGCCAGCACCATTTTTAAATGCCAGCTAGGTCGGACCCTGTGCCGCGCGGCTACACGCGGCACGTACTAGCTAGTTCGGATTAGGCCGTGGAACGAGGTGTACAGCTAGTTCGGATTAGGAAGCCTAATCCGAACTAGCTAGTCCGTGCCGCGTGTAGCCGCGCGGCACGGGGTCCGACCTAGCCGGCATTTAAAAATGGCGCCAGCCGGCTTTATGCAAATGAAGCCCAGGAAATTCAAATCCCGGGCTTCATTTGCAACTCCGTATGACTACATTACCCCCCCTAGTTCGAACTAGGGGGGTAGTGTAGACATACCCTCAGAGTGACTGTCAATGGGACTTGGAGTACATCTACATTGCAAAAAACCTCCCACAACAGTGAATCTTATACCTTGAGTCAACTGTCTGAGGTTCATGCTACAGGCCTAAAAATGGCAGTGCAGACATTCCTGTTCAGGCTAGAGCCTGCATGGCGAAACCCAGTAAGTGGCGTGGATCTCGGAGTTCAGGCTCCAGCCCAAGTGGTGAGAATGTTTACATTACTATTTTTATCCCTGGACCATGCAACTCATGAGTGTGAGTGAGTTGACTCAGGCCCTGAGACTAGCTGTTGCGAGGCTTTTTTTCCAGTGTAGACAAATCCTTAAGCACTTCTGAAAATTCTACACTAAAGACCTAGTATATTTTTACCTCTTGGTGCCTTATTTGACATTCAGAGAGGCTGACTTTCAAGAGGTGCTGGGTACTGATTTCAATAGTTGTGATACTTCTAAAAATCAGATCCTAAATGTCAAGTTGGGCACTCAAACTAGAGGCACTCAAAATTAGAGGCCATTCTTGAAAATCTGGGCCTATTTTAAAACTGTTTAAACATTTTTGGATAGAGACCTTGCTATAAGTGTCCTCTGTGCCACCTCTTCCTTCTCCAATGCTCCCATGTAGGGAAAGGCCTAATGTAGATGTAGTTGTTATTCTAATTCCTTTAGTCTACATACAGTCACAGAAGGTAAATAAAACATTTTATGTTCTATAAATGAATGGCAGTTGGAAATAAAGTTGTGCAGCAGATGACTGAATGGAAGGGACACATTGTCATGGGGCATGACATCCATAAGGAATAAAATAGAAAGTAAAATGTAATGGAGTAGAAAATAATTCAGAGATGAATCAGTGCTAGGAAATAAGCCATATAGTTAATGTAGTTTGAAACCAAGATACTATACACCTGAGCCTTTTACCATAGAGAATCTGTTTTCCTTAAAAACTTACAATGAAGGTGGATTTTATACAATGTCACATGCATCTGGAATTCTTGTGTTCCAGACACAATTTATAGCACAACCACTCTCAGCTGACATAGGCTAGTGTTTTTTTCTTCTTCACTACAAATTACTTGTCTATAAAAACCTATTGTGGTATGACTCACAATTTTTACACAGCATGAAACAGTCTTACTTTTCTTTATGTGTTTGCTACATATCATATTTCTTTTCAATGAATCATTTTTATTTAAGCTGAAAATGGTGTGAGTGAATTTAATCTCATGAAAAGATGTCGGATAGCTGACTTCAGACAGACCTATAGTATATAGTAAAGAGCTCTGCCAATATTCCTCCTCTCTGACCTGGGACATACCCACTGTTCCAGTCCTGAGCCTCTCTACAACTGACTGTCAACAAGGGGGAACTGGTGAACATCTAGGTGCTATCAGCAAACCAAATTTACTTTACTTGCAGACCAAAACGTCATCAGAGATGAAAGGGTATCTTAAATGAAAGAGAAAAAACAGGAGTATGTAGCACTTTAAAGACTAACAAGATGGTTTATTAGATGATGAGCTTTCGTGGGCCAGACCCTGGCCCAAGAAAGCTCATCACCTAATAAACCATCTTGTTAGTCTTTAAAGTGCTACATACTCCTGTTTTTTATTTCAGCTAGACCAGACTAACACAGCTACCTTTCTATTAAATTAAAGAGGACAGGTAAATGCATTAAACCAAATAGAAATTAGACTATGACTTTACTGAGAACTGATTAGGCATTCACCTTATTGCGATAGTGATCTTAGTGTGATAAAATCCTCTATTTTTGACGGCATCATGATGAGTCGATATCAACATAATAAAATAAGTCAAGTCTCTCTTAAGGTACGTCCGCATTTGCAGCCTAATTCGAACTAGGGCTGCAAATGTAGGCTTCGGAATTGCAAATCAAACCCAGGATTTAAATTTCCCACGCTTGATTTGCATCTTCCCGGCCGGGTGCCATTTTTTGAAATTTACAAGCCTGAAGTAACTGCCCACATCTACATGCAGCAGTGAAACGGGTATGTAGCACTTTAAAGACTAACAAAAAAGTGGCCGGGAAGATGTATATCAAGCATGGGATATTTAAATCCTGGGCTTGATTTGCAATTCTGAATGCCTACAAATTTGCAGCCCTAGTTCGAATTAGGAACATACCCTTAGAAAGTAAACAAATGTAATTCACTATCCTCAATAAGGCCCATGTGTCAAGTTAAATAGATGCACTGCTGCAGGAGAAGTAATATTCAGAGCCACCTTACCTTGCCCAAAGCTTTTCAAATTCTTTTGGAGTGATGGGAATGGCAAATCTGAACAAGACAGCTCTCAAATCCTCTGGCTGCACAATGCCATTGCCTTTGCTATCGAACTCACGGAAAGTCTAGAATTTAAGAACTTTTAATAATAACAAGAGCCAACGGGCTTTACAAAATACTTGATCTCTTTATAAGCATTAGGAATTAAGGAAAAATTAAATGAAGGTTAATTCCAATTTTAAAACGTTTTATCAGCTTCACTGTGTGCATGGCTCTCTTGGTGGAGTAACACATGTGTGCTGATGATGTGTTTTATATATGAAACTCCTATCAATTGTGTGCACTAGGATTTGAGCATCAAAAACATACATACAGGTATGTGCATTTATGAACCTTGATGCACAGAGGTGGAAAGTAGAGATTGAAAATCCACACAGAGGTGTCCAATTTTGCAGAAGCTGGCTACAGCTTATTGTGCCATGAACTAATAGAAAGCATTCCTTACTTGCTGCAGTGCAGGCTCATCTTGCAAATTTTAAGTAACAAAGTAATGAAGTTTACTCTCCCCATTCGTTCTTTTCTCAATCCACTACTAGCTACACTGCCCCCCACTATCTTCAGAGTGTGCAGTAACTGTTTGACTAATTCAGATATGCAAACATTTAATTATTTAGTTTTTATTAAGATTGTTTATGTTTATCTTGATATAATTATTGATAATTTGGCACCCCCTGCTTGTCATAATGGGTATGTCTAGATTACATGCCTCTGCCGACAGAGGCATGTAAACTAGGCTACCCGACATAGTCAATAAAGCAGGGATTTAAATATCCCCCGCTTCAATACAATAAAAATGCCACTGTGCTGTGCCGGCTCAGCTGATCGCCGGCACAGCGCGGCAGTCAAGGTGCAGATTGGTCGACAGGGAACACCTTTGTCAACCGCTCCCTTATGCCTCGTGAAATGAGGTTTACAGGACTGGTCGACAAAGGCATTCCCTGTCAATCGATCCGCATCTTGACTGCCGCGCTGTGCCGATGATCAGCTGAGCCGGCACAGTGCGGTGGCCATTTTTATTTTAATGAAGTGGGGGATATTTAAATCCCCACTTCATTGACTATGTCAGGTAGTTTAATCTACATGCCTCTGTTGGCAGAGGAATGTAGTCTAGACGTACCCAATGAGTAGAGCCCCGCATGGATACAAAATCTATATCTGCATCTGCAAAAATGATCCATGGATATCCACATCTGCAGCTGTAGATATCCGTGGATATAAAGTAGGTATCTACAAATCTGTAGGGTTCTATATACAAAGTTTGTTTCTGCATCTGACCCGCAATCAGCAAAAATGATCTGCAGATATCTACACCCACATCTACGGATGCAGATACCCGTGGATATAAAGTGGGTATCCGCCGATGTGCAGAGCTCTATTAATAAGGACTGCATTTTGCACTTCAAATTCTCTGTGTGTGTGTCTGTACGATGCTTAGCACAATGAGTCCCGTGATCCATGACTGGGGCCTCTTGATACTATTAGAACACAGAGATTTAATAATAAATAATAATAAATAACAACAGCAATATAAATAAAATTTTAGAACAATCCTAGTAGAAACTAAATCATTAATTTTTTTAAAAATCACATACTCCAGAAGTTTAGTTTTACACAGATAAGTTTTTATCATTAATGAGCTATTTTGCGAATGCTTTTTTTGAATATTTAGATAATCTGAAGATCAACATTGCATAATGTTCTTAAATCCATTAGTGCAGCTTATTTATTTAATGAAAATGTTTTTCTTACCCTTGCGAGGTCATGCCATCTGGTTTGTGCTTTGATAACAAGATAGTAATGAGCCTGATCACAAGCTAGTTCTGCATCCGTTATTGTCTGTTTTGGTCTAAGAAAGCAAAATTAAATAATAACGAACTGTTAATGGAATCTTTAATCTCTCACAAGTTTGTGGAGGTTTTTCGGGTTTTGTTTTAGTTTCTAAGAAACCGTTAAAGACTGTTATTTCACATCTGTGTAAACTTAATTCTTTAAATACTGCCTTATTTCCCCAGCTGCAAGTTAGGGAAGACATCTTAAATTTTGTAATTCCCTGTTTATTTTCAGATCAATGTTGTTCAACTTGCCTGCAGACTTAATAGCAAACACGGATCATTTATTCAGACTAGAAGGAAATGTTAACTACCTTAAAAAACAAAAACAATTTAGTAGCATATCACAAGACCTGGAGTGACTCCAATAAAGGACCCTGTCCTTGGTCTTCCTCTTGCTTTTAATGTATTTTCAGAATGTTTTCATTTTATTCTTCATGTTTATAGCTAGTTTGATCTTGTTTTGCATCTTGGCCTTTCTAATTTTGCCCCTACATACTTGTATTATTTGTTTATATTCATCCTTTGTAATTTAACCTAATTTCCACTTTTTGTAGGACTCTTTTTGATTTTTAGATCATTCAAGATTTCCTGGGTAAGTCAGGGTGGTTTCATACTTTCTACCCTATGCAGTGGGACAGTTTGCTCTTGTACCCTTAATAATATCTCTTTGAAAAACTGCTAGCTGTGTTCAATTGCTTTTCTTCTTAGACTTGCTTCCCATGGGCTCTTACCTACCAACTCCCTGAGTTTGCTCAAGTCTGCCTTCTTGAAATCCATTGTCTTTATTTTGCTGTTCTCCCTCCTACCACACCTTACAATCATGAATTCTACCATTTCATGACCACTTTCGCTTGATCACTTCCACTTTCAAATTCTCAACAAGTTCCTCCCTGTTCATCAAAATCAAATCTAGAACAGCCTGTCTTCTAGTGGTTTTCTCCACATTCTGGAATATAAAATTATTTCCAATACATTCCAATAACTTTTTGGATAATTTGTGCCCTACTAGTGCTATGACACTTTCCCAACAGATGTCTGGGTAGTTGAAGACCTCCGTCACGCTCAAGTCCTCTGCTTTGGATGATTTTGTGGGTTGTTTAAAAAAAAGCTTCATCCACCTTTTCTTCCTAATTAAGTGATCTGTAGTAGACCACTACCATGACATCACCCTTGTTTTTACCCCTTTTATTCTTAGCTTGGGGCTTTCAACAAGACTGTTTACTATTTCCAACTCAACCTCAGTTCCAGTGTATACATTTTTAATATATAAAGCAACACCTCCACCTTTTTCCCTGCCTATCACCTTCCTTTCTTCTGTACCAATATTATAGTCATATGTATTATCCCAACCAGTCTCTGTGATGCCAACTATGTCACAGTTGTGTTTATTTACTAGCATTTCAAGTTCTTCCTGCTTATTCCTCATGCTTCTTGCCTTAATATACAGACATCTAAGATACTGATTTGATTTCTCCCCCCAGTTATGTCATGCATCTCCTTTTCCCCTGCTAATATAGCTCATGCTCCCACCTATTTCTGACCCTTCTTCCAGGTCTCCATGCTTTTGACTTACCTGTGACTATGGTCACTTTCCCCATCTAATCTAGTTTAATGCCCTCCTCACTAACTCAGCCAATCTATATTCAAATATGCTCCTCCCCTTCCCTCAATAGGTTGACCCCATCTCTGCTTACAAGTTCTTCTTCCTGGAACAGCATCCTATGGTCAAGGAAGCTGAAGATCTTCTGGTGACACCATCTTTGCAGCCAGGCATTCATCTCCAGCATGGGGATGTAAAATTTCAATTCATCAGCTAATCGAGTAGTTGATGGAATTTCCATCAACTACTCGATTACTCGATAAGGGAGGAGGGCAGCACTTGCTATCCCCACTGTGTCTGTTCCTCCCTCCTTCCCCCAACCATGGAGACAGTGCTGGAGGGAACCAGCTTTTAAGCCGGCTCCCACCAGCACCAGCTCCTACTTCCCCCCAGTTATGATATAGAGGCAGCAAGAGGGGAGGGAATGCAAGTAGTGAACTCGATTACCTTATTGGGTAGTCGACTACTCTTTTACAGCCCTACTCCAGGATGCATCTGTCTCCTGTCTGAGTAGCTGAAGTCCACTGTTATCCCCAAATCCTGTGCTTTGGATCCTTGACCAGAAGGATGAAAGAGAACACCACCTGTGCCTCTGAATTACTTCACACATACTTCCAGAGCCCTGCAGTCACTTCTGATCTGCTGAAGGTCATCCCTCGCAGTATCATTAGTGCCCACATGGATGAGCGGTATGGGGGAGTATTCAGAGAGCTGAATGAGCCTTGACAATTACTCTGTAATGTCTTTGATACAAGCCCCTGACAGGCAGCATGCCTCCTCAGCCTTGGATGTCTCCACATGAATACTCTCGAGGGATTCCTCCTGGACACAGATGCTCTTAAACCTGGCCACCTCCTCTTGAAGCTTTCCCACCTGCTTCCTAAGAGATTCCACCAGCAGGCACCTTTCACTTTGGAGGGTGCCTCCAGCCTGATTTTCCATCAGTGGGAAATGCAAGCCACAGTCTCTGCAAATCCACACCAGGATCTGGGTAGAGGCATCCATGGTTGAGTTGTCTGTCTGAATACAGGCGCAGATAGAGGAGACAAGAACAGCATTGGAACAATCAATGCGGCCCTTCCCAACTATTGTGACTGTATTAGGAATCCTTTCTAAAAACTCCCTTGTTTGCAGTCCACTGACTGCTAGCTCCTCCTGGTGGCTTAGCCTCATGATGATACACAGTTGCTGGAGGAAAGTGGTATCAGTCCCCAGTTCTAATCAATAACTGTTGTTACTCTGTTGAAAATGAGAGCATCTTTTAGCTCCACCCAACACATTCTAGTGCTGACATGAAATGAAAGGGAAACATTCATTTGTCATGAATTCTACTGTTACCAGCTTCCCACTAATGATCCCCAGGCTCTTTCTTCCTTTTCAAATCATGTACTTGATTTTCTCAGTTGTACAATTAATAAAAAAGCAGCTGATAATACTAGTAATGTCAGAACCATTAGTAATTCTATAGTGGACAAATTAAAACTGAGAAGTTGCACGTGTCGTATCTTAAAATCCACAGCTGAGCTGATTTGCTGATTAGATGTTGTGGTTCTTCTCTGTCTTGTCATTACTTATATTAATTTATCTCTGTGTAGTTCAACTGAGGATGGCTTCTTTTCTAATTCAATACTTAGAAGGAATCTGAAGTACCTGATAATTATTTTTAAAGATAGAGCCAAATTTTTAAAATGTTCAATCTCTTCAGACACACAATTTTACTCTTAAGAGGGGGAAAGAAAAAGCCATCTTCCTGATGCTGTTGTAGCTCCCCTAGTGCCCTTGTACTCTGTCACACAACAGGTTGTTTACTTAGCTAAAGTGTCACAACTGATCTAATCCATTTACAAAGCTCTGGCAGTATAAAAGGGCTGGCATGCCAGCTCATTCCCCTAGAAGACTTCTGCCCATTCCCTCAAGCAGTCCCTGGCATATGGGTATGCCATAAGTGTGATCAGAGTACTCTGCATTTAAGCTATGATGGGTTGTCAGGAGGTGTCATACGGTGCCAGTTCAGGTACTGCTAAGTTAGGACAACCCCTAGGCTGCTCTAATATATACTGAGGAACCACACTGGTCCCTGGAACAGCACAGAATTGGGGAAGGGTACAAAAAGGAGACATATAACCAGCTTTTGGCCCCTCCTGGGCTCTGTCTCCTATTCTGCAATGCATACAAAATGCAGCTCAAAATCTAGCCTTTGATCTCTAAAGTAACTAGGGATGTTAAATTTAGATTAATTAACCAATCAAATACTCCATGGGATTTCCATTGATTATTTGATTAGTCTATAAGGGCACATCCGCCTTTGAACTGTAGCAAGTGCCCTGCTGGGCTCTTGCTACAGTTCAAAAGCAGAAGCCCCACAGGGAGCATGGGGCCAGCAGGAGACTCGTTGGGCCTATGCTCCCTGAGGTGCCTGCAGGGCCAGCCCGAGTCATTCGTGCACCCCGGGTCCTGGCGCATGCGTGGCCCCGCCCCCGGGTGCGAGGCGCATGTGTGGCACCGCCCCAGATGCGCGGCGCATGCGTGGTGGCATGGCGCCCCCTACAATGGGGTGTCCTGGGCAGTACCCCAGTAGGCCCGTAACTTGGGCCGGCTCTGGGTACCTGAGCCTTTGAAATGTAGAAGAGCCCAGGGGCTCTTGTACATTTCAAAAGCAGAAGCCCCGCAGGGAGAGCAGAACCAGCGGGGGACTCCCCACTGGCCCCATGCTCCCTGCGGGGCTTCTGCAGAGTCAACGTAGAAGCAGCGCTAGAGGAGACTGCTTCAGCCCCCACTCACTCCATTTCCACTGTGCCTCTACCTCCCCTGCCCCTCCGCAGAGATGGTGCTGGTGCAACTTGCTTTTCAGCCAGCTCCCCCTGCACCAGCTCCTGCTCTCCTCACTTGTTGCCTCTCTCCAATAGATGCAGCAAGGGGGCGGAAGTGACTAGTCACATCACTAGTCGACTGGTCTCTTACATCCGTAAAAGTAACTGGAATCTAAGACTCAGTTCAGTAGAGCATTTAATGTATGTGCTTAACTTTAAGCATGCAGCAGTCCCGTGGACGACTGACATGCTTAAGTACCTTGCAGAACTGGGTCCTAAATCATGAGGATTTAAAAGAACTTCACAACCCCAAATTGCAGCATTATATTAAGATACTGATGTTTTTCAATATTATATAATAGGAGCCTGCATACTATATTTTCTCAAATAGTAATTATTAATGGTCTGCTGTTGAACAGGGAAGATATAAGTAGTGGGGTTCCACAGGGTCTCTATCCTGGGTCTACTACTATTCAAAATTTTCATTAATGTCTCAGACAGTTCATGTATACAATTTGCAAATGACACCAGGCTGAGAGGAGTTGCAAACACCTTGGAGGATAGGATTAGAATTCAAAATGACCTTGATGAATTGGAGAACTGGACTGAAATCAAGAAGATGAAATTTAATACAGATAAGTGCAAAGTGTAGTTAGGAGGAAATAATCAAATGCACAATTATGAAATGGGGAATAACTGGTTAGGCAGTAGTACTGCAGGAAAAAAACAGAGGATTTTAGTGAATCCCAAATAAATATGAACCAACAATGTGATGCAGGTGCAAAAAAAGCTAAAATCAGTCTGGAGTATATTAACCAGATTGTCATATGTAAGGCAGAGGAGATAATTGTTCCACTCTACTTGGCACTGGTGAAGTCCCATCTGGAGTACTGAGTGCTGTTTTGGGTGCCACGATTTCAAAAAGATATAGAAAAATTGAAGAAAATCCAGAGGACAACAAACAAAATGATAAAGGTTTAGAAAACCTGGTCTATAAGGAAATGTTAAAAAAATTGGTGTTTAATTTTGAGAAAAGAAGAGTTACGCAGGGGGACCAGATAACAGTCTTGAAAAATGTTAAGGGCTGTTAAATGAGAACAATGATCAATTGTTCTCCAGCCATACTGAAGGTCAGACAAGAAATAATTACTTTAATCTGCAACAAAGGATATTTAAGTTCTATATTAGCAAAAAACGAACTACATGGATATTTAAGAACTATAATAGGTTCCCAACAGAGGTTGTGGAAGCTCCATTATTTTTAAGAACAGGTTAGACAAAAATTTTAAAAAATCTTTTTTTAAGAGCAGATTATTCAAATGCCTGTCAGGGAGAGAATAGGTATATTGGCCCTACTTCAGCATATAGGAAAGACTAGATGACCTCTTTAGGGCCTTTCCAGACCTACATTTCTATGATTTTTCATTTCTATACATGTATAAGATCAATAATATTGCTGTCAGTCTTACTTGTGAGATGGATTCAGCCAAGGATGTGCCTCTTTAGTTTCTTGGTTCTGGAACAGTTGAACGAATTCGTGGTAATTTAATGTGGAGTTCAGGTTCAGGCCCAATATACCAAGTAGGCGTGAATACTCTTCATTTGTAAGGATGAACACAAAGCTCTCCAGGAGGCTTCGAAGATCAAGCATGCTGATGATACCATCATGGTTACTATCTGCTTTACGGAAAGCAGAGTACATGTCCTACCAAAGAATATTTTGCAGAATGTCAATATCTGAACCTTCATATAAAACACATCAGTGACACATTTTAACAGGGGCGGATATAGGGCAGGGCGAGCGGGGCGGCTGCCCCGGGCCCCGCGCTTCAAGAAGCCCCGCACATGCGCCGTGGCAAAGGGGGGCCCCGTGAAATTGGGCTGTCCTGGGCCCCGCAAAATGGTCATCTGCCCCTGCATTTCAAAATATAAACACTGAATATTTAGTACAGATTTATTTTGACAACAGGCAAAAGATGGTAAGGCAGCTTGATGATACAGGCCGTCGTCGCTATAAGTCCAAGATACGTTCCAAAAAACTTGGACTTACAGAGTAACAACATAAAGCGGGGAATTTTTTCCCGCAACTTACTTCCATTTAAGCAAATTGGTTGGGGTTTTTTCCGCGATTTAAGAGCGGGGAATGGGAAGACTTATATCAGTTCCTACAAGTGTCAACGACTTCAGCAAGGAACAGATGTATACGGGGAGACTTATAGCGGGAATGCCCTGTTTACAACACCTATAATACCTCTTTACTAGACTCTGCATGAGACTGGTGCAAATGAGAACACCTCCATTGTTATATGCCTAAATATACAGGCAGTCCCCGACTTACGCGGATCCGACTTATGTCGGATCCGCACTTACGAATGGGGCTTTCTCGCCCCGGAGGTCGAGGTGGCGGATTGCTACCTGCGAGCTCCGAGGCGAGAAAGCCCCGTTCGTAAGCTGCTCCCGGTGCCCCTGGTCTGCTGGGGACCGTCTCCAGCAGACCACAGGCACTGGGACCGAAGCCGCAGCAGCGGCAGGTTCCCGCGCTTCTGAGGCTTTGCCAGAGCAAAGCCTCAGAGGCGCGGCACCCCGCTGCCGCTGCGGCTCTGCTCCCCGTGTCCCTGGTCTGCTGGGGGGGGGGGGGCGCAGCTAGTGCGCCCCCCCCCCCCAGCAGACCAGGCTTTTGTTGTGGACCCTGGGGCAGAGCAGCTGGGGCGCTGACGATTGGTCCTGCAGCACCACTCTGGGCACTACTGGACCAACCCGGCAGCACCCCAGCTGCTCTGCCCCAGGTCCTGATTCAGCCGCTGGTGGTCAGTTTCAGCAGTGGCTGAATCAGGACGCCTGGGGCAGAGCAGCTGGGGTGCTGCTGGGTTGGTCCAGTAGCGCCGAGGAGCGAGGAGCGGTGCTACTGGAGCAACCCAGCAGCACCCCAGCTGCTCTGCCCCAGGCATCCCCAAGTCAGCCGCTGCTGAAACTGACCAGCGCTGACTACAGGAAGCCCGAGGCAGAGTTGCTCTGCCCCAGGCTTCCTGGAATCAGCTGCTGATCAGTTTCAGCAGCAGCTGACTTGGGGACGCTTGGGGTTCTTAAGTTGAATCTGTATGTAAGTCAGAACTGGCGGTCAGTTTCAGCAGCGGCTGAATCTGGACGCCGGTTCCGACTTACATACAGATTCAACTTAAGAACAAACCTACAGTCCCTATCTTGTATGTAACCCGGGGACTGCCTGTACATTAGCAGAAAATCTGATTTGGCCAAGTAGTTCTGTGCTGTTGCCAAAATACCCTGTCAATTGTCAGTGGCTGGCCCTGAGAAAAGCTCTACACTCCTATCATAGGATCTGATGCAGTCAGGAGCTAGCTACTGCTAACTGCCATTTATCAGTGAACCAGTCAATAATGATGGTGCATGGTGGGTTCCTTTCCCACAAGGTCACTTTTCCCCAATTCAGATTGGCATTTTAATAATAAGCTGTATGATTTCAATTCTCTGTAAAACAGGGTTTCCCAACCTATGGGTCACATTTCAAAAGGGTCACCAAGTGTCCCCCCAGGTGGTTCTGCCCTCTCTCCTCCCCCCGTTTTTGAATTGCCTTGGGTCACCAAGTCTTCCTGAATTGTCAAAATGGGTCCCCATCTGGAAAAGGTTGGTAACCGCTGCTGTAAAACCAGTGCTTTTTTCCAGCACCTCTACACTGTACCAGTGTAATCTCTGGAAAAGTCTGCTTTCTTGCCTAAGGGAACTGCATTGCTCATTTCAATCTTTAGGCACCATGGGTCTAATCTTGCAAACCTTTGCTCCTGTTAATAACCACACAAAAGGAGCTACTTGCATATATAAAAAGTGCAGAAGCGCAAGTTACTTTTGTTGCAATTTACATAAATATTGTCTTAGCTGAAAAAGAGGGTATATAAAAACTGCTTTTATTTTCCCAACCAAAAAAAAAAAGTATTCTATTTGTAGCAGTGCTAAATCAGTATAGATATGCAAGATTCATCTGAATTTTGTTCTTTGTGGACCATCAACATGTCTGTTCTGATTCTGGTTGCACAGTTTATTACACGTGACAATAAGAGTCAGAAAAAATATTTTGGATTTTAAATCCCCAGAAGAGTATGTAGGGATAGCAATTAGAAAATCAGCTTTTGATTTTTAAACTGAGCATGTTTCCCCAGGCAGTCACTGAAAGAGAATAAACATTGAACCCCAAATTCATTTTGATACAGTCACTTTCCTGACAACTCCCCTTAAAAGTACATTTTAACAAAAAAATATTTTAACATAACTGGTATATTGCCAAAACTAATCAGCATTTGTATTTTACCTCATATTCTTCCGTCAGCTTAGCATTGAATTGACTTAGACACTCTTCAGCAGTCAAATAATAAAATTTAGTGCTATTTACTCGGTGGTTTGGACTGCAAGATAGTATAGTTCCTGGTCCATTCAATCTGGGATCTGAAATAATTAAGATAGAGTAAAGCAATCTGTGACCTGAATATCTTTTTCTTTTGTATTAAACATAGAGAACCAATGGACTTGTCTTATTTATTAGTCATATAAAATACATTGTTAAAAAAAGTATCACCTTCTTTAGGTTCTACAGAGGACATACTCGGATAGATGCATATGATATTATAAATGTCCCTCTGATTGCCAAAAATTGCCTCAGCTTCTGCTTTGCTCCATGGTAAAAAGATTTCTCCCAGTGAAAGACCAAAAAGCACCAAGAACTCTAGGCCCCTGTGGATAAGTTCTTGTGCAGAAGACACAACTGAGGTGGGACTTTCTAGGTTTTTTTGCTTTTATTTTACCCTTCTTTGGTTCCTGAGTGTTGCTCTGAACAAGGAGGAGATCAAACTAGAGAAGGGAGTCCAAGAGACTTGTGATTGGTTGTCATCTTGCCTGCCTGAAGGTATGTTTAGACCAGTGGTCTCCAACCTTTTTAAGCATGAGATCACTTGTTCAACTTAAATGCAATCCAGGATCCACCTCAAACACAAACACTCTTGCCCACATCCTTCCCACCCCTTCTCCAAGGCCTCCCTACCCCCGCTCACTCTATCCTCCTCATCCTCACTCACTTTTATCAGCCTAGGGCAGATGGGGAGGGGATGCGGACTCTGATTTGGGGCTAAAGGGTTTGGAGTGTGAGAAGAGTTCTCAGCTGAGCCTGGGGCAGGGAGTTGAGGTGCAGGAGAGGGTTCAGGGTGCAGGCTCTGGGAGGGAGTTTGGGTGTAGGGGGACTCAGGGATAGGGCAGGGGTTTGGGGTGCAGGCTCCAGCTGTGCACTGCTTACCACAGGTGGCTGCTGGGTGGTGGTGCAGGGGACTAACGCAGGCTCACCCCCACTCTGGCCCTGAACCGTTCCAAAAAGCATCCAGCAAGCTCTCTCCACCCCTGCCCCCCTCTGTGGAGACAGGGTACAAGGTGGAGGGAGGCGCACCCTGATATCAGCACCACCTACTCTTCTTCCAGTGCCCTGCACAGCAAGTAAGAGGCTCTGGGGCTGGGAGGGAACTCCAAGGCAGAGGGGCAGGTGAAGTGTCGGCACTTGACAGCCTTTCATCAACCAAATCTGTTAGGATCACCTGTCAAAGGCTCCAAGATCTACCAGTAGATCCTGATCTCCTGGTTGGTGACAACTGGACTAGACTGGTGCTCGAAGGAGTGAGTTCCAGCTTGGGGAGAAAGACTCCTGCTAGCTGTGCTTGAGCTAACCTGCTAAAAATAGAAGTACAGCTGAGGCCGTGAATACATTGGGAGGGCAGGCCACCCTCAAGTACTTACTTAGGATTTCAGAAGGGATCATATTCAGGGTGGTTAGCCTGTCTACTTCCTCCTGCTCCACTGGCTACATTTCTATTTAGCACCATGCTGGCTCTGTCAGAACTAGCATGGGTATGTTTTTCTGAGCTGGAAATTACATCTTCCAGGTCAAGTCTAGACATCCCCCGAGTGAGAAGGAACACAGGGTCTGCATTGTTGCAGACAGTGCCACAGAAATTAATTTGAGACCTAACTTTGACTCCACTGCCATTGCACACAAATCCATCTCCTTGGAAGTCATTCTAACACACAAACCTTCAGTAGCTTCAATAGCCACAAACAACTACATAAATCTATCAGCAAAGTATTTCTTCTGTCTCAGCCCAACAATGGAATTTCACCCCCAAAATTACCGCCCCCCTCCAGGGGAACAGGGGAGGTGAGATTCAATCCTGCACAAGAGCCAGCTTCTCTGTATCTATAATCTCACAGCACTGCAAGATCATGAAAAGGAGATTGCCTGCTTCCTAGTGGGGCACAACATTTGCTTCTAGTCTTGGAAGGGCCATGGTATTGTTAGGCAATGGAAAAGCTATTTTGAGTCACTGTTACAGGTTATTACAGCTCTTTCTGTTCCCTGTGCAGCTGGACCCCTGGTAACTAAGGTATCTGGTATATAGGAGAGAGAAATGAAAAATAGTCTAAATAACATGGTTTAACTCTCTAAAGTATTTTAAAAATAGTTTTCCTGCCACTTAAGTGGCATATACAGAATACATGCCTGTGCAGTGAGGTGGAGAGGTTTTATTGGCAGTTGTTTTGGAGAACAAACTCTTGTTAATTAAACCTTCCCATTCATGTTGTCATGTATTCTCTCTCTCTACATATAGATACACACAGTCATCATTGGTACACTATAAATATTTGTTCAGCTATATATGTAATTTTGCAATTTTTATTTGCTCGTGTTGCTCCATGTAACCATTCTGCCTAAATAAGGGACTGATCCTGGAACTCGTACTCATATGAATAATTCCATTAAAGTAAAAAGGATTGCACACATGCGTAGGGTATTGTAGGATCACAATCTTAAATTTTGGTCTTTCAGAAAGTAATGAACCAGAAGACCCAACAATATAAAGGAAGTTTACCCAGCAGATTAAATAGTGTAGCAGACCTGTAGGTCAGGGGTGGGCAATAATTTTTAAAGGGGACTACTTCATAAATATCTGAAGTGACCGTGGGCTGCCCTGGAAGGGGGGGAGCCTCGAGCGGAAGGGGCTGGGCCGGGCTACTTCTCGTACTCACCCTCACAGACCCTAATTGGCCTGAGGGTAAGGGAGCGCGTGAAGCCTTTGCTCCACCACCCCCAGCACCTAGAGAGAATTGCCAGTAGTTTTAAAACAGCTAGAGGTTCCCCCTAGGCACTGCAGTGGGAGGAGACTTCACATACTCCCCTTGCTCCCAGACCAATCAGGACCTGGGGGTGGAAGGGAGTGCACAAAGTCCTTCACCCTCTGGCCCCACCCTGCCAGGGGCACACAGCTGCTAGAGAGAAATGCCAGCTGTTTTAAAACAGTTGGTGGTTCCCTCTGGTGCCGCGTGCCCTGGTGTGGGAGCGCACTCCCCACCCCAGGTTTCGATTGGCCTGGGGGTGGGGAAGCAGCAGGGTGGCCGCAGACCAGATCCACTGGCATGGCAGGCCGAATGCGGTTCACAGAGGCTGTCTTGCCCACCCCGGCTATAGGTTCATCATCATCTGTGTGTTCAGCAAATTTCTCAAGTGATTAATAATAACCTCAAAATATTTTTGTTTCACTTGAACTTTACAAAGGTGATAAACTTATACAGAGTACCTCCTGTCATTTTTCCCCTAAGGATATTTCTTATTAATCCATTATATAAAGAGAACCTCCTAACAGAGTGCTTCTAAATATATATGTATTTTAACCACCGAGACACAGGCATGCGAATAAAAATAACATGGAAAAATCAAAAACAGCATCCTTCCTGCCTCTAAACCAAGAAACCATCCAAAGCTATGCACAGTGAGCCTTTCTGTTTCTTGGACTTGGACCTCTCGAGGTCGCTTCCAGCCCTACATTTCTATGATTCTCATTTTTACCCACTACTTTTCCCCTGCTTTATACGCATCTAGTCTTTTGGGATGGATCCTGCACTATTCATTCAGGCAACATTCCTACTGAAGTTACCATCTCACTAATGTCAGGGAGTTTTACTTACCTAAAAAAAAGCATATTAGTATTTCTAATTGCAAGGGCTCAAAACCTAAAATCAATTCCCCTAATATCATATGATTGTCTTAAAATTCATATTTTAAAAAAATAATTCATTTTTTCTTTGCCTTCTGTGTTTTAAATCTCTGTGTAAAATGTGTATAATTTTCCTTTGCAACTATGATGACTGGTAACTGGTTCAGTTTTACTTTGATCACACTGATGTTACCTTGCTTTTAGGCATATTTTACTAGGTTATTTGAGATAGTAGAAAATGTTTTCATGGTCAGATGACTGGTTGAACAAGGTCAAAATTAGGAATGTTAGGGCTGATGTAAAGAATGCCTTTTTACTGCACCAGTCAGCTACAAGTCAGTTTCTTTCCCTTTGCCTGTTTCTAAAGCCAGGTGAAATAATGGCCATGGCTAACAGCGCAGAAATCAGAACTGCACACCTTTGAGAAAAAATGGTCAAAAATTCAAAATACAGAAGGTGAAACAGGCTCCCCAGCAGTCAATGTCAAAACTCCTATTGACTTTGGTAGAATCAGGATTTCACCCAGAAAATCTGGAATTAAAGCAGGAAAGTAACAGAAAACTATATCAATGGAAGAAGGAATGATTATATACATATGACACTCACACTTCACCCATGGCCCCTGGATCTAATTGCTGCCTGGGAAAATGAATTATGATTGTTTCTTATCTCGTACAGACCAGATTCTGCTCCCTTTGCTCATGCTGCCCTGAAATCAACTACACTGCAGATGGAGTGAGGCTGGTACTACTCACCCTGGGTCCAGGTAACAGAACCTACCCCTACAGTACGTAGATATTCACCCTGTCTATCTCCCTTAGAAATGGCAACAAAAAGCAGGTTAAAAAAAGGGAAGCTAATGATCCCAGCAGGACACATCATATTACTACGTAGATTGCAATCCCTTTGGAGCAGCCATTTCTGACTTCTCCCTCGGGCTTACGGGCAGTACACTAAAAATGAATGGGGCTCTACCAAATTCAAAAGCCATGAAAAATGCATCAGGGACATGATATCAGATCTTCCCTATGGATCTGGTCTTTTTGTATTTTACCCTATACCATACAGATTTCACAGGGGGAAACCACCATTTCTCAAACTGGGGTTCATGACCCAAAAGGCAGCAAGATTATTGAGAGAAAAGTTCTGGCTGTTCTGTGAAAGATTTGTTTTATACAGCACTGTCATTAATGTTAATCTACCTTCAAAAACGGCTACAAAATCAAGATAACTCAGCCCTCCATTTGGAAATCCTAATTTCTCAGTCAGTAGATTAAACTGACTATCATCCATTGGCATCCCATGATCTTCCAACACCTGTCAAAGTGAAAAAACAAAACGAAAGGGAAATAAAGAAATGTTTGTTGCTTACAAGCTGTCCTCTCAGATAAATGTCTGGGTTCCTAAATATACATTTTCAAAGGACTGTATAGAGCTTTGATAACAAAGCTAAACCTGGATAGGTAAAAAAAATTACCACTTCCCTTCAAATTAATGACAACCCTGGTTCATAGAGTTGAAATTAGTGCTTTAGTAAGAGGAACTACATCCTTCAGTGGGTAAGCGTACTTAGACCATATACCAACCAAGTACTCAGGAAACCTGAACTTGCCAAGCTCATGAGATCTGATGGTATCATAGCACAAATGGCTGCATGTACATTATTATCTTTATTTTTTATTCTGTGTGCACTTGCAATATTTAAAAGAGGCATACATTGTAGGGTGTCAGAAGAACAGTGAGGTTAGTAAAACAGTCAATTAGTGGCTTTCAGTGATATACCAAAACCTTAAATCCAACTTTCAACAGACAGCTAATGCAGAGAAAAAAGCAGCAGGTAGGTGGAGTTCCCTCTGCCTACCAGTAATGTTAATCATGCTGCTGCACTAGCTGCAGGCAACAAAATAAGCCTTTTAGGAACCACATTATGGAACATACTGCAGTAATCTAAACGCCAGTGTCTCAAAGGTATGTAGCACAGATCAGCATGTGGGAGGCAAGGCTGCAATTTTATTCTTGATACATGCATTAATTATTAATTATTATTACTATTATTAACAATAAGAAAAATAAATAACATTTTGCAATTACTGAGCACCTCTCATTTCAGAGCACTTCTGCAATGCACACACAGGATCCCAGAAATACATCCACCTCTGGGGAGGAGGAGAGCAGCCCGATGAAGAAGTGCACAGCATACTGTACGCTGATGAGAGATGAATTTTTTCCTGACAAACCAAGGTAAACCTAGTCTCAGAAGAAGTCCTAAGGGAGCTGTGCTGCCATTTTTAATGGTTTCACTGACATGGTAAATCCTGTTTTCACGACAGCTGTCTCCTCCTGTTTCTTCCCAGTCAGCATCTGGATAAAGACAATGTGCAGACTCAGCCCATACTAGCTGTCAGAAGTACAGCCCTCCTCCCCCGCTCTAATCGTAGGAGGCCCAAGGAATTGTCTTTTCCATAATTTCTCTTGCCTGACCCAACCAGGGTAATTTCCATTTTGTTAGTGTTTTTAATCTCAGCCAATTTCTTGTCACCCAGCAGCAAGCTTTGGTGATGTTTTCTCTTCAGGTCTGGAGAAAGCAAAAATCTGCACCACAGCAATGATACCAAATTCATATCAGTTCTAAATCTCTACAAGAGACAACAGACAGGGAGCGAGACACAACTGGAGCTGTAACATGCCCTGAGGAATATCACATACAACCCTAGTAGTACAGAAAATTCACCAAGAAAAACCAGCTGGGATCACTCACAGGTAAAAATTAAATCTGTCATATTGATCCTCGAGCACCCAAGTGCTGTACCCAGGTCTGCTGATCCACACTGCCAAAAAAATCTAATCACCGCAGAAGCATATTAGTCACTGTGGTAAGCACAGCAAAATCTCATTAACTAAAGTCAGTTCCTAATTGCACACTACAGAAGGGGTTCTCCCCTCCTTTTAAGTGGTCCTTAGTTAGCTGTGGGAGAATTCCACCAATGCAGGAACTGTATGTGCCAGTTTCAGAGCAGGGGCATACTAGGACAAAGCCAGGAGCAGGAGAGGGTGGGGCCACAGAACTATGAGGCATCCAGGCAGCATTGCTGTCCACGGGCAGTTCAGGAGAGGCAATTGTAGATTAAAGCAACCCATTGGCTCCCTGATGCTCCGGTAGCTCCTCTGACTCCCAAACCAGCCCTGCATGTGAAGGGTTCAACGGTAGCATAAAGCCATCTTGGCCCACCCTCCCTAAAGCCCCCCAGGCTATGTCTAGCCTGAAGACTTCTTTCAGAACAAGCTTTTCTGGAAGAGATCTTCCAATAAAACTTCTTCCAAAAGAGAGCGTCCACACTGCCCAAGCACATCGAAAAAGCCATCTGCTTTTTCAAAAGATACCATCCACACTGAATGGAAGCTATCTCACATTTCAGCTGTGATTACTATGGACAGAGTGGCCACCAGGGCACCTGTGCTTTTTCCTCTTTCCTCTTCCTTCAAAAGAACTCCCTCTTCCCCATCCACACATGCCTTTTTCCAAAAGAGCTCTTTCACAAAAAGGCTTCTTCCTTGTAGAATGAGGATTACCAATGTTGGAAAAACCCCTCTGTTCTTTCGATTTTCTTTTGGAAGAATGCAATTGCAGTGTGGACATAAGTGAAGTTTTTCAGGAAAACAGCTGTTTTTCCAAAAAAAACTCTGTAGCGTAGACATACCCTCAGTGGCACAGCACAAAATCTCACCCTACGTTTTTATTCAGATTGATAATCACTATGTCATTGTATGTATGTGGTGTTTATCAATTAAGCCTTTTATGCCAATTGTCAGCCATTTTAGACTCTGCATAGCCAATTTAAATATTTATTTTAACAGCACTAATACTTTGAGTATTATGAGCCTAAATGGAATAGCACAGGAAACAACAGTGCAAGATTCCTGGATCACTTCATCAATGTGCTTTAAACTTGACCTAAAGACGAGAAGGGACTTCAGCATCTATAACCACACAATTGTTTTATGTGCTCAGAGTACTTATACATTGCTTTTGCTATTGATACACAGCAGTGGCCTGAATGACCAGCAGCCAGCTCACTTAAATATTTAACAAGCAGAAGCAGCACTGAATTTTTTTGTTTGCCTGCAAACAATGTTTTGCTGCCTCCCCATACCTCAGTGTATTTCATTTCTCCCAGCTGTGATCATACCACAATACACAGGACATAAGGATTTTGGTGATGGGCTAACTAAAAAAGTGGTTCGGGATGCATCTCAGATGTAACTAACTCATTTACAGAGAAGATAGGTGGCAGGTTGGAGTCTGAGTCTATAGATCCCCCAGCCACCTGCTGCAGAGATGGAGTCTAGCAGCAAGTTCTTTTCAACATTGGAAATCAGTTTGTATCAGTTTGGGTTTTCCAGACAATTTCTACAAGATAAGGGGCTAGAAATGGACTTTTTTTTTCTTTATAAAAGAAAGCTGAGTTTCCTTCTTATGCTATTAACAGGGAGCTTATGTGAGCATGTTCTAGTTTATCATTGACTGAAACAGGCCTGGACGCTTGGCTATAGTTGTGTGTATAGGAACCATTGTAAAATGATAAACCACCTTCCAGTAAAAACAAAAAGATAGAGAAAACACCTAGTATTTCTTCTACCTTCCGGAAATCATCTTTACTAATTTTTCCATTTGGTTGCTTCTTGTAGGCAAGAAAGCTGTCTTTAATAGTTGCTTCCTGTTGTATCACACTGTTCTTGAGCCTTTCAATTACTTCATCAACAGTTCTATTCTTGGTATGCTTAGTCGCTTGGTCTTCAATCTGTTTCATTCTAAAATTGAAAGATTGCTCATGAAAAGAAGTCACTTGTGTTTGTTACTTCACATTTGATTCAATAATTAACTGGATTATTTTAACAATAAACAGGACAGTAACGCCAGAAATATGCTTTTTGTGTCCAACCCAATATTAAGGCCCATGCAGATTCCAAGGACCATATTGTGCAATCAGTTGTTAAGTAGGAACCACCATTTAAAATGATGTTTGTAAAAACTGATTGCATAATATTGCCACAGGCTATTTATTTTTAAGTGGAGACCTCTCACATACAGGAGTTGATACCAGTTCATTTTGGATCTTCATATTTCCCAGCCTCTGAGGAGTCACTTTTACCCATTAACATTTTTGAAACACCATTATGGGACCCAATCCAGCGTAAAAAAAAGTCAATGGGAGTCTTTCTGACTGACGTTAAATGGAGATGAATCAGACTAATGGAAAAGTATAACAACTGGTCACCTTTGGGCATGGTATCAGTGCTATTCTGTATATATGGGCATAGGAAGTAGTCATATAACATCTTGACTCGCATCCTTCCACTCATAGTAACCCAAATAAGCCACTTCCACTTGTTTTCCTTTCTGTAAAATGAGTCAATTAGCATATCCTCTTTCGGTTTTCAAAAGAAAAATCCCCAGTTATGGAATATATAACCCTCTCTTTGAAATACTATAATCTTCATCAGCAAACTATTAAAATAACTCATGATTAAATATGCAATAACTTTTAAAGATAGAGAAGATGTACATAAAAGTGTAATATGTCCCGATTGCATCCATTTCACATTTGTTATGGATTTACTATTGTCCATGAAAAAGTAAGTTAACACAATTATTTTTGTTAGATCTGAAAGCATATATTTCTCTATAAGCAAAACCCAGAATATTTAACAATCTAATTTTTATACTTTTATTAAGTATATTTTATAGTACTCCCTTAATTTGATAACCTTACAATTGTAACTTCCAGCACTAAAATATTTCAATGAAACATTTTCATTAACTTCCTTTAAATAAAATATCACTAGTAGGTCACATAGAAAAGTAACTCTAGCATGTTTGAAATTCTGAAACGCATAACGATGAAAATAAAGATAAGTGACTTTGCTGATAAGCAAGGCTATATCATGCTGTATTATATAATCTTGATTTCCATCCACCAGCAGGACTACAAACCAGCTGTCCTAAATTCCACTGTGTGTGCCTTTTCACGGAGACACACTGCTTCCAGCATGTCTTGTTTTCCGCAAAGCCTAGAAATGGCTCACTATAGTTACCAAGCAAAGTTGGAAAGAAGCAAACATTGTCCCTTGATACCCAATGGAATAGCCATTAACTTTCCAGTTGAACTCTTCCTTGCTAGTGAACCCCCTTTAGGGGATGCAGTCCAGGGATTAGCAACATTTAGGAAATCCATTGGAGTTGTGTTATCAAAGACTAGCTGCAGAGCCACTGAAGGCTCAGCCAGTGTGGAGACCCAAGGATCCTGGAGATCCATGAAGATCTCAAAAGTGATTCATAGTTTTTAGGCTCAACCCACAGTTTTTGTGGAGAAATATACCCCACCCTGTTGGCTCATAGACAGGTATTTCCACATAGACCAAAGCTTCTACTAACTGAAGAAAAGTTGAACCAATTACTCAAATATCCTTGTTCCTTGAATGCAAAAAGGTATGCAGTAATGCTATAGAATGAGACGCCTTGCATACAGAAGCTACAGCCATTCAAATCAGTCTTGATTTATGGATTCGGAGAATGCTCAATCCCAAAAGTCTCAACATTTATATGGAGATTTATAAATCTATACTTTAGATGCTGTTTAGAGAAAAAAAACTGAAGGTTTAATGGCATGGTGGGATGTACCCCTGTTGTAACAGGGGAAATAAGTTCAACAGTTCTTACTTGAGTCCAAAAGATATTAGTAAACCATATATTTGCTCTTCTGATGCAATACTTTGGAGGTCAGATTACAAAGCGATTATGCATAGACCCAGAGCTCTGCCTAAAACAACACTTACCATTTGACATGTAAAGTAAATGTTCAGTTTTTAGAAGTTTCCTTTATAAGTATATCAATATTTTAAAATGTAATAGGGAATTGTCGATATTAATACAACATTGTTCAGTACCTCTTTGAAAGATCTGTTTGTCTTTTTTCTTCTCTTTGTTGACTTCCCTTTGAGATCTGTGTGCTGACACCATTTAAGTCACCAAGTAGTAAAGCAACTCCTAAGCTCTCCAAAAGCATCCTGTAAAGGATCCCATCAGAAGGAATATCCTGAAATTTATGGCATAGCCTAGATAAAATAAAGAAATTAAGATAATGCACACAGTTGAGAGTAAGGTACAATATGGATATTTTAAAGCAAAGATTACCAAAACAATGAGCTTTGGCAGTCAGGGGCAGTGTGTGTCCAGTGGTTAGAGAAAGAGACTGGGTTTACTCTGCCTTTGACTCAGTGGTCTTTCTGTACTTTAATTTAACACATCTGCGAAATGGGGAAAATAATACCCAGCTCACAGAGCTCAATTTAACTTTATGAGACGATTCATGTCTGTAAAGTTTGGGGGGATTCTTAGATGAAAGAATGGAATGGAATAGAAATGCACTATACTGTGAATTCATAGCATTCTGTTTAGTCTACAAAATAGTTTTCCCTATTTATACTTATATTTAAAAACAAACAAAAAAAGTAACACAAAATGATTCATAACTTAAGATATAACCTTCCCTCGAGCAAGACCCTTCTTGTAATATAGCCATACCAAAACCTTCTTTGATTTTACATCTAATCTCCTGCCCTAAAACAATAACAGGATGTGGGACGGGAGGATCATGGAGAGAAAAGGGAGTCGCCATGCTGTAACATCATTCAACCAGCTCTCTGCAAAGAAGTTCGTCCCACACATGGAAAACACTAAGTAACAACATCTGCCTTGGAAATGTAATCTACAGAAGGCTTCCAAATGTCCTTAAAAATTGTCCCTTCTCTTCCTCAGTCTGAATGTCATCTCATAGGAGGCCATCTGGGACAGGCATGCTAGTCATTCTGCCTCAATAAAAGCAGCATTATCCTTAAGGGCTTCAGGATGAGTCACATCAGTGCCCAAAGCCCAATTATAAGCGAAGCCCCTTACAACAGAAGTATCATTTAAAATCAATAAGACTGATGTGGCCGAAACACTAAAATTCAGAATGTAATTTATTCTCTTCACCACCCTTGATCAAAAACCTTGCATAATGCAACATCCCCAAAGCATCTGAGTTAAATCCTCAGTCTGGTTATGACAACTCCAACACAGATTTGACAGTCATATGTCCAATTTGTACATGTTTAAAGGAGTCCATTATATTTTGCTTATTATTTTAAAATACTGTATCCCTAACCTTTTTAGAGCTGTGAATGAACAGTGCCATCCAGAGTTTCTTGGAATAATCTTTTCCCACAATATTTTCACAGGATAGTCTTAAATAACATATAAATCCACATTTTAAAAATGTGTTCACTGGTGGCCTAATGTGAGTAAAAGCATCTTCTTTTTAAAGAATAAGACCCTAGCCTAGGGTACGACTAGACTACAAAATTTTGTCAGAAAGAGGTACGCGAAATGCGTTCTGCATTTTGCGTATCTTTTTCTGATTCTGTCAAAAGAAGCTTTTCTGACATTTGGCCCATCTAGACTGGGCCAAATGTCGGGAAAAAACCCTCTTCAAAAGCCCCCTTGTTTCTTGTAGAAAGAGGAATACAGGGGCTTCTGAAAGAGCGCGTCTGCTCTTCTGCAAAAAAAAAGCAAAAGAGCAAACACGTTCCCTGGATGCAGCGGAGTTTTTTCAGGATACCTCAGGTATCCTGAACCTCCCTGCTCTCTCCCCCTGCAGTCTACCCAGACCCCTAAACTGGTAGAATGCAAGCTGAATAGCAAATCATTTCCCAAGCAAGTTTTCATCTATGGATTTCAAATTCAATCAATCCCCATTTCTTATTTAATTCTTAAAACAAACTAAAACAAAAAAACCCCACAATCAGATAAGTCATAGAATCATAGAATCATAGAATAATAGGACTGGAAGGGACCTCAAGAGGTCATCGAGTCCAGCCCCCCGCCCTCAAGGCAGGACCAAGCTCGGTCTACACCATCCCTGACAGATGTCTATCTAACCTGTTCTTAAATATCTCCAGAGAGGGAGATTCCACCACCTCCCTTGGCAATTTATTCCAATCAATAGCAGTACAGGTTGGACCTCTGTGGTTCAGGACTCTCTGGTCCAGTAACACCTGTGGTCTGGCAGGAGGTTGCTGGTGGCTGGGAGCAGAGCCGGCTGGCCAGGCTAATGGAGCACACAGGGCACCACAGCCCGCAGCCAGCCGGGATGGGAAGGATCCCGCAGGGCAGGGGGACTGCACAGCTCACAGCTGGTGGGGCTGGGAAACTGGCGGGGCCACCAAAGTCCACAGGGAGGGGAGACCACCAAGCCCATAGCCAATGGGGTCAGGAAGCCGGGGGGCTGCAGAGCCCACAGCTGGTGGGACCATGAGTGCCAGCAGAGCCAACGGGGCTGCAAGTGCACGCAGAGCCGCCACCAGAGCTCACAGGGCAGGCTAAGCTGCCGGGGCCTCCAGGCCTTGCAGGGCTGCAGAGTCTGCAGGGCTGCTGCAGCCAGGGAACTGAGGGCAGTGGTGACAGGTAGCTAGGGCGAGGAGTCCATTGGAGAGGCTGACGCCCCTCCACAGACTCCCTGGTCCAGAAAACTCCCTTGTCTGGGACTGGTCAGGTCTCAAGGGAGCTGAACTGGGGAGGTCCAGCATATAATACCTTGTTGTATATAAAACCTGTATTCATACTAGCCTCAAAATTGAATTTTTTTCTTTTGTAGGATGAAGTGCTCCTTGATACATACATCTTAACAAATGCCCTCAAGCATGTCCTCAAGTGCTGTCCTGAATAGAGATACTTCCCAGAACCAGGACCATAGTGTAATCTAAGTGAGAGTTCAAGCTCCATGCTTGTGTTTGCTGCAAAAGCAGGTTTAACTATTCATAGCTAGTACAACTGGCTATCCTTAGAAAGTGGAATTTATGCCGACTCTACAAGGGCCTGATAAATGACCTCCACAGTGGAATTCAGAGACTGTTTTTAGGTATATATTGTGTCAAGCTGTGTCAGGTCCTATCAGGTCATTGCAATATCACCCCAGCTAGCACTTCTAGAAAGTCTGATCTTTGAAAGTTCTGAGTACTAGAGTCCCAGTGCAACAAGCACCTAAGCATATGCTCACCTTTAGCAGCTTCATCCTTTCAGAATGTAATTAGCTCCCATGAATGGGACTCACGCCATACTAAAGTGCTTTTTATGTGATTTGTTGAATCATCATCATAGTGCCCATCACCTTTCAGGGTTGATCCAGTTTAGGGCTTAATCATGTATCTCCCGAAGATAATGTCAAAATGTCCATTGATTACAATGGTGGTAGATTAGACCCTAATGACCCATTTTTTTCTTGTTTATTTTTCTGTGTTTTTCCTCCTCAACATCATTTTCAGGTACAAGATGTTGAAAGTATAGGTATAAATGATTTTAGATTGTAAACTGGTTGTAATTCTGGACTCCACCCTCAGTACCGCTCTCTCATTGTCAACAAAAGAGGTTGACAATAATGGTAAAAACATTATCTAGAGAAGTGTGTGAATGATGAAAACCAGTTATAAAATACTCAAAGAAAGGATAAGTAATTGCTCGTGATCCATGATCAATGTCTATATATTATACAACATTGAGCCCATAAAACTGATGACAAAAAGGATATATTTTTATACCCTTCACAGGGAATTAGGTGCCTGACTCTTATTAACCCCATGGATGACACCCAAAATTTTCTTTACAAAATTCACAGAAAGGAAAACGAACATAGTGGCATTTTATTTCAGTGATCACACTTGTACTTGTTCATATTTCAAGATCAAAAATTTTCTGAAAGCCAATTCCTATTGATGCTGTTGTGTTTGCTCCTCACTTATACTGATCATCAGGGCACTGGGTCACAAAGTTCAGGCTGAAACGGATTTCTTTGATTTTCCTATGATGTTTTGAAAGGTAAGAAAGAATCCCACATCTTTTGGAGAATCATAGTGCTTCAGGTAAAGAATGTTACAGCTTGTAGGAGAGCAAATTACAGCCAATTATAGCCTGACTGACATGCCATAGCAATAAAATGCTTAATACAATCCACTCCTCATTTATAAGATACAGATTTTGATTCCATACACACATATGATTTGGGATGTTCATTGTTTTTTAGATTAAGATGTAGTTATCAAACGGCCAATGATCAAAATGAGAGCTGACTATGTCATGTTCCAGTTTTCCTAAAAACAAAGCACTCAAATTGTTTATTAAAACATATTACTGTAGAAAGATACAAGATATAAGGGTAGTTATATTTGTTTCGGTTTGGAAACCGTAAATATTTTTAAGACAAATTTTCCATAATACTCAATTTTCACTTTAAATAATGGAGTTCTTTTATCTTATCAAATTATGCTATATTCCCAATCTTTATAGTATTTCATGAATGGAAACGTGATAACATGCAGAATGGGGGTCACTGACTGGGCTGATGGCATTTTATTTTCTATTAAGCTTAAGGCAAACTGAAGTATCCCAAGATTCAAAACAACACTTGTTTAGAAAAAAAATAGAAAGTAATAAAGTTACATGAATTAATAATCAGATGCCAGCAGCTTACTTTGTAAACTGTTCGTCAGACAAAGAGGGACAATATAGCTGTACAATTTTTCTTAGCTGATTCCTACTAATAATGCCAGTACATTTAGGATCAGAGGTCTGCAAAGCCTTATGGAAATCCTTCCAATTTTCCGTGATTTTATCTGAAAGAATGTCTTCCCCCTAAAATGCAAATATATCCAATCACTGAAATAAAAAATGTCTGTGAGGTTACATTGTCATATGACAATAATCAAATAGTAAAAATTAAATAAACCCCTTAATTATAGAAAATCAACACTTACTGAAGATGAACCTCATTATTACTTACAGTATCCCAAGTTAGAACAAGAGAAAGTGGCTTCTTAATTTCCTTTGTTCCATTAAGCCATTTATGACCCATCTAATTTAAAAAAATATTATTTATGTTTAAAAATGTTCGCACACTGTTTCCTAAATAGTGTACAATGGCAGACAATGCATATAGTCTGAAGATTCTGTTTGAAAGTGTGGCTCTAACTTGAAAGTGACCATGCAAAAATGTCCCTTCATTCCACTGATCCGCTCCTTTTGTTATGAAAAGTCACAGCTACTGACTTTGATGACAAAACAGCACATTACTGATTGTTACTCTCCACAGCAAACGCTGCTAAGACTGATGGATGAGCTGCAAGTTGGATAGCAGTCTCTGAGGGAATAATTCAAAGACAATGGGATGGCACCGGTGAATGTGAAGGCAGAATCTGGCTCACAGAGCACAGGTCAGGATCAGTTTATGGCACTGGCAGTTAGAATAAAAGCATCTTTTTTACTTGTAAGCTGGGTACATTTCATACAAGAACTTCTGAGATGCAATAAATATGGAATTTTATTTTTCCAGAGTAACTCGGGTCAATATTCAGATCCAACTGAGCTCTATTCAGTGCAAAATCCAAGGAGAGACAAAGGTGACTTTATGTTACCTGCAGATATCCCCATCCTGGGGACAGCCAGGAGCTGAATTAGCTAGCAGAAGCCCATCTTGATTTCCAGCAATACTAGTATATGCCTCAGCACTGCTATGACTTTCATCTGGCTGCAACAGTCCCCACCCTTCAGCCAGAGAATGATGGAGCACAGCAGCTTTCTAGGAAAAAAACAACTTCCCTTGGTTGTGCCCCAAAGAATTCCCCTATTCCACAGAGTGGGCAGGACAGAGTGTTCCAGGGCCGGCTTTACACCACCTAGGGAACAGAGGATGGATCCTTAGTATTTGACTAGGCTGGCTTTGCAGCTTCTTTGCACCAACAGATAGCACAGCAGAGGCCAGAATCTGTCCCATTCTTCAGAGCAGAATCAGACTTCAAGTGTAAAATCCTAGCTATTGTGGTCATCCCTGGTTATCAGCTGGTATCTTATCCCAGGGTGGCCATGATCCATGTTGCTCTGTGTTTCTCACCCAGTACTTCTTGATGCTAAAATCTACCTTATTGACTACACTGAAAAGGGATTAGAATTTCAACTCTAAAATGAATCAGATAAGTTAATTTTAGTATCCAAATTCATTTGCATGACCTATCAGTATTTGTACTTTGCCAGTATTTATACTTTTCCCCTTCAACATGTCAGTTTTATAATTATAAAAATGTGTCCCAGGTTCTCAGCAAGACCATTATTCAACTGAAGAATAGGTAGAAGGGACATGAGCTGATGAATCAAATGCATCTATTGTTGGAGCCATCAGAACAGGATGCAGCCTAGTGCAGTTAGCTACATCAAAGCTTTTGTCAAAGCAATACACACCATTCACGACTATTCAGTAGGAACCTCTTTTTGTGCATCTAGTGAATCTCTTGACACTGCCAGGTTCTTTGATTCCTTCCAACAACACTAACTACGCCAGCTTAAGACAAAAAACTAAATACAGATTTATTCAGTTGACACACTAATGTGAACCTAAAAGTGATCTAATAAAACGTTATGAACAGCTCTGATATTATAGAGCAGTTATGAAAACTATAGACTACTTCTTGATATAATTCAGCAAGCAAAAAAAGAAAATGACATATTGACTAGACGTTCCAGTAAAAAGAAACCACATATAACCTCACTATATATATGGTATTAGTTCTAAAGGAAAATATTAACAGATGGCTACAAAACACCAAAAATGTCAAAGCCATACTCACGAAAATACACAACCAATGGGTACTGTATACCTCAAAACCTATTATTATTAAGTATAATAGAGCTCTTCTGCAAAATAGTTTTGATGATGGACAGCTGTAAAGTGATACTTCTGTCCCACAGATGCTACACACATGTACATAAACTTGCAATTACATTCCAGGGGGAGTTTGCAGAAAAATGCGGTAACTGAAATGGGTACGCAATCTATGCTAAAAGAATCCAAGAGTGTGGATTTTATAGGGAGTTTTACACTGCTGAAAAGCATATGCATTCACTAACTTAGATGAAGACAAATCAGAGCTTAGAGTTTGATTAAGAATTGCAATTTTGCTATACAGACATTATAAAAAAGAAAAAGATGAGAAAGTATTGATAAGCACTTACTAGAGATTCCTTTTCTTCAAACAAGTCTAAAAATGTATGGTAGCTGAGGAATCCAGTGTGATCTGGATCAATCATGTTGATTAGGTCTTGGAAGTCCTTGTCACTTATTCGAAACAGTATGCAATCCAAAATGCGACGAAGCTCATTTCTTGTGATCTTTCCATCTTTTTTCTAAAACATATATTCATGTGTGTGTGAAAGAGAGTGAACAAATTTACTAAAACACGGTGTCTGTTTCAAAACACTGTTCTGAACCTCTATGTCACACAACCCAGACCTACTGAAAGCTTTTATAGGTTGAGTCTCTCTAGTCAGGCATCCTCGGGACCTGGCTGGTGCCAAGCCAGAGAATTTGCCGAACCACGGGAGGTCAGTATTGTCAAGCAGCATTACCAACATGTCCACTGTTTACTGAGCTTTTAGAAGACACTTCGGGGTAAAACAGATGTATTGAGAGCACAGTTTCAGCAGCAGCTGACTTGGGGACGCCTGGGTTTCTTAAGTTGAATCTGTATGTATGTTGGAACTGGCGTCAGCTGCTGCTGAAACTGATCAGTTTCAACCGCGGCTGAATCTGGATGCCAGTTCTGACTTACATACAGATTCAACTTAAGAAACCCAGGCGTCCCCAAGTCAGCTGCTGCTGAAACTGATCAGCGGCTGATTCCAGGAAGCCTGGGGCAGAGCAACTCTGGTTCGGGCTTCCTGTAGTCAGCCGCTGGTCAGTTTCAGCAGCGGCTGACTTGGGGACGCCTGGGGCAGAGCAGCTGGGGTGCTGCTCGGTTGCTCCAGTAGCGCGACTCCTCGGCGCTACTGGAGCAACCCAGCAGCACCCCAGCTGCTCTGCCCCAGGCGTCCTGATTCAGCCGCTGCTGAAACTGACCAGCAGCGGCTGAATCAGGACACCTGGGGCAGAGCAGCTGGGGTGCTGCCGGGTTGGTCCGGAGCGGTGCTGCGGGACCAACCCGGCAGCCCCCAGCTGCTCTACCCCAGGGGTAAGCAAGAAAAGCCTGGTCTGCTGGGGGGGGGGGCACTAGCTGCACCCCTCCCCCAGCAGACCAGGGAGACGGGGAGCAGCTTTTCTCGCCCCGGAGGACGGGGGCGGCGGACCGCGGCGCATCTGGGCGTCCCGCCGCTCCCATCCTCCGGGGCGAGAAAAGCCCCGTTCGTAACTGCGGATCCGACATAAGTCGGATCCGCGTAACTCGGGGACTGCCTGTACTGAGAGCCAGGACTGGTGGCTATAAATAAACTTTACATCCACCAGTTTTTTATCCACATTCTGTCATACATAAATCTTTACTTTTTAAAGCATTTAATGAAATAAACAATGGATGGGCGTATACAAAAGTACTATTATATTTATGTATTGTTATAGTTAAGGCATGATTTTTGTTTTAGACCTCATGACATATTATCACCATAAGGTCTGAGGGAGAGTGTTAAACACAAGTTAATCTGTTTTTATCAGTCTATTAAATTTTAGAATTTTGTATTTTTCCTTGGACTTTTATTTATTTTTTTACTTTGCTTCCCTTAAAAAACTGGTGGATAAAAGAAGAAATGTAAAGAATACATTCTTGGGAACAATAAACGAAAAAATAATGGCCAACAGTTTCTCTAGTGATTCATTCTTGGCTACGAACTAGACAAATATTTTGCTGTTCATAAACCTCACCCTAAGAAAAATTCTGTTTCCCTTTAGTCCCCTACAGAGAGCCAGGGTGGCTGTAGTAATATACAGGATGAGCAATTATTTACTTTATCAGCTAGTTTGGGAAACACTTTGAAGTTCTGTAATCAAAAGATAATGGTCTTGTTAAACTGCTTTTCTGCCATCTGAATTTTCTTTAGAGACTATTGTCAATGCATTAAATCATATGGGAAAGAAAGTTAATAATATATCTACCTCAGTGGATGAGTTAAGGAATCTGGTACAGAAGCTACAAAAATGAGTTCTACTTTACATGAAAATCTATACCATTTTAAGTAGAAGCATCTTCTTCATGAAGCTTAAACAGATACTGTGATCAAAGATAGTTTTTTAGTCATTGCTTTGATAATATTGAAAAAATAATATGTGTTACATTAGCCTTCAATCTGTGAACTTTCCGGTTATTTCTTTGACACCTAAAATCTATGAAGTGTTTTTGTTTATGAGCTAGATTGTCACCTGGCATAAAACAGCATAGCTCCAATGAGCTCACTCGTGCTACACTGATTTACATTGGCTGAGAATCTGTACGTATCTCTATAGGTGTAACAGTTTGGGATGTTAAGGATGAAGCTGTTCCTCCTGCAGCCAGAGTTCTCTTTCTGATGTCACATTCACTAATGACCAGTACAATAAAGCACATAAGCATGTGCTTGAGTTCTGTGGGACTTAAACATGTTCTTAAGTGCTTTGGCGAATCAGGGCCGTAATGCTGGCATATGTTATTACTATTTACTGCTATGTAGGAAACTAAACTCTCTTCTTTTGTAAATTGCTAGAAGAATTCTTTCTTTTGTGGTGATTGTGTGTGTACATACAAATACAACCCTATAGAGTGTGTGTGTGTGTACTTACACTGCAGAACGGGCAAGAGCAATTTTTATGTAATTATATTAGAAAGGAATTGTGATATATCATCTATATAAAATTTGTAATAAAAAATACCAGCAGTACTTCTGAAGATATGCCCAGTGCTCATTTTGCTTGTGTCAACCAGACTGAAAGCTTTAATTTTTTCAGTCTATTATTTGCGCATCCAATCCAAAAATATAGACTCTACAATTTAAGAAGAGCAATCTGTAGCAAATCAAAGTAATAAAAAATTCCATCTGTCCACTAAAGGGACGATCACACAGCCGAGTGTATGGATTGTCTATATCATGACATTCCATCAAAAATGACAAGAATGCTTTTTTTAACATAGTTCAGTACAACATGAAAACCATAGAATTGGTAAGACTCGACTGACAATTCTTTATTAAGAGTGCATTCATTCTAGAGCTAGACATAAAAAAGCACTCCTGTTTCTGTTAAAAAAATCAGATTAAAATATTGCTGTAAATAAAGTGAGTGATGCAATGGAGCGTTCCTGGTCAATCTTACAGGTCTGACATTATACACATGTCATACTATAGACCACAAACAAGAAATGTTTTACAAGTTACACATTTTCTATTTATATTGTATAGCATGGGGATGTGATAATGATACTATAGTTGAGAAGCTTCAGGGGTAGCCAAATGAGTCTGTTACAGAAAAAAAAACAACAAATGGTCTGGTAGCACTTTATAGACTAACGAAACATGTAGATGGTATCATGAGCTTTGGTGGGCACAGCCCACTTCTTCAGATGACCAGCACATCCTAAACTCATAACTTCAGTCATCTGAAGAAGTGGGCTGTGCCCACCAAAGCTCATGATACCATCTACATGTTTCGTTAGTCTATAAAGTGTTACCAGACCATTTGTTTGGTTTTTTTTACTATAGTTGAGGTTCAACTTACTTTATATCAAGGGTGGGGAAACTAAGGCCCGGGGTGCGGATGTGGCTCCTGGCTTGCTTGGATCCGGCACCTGAGGCTCAGGGCTCCTCCCAGCATTGGGGAACTCATGCTGGCACGCCAGCCATTCTGCAACCTCCCCGTGAAGCTGGAGCACACCAAATCTGCTAACCTAGGCCTCGCTGGGCTCTGGTGTGTGAGGGGAATGTGGGGAGTGTCTTTTACCTTCTCAGTCAGGGGCCACATCAGTGAGGGTTTGTTTTTTTCTTTTTTTGCTTCTCACTTGTGTGCGGCCCCCAACTGATTTTTCTGTGGGTCAGTGGCCCCCAACCCTGAAAAAAGGCTCCCCACCCCTGCTTTACATTATCATACTGACTTTGATCTCTTCCCTCATTTTGCTAAAATACAATAATTCTGTCTATTACTTCTCATGTTAGGTCACATGCCAGAGGGATATTTACTTAAGTTTGGGAATAATAGGACAAGGCCATTGAGAAATTTGAGAAGTTGCATATTTCAATTTGTGAATTTTTCCAAACTTCTTTGAAATATTTTCCAGAATAGTTTGGTCTACAAACATTTATGATATCTTTAATGTCAATGACAGTCAAAATCAAAATCAATGGAATGTCTCCTGTGTGTGTAACAGTAGCTGTGTACACAAATCTTTGCAGGATTACAATGTAATTTTGGAGCTAGCTATAGTTCCTTTGAACCTATAACAACTTCAGGAGCACTTGGAGAGGTTTACAATTTCCATAGACCATCAGATTTCATGGGTGGCTAGAAAACACTTTAGTGCCTTTTCTTGGGCTTTGATGTTTTCAGGGAACATTATTTAGGAAACAACTACACTCAGATTGCACTGCTTGCCCAGTTTTACAAATAAAAGTAATGCTCATGAAAGCTCCCAGATTGAATTTTTAAATGTATCCACACAATAAATGCATCCACATGAAAACACTGGAAGGTCTGTGGTGGAAATCAGCATTTAGCAATGCTTTCAGAAACTGGGACGTGGTGGACAATCAATAGTAAAAACTAACAAACTATGTGGAGATTAACAAAGAACAGCAGCATGCTAAAAATGTTCTGAAATAGAAATATACTACAATTTATGGAATTTAGTTGTACATAAGTTTACAAGATGAAAATGAATAACACGATAAAATATAACTCAACTGAGCGTAGAATTATGTAGAGTAAATATAATAAATATAATGAGAGTTTCCATCACCAAATATCAAAAAATGAATTATACTAAGAAAATAAAAAATAAAATAAAAACATTTTCATCTGTGGCTTTTCACAGGGGAGAGGACAATTTAGCCCCCTGGATGTCATATTTCCCTCCTATATGGAACTTGATTAATGAAGAATTAAAGTAGAGTAATATAATTAATGCCAGTCAAGATGGATGTTTGGAAAAATAGACCTTGTCAAGTGAATTAGATATCTATTTTATGACATTTTGATTAAGAAACTAGAATGATACAGAATTGAATATGGCACACATTAAATTGATTAAAAATTATCTAACTAACATATTTTAAGATGTAAATATAAATGGGGAATCACTGTTTTTCTAGTAGGGCCCTGCAAGGAATTGGCTGTTGGCCCTAAGTTACGTAATATTTTTACCAATGACCCAGAAGAAAACAAAATCACTCACTGATAAGTTTAGAGATGACACAAAGATTGGGGGAGTGGTAAATTAGAGATATAGATATCTAAATCACTTGATAAGCTGGGCACAAGCAAACAATGTGTTTCAATGCAGCTAAATGTAAAATCATGCGTGTAAGAACAAAAAATGCAGACCACGCATATAAGATGGGGAACTGGATCAAGGGAAACAGTTACTCTGAAAAAGACTTGAAGATCATGTCTCAGAGGGATATACCATGTTAGTCTGTATCTGCAAAAACAATGAAAAGTCCTGAGGTAATTTAGGGTATGTCTACACTACCCCGCTAGTTCGAACTAGCGGGGTAATGTATGCATACCGAACTTGCTAATGAAGCCCGGGATTTGAATTTCCCGGGCTTCATTAGCATAAAGCCGGCGCCGCCATTTTTAAAAGCCGGCTAGTGCGAACCCCGTGCCGCGCGGCTACACGCGGCACGGGCTAGATAGTTCGAACTACGTAGCCATTCCGAACTATCTGTACTCCTCGTGGAACGAGGAACGAGGAGTACAGATAGTTCGGAATGGCTACGTAGTTCGAACTATCTAGCCCGTGCCGCGTGTAGCCGCGCGGCACGGGGTTCGCACTAGCCGGCTTTTAAAAATGGCGGCGCCGGCTTTATGCTAATGAAGCCCGGGAAATTCAAATCCCGGGCTTCATTAGCAAGTTCGGTATGCATACATTACAGTGAACCCTCGTTTATCGCGGTAGATAGGTTCCAAACCCGACCGCGATAGTTGAAAATCCGCGAAGTAGGGACACCATATTTAACATGTATACAGCGAGCCCTCGCTACTTCGCGGTTCGACCATCGCGGATTCACGTATATACATAATGTAATGAAAAAAGTCCGCGAAGTCGTGAATCCGCGATGGTCGAACCGCGAAGTAGCGAGGGCTCACTGTACCCCGCTAGTTCGAACTAGCGGGGTAGTGTAGACATACCCTTAGAGACTAACAGATTTATTAGGACACAAGCTTTTGTGGGTAAAACCCCCTCCTCATATGAATTGGAGTGGAGTGCATTAACCAGTTAAGATCCTTATTTGATCTTAAGTTGATAGCAGTGAATTTGCAAATGAACTCCAGTTCAGCTGTCTCCCTTTGTAATCAGGTTTTGAAATTCTTTTATAAAAGGATGGCTACTTTCAAATCCATTACCAGGTAGGTTAAAAATGTTCCCCCAAACTACATGTTTGTGTACGTTACCATTCCTGATGTCTTATTTGGAGCTCAGTCATGGCTTTGCCATGAGCCCTGAGTACAAGTCTGTTGTGCTGCCCCCAGGAGCAGCCTAGGAAGCAGATTATGACTGAGCCACAATCTACCTCCCAGTTTCCTCATTCTCAGGTATCCCCTTGTATCTGGCACAGCCTACATCCCTTGGCATATTCACAGCTGTGCTACTTGGGAGAGGCAAAGTCAGACTCTTGACCAGAGACAGGGGTGACATGTTGAGGAAAGGGTGATGAAGGGTCACATGCCCCTAATACCGTGGGGGGGAGAGGGACAAGAGGTCAGCAGATAACATAAAGAACAGAGCTGTCCTTATAGAACTGCACCTCTCCCAATCCACCTCTCCCTAACTACGTGACCCAGGAGATTAGCAGGGGGCCTGGTGCCAGCAGCAGGAGTTGGGTCCCCCACACTCATCAACAGTAGGAAGTGGAGCAACTCAAGCCCACTCTACTCTCCTGGCTCCCAGCCACATCACTCAAGGGAGGTGGCTTAGGGGAAGGGATGAAACTGTTCCCCACGCTCACTGGGGCAGGGATTTTGGGGAAGGAGTGGAGTGGAGACAGAACCTAGGACAAAGTTGGGGTGGGAGCAGGAAGGAGTCACATGGGAGGGCAGTCTCTGCTGATCTGAGGTAGCAAGAGGGAAATGACAGTTGGGTCATGTCTTGAGTCTGGATAAAGCACATTTGTTTCAGCACTTACTATGAATGTAAGTAGCCATGACATTTGTACTAGGGTGGAGGACAGAAGGCAAGAGAAGGCAGCAGTACCTCAAAGCGATTTTGGGGATGGGACAAGATGTTTGGGAAAGGGTGAAGAAACCAGATGAAAGGAAAGACTTGCTTGGCAGGAGGGTTAGGATCTGAGAGGTTGTTGGGTACTTGTCAAGAGGTTGCTGGGTAGCTCAAGAGGTTAAAAACTCCATCAGTCTGTGAATGTGTTAACTCATGCACAGAGTCTCAGCATTGTAAGGGTAAAAAATAAAGTCTCTTACTGTATCAATCATGAGAAATGCCTGCTTCAGAGATGGATATGCACTTTGGATGTGTCTGCGCAGCTTTAGAAAAACCCTGTCACTTGAGAAAGCTTCATCCATTACTCTGATTGGGTTTACCCTACAACAGGAAAACATGGTGGACATAAGGTTCTCATCTCTCATCTTCTTACTCTTCAGTGTAGGGAGAAAATATAAACTTATTAAGTCCAAGAACTTAGTAGGATTCAAAAATATACTTAGACATTTATATAGATAAGATGAATATTACTTGAAGTAAATGTAATCAACAATTATTTCACTAAACATAATTTTCCATCAAGTTCAAATTCACCTTGAACAACAACAACAACAAAAATCTCCTACTTACCTGTGGTTTTTTCTTATAGGAATTATCTGTCTATTTTCATATATCACAGGGTTCTGAAACTTCTGTAAAAATTGATGCCAGGCAATTTTACCTGTGGCTTTAAATCCAAATCTGGTCAAACAAAAAGGTAAGGACTGTTTAAAAAGATGTCCTTTCTAAACACTGTCATAATTACATTTTCCAAAAAGAATCTTGGATTGTGACAGCAATTCATGTAATCTATTCTGAGATTATGTATCTCGCACTATGGCAAATTTCAATAAAAAAACAAGTCAGGCCAAATGCCCTTCTGAGTTTTACTAGTCTAGCTAAAGAAAGAACAAAACCTGATCAGAACTAGACCTGATCAGATGGTTCTGTTTTTATTTAAAAAAAACCCTTACATTTAGAAGTGTTAGAATGCAATTAAAAGGCATTACAAGCCAGATTCTGTCAACTTCACTCAACCTGAGTAGTATTTGACTCTGTGAATAATTCCTTTGAAATCAATGGTTTTGTCCCACTGAAGTCAGTGGCATAACTCCCAATTTCAAAAATTAACCCGCTTACTGGTGTCACATACCCATTACAGTTCAGTGGCAGTGAGAGAAAATTTATTAAAAAACCTGGGAAATAGCTTGATAATCGTATTTGTAAGACTCAGACAACTTGTATTTTCAATCCCCCTGCCGCTCAGATCTTTCCCATGTAAAATTTCCAGGGTTCTACTAAATCACTCAAGAGTACACTGCAGAGAACAATTCTGCACTGGAAACAAGCAAACAGATGAATTTTGCTCTGCATCAGTGTCCCCAAGATCCTCACAACAAGAGGCCTTTCCACGTGTGTGACTACCCCCTTTTTAAGGTACCTCAACACGACCTCAGACAACTACTCTCATGGCAACAGGGAGCTGGAAAGTGCACAGCATGACTACTAAGGATGAGAACAAATGCAACAGTGCAGGACTTCAGCATGGATCCCTGAGCCTCCACACAGTTTGAAGACAGGCTCCCTTTTCTGCAGGATAGAGAATTTCTACCCCAGCTAGATGTAATAGAATTGTTGAAAAACTATCATCACTGAGATTATCTCCCAGAAAGCCTCTTTCAATGGGTTTTATCATGGGAGGCGATGAATCAGATCCAAGAAGTACTTAGCACCTGGAACACCCATCTCAATGGGAAATACACATGGCTCGGACCTTATTTAGCTTTTCCTGACCACAAAACTATCTTTTCCATCCTTAATTTTCATGGGTCAAATCCAGAAATGTTACCTACACAAAATACACATTGAATTCACTCGGAGTAAAACTTGAGTGAAGTCTTCAGGATTTCATGATTCCAAAGCAAACTTACAGCTAATAGGAAGTACAGGCAGTCCCTGACTTACGCGGATCCGACTTATGTCGGATCCGCACTTACGAACGGGGCTTTTCTCGTCCCGGAGCTCGCGGGCGGCAGGACCGCCCAGAGCGCAGCGGTCCCACGAGCGCGTCCTCCGGGGCGAGAAAAGCTGCTCTGGGTCTCCCTGGTGTGCTGGGGGGGGACTCCCCAGCACAGCAGGGAGACCCAAGCAAAGCCGCACAGGCGGCAGACCCCGCTGCCCGTGCGGCTTTGCTCCTTTGCCCCGGACCTCTGCGCCTCCGCGGCTTTGCTCGGGTCTCCCTGGTCTGCTAGAGGGGGAGGGGATGCAGCTAGTGCGCCCCCCCCCCCCCCCAGCAGACAAGGCTTTTGTTGCAGGACGCCTGGGGTAGAGCAGCTGGGGTGCTGCTGGGTTGGTCCTGCGGGGACCTACCCGGCAGTGCCCCAGCTGTTCTGTCCCAGGAGTCCAGATTCAGCCGCTGTTGAAACTGATCAGCAGCTGATTCCAGGAAGCCGGGGGCAGAGCAACTCTGCCTAGGGCTTCCTGTAGTCAGCCGCTGATCAGTTTCAGCAGCAGCTGAATCTGGAGCCAGTTCCGTCTTACACACAAATTCAACTTAAGAACAAACCTATAGTCCCTATCTTGTACGTAACCCAGGGACTGCCTGTAGTTAGCTCTAATTCAGAACCTTTCATCCATAGATCTCAAATTGCTTTACAAAGACGATAAGAAGTTATCTAGAGCAGTAACTATGATTTTTTGAGATGTGTGTCAATTGTAGGTATATGTGCATCTCTGAGCCTCTAATTAGAGATTGTAGGTAGTAGTGTCTGTAGAGCCTACACATGCACTTTCCCATACTATGTAGCACCAAATGTGCAAACCATCCTTAGTTCCTCCTCTACTACAGAGCTCCCTATCGAGAACTCTGCAATAGAGGAAAGAAGGATGGGCTGTGGAGCATTTATAGGGATACACCTCTCAAAGAATCATCATTACTACAAAAGGTAACTTCCTCTTCTTTTCAAGTAGTGTCCCTATGGGTGCTTCTATGTAAGTGACTTCACAGCAGTATCCATGGAGGACTGGGGCTTCAGAGTGGAGCTTACTATTGAAGACAGTACTGTGCAGCTGAAGATGGCATTGGACTGAGTCCCGGTGATCACATAGTATTCTGAAAAAGCATGGGCAGGGGCCTAAGAGGAATTAGTTGATTCATATGAAAGATGGGCTGTGAAGGGCAGATGTGCCATCAGGATTGCTATTACTCCTATTCTTCTAGCGGAGGTACTGGCAACCAAAAATACTGTCTTCATGGACAGGTGTGTGAGACAAGTTGCTATAGCTCAAAGGGTGGTCTTTTCAAGGCTCTCAGAACTAGATTAAGAACCCAGGTTGAAGTGTGTGGTCTCACATGTGTGAAGAAGTTTCCCTTGCTCTTAAGGAATCTATACATCATTGTGTGAGTGAACACTGATTTGCTTAGTGTGACCTTCTTTGGGGAGTAGGCAGATTTGAGACACATCTGCAGATGCTTCATGAACAACTGAGCACGTGGAGTGACGAATGTGCATGCTATAGGTAGTTCCTAGCTAATGCACAAAGATTATGCCTTCTCAGTAGAGTGCTTACTCCTGTCCCTGGGTGCTGCTGACTTGGTGGCCTTGCCCATCGGATACATTAGCTTGTCAATGATACCTGGGCTGAGACTGTCACAGTGTAAATGGGACCGAGGACATCATGCACACCAGAGATTGTCAGCAGATATCTAGGGGCTCACTGTTGGGATTTTCCACACTCTTTTACAATTCACGAGCAGGGTCAGTGCATTGTTTTTTCAACTAAGAGCCTTTGTATATCATGTCTGCCAAATGACTTTTGGTGCAGGTCCAAAGAGAGTTGGAGAGCTGCCCCCATGAAGATGATCGTCTGGGCTCTCTATCCTTATGGGACCTGAGCCAGAGATGCTGGCAAACACCACACTTTTGTTGCATGTAGCTTTCCCCCAAGGCAGTGCATGCACTGGAAGTGCTTGTCTGCAACAGGAGCCCTTCTTGAAGCCTGATGAATGGGGGCAGGTTCCCCAGTAAGGAAAAAAGCAAGAAAAAAAACAAAATTTATTTTTTTTAAGGAGAAAATATAAAAAGAGAGAGAAAAAAATCAACAACTATGACTAAATACTAATAGGCTAACTAACTATAAAAATGCAAAATCAAAAGCAATGGTCCTAATGGGTTGTGAATAGCTCCCTCTCTTGCCAGAGGCAGTTGAGAAGGAACTGAGGGGGATTAACCCATGTACCCTTAGGCACATGACTGAAAGAAGAAGTTTAAGTTACAGATGGGAAACTGAAGCACAGCGAGATAAAGTGCCCAAGGTCACTGAGAAGGCTAGTGGCAGAACTAGGACCAGAACCCAAATCGCCAGAGTCCCAGTATAGTGTTCTATCTACGGGGCCTTGTGTATTAACTAATTTTCTTTTTAAAAACTTCCATAATTGTACAGGACTTTCAAAAATTCATCTTCCATTATAGAATCATAGAATCATAGGACTGGAAGGGACCTCGAGAGGTCATCGAGTCCAGCCCCCCGCCCTCAAGGCAGGACCAAGCTCTGTCTACACCATCCCTGACAGATATCTATCTAACCTGTTCTTAAATATCTCCAGAGAGGGAGATTCCACCACCTCCCTTGGCAATTTATTCCAATATTTGACCACCCTGACAGTTAGGAATTTTTTCCTAATGTCCAATCTAAACCTCCCTTGCTGCACTTTAAGCCCATTACTCCTTGTCCTGTCCTCAGAAACCAAGAGGAACAAATTTTCTCCTTCCTCCTTGTGACGCCCTTTTAGATATTTGAAAACCGCTATCATGTCCCCCCTTAATCTTCTTTTTTCCAAACTAAACAAGCCCAGTTCATGAAGCCTGGCTTCATAGGTCATGTTCTCTAGACCTTTAATCATTCTTGTCACTCTTCTCTGTACCCTTTCCAATTTCTCCACATCTTTCTTGAAATGTGGTGCCCAGAACTGGACATAGTACTTCAGCTGAGGCCTAACTAGTGCAGAGTAGAGCAGCAGAATGACTTCACGAGTTTTGCTTACAACACACCTGTTGATACAACCTAGAATCATATTTGCTTTTTTTGCAACAGCATCACACTGTTGACTCATATGCAACTTGTGGTCCACTATGACCCCTAGATCCCTTTCCGCCATGCTCCTTCCTAGACAGTCGCTTCCCATTTTGTATGTATAGAACTGATTGTTCCTTCCTAAGTGGAGCACTTTGCATTTCTCTTTATTAAACTTCATCCTGTTGACCTCTGACCATTTCTCTAACTTGCTAAGGTCATTTTGAATTATGTCCCTATCCTCCAAAGAAGTCGCAACCCCACCCAGTTTGGTATCATCTGCAAACTTAATAAGTGTACTCTCTATCCCAATATCTACATCATTGATGAAGATATTGAACAGTACGGGTCCCAAAACAGACCCTTGAGGAACTCCACTTGTTATCCCTTTCCAGCAGGATTTAGCACCGTTAACAACAACTCTCTGACTACGGTTATCCAGCCAATTATGCACCCACCTTATCGTGGCCCTATCTAAGTTAGATTTGCCTAGTTTATCAATAAGAATATCATGCGAGACCGTATCAAATGCCTTACTAAAGTCTAGGTATATGGCATCCACCGCTTCTCCCTTATCCACAAGGCTCGTTATCCTATCAAAGAAAGCTATCAGATTAGTTTGGCATGACTTGTTCTTCACAAACCCATGCTGGCTATTCCCTATAACTTTATTACCTTCCAAGTGTTTGCATATGATTTCCTTAATTACCTGCTCCATTATCTTCCCTGGGACAGACGTTAAACTGACCGGTCTGTAGTTTCCTGGGTTGTTCTTATTCCCCTTTTTATGGGCACAATATTTGCCCTTTTCCAGTCTTCTGGTATCTCCCCTGTCTTCCATGATTTTTCAAAGATCATAGCTAAAAGCTCAGATACCTCCTCTATCAGCTCCTTGAGTATCCTGGGATGCATTTCATCAGGACCTGGTGACTTGCTGACATCTAACTTTCCTAAGTGATTTTTAACTTGTTCTTTGTGTATCCTATCTTCTAAACTTACCCTCTCTCTGCTTGTATTCACTACGTTAGGCACACCTCCAGACTTCTCGGTGAAGACCGAAACAAAGAAGTCATTGAGCATCTCCGCCATTTCCAAGTTTCCTGTTACTGTTTCTCCCTCCTCACTGAGCAGTGGGCCTACCCTGTCCTTGGTCTTCCTCTTGCTTTTAATGTATTTATAAAAGGTCTTTTTGTTTCCCTTTATGCCTGTAGCTAGTTTGATCTCATTTTGTGCCTTTGCCTTTCTAATCTTGCCCCTGCATTCCCGTGTTGCTTGCCTATATTCATCCTTTGTTAGTTGTCCTAGTTTCCATTTTTTATATGACTCCTTTTTTATTTTGAGATCGTGCAAGATCTCCTTGTTAAGCCAAGCTGGTCTTTTGCCATATTTTCTATCTTTCCTACACAGCGGAATTGTTTGCTTTTGGGCCCTTAACAACGTCCCTTTGAAATACTTCCAACTCTCCTCAGTTGTTTTTCCCTTCAGTCTTGCTTCCCATGGGACCTTACCTACAAGTTCTCTGAGCTTATCAAAATCTGCCTTCCTGAAATCCATTACCTCAATTGTGCTGGTCTCCCTTCTACCTTTCCTTAAGATCATGAACTCTATTATTTCGTGATCACTGTCCCCTATACTGTCTTCCACTTTCAAGTTCTCAACTAGTTCCTCCCTATTTGTTAAAACCAAATCCAGAACAGCTTCTCCTCTGGTAGCTTTTTCAACCTTCTGAATCAGAAAGTTGTCTCCAATGCAGTCCAGAAACTTATTGGATAGCCTGTGCCTTGCTGTGTTAGTTTCCCAACAAATGTCTGGATAGTTGAAGTCCCCCATCACCACCAAATCTTGGGCTTTGGATAGTTTTGTTAATTGTTTAAAAAAGGCCTCATCCACCTCTTCCACCTGGCTAGGTGGCCTGTAGTAGACTCCTAGCATGATATCACCCTCGTTTTTTACCCCTTTTAGCTTAACCCAGAGACTCTCTACACAGCTATCTCCTACGTTCATCTCCACTTCAGTCCAAGTGTGTACATTTTTAATATACAAGGCAACCCCTCCTCCCTTTTTTCCCTGTCTGTCCTTTCTGAGCAAGCCGTACCCTTCCATAACAACATTCCAATCATGCGTCCCATCCCACCAGGTTTCTGTAATACCAATGATATCATAGTTGTATTTATTTGTTAGCAATTCCAGTTCTTCCTGCTTATTACCCATACTTCTCACATTTGTATATAGGCATCTAAGATACTGATTTGATCTTGCCTCCCTGTTGTGCCCTGACCCTCCTTTCTTCTTGCCGTTATAGGCCATAGTCCCCCCCATTTCCAACCCATCTCCCATGTCCTCTTTTAATTAAATAGAATATATATATTATAAAAGGGAGGACATTGTTTGGTGAAGATTGTAATAACATGAGTATTGGATAAAACCAGATGAGTTATAGTCTATTATCCATGCATTACAAAATGCCAAATATTTAAGAATGTTGAAGGAATCTTAAGCGCCACTGCCAAGCATCTGGGATCTTTACAAAAATATTAAATCATGGAAATCAAATACTAAGCCAACCTAAAATGTGTAGCTAAAAATTACAATCACCATTGTCAGGACCAGAAAACATCTGTAACAAAATTGCCTTCGCTCTTTCAAACAAATATATAGTTCACTGAAAGCCTGATTAAGTAAACATGGTTTCCATCAAGACCTGAATGAAGGCTCCCTAACAGGGGTCTGGCACATCACCAAAGGAGTGAGTTGCATAAGAGCCCCACTGTTGTCAGGTTTGGCCTTTGGAACAGACAACAAGAATATCCTCCAGTCATACTTCTTCACATGTAAAGGGGCATGCATGGCAAAGACCCAAGACAAACCTAAGACACAAAAATATTATTCATGCAGGGAAGTTAAATTGTGGTGGCATTCCTTTGTTCAGCATAAATAACTCTTCCTGTAATCTCAGCTCCATGCATTTATATTTGCGATGTAAAAAAGTTTCAAAAGTCACAATGATGGGACATCGAATGAGTGTGAAATTTGGAACTAACATGAGTGATATGCTCTAGGACTAACATGAGTGATATCCTTTGAAGTGAAGTAAACATTAATGATGTGTCTACAATATATTTAATCTTGCTGCAAGGGGACTTACAGTGAGAGAGGAGTTCTTAGGTAACAGGGTCTTCTGTTATTCAGTGGTAAAATTCTAGCCCTATATAGTCAATGACAACATGTCATTAACATCAATGGACCCATGATTTCACTACTGAGGTTTACGACATACAGGCTTTGTCTACACTAGACCAAGACTGGCTTAAGATACACAACTCCAGCTACATAAAATGCATAAAATGCGCAGCTGGAATCACCTTACCTTAAGCCAAGCCTTGGCAGTGTCCACACTGTGGGAGGCCAATGGGAGCAAATGTTCCCGTCGGCTTCCCTTACTCTTTGCAAAAGGAGAGGTACTGGACACCAGTGGGAGTTGCCCTCAGCTTTTGTTTTATGGGTCTATACTAGACCTACTAAATCAAACACCAGAAAATCAACATCCAGAGTGTTGATTTTCCAGTAAGTATACACATGCCCAAAAATTATGATGCATTGTTACCTATAAATAGTTCCCTGCCTCACCTAATGTGGGCAGCTATGATGGGGTATCCACAGGCCTGCCAACAGTGGAGACAAAGGGGGCAACTGTCCCAGGGCCTGGTGATTCAAAAGAGCCAAGGGCTCTGGGCCACTGATGCTGCTACTGTGGCTACAGGGACAGCCAGCACCCTGGGCCCTTTAAATCGCTACCAGAGCCCTGGGTGGCGCAGTCCAGGTGGTGCTGAAGGGCTGGTGAGGGGAGACTAGCCCCAAGCCCTGCTCCTTCTGCCTGAGGCCTCAATCCTTCCAAGAGAGCACAGAGCTCCCACTCCCCACATCTTGCCCAGGGGCCTGGCCATTCTGCTGGCCACCCTGGCTATCCACCTCACACAAAGACTGAGCAGATTAAAAAAGGCCAACTAAATTTATATGCTTCAAATGGAAGAAAGCCAGAGCCAGATAAAGTCTAACTGAAGCGCAGCTGAGCAGGCGCAAGTTGGGCTTGTACAAAGCCCGAAAGTTGAGAGCAAAAAGCAGGGCAGGGACAAGCTCTGTGGTTACTCCTGAGAGAGAAAAGGAATTGGCCAGGAACCCCAAGGAGTGCTAGTAACCCAGGGATCTTGTTCTGAACTACAGAGTCAGGAAAGAAGCTAGAGGGGTGGAGTAGCCACTGGAAGCAAAGGATGTTCAAGTTGACAGATCCAGAAATGAACCCGGGGATAGAAAAGTGAGGTAGGGAAAAGCCCAGGGAAATAATAACAGGGTCTGTGATTAACTAAATTATGGTTGGAAGTTTCAGGGGGTAGCTGAGTTAGTCTGTACAGGATAAATTTAAAAACAACAAATGGTCTGGTAGCACTTTATAGACTAACAAAACATATGGATGGTATCATGAGCTTTCATGAGCACAGCCCACTTCTTCAGATGACTGGAGTATTGAGGTTAGGATGTGCAGACCCAAAATAAGTAGGGGAGAGGGAAGGGGGGAGGGAGGGGAAAAAAAGGAAGGAGGTGGGAAACAAGGGTGCCAAAGCTTGAGATGATGGGCCGAGATTTCCAGGTTTGTTTTCACAAACAAAGCTGGAAACCTGGAAACAAACCTGGAAATCCCCGACAGTCTATCATCTCAAGCATTGGTACACTCATAACAGGATTATCTGGCTATATCGACTCCTTCCTCAGACCCTATGCTACCAGCACTCCTAGCTACCTCTGTGACACCACTGACTTCCTGAGGAAACTTCAAAACATCAGTAATCTACCTGAAAATACCATCCTGGCCACTATGGATGTATAAGCCCTTTACAGCAACATTCCACATGAAGATGGATTACAGGCCATCAGGAACACCATCCTCGATAACAGCACTGCACACCTGATAACAGAGCTCTGTGACTGTCCTCATCCACAACTACTTCCGATTCAGAGACAATTTGTATCTCCACGTCAGCGGCACAGCCATGGGCACCCGCACAGCACAACAATATGCCAACATCTTTATGGCTGACCTTGAACAACATTTCCTCAAGCCCTCGCCCCCTAACACTCTTACTTTACTTACGCTACATCAATGACATCTTAATCATATGGACCCACGGAAAAGAGACTCTTGAAGAATTTCACAAAGACTTCAACAACTTCCACCCCACCATCAACCTCAGCCTGCACTAGTCCACACGATAAATTCACTTCCTGGATACTAAAGTACAGTTAAATAATGGACACATTTCCACAACCCTATACTGAAAACCCATCAGCCACTACACTTACCTTCATGCCTCCAGCTTCCATCCCAGACACATTTCTCAATCTACTGCATACAGCCAAACCCTAAGATACAACTGGATTGGCTCCGATCCCACAGACAGAGACAAACACCTACAGGATCTTTATAGAGTATTTCACCCACCTGGAGAAGTGAAAAAACAGATTGACAGAGCCAAAAAAGTACCCAGACATGAACTACTTCAAGACATACCCAAAAGAGAAAATAACAAAATTCCACTTGTCATTACCTACACTCCACAACTCAAACCCCTCCAACGCATTATACACAATCTGCAACCCACCTTAGAAAATGATTCCTCACTCTGAGGCCTTGGGGGAAAAGCCTGTTCTCGCTTACAGACAACCCCCCAATCAGAAACAAATTCTTTCTGGTCACCATGCTACACAACCACATCATAAGCATCCAGGAACCCAGCCCTGCAATCAGCCATGGTGCCAACTCTGCCCACATATCTATACAAGTGAATTCATCACTGCAGCCAACAACATAAGCTACCAAATCAAAGGCTCATTTAACTGCACATCCAGTAATTTGATCTATGCCATCAAATGCTGGAAATGCCTCACTGCTCTATATACAGGCAGTCCCCGACTTACGTGGATCCGACTTACGTCGGATCCCTAGATACGAACGGGGTGAGGCAACTCCCGCACATGCGCAGCAGCATTCCCGGGGCTCGCTCACCTGGGTCCTAGGATCCTCCTCCTCCTCGGGCCGGCTCCGACTGGGGTCCCGCAGAGCTGCCGGGCAGAGGAAAAGTGCCTCCCCACGCCCGCTGCCCCCTCCCTACCCCCCCTGCCAGCAACAGGCTGCCCCCTCCCCTGAGCAACAGGCTGCAGAACAGACAAAAGCAGCCTCTCTGCCCCTCCTCCCCTCTATACATGCCGGGCTCCGGGAGCGCAGCAGCGTCCCGGGGCTCGCTCACCTGGGTCCTAGAATCCACCTTCTCCTCCTCTTCAGCCGGCACCAACTGGCCTCTGCCTGCAGCAGCTGGCCACAGGGACAGGGATCCCGCAGAGCTGCTGGGCAGAGGAAAAGTGCCCCCCCACGCCCGCTGCCCCCCCCCCCCCGCGGCCTCGCATCCTGCACGCCTCCCCCCTCCCCCCTGCCAGCAATAGGCTGCCCCCTCCCCTGAGCAACAGGCTGCCCAACAGCAGACAAAAGCAGCCTCTCTGCCCCTCCTCCCCCTATACATGCTGGGCTCCCTGAGCAAACAAAGACTCCACCAAAACAAACAAAGTGCTGGCCTCATTGTGTTAGCAAAAAAAGGACCCTCCTCCTAGAACCCTGGGTGGTGTGTGGAAATAAAGCTATTAGCTCAAAGCATGGTGCAGAGCTGTTTGGTATTTGATGAGTTACTCCTTTAGTCCTGAGTTTGTCACAGGGACAGAAATAGATGTGAAATCTTCTGAACAGGGGAACAGACAGCAAAACAAACATTAGAGGGGAGTTAACCTTTCCCTATGCTATCCAAAACTAAAAAAAATGTTTGGCTAGAGTTTCCCCTACAATATGTACCAGTTCCGACTTACATACAAATTCAACTTAAGAACAAACCTACAGTCCCTATCTTGTACGTAACCCGGGGACTGCCTGTACTGGATAAACTGGACAGTCCCTTCGGGAAAGATATACATCAGATATACGTAAAGGGAACATATAGAAACCTGTTGGAGAACACTTCAATCTACCTAATCACTCTTTAAAAGATCTCCAGGTGGCTGTCTTGTCACAAACCAATTCTACAAGCCAAATACACAGAGAGGCATTGGAATTACAATTCATCCACAAATTCAGTTCTCACACTGATGGCCTCCTCAATCGAGATAACGGATGGCTGGGACATTATCAGCCTAACATTCAATGAAGGTACCAACAGCTCTTTGTCTGTGTAGATTCTTGCATTAGTACCCTTCCTATCTAATTACTATCCTATGATCCTTATCTGGTTCTTTTAACTATTCAATCTTTAGGTGCTTATAGGTTACCAGTTCTGCCTACTTGTTTTTCCCTTTGATATTTTTGTACCCTCTGCTCCTTGTTTCCTGCCCCCTTCCTTTTTTTCCTTCCCCCCCTTTTTCTTCTCCCCTATTTATTTTGGGTCTGCACATCCTAAACTCAATACTCAGTCACTTGAAGAAGTAGACTGTGCCCACAAAAGCTCATGATACCATCTACATGTTTTGTTAGTCTATAAATTGCTACCAGATCATTTGTTGCTTTTTAAGTTTAAATTATGGTTGTTAGGCATAGGGTCCCTTGGTTGGAACCTGGAATAATGGATAAGCCTGGATTTCCCGCCAGCCCCTGGAAAAATGGCCCTAGATCTGGACTTGGACTAGAAGACTGCCTGCAGGGCTTATGGATAGCTTGTCCTGGGGGACTTGGACCCTCAGAAGAAACAGACTAAATAGTGACTTTACTCCTCTGGCAGGGTCATGAAGAGGGAGCACCCCAAGTCCCAGAAAGAGAGAGAGCCTATGAAGCAAGCAACCAGTAGAAAAGGGGGCCAAACCTGATCCCCAGATCCAGTCACAAGGTGTCATAACAGTGAGTGAACGCTGTTACGGCTCATATAACATTCCCTATCAGTTTTTCTTATTTTCATTATCAGCCTAGATGAAGCTATATATGCATTACAGCAACACAACTATGAGAAAGCTGTGTTGTTAGTTTTACACTGGTGCATCTTTTGAATTATCTTATCTGAGAAATATCACTTGAAAGATATAGTATATTTAGGCTGGAATATTTCTGTTTATAGCATCATTAAAGTGACACCATATTTTGTCAATGTCTAGAGAAAATTCCAATGGAAAAATGCATGTAGAAATCTTTCCATTATGTGCTTGTGTTCAACAGCAAGATTTACTTTAAGATTTAAAACTAGCAAGTGACACAAACTGAAGAAACTATAATAGCAATATTTTTGACAAAGTAATAGTTGATCACTGTTATATCACATTGTGAATGACTAGAAGAAAATCAGATTTATCTGTTGAATGCACAAAGCAATATGGTTACTGCAGATGATATTCTCTCACTGCACCTGCTGCTATAAAATGTCTATCTGCAGTGAGGCCTTTAAAGTTATCTAGAGCATACAAGAAAAAAAATCCAACTGATTTATTTTCACGGATGGTCCTACTTTCACACAAATGAGTTTAAGTATGTAAACTATATTATGGAATCCTTAAATAGTAACATATGATCTGGTTCCTGCTTTGCTCACATGCTAAGAACTGACTTGTGTGCTTTGCAGCACTATAGGCAACCTCTGCATTTATGATCTAATTGGTTCCTGCAGTATTGTTGTAAGTTGAGCCATCGTAAGTTGAACCCTTTTTTCCCCATAGGTGCAATGATTAAAATGGGGGTTCCATTCCTGGCCCGCTTTGCCTCCTGGGAGTTGTAGTCTGAGGTGTGAGCTGCTTCCAGAGCAAGCAGGAAGCTGTGCTGGGAGAAAGTGGCAAGGCACAAGCTGCTCCCAGAGCCGGCTTGGGGCTTTGCCAGGTGAAGGTGGTGGCTGTAGCAAGGCAGTCGTAAATGCCGGGGGTCGTAAGTTGGGCAGTCATAAGTCGGGGGTCGCCTGTATTTAAGACTCAAGCAATCTCTGTTTTTGTTAAAGATCAAGTTCAGAAGTTAAATTGTTCTTCTTCCTTGGCCATATCGTCTTAGGCTATCTTCTGGCTATTTTCTTCTTGCAGATTTTGATCTCTATGTATAAGTGTGGATCCAGATTGATCCAAAAAAAGCTGAAGAATATCCATATTCTGGCTTTAAAAGGGGAATGTAGATTTGAGGAGTTGGCTAGCTGAGGGCAGGCTGAGTCCCAAATCCAGAAGTGACATCACTACATCATCTAGCTCCTCAGTGTTGCTATAGTAACCTTGAGGTTACTTCCGGTATATCAAAACAGCTATTCCGTGTCTTGACAGCACACACGTTATTTTAAAATATCTTTCAAAATAACGGGCACGCTATTCCGATGTCCCTGTAAACTTCATTCTACGAGGATTAAAGGACATTTTGGAACAGCGTTTATTTTGAAATCTGGCACTGTGTAGACAGAGCCAAATTATGAAATAAACTATTTCAAAATATACTTGAAATGAGCTACACAATTTATGTAGCTCAAATCGCATAGCTTATTTTGAGCTAGGGATGCAGTGTAGATGCATGCATGCATAGTGATTCCTGATGACCACTCCCTAGTCAAAATTATTAGCATTGTAAGCCCCATTAAAGATATGCTGTACTTCATACTTTCATTTAACCCTGTAAACAGATGTATCTTTAAAAAGTGCAATAAAGTAATAGTGGTAATACTGGTTGAGGTGCTCTTCCAGTAAGTCACCAAATCCCTTATTTCTGGGATAAAGTAAGTACAGTAGTACATTATTTTTACATTTAAAAGTAAGTTTCCAACAAAATGTGCTAAGATATAACTTGGCCAATATCACAATATTTTCCAGGCACCAGCAGCAATCAGTATCTCAGTCAACACAGATAACTGCCATTGGTGTCAAGGTGCTTCACAGTGCCCTCAATCCATAGGGGTTGTCCTACTTTTCACATAGAGTTATAAATAAAATGTATGCTCTTCAAGACAAAGATTGTTTTAAATTGGTTTCTTATATAATGCTGACTACATGATTAATGTCTAATAAAGAAATAATTAATAAATGTAATAATAATAATGAGTAATTATCATCTGAACCTAGAAGTCAATTTGAAAAAAATATATATTTGAGTATTAGGTTCTGAACATGCCCAGCATTAAATTTTAGTTATTTTTCAGTTATGATGATTTTTATTAATTTTATAAATTTCTCTTAAAGTTTCATCATTTACCTGAATGAAGAGAGTACTCTTCCCACTAGGAAGCTAAATATAACATGACAAACAAATAAAAGTAAGGCAATTCTGAGGGAAGATAATCACTCTATTGTGCCTAGCTACCTTACTGCTGCAAACATGGCCCGTTAGCTCATTCTATCAGATTTTACTGCAACACAGATACAAATGAGGCAAATTTACAAAGGAAATCACATAAAGTAATACTCAAGTTATGAGGCTGCAGCATTAAAAATGTCTCTAAAGAAAACAAAATTACTCTTACCTATTCATTAGCTCTTGAAAAGTTCCATTTGGTAACGGAAATACAAAGCCATTTATGACTGACTTTAAGTAATCCGAAGACACAAATCCACTCTGACTGACATCAAATGCTCTGAAGGCTTTTTCAATGTTCTGATAGGCAGAGTGAAGCTGAAATGGATACAATTTATAATGTTTTGTTCAGAAGAATCAAACTCATGAAGTTTTTAAAACAATAATGTATTTTTAAAAGACCTTTTCAAATGTTCTTCTCTGTAAACAGATCAAATAGGTTACCATGGCAAGCTCTGACTGTCAGATGTTTAATTAATAAGCTCACTACAAAACAGTATTTTCCAATCACAGAGAGTCAAGTGACAAGGCAGACAAGTTTCTCATAGAAAGGTAGAACATGTAATAATTCTACCTCAAAATTCTAAAATAGCTAAAAATATTGGTGGATCTGCCTGCTTGATAGATCTGTCTTAATATACTTGTAAAGACATCCCTAGTATAACTCAGTACCAAGCTCCTCTTTATTAAAATGGAGCATAATGAATGCTAAAAAAATTCTAAAAGAAACAGAATGGTTAATATTCCTGGTACATAAACATATTGCACATTTCTTTGGTTATTATGTTCATGGACTGTTGCAAAGAAATAAGGGGAGTGTTGTTTTGCTTATGGGACTTTCTGCAATTTTCAATAAAGATAATAAAATAGCAAGTAGATTGGTCTTATTTAGGGATGTAAGCAACTAGTCAACTATCTAATAGGGCAGTTCTCCCCAGCACTGTCTCAGAAGGGGAAAGGGGAGGCAGAGAGGGTTGCAGGGACCAGGCACGAGCCAGGAGTCAGCTGATTCCCGGCTTTTACCCACTCCCAGACACGGTGCCTCTGCTTTTTAAATGCATTAAGAGCCAGTAGTCTCTTAATGCATTTAAAAAGCAGAGGAACATCGGAGGGGGAGACGCTGGCACGAGCTGGGACAGCTCATTCCAGCCTTTTAATCCAGCCTAAACGTATTAAGAGCTACTGTAGCTCCCCCCGCTTATCCACTAATCAACTAGTTAATAACAATTCCATTGGCTAGTTGATTAAACTAAATTTAACCAAAAGTTCATTCAGTATTGTTTGCTGAATAATACAGACATTCCTTGGGCTCTTCATCTCCCTTTTTTGGTGCTCTAGCCTACTTTTTTCTGCTCTATTTGCTGTTAAATGAAAATTGCAGACATCACAGGGCAGAGATAATGTATGGAAAGGCCTCAGGAAGTCCAAAATAAATATCATGGGCTGACTTCATTTATAGGGTGATGAGATGTACCCAGTCACCTACCCAAGCACTAACCCTAACCTACCCTGACCTCAGAATCAAGATCTAAAGGGAAAGGTCAGGTGGTAACCCTATACCCTTTGTGCCTGCTGATCTCCATCCTGGTAGAACTTTCCAGTCATTTCAAGGCTGAGGAAGTACAGGTAGGGGCCTGTACAGCTGGATTTGTACTAAACCACTAATTCTGGTCCATAATCCTGACCCCTCATTTTCTCTATAGCCTTCTGAGGGTATGTCTACACTACCCCGCTAGTTCGAACTAGCGGGGGTAATGTAGTCATCCGCAGTTGCAAATGAAGCCCGGGATTTGAATTTCCCGGGCTTCATTTGCATGAAGCCGGCTGGCGCCATTTTTAAATGCCGGCTAGTTCGGACTCCGTGCCGCGCAGCTACACGCGGCACGGACTAGCTAGTTCGGATTAGGCTTCCACCTACGTGGAACGAGGTGTACAGCTAGTTCAGATTAGAAGCCTAATCCGAACTAGCTAGTCCGTGCTGCGTGTAGCCGCACGGCACGGAGTCCGAACTAGCCGGCATTTAAAAATGAAGCCCGGGAAATTCAAATCCCGGGCTTCATTTGCAACTGCGGATGACTACATTACCCCCGCTAGTTCGAACTAGCTGGGTAGTGTAGACATGCCCTGAGAGAAGAGGTAGGTTCTTGAGGTAAAAGGACAGAACTGAAAGTCAGGAGATTTGGATTCTATTCCTCTGTCTACAGCATAGGTTAAACATATGCATGGAAGTAGCAGTGCACGATCCTCCATGTTGTCCTTCCACCTTGCTCTGAAAGGATCCCCTCAAGGAATAAAGAGTTAATTCCTTCTCCATACCAATTAAGCCCTTAACTCCTGTATTCGTATGGGTGCCATTTATAAGTTCCATACATATTGAACTAGCAATAGCACTTTGGCCACTAAGCACTAGCTTATTTCATGTAGTTCATAAAATTAATTGCCAAATTATGGCAATTTTATTCATTACGGAGCTGGGTTGGATTCAGGCAAGTCATATACTGGTAGCTGTGAGAAGGGACAGATTCACATATAATTTGCCTGAGCCATTGAGTTTCAATATTTGTATTTTGTTTTAGCCTATAAAATTTGGTGCTGCCCTAGGTATTTATATACATTTGTAAAGTTATGAACCTGACAATGTATGAAACCTTTAGAAAGTGCAATGAAACATAAAACTGCTACTTATTAAGGGCTTTTTAAAAAACAATACACATATTGCACACTGGAATTTTCTAGTGAAATTACTAATTGGTATCTTGAACTCCAAATCTTTCTGTGTAATCTCTTTTCTGTGTGACGTATGGCTCAACCTCTTCATATTTCAGAGTATTCAGACATGTTAAGGACTCCCTTACCTTTTTCCTAAAAGCCATCTCAATGTCATCTAGTGTGTATTCTATCAAACTACACTCAGTTGGTGAAGTCTGTAGTGACAGCTTATTCTGTTTCTGCATCTTGTCTGGTGTCTCCTCCCAGTTCGGTGCTGATAAGGAAAACTACATTTTAGCAAAATCACTCCTATTGTCACTTTCAAAGAAATAAAAGTAACTGGATTTCTTTTTGAAGACAATTTCTTGTTAAATCATTAGAGAAGTCTTCGTGTAAAAAAAAAAAAAAAAGATAAGCCCAAAATACAACTGTTTTGTATTTCTCAGACTGTATTTACAGGGAAGACTAATAGGCACAATGCTTAGCATTTACAATAGTGTTTTATCTTAACTTTTCTTTAGGAGAATGAATTCATGTAGTTTACAATCTTAACAAATATGCTTGTTAGCATGTAACATCACAGAGTATTCTGATAGTTTTATCTCTTTAGAAAAACCATTACAGAGTAATTAGGCTCCTGAAAACATGATTTCAGTGTATGGATGACTACTCACCCACAGATCTCAAAAAAGCAAACATGCCTGCTAACCTTGAAAGAGCTGGTTTCTCTTGACTGATCCCTTTGTTTCTTTCACATTTTCCTAAATCTGTGTTCTTTCAAACTGCCCACAGCCCTTGAAAGAGCCTTTAGTTAATGTATGCCAAGTGTCCCCCATCAAAAGGCTTTCCTGTGAAGCATTCAAGCTAGAACAATCACCATCCAACATTGTCCACACTGTGCTTTTAGAGTGTACATTTTTCCAGGCAAGAGCTTTGCTATATCTCCCATATTTTGTTCACTGTATAGCATCACTGTACGAGACATGGCCCAGATTCTGACACCCTTTCTCTTGCTGAGTAGCATTTTACTCTTGGAGTACTCCATTTCAGTAGGACAGCCCATGAAGTATCAAAATCTGGTCATAAATAAGTAAAAATACCAACTCCAACTACAGGCAGTCCCCAGGTTACGTACAAGATAGGGACTGTAGGTTTGTTCTTAAGTTGAATTTGTATGTAAGTCGGAACTGGCGTCCAGATTCAGCCGCTGTTGAAACTGACCAGCGGCTGACTACAGGAAGCCCGAGGCAGAGCTGCTCTGCCCCGGGCTTCCTGGAATCAGCTGCTGATCAGTTTCAACAGCGGCTGAATCTGGACGTCTGGGACAGAGCAGTTGGGGTGCTGCCGGGTAGGTCCAGCTGCTCTACCCCAGGCGTCAGTGAGAAAAGCCTGGTCTGCTGGGGAGGGGCGCGCTAGCTGCACGCCCCCGCCCCCCAGCAGACCAGGGAGACGCGAAGCAAAGCCGCGGAGGACGCAGGCGGTGGGCCCGCGGCATGTCTCGGCGGTCCCGCCGCCCGCATCTCCCTGGTCTGCTGGGGGGGGGGGGGTCGCAGCTAGATGCGGGTAGCTAGATGCAGGGAGATGTGGGCGGTGGGACCGCCGAGACGTGCCGCGGTCCCGCCGCCCGCGTCTTCCGCGGCTTTGCTCCACGTCTCCCTGGTCTGCTGGGGACTCCCCCCCCCCCCAGCAGACCAGTGAGACGTGGAGCGGCTTTTCTCGCCGCGGAGGACGCAGGCGGCGGGACCGCAGCGCGTCTGGGTGGTCCCGCCGCCCACGTCCTCCGTGGCGAGAAAAGCCCCGTTCGTATGTAGGGATCCGACATAAGTCGGATCCATGTAACTTGGGGACTGCGTTTACTCCTGTAATGCTTTTCATCAGTAGGTCTGGTCAATGCACAAAGTTGCACCTGATTCACCCAGGGCATGTTTTTAAATCGATTTAATTAAACAGGGGCAAAAAACAATGTGGGCCCTTTTAAAAAAACATGTTTAAATTGAATTATCAGTTTATCTTATGAGATAGGTGTTATAAACTGGTTTTGAACCAACGGAAGTATCCACAGTTAAAGCTAAATCAGTTTTTATATTGGGTTGGGCAAAATATGGCCCATGGGCTGCTCAGAGCAGTTTTCTGAACACTGCAAGACCAGGAGGAAAGGGGAGAGGCTTTATGCACTGCCCCCACCCCTAGCACAATCTTGCAGCTTTCATTGGCTGGTTTCTGGCCAATGGTAGCTGCCGTACCACTCCTGACCTCCCCACAGGCTTGCAGCCTTCAGCACTCACATGATCCCAGCAGCCTGTGGGGGCATGGAAGTCAGGGAGTCTGGCTGAGGACTCACTGTGCTGCTGACAGGGAGCTACCCAGGGTGGCGTCTCCCTGGCCAGAGTCTGTCTCTGGCACCCCAACCCTCTCCCACATACACACACTCTGCAGCCCTATCCCACATAACCCAAACCTTCTGCATACCTGCACTTGTTCCCATACCTTCTTCTAGACCCCATACCTCCTCCATTAACATAATGACCACTTACCAAATTCTTGGAGTCCCCCCTCATCAAAAATTATTGCCCTGTTTTACATCGTCAATGAAGGCCTTGCATCTCAAAGCATTTTACAAGGAGACTAAGCATATTTATTCACAGATGATGGGGAACCTGACAAGAATCAGTTAAGTTCCTTGTCAAAGATCACCCAGTGAATCAGTGAGGTAAAGACGTGTGAACTGGTTAAAGGGGAGACTACAGTGGGTCATAATGAAAGATCTGTCAAGCTAGAGGGGAGTTACAGTGGAGTTCCTCAGGAGCCAATCTTATTTAACATTTTCCTTAATGATTCTGGACACAGTAAGTGGGAGTGTGCTTATAAAATCTGCATATGACACAAAGTTGGGAGGTTTTCCCAATATAGAGGAGGACCAAAATAGCATACAAGAAAATGTGGATGGCCTTAAACATTGGAATAAGAGAAACAGATGAAATTTATCAGTGAAATGCACAAGGTCATGCACTTGAGAACTAATAAGAAGAACTTTTGCTATCTGCTGTGGCTGCATCAGTTAGAAGTGACACTCAGGAGAAAGACCTGGATATATTGATCACAGGATTTCTATGAGTTGTCAACATGATATAGCAATGAAAAAAGACTAATGCAATCTTAGAATGCATCTGGCATGGTATTTTCAGTAGAGAGAGTGTTGTTATCATTGTACAAGGCACTGGTGAGAGCTCATTCGTAATACTGTGTTCCTTTCTGGTCTTCCATGTTTAAGACTGATGTATCCAAACTAGAACAAGTGAAAAAGAGGGCTGCTAGGAAGATCAGAGGAATGGAGACCCTACCTTATGAGGGGAGAATTAAGAAGCATAGCTTGTTTAGCCTAACAAAACAAAGACTGAGGAGAGATATGATGGCTGTCTATAAAGACAGTGTTTCTCAACCAGTGGTACAAGTACCCTGAAGGGTACTCGAGAGAAGTCTAGAGGGTACGTCAACACAACTGAAATTTGGAGAAAACTGAATTTTTGTTTTAAGATTTACAGTGCTTTATTATTTTTGTACTTTTTACATCCAAAAATTTCATCTCCTGTCCGACTATGACTAAGTTGTTTAAACAAATGTGTTACAATGGTAGAAAAAAACTGTGTGTGTCTGAAAACTTTAGGTACTGGGGGTACTTTTTTTTAAGGGGTACTTTATTAAAAAAGGTTGAGAAACACTGTATAAAGACATCAGAAAGACAAACACCAGCAAGTGAGCAGACTTTTTAAGTTGAGGCCCAATGTGGACACAAGAACAAATGGATATAAACTGACCATCAATAAGTGTAGGCCTGAAATTAGACAAAGATTTCTAACCATTAGAGGAGCAAAGTCCTGGAACAGCCTTCCAAAGGGTGTAGAAGGGATGTTATGATGGTTTTTCTACCATGGGACAAGGCCCATCTGTGACTGTTAGCAGCAAACATCTCCAATGGCCAGGGATGGGATGGTAGATGGGGAGGACTGTGAATTACTATAGATGTATGGCAGGTGCATCTTACACACATGCCCAGGGCCTAAATGATCACATTTGAGACTGGGGGGGGAAATTTCCCGTCAGCTTAGCAAAGGCCCTGAAGGGAAAGAATTAATTTTCTTTTGCAACATAGGGCATGGGTCACTTGCTGATCTGAACTAGAGTAAATGATGCGTTCTCTGTAACTTGAAGTCTTTACATCAAGATTTGAGAACTTCAGTAGCTCAGCCAAAGGTTACTGACCTATTACGGGAATGTGTGAGTGAGATTCTGTGACCTGAAGTACTCAGGGAGCCAGACTTGATGATCATGATGGTCCTTCCTGGTCTGAAAGTCTGTGAATGACAGAGTGGGAAGTGAAAACCCAGGTCTCCTGGCTCGCAGACTTGTGCATTATCCATTGGCCCATCTTCTTCTCTAATAAGAGTAGGATCCTGTGAGCTTGCCCATTCAAGTTCCCCTGGTGCGGTATAAAATCATCATATATTAGGAGGAGTTATGGAATAAACAGCCTGATGCAAAGAGAGCCTCTTGCAAAGAGTTTAATATGCTCAACTGACATCAGTAGGAATTGGCGGTGGGAGTTTTCAGGATCAGGCCCACTTTAAATAACCACTCCAGTTGCACCATCTTTAATGTCTTTTCTCTTACTACATCCACCCCTCTCCTTCTTTTATCCTTCTTCACCCATTCTGATTTTCACCCTAAACACTGCCCTGTGTTTACTAGCTGAAAAGTTCACCTTCACAACTTCTTTGCTCTTTGATCAGAGCAGAACTGCTTTAGAGCAACAGCTTTGGTTATGGTATGAGTTGGCAACACTATGTAAAAAAAAAACCCATAAGTGCTAAGCAGCTGTGGTTATTTTGCCAATTATTTCCTAAGCTACCCTATTTTGTAATATTTCACAAACCTTACATCACAGTGTGTACGCACAACCCTGTATCAAAGTGAAGAGGGAGAAAGTACAATTAAATAAAAAAGACTGTAATGGTTTTCAGAAGTACTGAGCAGCCAATACTCAGCACCTTTGAAAAATCAGGCAATTCATTTTAATGTTGGTTTAAAAATTAATCAGACACCCAGTGGATGACTTTTTGTCAGAAAAAGGATCAGTTCAATTCTGTGACTACTGGCTGGGCTTTTCTAGGCAAAGATTAGTTTATTCTTTTGTGATTCTTTGCAAAGTATTAAGTCTGAATAGTAAAAATGAAAGGGGCAATGTTTCAAGTTGAAAGGCTCAAAATTTAGATTACAGTCTTTTCTTCAAATTGCAAAGTCTACGTAATTCTTTATTGGCTTTTTTCCTCTGGCATAATATTTAAATACTACTTTTTAAACAAAGAAAAATGAAAATTCACTTGGCAGAAAGGCCAGCACTTGTGAGTAACCCTATAATAACAAACCCATCTGCATACATGATGTTAAAAAAAAGTGTTTTAAGAAACAGGTTTCAATTCCACCCTTCTAAGAGGTTAATACAATACATAATAATTATTTTAAATGATAAAAACACACTGATGGTGCCCTTTTATTAAAATGTATTCAAAGGTCTTTAAACTCTGATATGTTATGGTCATATTTTCAAAAATGAAGGCCAGAAGTCAATGCACAAAAAGCATGACTGAATGTGCAGCCTTTGATTGTACATATAAGCATATTAAGCACAGTGCATGTTGAACCTCTATAAACTGGGCCTCTCTGGTCCAGCAACTGGACCACAGATGTTCCTGGACCAGAGACCCCTAGCAGCCGGAGTGCACCAACAGGAGAGCCAGTGTCCGAGAACCTTGCTGGGGTGATGGCAATAGTGCTGACCACTGGCACCAGAGCCAGCAGCTGGCAGCAGGGTCAGGAGCAGGGAGCCCAACCAGGCCAGAGTAGAGGGGGCCTGGTGTTGACCTCCTGTGGTCCAGCTAACCTCGTTCAGGACTAGTCAGGTCCTGGCAGTGCCAGACCAGGGAGGTCCAAAAGATACTCCAGGAGCTATTTGTACATGAACTCTTACTATCTAAATGCATAATTGCAGCAAATTAGTTTCAATTGTGACTGTACTTTTTACACATGTACATGGGTGCCACTTTTTGAAATTTTGGCCCTGTGAGCAATGTTGCTACACTATGGGCTTTTCAAACCACTCTAAGAGAAACCATCACCTACATGACATATTGTTGTCTTTGGCTTCTATAAAAAAATCCAGACTAAATTTGCCATATAAGGGCCCAATCCTACTACCATTGAAAGTCTCCAATTGATTTCAGCAGCAGTAGGACAAGGCCCCCAAATGAAAACTTCACTTTCCCAGAGCCTACATGATACATACTCTTTGTGAGCACCTACCTTGGCTCTTAATTGTACCCAAATTTATACCAAGATTCTTCAGAAATTCTTTATAATCCAATGTATTAGTTTTACCAACACAGGAACGACTCCACAATCTAGAAAAAAAAAGCAACTCCTTTCAGTGAACAACATTATTCTGTGTCAAATTGGTAGTGAAACATTGGAATATGAACATATATGATCTTCACAGAACATTATGTAATTATTAAGAGAGGAAAGATAGCACAAATGCATTGTATTATTTCTCCAAGACTTTATTTATGTGGTGTCTGAGTTGTCTACGTATTTAATCCCACACCAGCATCTGATTCAGCTGACTATGTACCTGAGTATAAAAGTTTATAGATGCACACAGAAATTCCTTTTTTCCAGTTACACATGAAAACTATGGAACTTCTTAACCAAAGCCCAGTGTAAGCTATGGCAAACTGAGCCTAAATTCTGTTACAACGTGCCTGGGTTTTGCAGCAGTCAGATCCAATAGACTGGACTTCTGCAGCAGCTTCATTTGAATTAAACATTTGAATTTTTATTGAATTAAGTATGGATATGAATTTTACAATTAGAACCATGTCCCCCGTATAATTTATTTTGATATTAAATTTTCCAGTCTGGGAAACAATTTGGGTATGGAATGAGCATACTTGCTAAATATTTGTGCTGATCACTGGTGAAATAGTTAATAGGATTAACAGTTAGGTTGTTCTCTTTAGATTTAAGTCAACCCATTGCAATCAATGGGTAATTCATACCTTTCAAAACTATTGTTTGAGACTGTGGGTTTATGTGAAAAAACTCTCACTTGATGTTTCCACGTTTATCTTTCTAATTACTAATTACTAGCTTGTTTAATGAAAGCTGAGATTTTATAGTACAGTTCATACATACATAGAGTATAAGTCTTACATATACTATTAAATCATCTAGTCCCAACTCCTATATATCACAAGCCAGTTATCCCGATACTGAAACCAATAACTTGTAGTTGACTAAAGTATATCTTCCAAAAAGGCATCCAGTCTTGATGTGAAGAGAACAAAAAATGAGAAACTTTGCTTGGTAGTTTTTTCCTAAGGGTAATCACACTCATGGTTAAAACTTCATGCCTAATTTCTAATTTGAATTCCTCTGGCTTCAGCTTCTAGTCATTGGCTCTTGTTATGCCCTTCTCAATTAAATTAAAGAGCCCTTCAGTGTGTACTATTCTCTCCCTGTGCAGATTTTTATACAATCAATCTCCTTTTTTATAAGCAACTTGGACAAATCACTTAACCTTCTTTTACCTCAGTTTTCCCATCCATAAAAGTGGGATACAGTGCCTACATACCCAAGGAATAACTAGCTAATATTTGTACAGTGCTTTGAAATCTGTAAAGCATGACAGAAAAATGTATTCATAATAAAATGGATAGACCATCTTCCAACTTGAAGCAAACTTCCCTGTACAACTCAAAATAAAGGAAATACTTCACAAACATTGTGTGATTGGCTTATTTGAACACTGGCAGACCAATCATGAAAAAAAGCCATGTTAAAGTCAGGTTCAAGCTTTATCTTGGCATAAATGACATGTCACTCATGATACAGCTGTCTGACATTAATACTTTTTTGGAACATTCAAATACTGTTAAATCCAGGTATAAACACACATTATCAAAAATTAACACTCATCATCTTCCAGTAAAACATTAGTGACAGTTTTCATCAAGACATGGATGTTCCAATATCTAACATCTGAAAAGTTCCTCCTTCCCATACGTTGTATGGTTACTGCTACCAGACAGTGACTGGTGATTGAAGAAGAAAGCTTATTCTGGATTTTCATATGCCAAAGTTAAAAAATCAGTCCTATCAACCAAAAATTGAACTACAGCACTAATTATTTGTTCAGAACATCATTATGAATTACAAGCTGCTCTTGGCAATGGTCAATTGAAAGGGAACCAAAAAAACCCAAGCCATAATTATGGATCACAATCTTATGTTGCATGCTTTATCACTACCTTAGGTTACTATAAAAACGATTTAGTGCAGTGTTTCTCAACCAGTGGTACAAGTATACTTAGGGACACTCGAGAGAAGTCTGGAGGGGTACATCAACACAACTGAAATTTGGAGAAGATTGAATTTTTGTTTTAAGTGTTACAGCATTTTATTATTTATGTACTTTTTACACCCAAAAATTTCATTGCCCACCCAACTACAATTAAGTTGTTTAAACAAATGTGTTTCAACGGTAGAAAAAAAAAGTGTGTCTAAAAACTGTAGGTACTGGGGGTACTTTAAAAAAAAGGGGGGTACTTTATCAAAAAAAGGTTGAGAAACACTGATATAGTGCAACTTGGAAATATAGGAAATGGAGAGTGAGCTTTTCTTTACAGCATCCACAAACAATGGTGCAAATCCTACCCCCACGGAAATCTGTAGGTGTTTTATCAGTGATTTCACAGAGAGTAGAACTGATTCTTGTATTTACTAAAGGAAATAAATAATGAAATATGCATTCCTGATGGAGGAAACCATGTTTATATGCTTTTTGCGCAGACTCATCCTGATAGATAGAATGCTTTTAGAATTGAAATAACTAAGTGGCAATCTCAGTGATGTTTACCATATTGTGATATTTGTAGTACAGTACTCATAATTATTTGCATAACTTCTTTAATCCTAAAGGTACTATGAATTATACCTCAGAACTGTAATGGTCATGATGCTGAAAATGAAAAAAAAAAGATTAGATTAAAATGAATAAATAAAATAAGGTGGTAATCTACTGATGCACAGCACAATGAACATACTAAGAAATTTTGTGCAAGGATATAGGCGTAAATCTCTACTTAAACAAAAAAGTACTATTTTTAAAGGGTCTGTTTGCTGTGCCTTGTATGTAGTAATGTTTCAGGTTACAACTGAAAAATGTTAGCTGGCAAAAACCTCTCTATTATTTGTGTGATTACTTTTATTATTTGTCAGCACCATGTCTAGTCGCTTTCAACTGTTTCCCCTGTATTCTCAGTAATCCAAAATAGGGATCATAGAATCCTAGGGCTGGAAGAGACCTCAGTAGGTCATCGAGTCCAGCCCCCTGCCCAAAACAGGACCAACCCCAACTAAATCATCTCAGCCAGGGCTTTGTCAAGCCGGGACTTGAAAACCTCTAGAGATGGAGATTCCACCACCTCCCTAGGTAACCCATTCCAGTGCTTCACCACCCTCCTAGTGAAATAATTTTTCCCAATACCCAACCTAGATCTCTTCCACTGTAACTTGAGACCATTGCTCCTTGTTCTGCCTTCTGTCACTACTGAGAACAGCATCTCTCCATCGTCTTTGGAACCTCCCTTCAGGAAGTTGAAGGCTGCTTTCAAATCCCCGCTCACTGTTTTCTTCTGCAGACTATAAAAGCCCAAATCCCTCAGCCTCTCCTTGTAGGTCATGCGCTCCAGCCCCCTAATCATTTTGGTTGCCCTCCGCTGGACACTTTCCAATGTGTCCACATCCTTTCAATAGTGGGGGCCCAGAACTAGACATAATACTCTAGATGTGGCCTCACCAGTGCCGAATAAAGGGGGCTAATTGTAAAACTTTTAAATGGTTAACCAATAAGCCTGGGCTCATCAGTTACAATTAACAGTTACATGCAGGCTCCTGGCCCACTCCTAGGGGGCCGGCTGCCACCTTGCACTGCTGGCTTGGTATCAGAGCCCATAACACAGGGTGGTAGCTGGCTCTCTGGGAGTGAGGCTGGGAGCCAAGAATGGGGCTGAGAACCAGGAAGTGCAGGGAGCCAGTTTAAAAGCCAGTTCCTGGGACATACCAGCTTCCAGGGAACCAGCTGCCACGCTGCACTGCTACCCCTGTATCACAGGCAGCAGCGTGGGATGGCAGCTAGCTCCCGAGGAACGGGATTGCAGGTGAGAGCTAGTGCGTGCCGGAAGCTGGCTTTTAAGTCAGCTCCTGGGGCACACTGGCTTCCCAGGAGCAGGGCCAGCAGGCAGGAACCAGTATGTGCCAGGAGCCAGCTTAAAAGTCAGCTTCCGACATACACCAGCTCCCAGGGAGCCAGCTGCCACCCTGTGCTGCAGGCTCTGCAGTATAAAGCTTATACTGCAGAGCCCGCAGGGCAGGCGGCTCCCCGGGAGCAGGGCGAGCCAGCTCTGCTCCCAGGGAGCCAGCTACACTGCAGGCCCTGCAGTATGAGTTTCATACTGTAGAGTGCACCATGAGATTTTCAGTAGTTATAGAGTTACCTAATAACTACTTTTTAACATCCATACTCCAAAGCAACTTAAAGTCAACAGAAAGCCATTGTCTTTAAGTGGGCTTTGAATCAGACCCCTAATTAGAGTCTGATGCTGCAAACACGCATAGTAATAGAGATGTAGCCGTGTTAGTCTAGTCTAGCTGAAACAAAAAACAGGACTATGTAGCACTTTAAGACTAACAAGATGGTTTATTAGGTGATGAGCTTTCATGGGCCAGACCCACTTCCTCAGATCAAATTGTGGAAGAAAATAGGCATGACCATGTATACCAAAGGGATACAGTCAAAAAAAGTGAACACACATAAAAAGGACAAATCAAATTTCAGAACAGAGGGGGGATGAGAGGGGAAGGTAAATGTCTGCGAGCTAATGATATTAGAGGTGATAATTGGGAAAGCTATCTTTGTAATGGGTAAGATAATTAGCGTCTTTGTTAAGACCCCTGCGTAAAGTGCCAAATTTAAGCATGAATGACAGTTCAGAGGTTTCTCTTTCAAGTCTGGTGTTAAAATGCCTTTGAAGCAAGTATGCAGGTAATCAAGTCGTTGAGACAATGCCCTTTCTGGTTGAAATGGCAAGAAACTGTTTTTTCTTTGTGATACTGTCTGATATCCATTTTGTGTGCATTGATTCTTTGGCGAAGTGTCTGAGATGTTTGTGCAGTGGACATAGCAGACGGACACTGTCGGCACTTTATGCCGGAGTCTTAACAAAGACGCTAATTATCTTACCCATTACAAAGATAGCTTCCCCATTATCACCTCTAATATCATTAGCTCACAGACATTTACCTCCCCCGCCCCCATCCTCCCTCTGTTCTGAAATTTGATTTGTCCTTTTTATATGTATTCACTTTTTTTATTGTATCTCTTTGGTATATATGGTCATGCCTATTTCCTTCCACAATTTGAGCTGAGGAAGTGGGTCTGGCCCACAAAAGCTCATCACCTAATAAACCATCTTTTTAGTCTTTAAAGTGCTACATAGTCCTGTTTTTTGTTTCAGCAAACACACATGTGCTTAATTTTGAGCATATAAATCCCAACTGAAGGAAGTACTAAGGCCCTGATCCTTAAACACTTAAGCACATGCATAACTTTAATACTCTCATTGACTTAATGGGATTTGAGCATATGTTTAAGCATCCTTCCTAAATACGGATGTGTTTCCTGAATCAGAGTCATGAGTAGCTCTACCGAAATCAGTGCAGCTATTGACTTCCTTGAAGCTGAGCTGGTTATTAAGGGTCTGGGCCATATTATTTTTCCACTGATGAAACAACCTTTCCAGAAACATTAACAAAGGAGCAAAAATATCCTTGCCCAGATTTTAAAGTGCACATTTTTTAAAAAAGCACATTATTTAAAGAGCACAAAATCATTACCTACCCTTTTTTAAAAATAGCCAATTTTAAAATATTCAAGTTAAATTTAATGTGGATATAAGACTGTGCTTGTTTTCTAGATACCAAAATTTGGGTCACTATCACTAGATTATTTTGTTATGGTTTTACTTTCTATTTTTAACAAAAATAAATACTATTTATTCATTAAAATTCAAAACAAACAAACAAATGTATCCATTATCCTTTCCAGCCCATTGTTCAAGAACATTACATTCTTTATGTAAAGATTTGCTCTGAAATGCTGCCAAGGAAAATAACCTTGAGTAATTTCCTGCATAACTGCCAGATGAGTACACTAAAGGTGCCAGGGGACAGCTTCATCTCGAGCATCTGACTTTTAAGGAAAGTCTTCTATATGTAGTATTTAAGAATTGGTGCTTTACCCTCTCCTACAATATCTGACCATCCCACCTACAGTATATGAGAAGAGATTGTTTTGTTGCTCTGAGACAAATCCAGGATACCAATGGGAGAGTAAAGGCCCATTGCTTTTTATTAAAATAGCCATTCCAAAACAAGGAAATGTCAGCACTGATGAAAGGCTTTGATGAGTATAAAGTCCAGTAGGACCATTGGACTGTATAACTATCAAAGCCTGAAGATCCAAGCACTAGGTACAAAAGAATGGTATTTGTCAAGTAGGCATATAGATTTATGGATAGATGGGAGAAACCTAGGGTTCACCCTTTCCAGGCAATACTGTGCCAACACAGATCAACTGGGAGTTGATTTGCCTTTTTCTGTGAGAGGACCAGACTTCAAAGCTGTCAGAATTTTTCTCTCATTGGCAACTTCTTAGTATCAACTAGTAGGGGTGTCAATCAATCGCAGTTAACTCACATGATTAACTCAAAAATTATTCATTATTTTTAAAATATTCACAATTAATCCTAGTTTAAATTGCACTGTTAAACAATAGAATAACAAATGAAATCTGTTAAATATTTTTTATTTTTTTCTAAATTTTCAAATATTTTGATTTCAGTTACAACATGGAACACAAAGTATACCGTGCTCACTTTATATTATTATTTTTATTACAAACAGTTGCGCACTAAAAATGATAAACAAAAGAAATAGTATTTTTCACTCATTCACCTCATACAAGTACAGTAGTGTAATCTATCATGAAAGTGCAATTTACAAATGTAAATTTTTGTTACATAACTGCACTCAAAAACAAAACAATGTAAAGCTTTAGAGCCTACAAGTCCATTCAGTCCTTCGTCTTATTCAGCCTATCATGAAGATGAATAACTGTGTTTACATTTATAAGAATTAACACTGATTGTTTCTTATTTACAATGTCACCTAAAAGTGAGAACAGGCATTTAAATGGTATTTTTGTAGCCGGCATTGCAAGGTATTTATGTGCCAGATATGGTAAACATTCATATGCCCCTTCATGCCTTGGCCAGCATTCTAGAGAACATGCTTCCATGCTGATGGTGCTTGTTAAAAAAATAACATGTTGATTAAATTTTGACTGCAATCCTTTCGGGAGAATTGTAATTCTCCTGCTCTGCATTCAGCCATATATTTCATATATGTTTTAGGCATTTAGGATGATGATCCAGCACGCATTGTTTGTTTTAAGAACACTTTCACTACAGATTTGACATAATGCAAAGAAGGTACCAATGTGAGATTTCTAATGATAGCTACAGTACTCAGCCCAAGGTTTAAGAATCTGAAGTGTCTTCCAAAATCTGAGAAGAACAAGGTGTGGAGCATGCTTGCAGAAGTCTTAAAAGAAAAACAGCCCAATGCAGAAATTACAGAATCCAAAACATCCAAAAAGAAAATCAGGTTCTGCTGCTAGCATCTGACTCAGATGATGACTGCTTTGGATTATTATAGAGCAGACCCTGTCCTCAGAATGGAGATGTCTTCTGGAATCGTGGTTGAAGCATGAAGGGATATATAAATCTTTAGGGCATTTGGCATGTAAATATCTTGTGATGTGGTCTACCACAGTGCCATGCAAACACCTATTCTCATTTTCAGATGACACTGTGAACAAGAAGTAAGCAGGATTATCTTCTGCAAATATAAGGAAACTTGTATGGAACGCGTGGCTGAACAAGAAGTAGGACTGAGTGGACTTATAGACTCTAAAGTTTTACAGTGTTTTATTTTTGAGGGCAGGGTTTTTTTACACAGCTCTACCTTTGTAAAATCAGCATTCACAATTAAGAAACTGCATAACAGCACCTGCAATGGAGAAGCTGAAAGCACTCTTCTTTTTGTTTGTCTAGTATAAATATTTGTAATAATAAATATGATTTGAGCATACTTTGTATTCTGTATTGTAACTATATTTGAAAATGTAGAAAATATCCAAAATATTTAAATAAATGGCATTTTATTTTGTTTAACAGTGCAATTAATCACAGAATTAATTTTAATCACTTGACAACTCTACAAACTATTAACTTGTCTGCCTAGAGTAGGTCTGGCCTATCTGAGAAAAAGCTCCTGAGACCAAATGATGTCCTTCACAAGGCTCTTGGATCCCAGGCATTTATGTGCAGCTTGATCATTGACTATGACCATTCTTCCAAAACCATATAACTCCTTTGTGTCTCCCACCCAAAATACTGATATTTGTGATCAATATCATGCCAGACTTGACAGAGAAAAACCTCTTTATAGTTATAGGCCTAAACCAAAGATCCTTAAAGTCAAGGGAGAGATTTAACACCAAGTTCCAGAACACCATAAGAGAAGTTTTGCCATGGAGAAGAAACATCTCTCAGTTACTAATTATTCAGTAGGCTTGGGCTTGAATCAAAATCAGCTGCAGAGTCCAGAGCAGAACTGAACACAAGAAACTGCCTTGAAGCACAAACACCAGAAGGCAGAGTAGCAGCAGACTCCAGTAAAAGGACAACACTGAATACACTGAAACACCTATCTTTTCACTCCACGTTGGTCTGTAAGTGATCTATCAGATGGATTACACTCTGTTGCAGTTTAAATCTAACTCCAGAGACAAAAAGGATGGTAAAAGCCAGAAGCCTGTTAACTGGGTGTATAGGGAAAAGTTTCAGGTCCTCCAAACTTTGCAAGTGGTCTGCTCTCATAAATTCAGCCTTCATCTGAAAAACCCATGCTGTTTAAATATATATTACCCAGAGATGCTAGAGAGCTATAGTGTAGTAGCCCATTGAGACTCTAACATTCTAGTTCCTCTAGTCTATGGGTACGTCACTGAAAATGAGGATCCTAATACCTAAAGAAACATTACTGGAAACCTTGGAAACAGAGGCCAATTTTAACTAGACTAGCAGTACAGAGGATTCTCTTTTCTTTTTAAGCTAGCTAGCTTTTTAGGCTCTTTGATGGGGCAGGATCCTCCATCTAGGCTCCGGCTTTAACAAAGGTTGTGACAAATAGGTATGAAAAAACAGGAACAAGAGAGAGAGGAATGATAATATTCTTAAAGAAAAGAAGACCTCTTGGCCCACCTGATCTCAGATTGTGAGATTCTGGTTCTGTGGATATGGGGAAGGCGGTGGACGTGATATATCTTGACTATAACAAAGCTTTTAATACAGTCTCCCACAGTATTCTGCCAGTAAGTTAAGGAACTATGGATTGGATAAATGGACTGTAAAGAGGACAGAAACCTGGCTACACCATCAGGCTCAATGGGTAGTGATCAACAGCTCGATGACTGGTTGGTGGTCGGTATCAAGCAGAGTGTCCCAAGGCTCGGTTCTGGGGCTGTTTTTTTCAACATTTTTATTAATAACCTGGAGAAGGAGATGGATTGCACCCTCAGTAAGTTCACAGATAACACTAAGCTAAGGTGCGAGTAGATACCCTGAAGGGCACAGATAAGGTTCAGAGGGACCTAGACAAATTGTAAGATTGGGCCAAAAAAAAATCTGATGAGGTTCAACAAGGACAAGTGCGGAGTACTGCACTTGGGACAGAAGAATCCCAAACATTACTACAAGCTAGGGACTGACTGGCTAAGCAGCAGTTCTGCAGAAAAGGACCCGAAGATTATAGTGGATGAGAAGCTGAATATGAGTCACCAGTGTGCCCTTGTAGACAATAAGGCTAATGGCATATTGGGGTGCATTAATAGGAGCATTGTCAAACACATCTAGAGAAGTGATTATTCCCCTTTATTCAGCACTGGTGAGGCCACATCCGGAGTATTGCGTCCAATTCTGGGGCCCCCATTACAGAAAGGAAATGGATGCATTGGGGAAAGTCCAGCAGAGGACAACATAAATTATTAGGGGGATGGAGCATATGATTTATGGGGCAAAGGCTGAGGGATTTGGGCTTAGTTAGTCTACAAAAGAGGAGAGTGAAGGGGGATTTGATAGTAGCATTTAGTATCTGAAAGGGGGTTCCAAAGAGGATGGAGAGAGGCTGTTTTCAATGACAGAACGAGGTGACAAGTTACTTCAAGTTACAATGGGGGAGGTCTAGGTTGGATATTAGGAAAAAGTATTTCACTAGAAGGATGATGAAGCATTGGAGTGGGTTGCCTAGAGAGGTGGTGGACTCTCCATCCTTAGAGGTTTTAAAGATCCAGCTTGACAAAGTCCTGGCTGGGATGATTTAGTTGGGGATGGTCCTACTTTTAGCAGGGGGTTGGACTCTATGACCTCCTGAGGGCTCTTCCAGCCCTAGGATTCTATGCTAAAGCAGAGTGAAAGTCACCCGTGGACTTTAGCTAGTCAGCAGCTGTGGAATTTTGCTATGGATCTCCAAGGATGACTATTCAGAGACTTGGACTGTTAGGCAAAGAGATCTAAAAAGTGCAGCTTTTGCTGCCCTGCCTGCCACAGGAGTTACATTTGCTCAGTTTCCACCTAGTCTTTCTAGTTTCTCAGCTGTTATCACCCTCTCACAGCAACACTGTTTTTTTTAATTGCAGCAACCAAGCTAGCCAGTGAAGTTTCTGGAACGTGAAAGCAGAGGCACTGTACTTATGCTATTCACTCTTGGTAAGTCAGAAAAACATTAGGGTCCTCATGAAATACCTGAGGACACCTAGACTTTGCAATTTTATTAGTTGCCCTTCCCTATTCACCTATGATTATTATTAGCAAAAGCCCACTAATGAACTAAGTTTGTTCATTTGGACAATACTCATTGGCTGTGTCTAGACTGCACCCCTTTTGCAGAAAAGGGATGTAGATTAGACACAGAACAATTGCAAATGAAGCGGGGATTTAAATCTTCCCCGCTTCATTTGCATGAACATGGCTGCCGCTTTTTGCCGGCTCGGGGCTTTGCCGGCAAAAAGCGCCAGTCTAGACAGGGATCTTTCGGAAAATAAAGCCTTTTCCGAAAGATCCCTTATTCCTGATTTTAAGAAGAATAAGGGATCTTTCGGAAAAGGCTTTATTTTTCGAAAGATCCCGTCTAGACTGGTGCTTTTTGCTGGCAAAGCCCCAAGCCGGCAAAAAGTGGCAGCCATGTTCATGCAAATGAAGTGGGGAAGATTTAAATCCCCGCTTCATTTGCAATTGTTCTGTGTCTAATCTCCATCCCTTTTCCGCAAAAGGGGTGCAGTCTAGACACAGCCATTTAGTTTAAGTTGGATCTGGGGAAGGTAACTTATAAGGATGGAGTACGAAGGTGGAGATAGAGAACCAGATTTATTGGCATGCTCAATTCCTTTGTGTTGCCATGGTGATGCAAACAACCTAAAACCCCTTCTTAACTGAAGTAGTGCAAAACTGACAAGATAACAGTGAATTTGGCCCATGATTTTAATTTCCTTCAAAAAGCTAAAGTCTTCTCATTCCTGGAATAGGGCACTAATATCTTTTCCTCTATGCACTATTTTCATTAATGACACCACCCTTCACTTTGAGTAAAGAATACACTCCAAGATGCTTAATGGTCCATCCAAGTAAGGAATTCAGCTAGAGTTTGGTTAAATTTAAAATCTGTCAAGTTTAATAGGCTTCTTTAAGAGAACATGACTGTAGTTTTGTGATTTTTAATAAAAGAAGTAATGTATTATTTTTTATTTTCTGCTCTCCGGTATAAAGGTGAATCCCTTATCATTATTTTATATGTTACGCTTCAAAAGTTTTATCCGAAACATCGTAATTGTTGAGCATTAAAAAACCTCAAATAAAAATTTGTCATCCTTTTTATTATTCAGTACTTATGGAGATGTAGTAACATTTTTATAGATTTACTACCTTTCAGATTGCAATGCCAAACACAAGGCTTATTGTCAAATAAAGCATTGTTTTGTTTGTTGATTGCCTGCCTTAGAAGAATATTGCTTCAGTTCTATAATTGCATGTACAAAATTATTTAATTGGTTTTGTTGGGATGTAATTCTGGAGAGTGTACCTGCCAGCAAATCTATAAAAATTGAAACAGTGATCCCAGCCAGAAAAGATAGGCTAAAAATTATTTGGGGGTTTGCTTCTAGTCGGGGGAGGAACCAACAACAAAAGAACTGCCCATCCTAATTTGTTTAATTTTCCTTTAGGCCCTTATCCAACAGAAAATAGCTTCCAAGATTGCTGCTGACAAAAGCTCTATAGACCTTATGGCGTATGCATCCATGAAAGCAGCTCCAAATTCCAAGATGATACATCATCTTTGGAAACCACTATCTGGTGTACAGACAGCTAGATTCTCCTGTTTGCTGGTGTTAATTATCCCTTCTTCCACCAGCTGATATCCCTGAACTCCAGGGGCAATTCACCTGCCTTCTTTCAAAATTTCCACTGAAGAGGAAACGCTTTCAATCACAGCCAGAGCTCCACAGGAATTCACTAGAAAAGAATGCTCAAGAGATGCATGGAATTAGTGTAGCCTCCAATTGCATTGGACACTCATCCTCCTGGGGGAGTTTGGCCCACTCTGGGGCTGCAGGCACTGCCCTTTGTCCCCCAGTAGAATAGAGGCGGTGGCCACTTTTTCACTTGCACATCTGCCCTCTGACAGAGATGCCTTTGCTTGGGCATTTGTCAATAAAAGCTGGCAGGGCTCCTGGAATCATAATGTCAAAAGTATAAAGTGGGACTTCTTATTAATACTTAGCACTTACAAGGAGGAACGTATTATAATTTAAACTCTTGGACAATCATTAATTAATCTTCACATTACTCTACTGAGCTATCTATAATTACTCTCTTACCTAGGTTGTAAAGCTAAGCATAGAAGGGTTAAGTGATTTGCCTGAGGCTACAAAGCAAATCAATGCTGATCTGACATTATTTCCTGTTCCTGAATCAAAGACCTCTATGCTCTGTCCCCGGACTCATAGTCTCTCTCTGACTGCCCTTTTTCCAGTGACAGGATCTGTGTTGGCCTCTCACTAAATTACCATGCTTGGCAATCGGGGTTGGGGCATGATGTCAAAGCTCCAAGCTTTCCCTGAGGAGGGTAAGTTCTGCCCTCCTTGGATAACATTTGGAGGGGGACTCATAGTTCAAATATCTCCCATGACTCAGCCAATGAAAGCTAAAGGATTGAGCAAAAGATTGTTTCTTTCACCTTCAGTGACTGGAGAAAGGTCTCTCCACTTCTCTCTCTAGAACAGGTTCAAGTGGGTCTCAGTGTTATCACCATTCAGCATGTAATTAGGGTCTGGGAGAAGGTACCAGCAGCACCATTTCTGAAACTGATATGAAGGGGGGAAGGAACGTCTCCTCTGATAATCTTTTGGTGAGCAAGACAAAGACATCCTACCCCAAACATCAATCTGTTTGACACTGCGTGTGTGGGACCTCCACTCCCACCCCAACAATCAAGCTGCTTGAAGCTAGGAGTTCAGATGCTAAGGCCCATTCTTTTGTGGAATTGCTGCCTCCCTCAGACTACAGGAAGTTTCAGAGTCTGCAGAGTGTATGTGAGTGATAAAACGGATAGGCCCGCAGCATAGAGCAAGGCTCTTGGCAGCCAGCCAGCTATTCTTATCCTAATCAGACAGCCTACTGTCAAGCCACTCTCTGGAGCCTGAGAACCTGTGCAGGCCAGAAAGTCACAGAGGTCCATTAACTTATTCCTTTCAAGCACCATTCAGAAATCTTGGACTATTTCCTTACTTACTTTTCATACTCTGCATCCTTCATCCTGAAACAACTAATCTCAAGGATCCGTCTTAGCTCATGTCTCTGTATTTGTCCTGTTCGGTTATAGTCAAAAAGTCTACAGGTCTTGACGATGCTTTTCAAATTCTTTGAAATCTGTAAATTATAAATGATCTAAGTAAATAAGAAAAATATTGATGTAACCTGAAACTCAAGCACTGGACAGCTATACCAATATCAAAAATGGCATTTTATACTTTTTCCAACAATGTAACACAAAAACAAATAAACAGCCTTTTTGATCACAGTGGGTAAATGGTTTTGGTACAGTTAAAAACCTTTTAAGATAAAGCAACGAGTTTCAAATATAACTCATTCCTTTCAGGCAGTACATAAAAGAAAACCTAGTGTTTTGTTAGAAACTAAATACTGCAAAATTATAATTTATATTTATTAGCTATCAACAAATGATTAGTTTTCTGCATAAAAAGAAATGAATCTCTTTTTTTCCCCCACTTCAAATAATTACCAAAAATCAGAGGGCATGTTTGAGGGTGAAAAAAGAAAACATGGGATTTTGTTAGTGAAGGTGGTGACATATACAAGTGCAGTCCCTTTCTGTGACCATGTTAAAAACCTATACAAAGTCTGACCCTGAAAATGCAGTTATACACTGAAACATGAGAGGGTAGGGTTCCAAGCTATTTTTCAATTACTTCAGGATCAATTTTTGCTCAGTTTACAAGTAAGAAAAGTTTGCTTAAAAATATTGCTCTTTTTGACTCCTTCAAATTCAAGCTAGGAATTGAAAGTCAAGTTGTGTTCTACACAACAGGAGTAACAACAGAGATTCTACAAATTGAAATAAACTACCTGTTCTGATGATGGTACATGAGCTAGAATAGAATCCAGCTATACCATGCTAGCAGGAGTATAAAATAGCAAAACGTTACACGAAATCCTGCTCTTTCTGAAGTCAATAGGGACTTTGCCATTGTGAACCCCTTGTCTCCGCAGCTGAGCAGTTAATCCCATGAGTTCAATGGAATGATCTATGGTTATAACTGCCCATCAATATTAATAAAGGACCCACAATCTAGTCCAAAGTAGGCAGAATCATGACATAAAGTCAGGGTACGACTGGAATTTGACAGATATTCACAGGCAGAATGATGAAAAGGGATAGGATTGTTGTTGTTATTGTTTTGGATGAAAACAAAGAGGAGGGAAAGCTAGTTTTACTCATAAAAATTCCCTTTTGTTAATATGAAGAATTAAGACAACACAATAAATCATATATATAGTAGCCCAGTGTCTGAGAGTCTGTAACGCTGAAATGCTGGCTGTTCCCTCTGGGGGGCGCTGTTGCCTGAAATGCTGGCTGTTCCCTCTGAGGGGTGCTGTTGCTGAAATGCTGGCTGTTCCCTCTGGGCGGCCCGTGCTGCATAGGGAGTTCAGGGCCCAAATGGCCGCTTGCGCTGCTTGCTCCCCCGCAGCAGCCTGGCTGAGCAGTGCAGAAGTCAGCCGAGTGCCACGGCAGGAGAGGAAGAGGGGTGGGGCAGTGACGCACATGGCCAGGGAGTGGGGCCTGGCCGTGTACATCACCGTCCCGCCCCCCTTCGCCTCCTGCCATGGCGCTCAGCTGACTTCTGCGCCGCTCAGCCGGGCCACCATGGGGGAGCCCAAAGGGATGCTTCCTCCCCCATGGCGGCCCGGCTGAGCGGCGCAAAAGTCAGCCGAGCACCATCGTAGGAGGCAAAAGGTGGGCGGGGCGGTGATGTGCGGTGTGACAGCGGCTCCAGGCCCTGTCCCCTGGTCGTGGACGTCACCGCCCCGCACCCCTTTGCCTCCCGCTGTGGCACTTGGCTGACTTCTGCGCTGCTCAGCCAGGCTACCACGCAGGAGCAAGTGGCGCAAGCCACGGTTCGGGCTCCGCGGTCCTCCGAGTGAGAGGTAGGAGGGGAGGAGAAGAGAGAGACAGAGAGAGAGGCAGGAGGCGAAGGAGAGCTGAGAGGGGGGAGGCAGTAGGAGGAGGAGAGAAAGACAGCGAGATTCTTTTCCTGGGTTTAACTCAGCCCTTCAACCTTGTAAGTTAAATTGAACCCCATGGAATTTACTTACTGTGACACTCTGTGCCTCAAAGAGAAATCCTGGATCTCCCATACTCATCATTGGCATATAATCCTATGTTTTGTACAATGGATGCTTTGTGAGGTATCATTTTAAAAACCATAATCTGCTGAAACCCATTGTTCTGTCAAAATATGTATATCATTAGTGTTTATGAAGAAATGTTGCTGTATGATTGTTATTGAAATACATCGTAAGTTTTGGAGTCATTCATTGTTAGTTCTCCAGTGACAACAAAGGAAGTGATGAAACCCAGGAGGATATTAAACGACCATTCATCAACAGGGGAGCTGTAAACAAAGGATTTACAACTCTGTAGAAGAAACACCACACAATGAGGAATGCTCAAGTCTATCACTCATCAAGGCCTACTACCAGGCATGCCTGGGCTAGTTTCTTTCCAGGGACAAGGAGTAAAAGTATAAAATAAGAGTCAATGGCATCATGAGAGCACTCTTCTCCTCTCCCACCCACATTGGAAGGAACAAGAATGCTGGGGAAACTAATACCTGAACTGAGGAGACTGGTCCCAGGCTTAAAGGGAAAACCTGCAACATCTAGTGGGGTGAGAAAAACTGTTTGAACCAGTTTTGGTCAGGGGGTTGGACTCAATGACCTCCTGAGGTCTCTTCCAACTCTATGATTCTAGCCAAATATTGTTCAATCTAATAAAGTCTAGGATTTAGACTGCGCACTAACTATTTATTTTCTTTGGTAACTATCTCTGACTTTGTGTCTTCAAACTTAAAATCATCTTTCTGTAGTTAATAAATCTGTTTTACGTTTTACATAAAATGGTGTATTTTGTCAGAAAGGCTTGGAGAATCTCAGATCAGGTTGCAAAGGCTAGTGTGTGTCCTCTCTGCATTAAGGCAGGTGCAGTCTGGGTAATGAACTTATACTATAAACTTAAAAAACAACCAATAGTCTGGTAGCACTTTAAAGACTAACAAAACACGTAGATGGTATCATGAACTTCCGTGGGCACAGCCCACTTCTTCAGATTACCAGAGTGTTGGATGTCCAGAACTAAAATAAATAAAGGAGAAGTGGGGGCAGGGGGAGAAGCAAGAAAGAAATGGGAGGGGGGGGGAACAAGAAGAGGCAGTGGGTATACAAAAAATCAAGGGGAAAGCCGAGCTGGAATGTAATAGGAAAAACAAATAGTCTATAAACACCTAAAGACTGGATTGTCAAAAGAGGCAGATAAGAACCACTACTCAGCTACCCGCTGAAGCTTTTGAACTTATACTAGTCAGGCTCCTAACCAGGTCAAGACAATGCAGTTCTGACCAGAGTGCAATGCTGGGGGCTTGCAAGATATGCTGGTGCCTTTCTCAGTGTGATTTGTGAATGTTGCAGGGAGAAGTCACACACCGTAGTTGCATGTGGGACTCCCATGTGCTGTTCTACTGAGTGATAATAGCACTGAGAGGTGGGAGAAGGGAGGTCATAGGTAGTCACTTGTAAAGCATTGTGAGAGACAGTTTGGGCTGGAGAGATAAAGGGGATACATCAGTACTCCAGTTCCAGGTTGTATTCCAGGGATCCTGTCACAATTAAATAAGGATATTTCAGCTGATCACTGACATGGGTCAGCTATTCCAAAATTAGTTCTTTTTGTTCTCATTAGACATTAATGAGCCCATCATACTTTTCATTACAATAGGACCTTGTCTTGGCATCTCACCATCAGAGTCTCTCTTGCTACTAGTGTGTGCCAGTTGACTACAATATTTCACCCCAGAAGTGACTGCATTTCATCAGTTACAAGTAGGTAGATGGGGTTACACTGGGGGATCCCTCAGGATCAAAGGCAGCTATTGGAGTACTAGTGTTTAAAGTATTTTCTTACAGTTTGATGTGTAAAAAAAATTAAGTGCAAATCACATCTTGCACCAGACACAGGGAGTTCTAAATAGAGTTTTATGTAGACCACAGATTACCCAACAAAGTCTGAAGTACTCTACCTCCAAATATGAGGCTAACCACACTAGTGTATTTTGCTAGCAATATAATTATTAATAATCTTTAATAACCCCCATATGTCCCTCAACATATGCATTCCAAAGAGAGCCTACACCCATGCATCTGAGCTTGTAGGGTACCAACTGCATAATATTCTCCTTCCTTTTCACTAATTTTGTGGAATCTGCTCTACATGGTGAACATAAAATTTCACTTCTGAATGTTTGACAGGGCAAGCAGAGGAAGATGGTGAGGGTTCACTGGTCTGCACTGCATTCTCCCCATCCCCACACCCCATCTGCATCTTTCTACACTAATTTACAGGACCTTCCCCATACAGTATGGAACAACCCTGAAAGGAGTTTCAGGGGAATCCACAGGACAAGTGAACCCATTGTAGCACAATTCATAGAGGAAGCATGCTGTTCAGGGAATGCAAAATGCTGGAATGGTCTTCTGAGCATATTTGTGAGATTCCCTTACATAGACTGGGAGAGACAGGGAGAGAGGAATCTGAAACCCATGGCTTCTGCAGGTAGCAAAAGCTACTCCCCACTTACAAAAGAATCTGAAGGAAATTCTACAAGGTGCCAACAACCAGTTGCTGCTCCTCTTTATAGCAGACACCCGATAATGTAGGGGGGATGGCAAGTACTGAACTACCTATTTATCTGAAGCAAAAACAGCAAAAATGTAAGAGTGGCAACTGCTTATTCTACAGAACTGTACAATGAGGAATGAGTCAGTGGCAGGATTGGCATTTAAATCCAGGTCTCCTGACTGCCTCCTCATTTTAGTGAAAATCTGTCAAACATCGTCAGGTTGTCATTTTCGGCGGCAAAAGGATTAAAACTCACCTGTCCCTTTAACACACAGCCTGCAGCAGGGGTAGCTTGGAAGCACCCTGCCTCTGCAGCAGTTCCCAGAGAAACACAGCTTGTGCATCACGCTTTTACAGAGTGCAAGATGTGCTTTCCTCTATAGAAGCCAAAGTCTATCATCCATACAGGGCAAGAAAGGCCATAACCCACCGTTTCCACAGCCCTTCTGGGGAGGTTACCAATACTGGACTGAAGCAATCCTGAATCCTGGCATCCTCTGTCCCTCAGCCCACACATGCATGCAGACATACACACATTCTACCCTGGAATGGGCTTGAAAATGTAACTATCTTCTTACCCCTGGAGGGTGGCCTCTCCAGAACAGGTCTACAGAAAGGGCAGGGTTAGTAAGCTTTCACAGCCACAGCTCAATCTGTTGTCTGCTTTGCAGACAAACAGAAGACTTCATCCTTCAAGGCTGTCAATCCAGCACATTTCAAGTACTGGACACTTTTTTTTTTTTTTGCTTTGTTTAAAAAAAAAGGAAAAATAAAAGCATGAAAAAATTCTTCTCTTGCAATAAACACATCAGTGCTCATTTTCCCTATATTCTACTTTGGGCCATTTTGTGTAAAATCTTTAATTAAAGTTTTTCTTTGAAATTGTCATCATCAAACCAGAAGAAAGAAAGTAAAAAACGGAAGGACACAGCTGTGCATATATGAAGTGCTATTCAGTACCAAATGAATTGGAACAAAATAAGTATCGTGACTGTTATGCTCTTAGTTTTGGCTCTGTATTCTCAGTAGCACAGTCTAACTTGTCACTTTATATTGATTCCATCTGTTTACACTCTGCAGAGTATTGGCTTCCTACGGTGAACATTTCCTATTTACCAGCTGGTAGAGATAGGCCAAACCAGATAGAAAAGAATTAGACTATTTTCAGAGCCTCATAAACATAAAATCAAAAATTTGTGGGGGAAGGGATGTAGAAAAGTGGGGAGTGGGGAAGAAATACTGGGCTTAATTCTCATTTATTTTAAGGCCTTATATATACTCTAGCTATTTAGAGGGACCCTAAAAGTCCATGTAATATATTTATGTGCACTTTAAGGCCTCTTTGTACCACACTTTACTGGAGTGTAGAGGCATCTTAGTGTAATTGAGAATCAGACTCAGTATGTTGCTTACCTTGAAGGAGACACTAGCAGTTTAGGTCCAAAACTAAGGATCAGTTAGTATGAATACTTATGCACATACATCTCTATATAGCATCTAGCAGTGAGACGCTTAAATGTAAACATGATGCATAAATGCATATGGAGCCATCATTGTACCCTCACATGCCTTCTTAGAAAGTTGCTTTTTCTAGTGGTTGGTTCATGTCTTTTTCTTTCTTTCTTTCTTTCTTTTTCCTGGAATTTAACTTTTTTTTAATCCCTTTTTTTTCCCTTTACCCTTTGAATCAATATTTCCTCCCTTGTGCTTTTGGATGAGTAAGGAGAAAATCCTGCCCCTGACTTTGAGGCTATGGAGCTCTCTTGGCAGCTAACCTGGTGAACCTCCATTGTGCAAAGGGACCTCTTTCACTTTATGCAGTGCCTTGACATTCTATTCCCAGGATTGGGGTACAGGAAGTGGGCACCACTGTGTGGCACAAAACCCTGTTCTGCAGGAGCACCCAATGAAATATCACAGGGGTGGGCAAAAGGGCCTCTGTGGGCCGGATCCAGCCTGCCAAGTGGGTGGATCCGGTCTACGGGAGCCCTGCTGCTTCCCCACCCATAGGCCAATTAGGATTTGGGGGCAGAGGGAGCGCGCAAAGTTTCCTCCACCTTGCCAGGACCACGTAGTGCTTGGAAGCGCCAGGTGCTCCTGACAGGGCTAGAGGAGGCTTCATGCACTCCCCCGCCCCTAGGCCAATCAGGGCCTGGGGGCGGGGGAGCGTGCAAAGTTTCCTCCACTCTGTCTCCACCCTGCAAGCAGCGCACAGCGCTTAAAAGTGCCATGCACTCCTGGCAGGGCTGAAAGAGGCTTTGCACGCTCCTTTGCCCCCAGGCCAATCAGGGCCTAGGGGCGGAGGAGTACACAAAGTTTCCTCCATGCTGGTCCTGCCCTGTGAGGAGAACATGGCACTTAGAAGTGCCACGCACTCCTGGCAGGGCGGGAGGAGACTTCCCACGCTCCCCCACCCCCAGGCCAATCAGGGCCTGGAGACAAGGGAGCACAGCACGCGAAGCCTCCTCCCAGCCAGGGGCATGGGCACCTAGGGGGAAGGAGGTGCGGGCAGGCAAAGGCGCTCTCCTACCCTCAGACCAATCATAAAAGTGGTTATTATTGTGTCACCAAATTGCTTAGATTAGATAGAATATCCAATCGGTCCTGGGGTATGTCTACACTACCACCCTAGTTCGAACTAGGGTGGTAATGTAGTCAACCGGAGTTGCAAATGAAGCCCGGGATTTGAATTTCCCGGGCTTCATTTGCATGTTACCGGGCACCGCCATTTTTAAATGTCCACTAGTTCGGACTCCGTGCCGCGCGGCTACACGCGGCATGGACTAGGTAGTTCGGACTAGGCTTCCTATTCCGAACTACCGTTACTCCTCGTTTCGGAATAGGAAGCCTAGTCCAAACTACGAAGTCTGTGCCGCGTGTAGCCGCGCGGCACGGAGTCCGAACTAGCGGACATTTAAAAATGGTGGCGCCCGGCAACATGCAAATAAAGTCCAGGAAATTCAAATCCCGGGCTACATTTGCAACTCCGGTTGACTACATTACCACCCTAGTTCGAACTAGGGTGATAGTGTAGACATACCCATGTAGTCCACCCTCTTGCACTGTCTGCAGCAACATGTATTTCGTTATAACAACACTGTCTATAGAATCTTCCATCTGAGGATCTCAACGTGTTTTCCAAGCATGCATGTGTTTACCATCAAAGTACCTTGGTCAGGTGAGAATTATTATCCTCGGTTTTACAGATAAAGAAAAATGGCATTAAAGACACAATTTTTAGAAATATGTGTGCTCAATTTCCCATAAACCACAGTAAGTGATACAGATGTGTCTCTGAATGATGGACACCTATACAGGAGCAGAATAAAGTTTGGTTTGGGAATAATCAATGTGCCATTTTACAAGTGAATAATTGATTAAAAGGTTGTATGAATTCTAAGTGTATCTGAACATTTATCTGTTTCCCTAATTAGTTCCCATATTTTGAAATGCTTGGGATTATTAACTAAAATTGTCCTGGAATATATATGTAGCCATAACCTTACTTTTAAGTAGCCTTTTCTATTACTGTATTTGAATATACGTATCACCTCTGTTTCAGAATGTTCTTAAAATATAGCACAGAACTTGGTAAATTAAGTGTACCAGAACACTAATTAGGACTTTGGGGGATATTTTCAATTCATAAATTTTGTAATAAGAAGATATTTAATCTGTTTCTTTTGTGAAATGACATACTCTACATGAAAATGTAAATGTTACTCTCCAGTTAGTTGCATATAGCCAAATGAATAAAAGCTATGACATTAATAATAACTATATTCAGCTATGATTGATGGGCTTTTCTGCAGTGAGGAAAGATTGTCTTGGGTACAATCTGTCCTAACAGCTCTGCGATATGTTAATATTTTACTCAAGACTGGAGAAAATATATGTATTCATATGTCCACCATATAAAAGGGGTGCATGGGCTGACGATGCTACTGCAGCCTTGAGATTGCAATAGAAGTTATAAAACAGGAAGGATTTAATTGTACCCTCCCAACATATGTGCCATGACTGTGCCAAGTAGTGCAGGGGGCAGGATCTGCATAAGGCTATGTTTGGGGATGCTTTTTGTTTACATGAAAATCTTTGGGTGGGACGAGACACAACACATGATGCTCCAAAGGGCACAGAATACTCTTCTGTTGAGTTCTGTGACAGGACAAATATTTGCTACTATCGGGTATCTCTGATTGGCTTTATTGATGTCCAATTATAATAAAAAGAATGCTACACTGATTTGGACTTTCCTTCCATCAGAGAAAAATCTAATTTACACATAGCCATTCAACTATTACCATCAAAAGAAGGTACCAGACTTTTTTTCCATATGACATGGTTCCAGAGATCTTAGGCTGGATTATCCACACCATGTATTTACTTTCATACAAAGTAAATGCTGTTGTTCTAATTTGGTAGCCTTTTTTTTTTTTTTTTTTTTACAACTTTCCACAAATTTAATTACCCATGACACACTACAGTGAAGAATCAGGCCCCTTAAATAAATCCAACTCTTAAATGAATCCAGCAACCCAGCAACATCTAGAATTGAGAGTATCAGTACCATTTATATAATGTCACAACTTAACTTATAAAGTAGATAACAATTTTAGCAATTAGTTTGTTACTATCCACTGCAACGGTACCTTTTCCTTTAAGAGGGACTCCAGCTGACTTAATGTCATGGTTTGGTCGCCTTGGCTACCATTCCATCTAAAATAAATAATAGTAGCAAAAGGATTAGACATAAGGAAAATGCACAGCATTACTGTTATAGACAAACAATGGTCCCTTGGTGAGGGTTTTGTCTAAATATGGAATGAGTAAGGACAGCAGGAATGGACCTCCACAGTGATCCTATACAGGGCTCCAGGCCTGGCTGCACAACACTGCTCCACTGGCACGAGGTAGCACTAAATCTGGCGGTCCAGCTCTCAGATGATCTCCCTGTGCAAGTGGATTCTTGAACAATGTACAGACGCTCTAGCTCCTACACTCTGGCTGACAATGTGGAGGATGTGGCTGGAGGACAACTGTATAGTTTTCTGGTGCCTAAGCAATCCCAGCTGTTATAACAGTCCTGTGGTGCCACTGGCAGCATGGCTGGGCCAGGGAACAAGAGTGACACCCACAAGAATCCTAGAAACAGGTGAGCACCAAGGACAAGTCTGTACCTCAATGCCCAGCTGCATCAAGTACTCGTCAGCCTAAATGAGGATCTAGCCCAGCGGTGGGCAATGAAACAGCAGCGGTTCACTAGAGTTAGCCCCTGGTGGGCCGCTGCCATTATATTTGCCTGTGCTTCTGCTCCCATTGGCCGGGAACGGTGGTCCACAGCCAACAGGAGCTGCTATCCCCTGTACCTGTGGAAGAGCAGGTAAATACGGTGGTGTTGGGACCTACCAGGAGCTAACCTGATCTAACCCTTTGTATTTAAAGAATCATTGTCAATTATCTTTTAACATGCAAGGTCTTTTAGAAAAAGAATAACCCTACTTTCACTTTTACTTCCCCCATTACTTACATCCAAAGCACAGAGAACAACGTTTTCACAGTTAACAATTAACAAGTTTTATTTTTCTCATTGAATATGACATTCTAAATTCCTGTTTTCCCAGGCTCTTCCCCTAACAACTAGACCCTACAAAACCTTATACAAGAAAGTATTCATGTCTGTATTTCAAGGACTGATTGCTAAACATCAAATTCCGCCCTAACTTACACCTATTGGGTTCGCTAAGATTACATAGGCTTTAAATCAGGGCAGAAACAGACCCTAAGCTCCCTCTTAAAACATTTTCTATGTAAAAACAGCACCTGTACTGCCCCCCAGTGGCAAACTCTTGTAAGTTAAGCTACAACTGTCCCACATTTATTTTTGCTTCACATTTTCTGACATACATTGCATATAGTTATAATACACCTTTACAAGTAATTGGTCAACATGCAGCATTTTCTAATCATAGGCTTTATTCTGTTTTCTTTCACAAGTATAAACCAAGAGTTTATGAACAAAAATCATTCAGATTCCACATGAAATTAATAGGCCCCACATATAGCCTATTTGTTATTTTTTCCATGATGTGAAAAAGGATTAACCCTTCATTTTGTGCGTGATGGTTTACTCTCTAATTATTTTTTTCTAATTAATCACATTTTTTGTAAAGCTCCTTTATTTCTCTGAAGACAGCATCCCTACATTCCCTCTTTCTATTTTCTGCCTCTCTTCCTCTCCTCCTCTGCCTTCCTCCTGCCTCCTTTCAACTACTCCCATTGTTGCTTCTCCCTCTTTCTCTGGGAGGTTTGTTAACTTTACACTTGATTGTAAAAGCTGTGTCAGAATCTGTAGAATAAGGCAACTGTTTCTCAGAGCCTGAATAATCTGGCCTCACAATCAAACCTGCAGGAGAGGGAATATTTAAAAGGAAATCTCCATAAGGATCCCATAGCAGAGTCATTCCTCTGTCACTTTTGGAGGAAAGCTACTAGGATTTGTTTTAAAATATAATATACAGTATGGTACTGAGAGAAGGGGACTGGACTCGATGACCTCTCAAGGTTTCTTCCAGTCCTAGTATTCTCCTATTCTATGATTATACCTCTCAAACGTGCTTCATGTGAAAGGAAGGCACTCATTTTAATGCCCAAATTGCCTATCTACCCCACAAAACTGGTACCTCCACACACCTTTATAAGTGAAAGTGATTTATATCAGAAATAAAGAAGGCTGAAAGTGAAGCTCCAGAGAGTTTTATTTACACTGAAGGCATGAATCCTACCACATTTTAACTTTCCTGGCAGAATAATGCTTATGAGTGCCCCAGACTGCGTCTTGGACATACACTGAATCCTGCAAGTTGAGTGTTATTTTTTGAGTATCCCTAAAAAAGTTTTAGCCTCAATTCACATCTAACTTCTCTTATACTCAATTATACCTTCTGCTAGTTCACAGAATACAGGCAGTCCCCGGGTTACGTACAAGATAGGGACTGTAGGTTTGTTCTTAAGTTGAATCTGTATGTAAGTCGGAACTGGCGTCCAGATTCAGACACTGCTGAAACTGACCGCCAGTTCTGACTTACATACAGAATCAACTTAAGAACCCCAGGCGTCCCCAAGTCAGCTGCTGCTGAAACTGATCAGCAGCTGATTCCAGGAAGCCCGGGGCAGAGCAACTCTGCCTCGGGCTTCCTGTAGTCAGCGCTGGTCAGTTTCAGCAGAAGCTGACTTGGGGAAGCCTGGGGCAGAGCAGCTGGGGTGCTACTGGACCAACCCAGCAGCACCCCATCTGCTCTGCCCCAGACGTCCTGATTCAGCCGCTGCTGAAACTGACCAGCAGCGGCTGAATCAGGACCTGGGGCAGAGCAGCTGGGGTGCTGCCGGGTTGGTCCAGTAGTGCCCACGGGCGCTGCAGGACCAATTGGCAGCGCCCCAGCTGCTCTGCCCCAGAGTCCAAAACAAAAGCCTGGTCTGCTGGGGGGGGGGGGGAGCACACTAGCTGCGCCCCCCCCCCCCCCAGCAGACCAGGGACACGGGGAGCAGAGACGCAGCAGAGACACGGGGAGCAGAGACCCGGACTGAAGCCGCAGCCGCGGGGGGTCCCGCGCCTCTGAGGCTTTGCCAGAGCAAAGCCTCAGAGGCGCGGGGAACCGCCGCTGCTGCCGCTCCAGTCTGGGTGCCTGTGGTCTGCTGGGGACGGTCCCCATCAGACCACAGGCACCCTGACTGAAGCCGCAGCCGCGGGGGGGTCCCTGCCTCTGAGGCTTTGCCAGAGCAAAGCCTCAGAGGTGCGGCACCCCGCTGCCGCTGCGGCTCTGCTCCCCGTGTCCCTGGTCTGCTGGGGGGGGGGGGCGCAGCTAGTGGCAAAGCCTCAGAGGCGCGGGACCCCCCCCGCGGCTGCGGCTTCAGTCAGGGTGCCTGTGGTCTGATGGGGACCGTCCCCAGCAGACCACAGGCACCCAGACTGGAGCGGCAGCAGCGGCGGTTCCCCGCGCCTCTGAGGCTTTGCTCTGGCAAAGCCTCAGAGGCGCGGGACCCCCCGCGGCTGCGGCTTCAGTCCGGGTGCCTGTGGTCTGCTGGGGACCGTCCCCAGCAGACCACAGGCACCGGGTCTCAAGGGGCAGCAGCAGCGGTTCCCGCGCTTCTGAGGCTTTGCTCTGGCAAAGCCTCAGAAGCGCGGGGACCCGCCCAGTGCCCCTGGTCTGCTGGATACGGTCTCCAGCAGACCAGGGGCACCGGAGCAGCTTACGAACGGGGCTTTCTCGCCCCGACTTCCGGGGCGAGAAAGCTCCGTTCGTAAGTGCGGATCCGACGTAAGTCGGATCCGCGTAAGTCGGGGACTGCCTGTATACCAATTAGGCTTGAAGCGCTACATGTTTGCATTACAAGAGCAATGCAGACTACTGACAGACTACTTCCTCTCCCTTTAGTGGTCATATAACCAATTGTTTATGTGGAAAAGCAATATTTGGAAAATACTTAATGTACCTGGATCTGTTTGTAACACAATGTAACAGATAGATAGAAACAGAGAGCTAGAGCTATTTAACCAGTGTGCTCTCTGCAGATGCTAGCAAATGATCTATGATCACAGTTTGCAAATAACGGGATTACATAATAAGAAGCTCTTACCTTCTTTGCATGCTGTTACTTTTGGCAACCCTAGTAAACTTGGCCAGGAAGTCAAGATATGGTATGGTAACTTTGCTAGTCATCGGAATCTACATTTCAATAAAAAGTGTGTTAAATGAACGGATTTCTAGATAAATCCTATAATGAAATCTCATGAACTAAAAAAAGAATTATTCACTAGCATTATTAGTTAACTATTTAAATGCAAAAATCCCTTCTGAGACCCTCTCTTTTGTTGCATGTACTGTATGTCATTTCTTTTCACCTTTTGTCTAGGCTCAAATAAAGTATCAATTTATATCTGATAAAAGCTCCAGCAAGAGGATATATTCTATGCTTACAAGAGACCAAGTTTTGAGGATCATGTGGGTCTTTCTCTGACACTAACTCTATGATCTTCTGTGATGATGTGTGAAAATATATCCTGTCTAATCCAACTGATGAAACAATCTTTCTATTGTGCCACATGCATACGTAAGGTGTTTCACATACATATGTGATCCACCTATTGCTTATTTGGTATCATCAAGGACCCTAATTACTTACTTTTTAACTGAAATTGGTGCTCTCTTTTCAGAGAGCTATATTTTTAAAATGTGAAAACAATACCTTCTAACAACTCAATGTATATGAAAATCAACAAACAAGCATGTTTGGAAAGGATATAAAACCTAAAATCTGTGAAACCTTAGGACAGAACTTCATGGCTACAGGAAATGGGTCAGGACTGGAACTCCAGAAGACTAAAAAATCCATCTTCTACTCATTATAAGCAGTGGGGGGAAATGGTAGCTATGTTGAAAGCAACTATAAACAGGGGCTTGAATGTGCATGCAGTTCACTGCATGTTTCTAAATGTTGCTGTAGCACAATAAAGTTACTGACATTGGTTTTACAATATATAAGAACTTTATAGATCTAATACTAGAAAACAGACCCCCACGGACAAAGAAGTTAAGATTTTCAAAGTCGTCAAGAGGAGTTAGCCTCACAATTCCATTTGAACTTAATGGGTGTTGCATAGCTAAATCCCCTATTGGGTTTTGAAATCTCAAACGGTGTGTACAACCAGTGGTCTGTAAAGGATATAAACCACTATAGCTATGGCTTAAAAGAGGTGAACAGACAACAATTCTTCATCCAATTACTCATTATTTTACACTGCTCAAATGTGTACTAAGTTCCTTACAATACAAATAAGAAAGTTCCACCATCACTCAAAAGGTTTCCGATCTGATCTTTCTCCAGGAATAAGATTGTATTCATTTTACATTATATTAAAATTGTATTTATTATCACAAAATCTAGTAAAGAATTGCAACTTCTTCAGTCAGTGAGGGAAAGAATGCAGACAGAATCCTTTAAAAGAAATACAAATGGCCATATCTAGTTTATTTTTCTCATAAAGGTAATTTTATCGTTGTCACTAGAACGACTCACTTAAAGCCAAAAGGGTTTGGGCCCATCTATCATCATTTTGATAATACCAGACTTGCTTGCTCCCATTGAAATTGAGAGGAAATTCTGCCATTGACATGGATAAGAACAGCCCCCAAGTGATTATACACATAGCGTACCTGTGCCAGCACGGCATCAAACTGTGCTTGTGTCAGAGGGAAAAGAAAGGTTTCAATCACTCTTCTGAATTCACCTTTTGTGACTGTTTGGGCCTGATCAATGTCAATTGTCTGAAATGCTTTTTTAAGTTCACCTTCTTTTTCAGCTGTCTTTTGAAGTAAAATCTGTTCGATGTCTGAGGAGGACAGTGTGGGATCTGGGACAGAGCGCACAGATGTAGCTGTAAAACATATCAGACAGTTACCATACACTCTGAAACCTGGCAAAATATTTTTTTTTTAAATTCAACATAAATTATTCCATCTTCAGAGCTATCACTCTAAATTAATTAACATTTGTGCAGCATTTTGAAGATCTACAGCAATATAAAAGTGCTAAGTGTCATTAAGAAAATTGTTAACTCTTTCTTTATAACATTATGATTAAGACACTGTTTAACTTGGAAGATACTCTAAAAGAGCAGTTAAAATTACAAAGTAAAACAGACGTAAAGTAACTCACAATATATTTGTCCATCCCTTCCCCACTAACATTCTCCCTACAGATGAATACCAGACTAAAAAGACCTTGAATGTCCTTGCTTTGTATCATTTAGGCTTTATTCAGTTATTAAACTTCTTAGTTAGTCATCTGCCACTGGTGTCAGCACCAATTGTTAGTGTGCTGACTCTTTTGCAGATATGACACACAATAGACATCTTGCTCTTACGCTTTTAACACACAATAGACATCTTGCTGTAAAAAAACCCCAGGGAAGGAGGGCGGGAGAACTGGACAGCATGGTGACAAATAGCGTAATCCCTACTTGAGTATGTTCCCCTGGACTTCAGTAAGAGCTTTGACTGAGGGTACGTATACACTGCAGTACTATTTCGGGATACCGTAAATAGCTACCCCGTGTCTTTTGAATGCGTCCGCTATTGTGAAATAGCAGACGTGCTATTTCAGCATCCCAGTAAACCTCATTGCATGAGAACCAGGGATGTCTCGAAATAGTGTTTTATTTCAAAATTTGGCGCTGTGTAGATGAACCAAATTTCAAAATAGCCTATTTCTAAAAGAATCAAAATAAGATACGCAATTTGCGTAGTGCAAATTGCATATCTTATTTCAAGCTAAGGGTGCAGTGTGGACGCACCCTGACTAAGAAATGAATAAGGACCACAGGATTTGGCTTCATGTTTCTACTGGATTTACAGGACCAAATTCAATCATCTATACAAATATAATATACTTCCTTTTGACATCAATAGGAGCTGAGCATACAATAATTTAACACAAGTCCTGCCATCAATTTGTACACAATATTTCAGTTGCCTTCAATGGCAGGTATGTATTTGAAAAGATGACAGAATACGGCCCTTTCTATTATTTACACTTCACTGCAGGTTCTCCTCTGTGACAGAGGGCTGAGAACCTACAGCTGAACTAGCACTCTGGTCACTGTAAATGCAATTAGTTCCCCAGAAGAGGATCTGATTAAGAGATTTCTTATGCCAAGAGTGAATTTACCCATTAAACTAAGACTTCTTGGCAGGGAAAAAGGAAAGGCATGAACTGTGAATCAGGAAGCCTTAAACACCAGTAACTCACAGACTGTGTCTACATTGGCACCCTTTTCCGGAAAAGGGATGCTAATGAGACCAGTCGGAATTCCAAATGCCGCGGAGGATTTAAATATCCCTCGCGGCATTTGCATGAACATGGCTGCTGCTTTTTTCCGGCTCGGGGCTTTGCTGGAGAAAAGCGCCAGTCTAGACGGGATCCCTTATTCCTGATTTTAAGAGGAATAAGGGATCTTCCGGAAAAGGCTTTATTTTCCGAAAGATCCCGTCAAGACTGGCGCTCTTCTCCGGCAAAGCCCCGAGCCAGAAAAAAGTGGCAGCCATGTTCATGCAAATGCCGCGGGGGATATTTAAATCCCCCGTGGCATTTGCAATTCCGACTAGTCTCATTAGCATCCCTTTTCCAGAAAAGGGTGCCAATGTAGACACAGCCACCGTGTTTAATTCTTGCAAATGAACTATTCACAACTGTATTGCCAATTATTATTTAATTAAAATGATTCATAAATCTTAATAATATAAAATATGCATCTGCTCTTTCACAAGCAAGCATACAATAATTCCAAGTAAGTTCCTATGGGATAACAGGATTTACATCATATCTCTCTCACTGTAAATAGTACATACAGGCAGTCCCCGGGTTACGTACAAGATAGGGACTGTAGGTTTGTTCTTAAGTTGAATCTGTATGTAAGTCGGAACTGGCGTCAGCCGCTGCTGAAACTGATCAGTTTCAACCGCGGCTGAATCTGGACGCCAGTTCTGACTTACATACAGATTCAACTTAAGAAACCCAGGCATCCCCAAGTCAGCTGCTGCTGAAACTGATCAGCGGCTGATTCCAGGAAGCTTGGGGCAGAGCAACTCTGCCTCGGGCTTCCTGTAGTCAGCCGCTGGTCAGTTTCAGCAGCGGCTGACTTGGGGACGCCTGGGGCAGAGCAGCTGGGGTGCTGCTGGGTTGCTCCAGTAGCATGGCTCCTCGGCGCCACTGGAGCAACCCAGCAGCACCCCAGCTGCTCTGCCTCAGGCGTCCTGATTCAGCCACTGCTGAAACTGACCAGCAGCGGTTGAATCAGGACTCCTGGGGCAGAGCAGCTGGGGTGCTGCCGGGTTGGTCCGGAGCGGCGCTGCGGGACCAACCCGGCAGCCCCCAGCTGCTCTACCCCAGGAGTAGGCAAGAAAAGCATGGTCTGCTGGGGGGGGGGGACACTAGCTGCACCCCCTCCCCCCCCAGCAGACCAGGGAGACGGGGGTGGCGGGACGCCCAAGCCCTCCACGGCTTTGCTTCGTCTCCCTGGTCTACTGACCTGGGAGATGCGGAGCAAAGCCGCAGAGCACGCGGGTAGCGGGACAGTCCAGGCGCGCTGCGCTGTCCCACTGCTGGCGTGCTCCGAGGCTTTGCTCCCCATCTCCCTGGTCTGCTGGTCAGACCAGGGAGATGGGGAGCAAAGCTGCGGAGCACGCCCGCAGCGGGACAGCCCGGGCACGCTTGAGCTGTCCCCCTGCGGGCGTGCTCCGCGGCTTTGCTCCCTGTCTCCCTGGTCTGCAGGGAGACGGGGAGCAAAGCCTTGGAGCACGCCCGCAGCGGGACAGCCCAGGCGCGCCTGGGCTGTCCCGCCGCCGGCTTCCCCCAAGGCTTTGCAAAGCTGCGGAGGGGCTGGGGCTGCAGCCCCTCTGCGGCTTTGCAAAGCCTCGGGGGAAGCCGGCGGCAGGACAGCCCAGGCGCGCCTGGGCTGCCCGGCTGCCCGAGCCCCTCCGCGGCTTTGCTCCGCGGCTTCCTGGTCTGCAGACCAGGGAGACGCGGAGCAGCTTTTCTCGCCCTGGAGTACACGGATGTCGGGACCGCGAGGTCCCGCAGTCCGTGTCCTCCTGGGCGAGAAAAGCCCCGTTCGTAACTGCGGATCCGACATAAGTCAGATCCACGTAAGTCGGGGACTGCCTGTATATCCAGCAGCTTTAATATTGAGGGCTAAATGGTTGCCCAGAATAGTGGGGAGAAAGACCCTGTCCTCCAAATGCCTGTGTAATTGCAATGAACCTGCATCCTGATACCCCCTTCCTTCTCTACACGTAAGTGATGGGAAGGGGACTAGAGAAGAAAGAGCCATGACCCCATCCCTCCTACATATCAGCCAGTGCAGCTGGACAGATGCAGCTTGTGTGTGTGAGTATAGGGAATGGAATGGAGGGATATGATGCATTCTGTAAAAAGTTCTTAAGAGCATAAGAAGGGAACACTGGAGATATGGTGTATCAGCCAAACCTCTGCAGCACTGTATGTCTTGAACAGTGCAGCTTGGTCAGGGCTGAGTCAAAACATTAGTTTAGGGCAGGCCTAAGTGAATAACTAAACAGAGGTGGCCAAGAAGTCAATGCCAAATGCAGCTTGAGCTGCATCTGTACTGTTGATTAAATGGAGATTTCAGTTTAAAGTCCTGCTGCTTTTAAAACTTAGAACTCGACAATCTCTACATACATGAGGCTGATTTAATTGAGCTTTGTCTGCTTCTGCATGATGATGCTCTGCTTGGTGTAGACGATGGTCTTGCAGTAAATATGATTCCTTGAGAGTAGGGACGTAAGCCACTGAAATCTTCTGCACTCACCACTCTGGCCATGGTCCCTGGGGAATTTAAAAACACAATTACAACACCACTATAGAGGCTACGACACAAAAGGAAACAATTTGACTAATCAGAGTATCAAGAAGCATAAAAGTTGACAATGAAAAGAGGTCCAAGTTGCTGTGGAAGATTCTGACTGACAAAGAATCAAATCTGGCCATACAGATGCAAAACTCTTTTGAACTGTTTTTTGGACATTTAAGTTTGCTCTATTTGGGCACTTTCAAATCAGTGTTTCAGAGCAGAAGACTAAATCATGCCTCAAATAATAAACAATTAGCTATTTGAATTTTTTTAAATGGCATTAAATTATCTTGAGGAGATGTTTATTAAAAGATTAAAAAAAAACATTTGCTTGCTTCTTTTTAACTCTTTTCTAAAAGCAATAATATACTTCAAGATGAACTGTGTTAAATAATTACAGTTCTTGCAGATTGCTATAGGTATTGCAGGAAGACAATGCAAAAACTGTACATTTTACAGTTCCTCAATGACTGCTTTATTTACAATGTGTTGTTAGATTTTTCTGGTGAGAAAATCAGGGCAAACTACATGCAAAACCGGCAAAGTGGAGTTCTGAAAAGATAATGGTGTTTTTGTCTCTGAGGCAGTGTCTAAACCAAGTGGTCAAGATCTACACTCTTCCATGATATTAATGGAGGAGGTACGGGGTCTGGGATGGAGGTTGGGTGCAGAAGGGAACTTGGGGTAAAGGATTGGGGTACAGAGGGAGAGAGGTGTCTGGGAGGAAATTTGGGTGGAGGAGGCAGTTGTGACCTAGGGTAGGGGATTAGGATGCAGGAGTTTGGGTTGTAACCTGGGGTAGGAGGGGATTCTGATCTGGGGCAGGGAAGTGGAGTTCCTGGGAGGGGATAAGGGTGCAGGAGGGGGGCAGAGTGTTTGGGTATGTTGTGGGGGGGTAGAGGGTAGGGGAAGAGAAGGGGTGGGGTGCCAAAAGCAGGCTCTGGCCAGGAGACTTACCAGACAGCAGCCCAAACAGCCTGCCTGCAGAACTAAATGCTTCCAGAGATTAAAAAGCTTCTCAGCCTGCCTGCCCCATGCCTGTACAGACTGCACGGCCACATGCTTGTGTGAATAACTGAGCAGGCGGGGAGGGGAGCGTGGTGCTTTATGTGCTGCCTGTTTCAACAGGCAGCTCCCATTGGCCAGTTTCCGGCCAGAAGCCAGCCAATGGGATTGTGCTGGGGGCAGGCATTATGCCTGAAGCCTCCTCCCCTCCCCACCTGGGCTCATAGATTTTAAAGAGGAACGGCCCCACAGCCACTTTTCTGAGCAATGTGCAGGGCTGTGGGGCAAGCAAAGGAGCCTGCCTGGGACTCCCCACTGTGTCTGCTGGTTGGATCTGGCGGCTTGGTGGGTCAGATCTGGCCCACAGACCGTATTTTGTCCAGACTTGGTCTAAACTGTAATGATATAATGTTACATATTATATATATTCTTTTTCTCTAAAACATACTGGGACATTTGGCTCCATCTATCAGAAATAGCTATATGTTTTCAGTGCCAATAGAATTGAAGATTCTAAAACAACACCATCCAAACACTTTCAGCACTGTTTCTTAATAATTTTTTTACAAAATGTAGGCTATTCTCCCCTCAGATATTGGACCACATTTATCTCTACTGGAATTCTACTGTTATTAGAGAAGAATGAACTTGATCTCTAGGATACATTTTCAAAGACCCTATCTCCCCACTTTTTTTTTTTTTTCAAGAATAGTTTGCACTGTTGTGGTATGTCTACACAGCAGCATTATTTTGGAATAACTGTCTTTATTCCAAAATAACACAGTCTGCGTCTACCCCACAAGCAATTATTTCCAGAGCTCGACAAATCAGGCAATCTACTCTCCCGTGGTGAGTAGATTTTAGCCTGGTGTTGCCGCTCAGCATGGTCAGCGCATGCACAGAGTGTACTTCCGTGTGGCTGCCGAACAGGGCTCGCTGCCGCTTGGCGAGCCCTGATTATTTCGACATAATGTCAAGCTGGAGGACTTCTTACTCGAACTCCTGTAACCCTCATTGTATGAGGAGTAAGGGAAGTCGAAGGAAGAGTGTTCTACCTTTGACTTCCTGCTGTATACACAGCACCTAAAGCCGAGTTAAGCTATTTTGACTTAAGCTACGCAATTGACAAAGCTGATGTTTTGTAGCTTAATTTGACTAGCCCTGCTGTGTAGGCATACCCAGAAAGTTTGCATTCTACAAAAATGAATGACAAGCACAAACTGGAACATTCATGCCTCTGGCTTCCTGATCTGTGTCCACAGTTAGCTTATTTGAAGGCAAAAATTTCCTTCTTATGCCTGCAAATGGCACCTGAACTTCAATAACAGATGCAACATGCGGGTGCAAATTTTGGAAATGCAAATACTATTTATAATGAAGGAGGATGCCTTTTTGAAAACATAGCCCATTATGAACAAATAACTACTGGCATATACCTAGATCTAGGCTAAGCCATCCTTATGTACAATGAAGCAGAAATGACAGAGCAAGTACAAGATGTTACTCTTATAGGGGAAAAAAAAGAGTACTGTACATCATTTCACTAAATAGGGGAATTGGAAATAACACAAAAGGGTTAAGGCTTCCATGGCCTACAGCCTAAGATTATTAGGAAAAAAATTAATAATTGGGTGAATTTATTTCCATGTTTCATAACAGAAATTAAACACACCATTTCCTGAGCAGACAAGCCCCACAATGTCCAAGGCAGCAAAACTAGTAGTCTGTACTTTACAGGTGCACTTTTTGGCTGGTATCCTGCCTCTGTAGCCATCAAAAAAAGAAAAATTAGCCCCAAGCAAAACATTGCTTCTTTCTTCATCTTTTATGTAGAAAACATCTTTCCTCTGCATTTGCACAGAGTCCTAATGTCACCACCTGAGCAACCAAATGTCTGACATACTTCCAGCAGTTGATATGACATCTCCACTCTTTAAACTGTAGATAAGTATGATCTGATTCCCAGGAGGTCGTGGAGCTCAATAAACACATTCCTAAACTGCAAGGCCTATTTTTCGACAAATACTAGCAGGCAATGGAGCAAACAAATGTGAACTCACTAACATTTCTGTCTCAAGGTGTTAGTCGGTGTGGATGTTTGTTTTGAGATGAGACTCTCTAAGTTAGAGATGTCATTCTTGATGTTTTTCTGTTTCTTGTATAAAATACTTATCAGGTGGTTCCTTAATTTCTTAGATAGTGTGAGGCAGAGTCTCTCTCTGTAGTCAGTACAGTATGTTGATCTTAATGGATTGTTCACTTTCAGTCCTTTGGGTATGATGTCCATCTTCTTGCACTTGGATAGAAAGAGATCTGTCTGTATCTGTGCAAGTTTTTTCATATGGTTGATGGATTTCCATTCCAAACGGCTAAATGTAGTGCCTGTGTAGCACTGCGGCTTTGAAACCCAAAGGCAGCATTTTAAAGGGGCAGTGCCACACAGCTGAGCCAGAGATCAGCTGTGCGGCAGCTGCCCCTTTGAAACGCCGCCTCGGCGTTTCAGAGGGTCAGCCATGGAGCCTGGGGTCAGCTGGGACTCCCCAGCTGATCCTGGGTATGTGCCACGCGGAACGTGCCACGGGGACATGCAACGCGTGCCCAGCGGGGGCTCTTGTACATTTTAAAGAAGGAATACAGAAGTGCCTATCGACTAGTCGAGTAGGAATTCCATGGAATTTCCATCGACTACTCAACTAGTCGATAGGTACTTCCGCATTCCTCCTTTGAAATTAACCTCTTAGTCATTAACCTCAGTTTAACATCCCTAGTGTATATAACCAGGCCCACAGAGGAATTTTTCAATACATTATCAATAACCTCATGGCCAGATCTTCAGATGGTGTAGACCAGAATAGATCCATTGATGCTGATGACTTCAGGGGAGCTAGAGCAATTTATATTCACTGAAGATCTGGCTCTCTGTTTCAATTTAAATATATTTATTGGTATGACAATAGAGATGAATGTGTTCCCTAAATCCGTACCTCAAATTTCTATGTGATGGGTACATTTCACAGTGACAGGAACGCCAACAGAATTTCTAGGCCCCTGAGTAAGTGGGAGGGGGAGTGGTTCCACATTCCCAGAAGGGGCAGGACCTTGGGCAAGGAAGGGGCAATGCAGCCAGGCCTCAGCCACCAACTGAACTGCGCCATATTTTCCCCACCCTTCGGCCAACCCATCACGCCACCCGGACTGTGCTGCCCTGGGCTCTGGCAGCAATTTGCAGTAGCAGCAATGACAACTGAGAGCCCCAGGCTGTTCTGATTTGCCAGGCCCTAGGGGCTGCACTGTGGTTATGGGACAGATGGGTTTTACACAACAGTTCCATTTCGTATTCCATTTCGTATTCCATTTCTGGTTTGGTGGAGGATTGCAGAAACAGCCTGATGATATGTGGCATTCTTTTTCTTTTCTCGCAAATATAAATTGATTTCCTGACTTTTTAGGTTATTGTACTGCTGCTATTTCCTCATACTGTTTTTGTATTGATTATATTGTGTATTGTGAGACAGAAAAATGTTTTGGCTGCATTTTATTTTTTTCAAAACTCCCAGTCTTCTTACAAAACTCCCAGCCTTCTTCTTTTCATACACAGATTGGGGATCAGAGTACTGTATACTTATTTATCCCTTGCTTTATCCTCTCGCTTGCTTGCTTGATAGCCTTTTATCACCATAATCGACAAAGAAGTAGTAAGGATACAAACTACACCTCATAACTGAGCTTTCACAATCTTTCTTGACATATCTGCCTCTCTGAAATTAATCCTGAAGCCTTGAATTAACATACTGCTACTCTATGTCTATTACCCCACCTCATTCTTTTTCCAGGACTTGATGGGGAGAAGCTAATTCTTGACAGCTTGCGTATTTAAATCTGGATTCTGCTTTATCCTTGAACTAAAGCAAAAGTTTAAGGTGCCATTTTCCCAACATTGTGAGGCCCTCCAAACCCAAGCAAAATAGGAACTCTAGCTCTTAGCATAATGAAGCAGCTGCAACTTTCTGACTTCTAGTAGGGGAACACAGCACCTCAAAAAGCTCAGGGATAAGGCGAAACAACAGGTCTACACTCTCTCCTAGCAGCAATCATACACAGCTGGCAGTGTGCCGTATAAAGGATGGTAGTATTAGGGGTGGTGGTGGCAAGTATGCTGCCTCTGAGCACCTGGGAGTTGTCATAATAGCTGGATTTACAAATGTACTCTAATTGTCAGTTTCACTGTGAACATTCACGAAGGGTTACAATAACCTATAATAATACATGTTAATGGTGAAAAGTTGCCAAAGGGAAACAGAAAAACTGGATGAGTGCACAGAAAAAGGACTGCTGCAATAATTCAACAGGTGTATGAAAGTCAGGCATGGTAAACAAGAGCAGCGTGAGGGATTGCCTAACTGTGGCCTGAGTTTGCAGAAGGATGGCTGGGTTAGAGTCAGGCACAGTGCTAATATCTGCCTAAAGACATAGAGGCTGGGATGCAGGGGTAGGATGGGTGGGCAAGCCCTGCCCTCCCCAGCTGAAAGGAGACTGAACACTGAAACTGACAATAGAGACAACGGGGGGGGGGAGGGGGAATTGTCTTGAAGTATGAAGGAGAAGCTGCAACTGATGAGGAATAGTGTAAGACCAGGAAAAAGAAAAAAAAATACCAGCTATATCAGGATTACAAGGAGGAATGCATAGAAATGAGAAACAAACCAGGACTAAAGGCACTATTTCATAATTGTTCAATCAGTGCCAGAAGATGTAAATATAGGAAATATTAGTCCTCTGAAAATGGTGGAATGGCTAAAGTAAAAGTGATTGTGCAGATCTATCGATAGAATGTACACATAAGGAGAAAGCTGAAAAACTTCTTAAAACTATAACCCTCGGGAAAATGAAAGATAATTCTCAACTGCCTATATTCCTGACACAATCCAGATGGGCTATGTATGGAGTGCCAATAAGATTCTCAGAGAATGGTAGTGAGAAGAATATATATGAAGATTAAGTATAGTTCGTTAAACAGCTACTTATAAAAGAGAAGGAGAAAACTAGCCATCTATGGTGGCATACATATCACTGAAAAGTGGGACACTTCTGTACAAGATCCAAATAGGGTATCATTCTTTCTGGGTTAAGCCATATATCCCCTTCTCTGCCCTTCCGAGTGATTTATTTGTCAACAATTTCGACACATGGCAATCATTTGAAAGGGAACAATGAGTATATGTGGAGGAAATCACTCACATGAAAACTGTGTAAAAGGAACAGAACCTAAATGCAGCAATTGTGGGAGAAATCACAGTGTGGCATATAAATGATGTGCAGCAGCAGAACAAGCTACAAAAATACACAAGATTAAAATCATTAATATAGTAAATCACATGTGGAGACTAGCAAAAAAGTGCCCACTGCAGAAAAGAGCAAAATACTCAGAAGGTAGAGGGGCAACAGAACATATATCTGATCAGGAAAGAGAATATGAGAGGAATGGGAAAGCATGTATTACTTGTAGATAAAGATACGTTTATAGTATTTATTACAGAAATAATTGAGTGCAACTTGCAGATGGGGATAAAAACTGAAAGGATTTAAATTATAGCAAAACAGCAGAAAAAAAAATCTAAAAATAGACAGCCTCTCCATAAACTGCATTTATGTGATTTTACATTAAGGCAATAATACAGCTTAAATAACATGGTCTTAACTATCCTTAGCTAAAATGTACATAATAGTTTAATAAGGCAGGGATGGGAATTTTCCATCTTTGACATGGGAAAAAAGTCTGAGATGTAGGTGTGCAAGAAATGTGACTAATAAGGAAATCTGTGTCAGTCTATAAGGAAAGGATCTCCAGAGGGACTGAGAGGCTACCAGACAAGGGGTGGCTCTGTATATATGCAAAAGAGGGATTTGTTTATATAGAAATCAATCTGCAAAAACTAAGTTTTTAATGTAATGCTATTGAGATTCCCATACTGAACAAAACACATATATAGATTTATGTTTATGATCCATGAAAATATTACCTGTTTTAGAATCAGAAAAATTAGTTAATGTTAAAAACCCTTTCATACTTTGCAAAGACTTTAATAGTTATAAGGAGCTATGCAGAAGTAAGAAAACTGGCCTAAATGGTAAGTGCATAGAACAATGTATTGTTTTGCATAACCTGGTAATATTGAGTACAGGAGCACCTGCTAGGTTTAATTCAGATGATGGATCCTTTTCTGTTTTAGATTTGTTAAATGCAAAAAAAATATAGCCAGTAAACGCAACTGGAAATTCATGAAAGCGATGGAATGGGAAGTAATCACTAAGTACTAAGGCCAAGGAAATATTAAAAGCATTCCTAGAGCAGACTTTTCAAGATTGACTGTGTTGAATATTTATGTAGTATCCATACAAGTGACAACTTAAGGGAATTCTACAACAATGTAATAAAAGGAATTATAGCGGAAGCTGATCAGGCCATCTACAAAACATCAAATTGCCCCAGACTTAGAAATCCAGTTCCCTGGTGGAATGAAGTTTGCAAATTAGCAATTAAGGAAAGAAATAAGGCATGCAAGCAAGCAAAGCACACCATGAATAGTAAAAACAACAAATTATAAATAAATTGTAATGCAGTGGTGCGAAGCATTGTCAAAAGAGGGAGGGGAGAAATTGTGAGAAATTGAACAAAGATTTTAACCCCTTAAAATATATTAGTAAATTCAAAGAATGAATGGAATTCAAAGTAAAAATAAATGTATACCAGGTCTTATTGTAAACAATGAAACGGAGGTCTCAAGTTTAAGAAAGGAAGGTAAACATTTTAACAAATGAGTTCCAAAAGGTCAGTAGTGACAAACCAAAGTAATACATTTCGTGAAGGGGAAAAAGAGGTTTGTTGAGGAAAACTATGAACTATTAAATAGCTGGTGAGAGTATACTGATGATGTGCTCAAGAAAAAATGTAGTCGCAACCATTAGAAAAATGAAAAATACAGCTCCAGGTAAAGAAAATACAAGTAATAAGATGCTTCAACACTTGTCACTAGGGAGGCCAAAGATTCGATTGAGGTTATATAATGGTACAGTATATGGGAGAAAGGACTACTAGCAATTGAAATGGAAACAAGCATTGTTGATACCAATTATGAAAGCAAGCAAAGTAGCAGAATACTTGCAGGAAAATTATATTATAACTGAGCGACAAAGTGGTTTCAGAAAAGGAAGGTGCACAGTTGACCATATAATGACACTAGAAATGGAGGTACAAAAAAGCATAAGGACTAAAATCTTCATGATCACAGTTGTCTGAGAAATTGAAAAAGCATATGACATGCTATGGAGTAAATGCCTCATAGAAACTAGCAAAAAAATTGGATAAAAGGGACTTTAGGTGACAGAGCTATATATAATGTCAAAGTGGGAACAAATTTAGCAAAAACCTACAAGCTTACCAATGGAACTCCATAAAGGAACTTTATCAGCCCTACTTTGTTTTCCATTATGATAAATGACCTCCCAGAAAGCGTATGGCTAGGAATAGGATTTCCCTTTTCAAAGATGATTGTGCTACGTGTACAAAAGATTTAAAGTAGTCATGGAAAAGACAAATGAGGCACTGAAGAGAATTTCCAAATGGGGGACTGAGTAGGAAATTTAAATTCTCTCTTGCAAAACTATGGGTATTTCTACTCCACAGTTAAACAGCCATGGCTGACCCATGTCAGCTGACTTGGACTCACAAATTTCAGGTTATGGAGCTATAAAACTGCAGTGTAGACATTTGGGCTTAGGCTGGAGCACGAGCTCTAGGACCCTGCAAGGGGGAAGGTCTCAGAGCCTGGGCTCCAGCCCAAGCTTCAACAATAACATTGCAGTTTTACACTCCCACAGTCCAGGCTCCACTAGCCCAAGCCAGCTGACAGGGACATACAGACATACTCTATTGGCAGGCCCAACAATGGGGCAGAGGGAGGACAAAGGTGGCAGTTGCCCCAGGATCCAGCTATTCAAAGCGGTTTGGGGCTGGAGCCCCAGGTGTTTTCAATCACCACTGGAGTGCCGCACCATATACTCCATGTGGTTTTGAAGGCTGGGGAAAAGGGCACACCATGCTCTGGGTGGTACTGAGGGCTGGCTGCTCTAGCCCCGTCCTTTTCGCATGTGGAGCTGGGCTCCCAACACACCTTGTCCAGGGGCCCACAGGAGCTGTCAGCTCCCCTGCCAATGGGAATGCTTTTCACTGGAAAGAAAATTAGGGGCAACTGGGACTTACTTCTTTATGGTGAAAAAAATTCAGATAGTTCAAAAGTTAATGTTCCTAAAAGAAGTGTGTGATAATAAAATGTATTTGGGAAGGTCATATGCATGGTATACAAAACTGTAAAAGCAGGATGAATGTACTAAAAAATGTAGTTGGAAACAAATGGAGTGCAGATAAAGAAGTTCTGATGATGCTGTATAGAATTTACAATCTGAAGTTCCAGATAACAAACTTTCAATTCAGCCTCAAATGCAGGCCCAACCTCTGCAACTGGCATGTAGTAAAATAATAACAATACTAGAGATGTTAAAAATCATTTAATACAGTAACCGTGTATCCACTAAAAATCTTAGCAGTTACACAGTTACACGGGCTGTGGGCTCTTCAGTATAAAGCTTAGCTTAGCTTTATACTGCAGATCCTACAGCAAAATCTCCCTGGGAGTGGGGCCGCCAGCCCTTCCCTGGGGAGGAAGCTTTGCTGTCACAGCGAAGCCACCTCCCTAGTAGCAGAGGCAGCAGGTCTTGCCCAATGGGCTCCTAGTGGAGCAAAGCTGGTAGCCCTTGCCCACCAAGGTCCCCAGGAGCCGGCTGAATTTAACCGATACCATTCATCCATAAGCATCAGCTTATTGGTTAAACAGTTAATCGGTTAAACTCTAATATCTGTAAACAATACCAGTGTGTGTTCTGCAAATAGCCACTGGAATGGCACCTATAAATTGAAGAATGAAACTATTAGAGCTAACCTTTTGGGCAAAAGGGAAAGGAAATCATGAAAACAGAAATACACAATAAATGTATAAGAATTGCCAAGAGTTATTAGACAAAAATATATGGTTTGTCACAGACTTCCTCATCTTATCAAGGTCAAAAATGGTAAAGGAGAGGTATTAAAAAGAAAAATTGAGAAAGCTAAACATTTTAGTCATGGGAAATCAAACTATACCTAGACAGCTTCTTCTCCATTTTTATATTTGGTGTTATGTGAAAAAACTGAGGGAAGGGGAAAAAAATACTTCATGACCAAAGACATTTCTAAATTTATTTAGAAAAATGGTGACAGCTTTATCAAATCTATACAAATGGATCAAAAGATGACAGCAGTGGTAGATTGGAATGGCATTCTATCTTCCTAGGAATCTAGAGATCTAAAAGGCTATTCAATTATGTGACTGTTCTGATGGCTGAATTAATGGGGATAATATTGGCACTAACCTGGATTAGAGATGCACGTCTGTCTGGCTGCTGCAGCTCTAATTTTATCTAACGCCTTGTCTGGTATTATAGTGATTAGAACAGGGATTTCAGAAAGCATAATCAGTGAAATAAAGTTCCTAACTACCGAAATAATGCAAGGAGGTAGCTGTGTAACAACTGCATGAATGCTGGCATATAACCTGGAAATGAAATGGATGACAAAGCAACAAAACATGTTCAGAAATACCCTTATCTTGAAAAAGTGTGTAAGTGTGGTCACAAAGGAGCTTGCGAAGGCATGGCAAGAACCCTGGTCTAAGGAAACAAAAGAACCAAATCTTATGAAACATGCTCAAAAATCAAAGATAATACTATATTCCACAGCCATGCTAGAAAACGTGAAGGACTCATTTACAGCGTGTTAACAGTTCATTGTGCCATAAGTGATAAGTTAAACTTATTAAAAAGACATAAAAATGAGCAGTTTAATGTGTGCCAAACCAAAGAAACTGTTGATCATGTTCCATGCCTTTGTGGACAATATTCTATGGAAAGAAAGTTTCTTTATGAACTTAGTTGGCTTGGAATCAAAGATTTTTTTCCCCAAAGGGACTGGTGAGAATGTCAGAAAAATGGAACAAGTGCAAAAAAGAGAAGAAGAAAAAAAGAAGCCTGGCTGTATTTCTTTAAGATTGCTAGACTGAATAAAAGGATACTTTAAAAAAACACTTAGCTAAAAATAAATAAAGTGGCCGTCATAGCCTCATATGATAAGGCTGCTGCGCCAAAAAAACAAAGGCAAAGAACAGCGTGGGATCAGAACTAAATTAATCTTGTAATAATTTAGCTAATGGATAAAATAATGGGAGGATGGGCTATTCCAGAAAGAGACTTTAAAAGGAAAATTGATGAACAGACTGAGGCTACCACAATGCTGGTTTACTAAAATAAGAACGTAAGAACGGCCGTACTGGGTGAGACCAACAGTCCGTCTAGCCCAGTATCCTGTCTGCCAACAGTGGTCAATATCAGATGCCCCAGAGGTAGGAAACGCAACAGGTAATCCTCACATGATCTCTCCCGTCATCCATTTCCAGACAAATATACTAGACAAAAATACTAGAGAAAGGAAAGGAGCAAGCTTCACTATCACGGGTGCTACCCCTACAATCTCCTAGGACCCCAGTCCTTCTTTATCCCAATCCTAAGAGACATCCTGAGCGACTGGGCTAGAGAGAGAAACCAAGATGGCAATGCTATCTCCCCTGCTCTAGCTGAATCCCAGATATTACCTGGCATGAGAGACTGCATGTGTTCCTCCCACCCTCTATGGATACATCTACACTGCAACATTATTTCAGGGTACCAGAGTATTCCAAAATAGCTATCCTGCGTCTTCACAGCAAGCCCGTTATTTTGGGCTCGCTATTCTGACATCCCTGTAAATCTCATTCTACGAGGAGTAAGGGACGTTTCAGAATAGCACTTTATTTCGAAATGTGGTGCTGTGTAGTCAGTGCCAAATGATAAAAAATGCTTTTTAGAAATAAAATCGAAATAAGATATGCAATTTGCGTAGCTCAAATTGAGTATCTTATTTCGAGTCACGGTTCTGTGTAGATGCACCCTATGTGTCCTTTCTTTGCTCTACCTTATTTCTTGTCTTTCCTATTGCTCTCCTCATTCCTTCTGTCTGACAGAAGTCTGGCTTAGCCAGCCAAGATTATATATTTTGCAACAGCGCTATTAGCCTGTGACCAAGAAGAGGCAGCAAAAAGCAACGTCCTAAAAAGCCCAACGTTGGTAATTCAAGTTTGTCTCAGAGTGGCTGATAAGACCTTGTGCTGTGCCTCTATTTCTCCAGCTCTCAGAGTCAACACCAGAAACAAAAGCTACTTTCTTTGTTGTTTTTTGTTTGTTTGTTTGATTTGTTTTCCCCAGAAAAACACTAGTTACTAACTCATAAGGGCATGCATACACTGAGGAGTTATTTCGAAATAACTCCCCTTATTTTGAAATAACAAGGCAAGTGCCCACACTACCAAGCCTGTTATTTTGAAATAATAATTCCTGCTTGTGAAGAGGAATAAGCTTATTTCGACATAATTTATTCTGAAATAATTTCAAAATAACTCCAGAAATAACTATCTGGTAGGATAGACATAGCCTCAGAGACTGTCAGACAAGGGATTGTTTTCCTTGTAAAAACTCTCTCTAAAGGAAAGGGAACACATGATAACATTAAAAAGAAAGTCTTACTTAATATTTTACATTTCTACTGTTTTTCCTCTATCTTTAATAAAGGGGTAAAATAATTGTTAAAGATCTATTTGCCATGATGCTAGGCAGACTAAAGTTTCTGTACAACAAACCTCAAGTCTTGTTTAAAACTGTTTGGATTATGTTAACGCCTGTTACTCTTTTGGCCCACATATTCCAGTTAAAGTAATACAACAAAGCTTATCAGGGACAAAATGGATAGTTATGGAATAATCTGCACATAGAGAACATTTCTTTCTAAACCAGGGCAATTAGAAGAGATCTTATTTCCTAAAGTACGAATATTTATATTCATTTGTTTAAAAAAAATCAGTACGATCCATTGCAATTGTGGATGCTGCCATTAGCCATGTACATTTTTAATTTTTTTCAGTCCTGCAAAAATCCTGGCGCCACATACTCAGCCCCAGAAGTGCAGGAGAAGACAGCTACCTTTCCGTCCTTTTTTGCTGAACTGACAAGTTGCTGAGGGAATTCTGTGCCAAAAAACAAATAATTCTGCACACAACATTTTAAAATTCTGCAAAAATGTACATATTTTATTTGCCAGGAAAACAAAATAACAAAATATAATCACACTATTTTCATTTATGTTTGTAATTTATTTCAAAATACTTGCCAGCAAATGATTGTTACAATGTAGACAGCAAAAAAAGAGTCAAGAAATTTTTTGACAGATTCTTTACTAGGCATACTACTTTGCATAGAACTACATAGAACTTTGAATAATAAAATTAATTTAAACTACAATTCAGAAATGTATTTTTCACAGAAGCAGTGCAAAAGGGTTGGGGTAATAGAGGAACTGAGAGAAAGGAAACTATTTGCAGGAGTGAACCTGTGCGGTTTTGGGTGCGGATGGGAGTACAGAACAGATGCTTTTTTATTTGGGGGGTTGCTAGGACATCCTGCTGACTGGGTGCTCTCTCTTCTGCTGTCACAGCAGCCCCTAGAGGGTGAAATATATAATTGCAGCACCTACCTACAGAATCGGTTTTCTGAAGGGGAAAAATCTGCAGGAAACACGAATTCTCCCTATGCACTGTGGTGCAGAATACCCTCAGGAATAAACCGTATTGAGTTTAAACTGGCTAGGTGAGGGGCTGGCCTGGGCCTCAATGGTATCTAGTGAAGATGAATTGTGCAGGCAAGTATATGTTGTGCATAGAAATGATTTCTTTGTATCATTTTTTTTTTAATCTGCTGCCTTTTAATTTCACATTCATGTTTAGGCTCCAAGCATACATACCGCTAAGTGCATGCTAACTTGAGTTCATCCCAGTAGTAGATGAGCCTGCTCCGGTACTTAAAGTGTTTGCAAAATTAGAGCAGTAGGCACCTAAGTGGCCTAAAGTCCATGCCAAGTGTCCCTTGTCTTGTTATAATTAAAGAGAGAGGAGGGAAAGATGGAGTATAAAACCCCAACTCACTTGAACTTACTTTCTTTTCCAGAAATATCCCCGATCCAGCACCCCTGCCTGAAAACCAGTGGCACGAGAGCCCTGGGGAGAGAAGCCAGTCTTTGGTCGGAAGTACAGCGGGAGATTTCCCCCCCTGGCACAATCTTCACTTACAGATCAACCTGCAGCTCCTGGAGAAGGGGGGGGGGGCTGCCGGTGAGCAGCCCGAGTGAGGCTCCACCTGGCCCCGCTTTGTGCCGTTCCCCGGGACACACACCCGCCGCCGCCCTCCAGCAGCCCTTGGGGGCTCCCCCCCCCCTCCGGCAGGGGCGCGAGGGGGCGGCGCTCTCCCGGGGCCAGTTACCTGCTTGGGCCTGCGCCCGCGGAGGGCTGGGGACCAGCTGGGCTTGCGGGGTGGGAGGGGCACGTTCCACTCCCCCCAAGCTTCTCTCCCGCTCTCACCTGTTTCTATGACGCTGTTACTGTAGCAACCGGTTTAGCTTCTGATTGGCCGGGAGGCCGCGGCTGCGTAGCAACCATAAGCCAGGCCCCCATTGGAGCCCCCGCTTGGAAGGCGGCGGGGGAGGAGGGGGCGTGCGCGAGGGAGGCAGGCGGGGGGCGGGATCGGGGCGCGTGAGGCGCAGCCCTGCTGGGGCTCTGGCTGCCAGGGCATGTCTCTGGCGGGAGAGGCGGCGCGTGGAGCTGTGCGCCTGCCCAATCCGGAGCGCGCGCGCGGCGTTGCAGTGACCGCCCCCCCCCCCCCATACTCCGTGCAAATGAGGGGACGCGCTTGGCAATGAATCCTGCCTGGGGAGAGGCGCGCGGGCTCGTGTCCTCCTGTGCACAGGTGCCGCCGCAACCAGGGGTGCTGGGAATGTGGTCGCGGTTTGCACTGCAGACCTACCGCATGTACAGTGTCAGTGGCTCTCATCAGCACCCCTCTGTACGCATCATTCCAGCGCCTCTGGGCCGGGCTCTCTTGCAAACATTATACCAGTCGTTATGCACGTACCTCCAACAGACCCATAGTCTCCTATAGACAGCCACCTAATCTCAAGATGATTCTTACCAACCACCACAGGACATACCACACTAATTCCAACCCTGGTACTTTCCCTTGCAACAAACCCCGTTGCCAGCTTTGTCCACATATTCATTCTGCTGATACCATTATTGGACCTAACCAAGTGAGTTATAAGATCAAGAACACATATTCCTGCGCCTCCAGAAATATAATCTATGCTATCATGTGCCGAAAGTGTCCGTCTGCTATGTACATTGGAAAAACGTCTCAGACACTTCGCCAAAGGATTAATGCCCACAAAACAGATATTAGACAGGATCACAAAGAAAAAACAGTTTCTTGCCATTTAAACCAGAAAGGACACTCTCTAAATGACTTAACCACCTGCATTCTGCTACAAAGACCTTTTACATCTGCACTTGAAAGGGAATCCTCTGAACTGTCATTCATGTTAAAATTTGACACTCTCCAGGAAGGAATGAACAAACACTCAAACTATCTTACCCATTACCAAGATAGCTTCCCCAATTATCACCTCTAATACCATTAGCTCACAGACATCCCACTCTCCCCACCTCTAATATCATCAATTCACAGACACTTACCTTCCTTCCTCCCCCCCCCCATCCCTCTCCTGTTCTGAAATGTGATTTGTCCTTTTCATATGTGTTCACTTTTTTTTAATTGTATCCTTTGGTATATTTGTTTGTGACTATTTTCTTCCACTATTTGATCTGAGGAAGTGGGTCTGGCCCACGAAAGCTCATCATCTAATAAACCATCTTGTTAGTCTTTAAAGTGCTACATTGTCCTGCATTTTGCTCCAACAGACTCACTGCTGAGCCATGTGCATTTTGCCTCCACCCCGGAGTGTTGTCATATCAACAGCCTCCTAGCTAATTTTGGGTGGTGTTAGGGACAATAGTGAGGGGGCAGTTAAACAGCCTGGGCAGAGTAGGTAGCACTTTGCAAACGTGCTGTGCATCCGTTTCTAATAGATGGGCAAATGGGAACATCTTTTGAATTCAAGTTACCAACCAGAAAAGGACTTTTATAGACAAAAGCTTCAGTTCAATAGGAAAACTTTAAAAACAAATAGTCTTGCAGCACCTTAAAGACTAACAAAACAAGTAGATGATATCATGAGCTTTCGTGGGCATCTGAGCAAGTGGGTTGCGCCTACAAAAGCTCATAATACCATCCACGTTTTGTTAGTCTTCAAGGTGCTGCTAGTCTATTTGTTGTTTTTTTAAGTTTTTATAGACAAATTATGACCCCCACCTTGGTCCCTATACGTTGCTCTGATGGGATATAAAGGCTGTTAATGCACAGAAACTAGTTAGAGGAGTATTTCTCCAGCACAGGCATTGTTTAGGGCCACTGTAAGCAGCCCTGTACTGCTCTACTCACAATCCCTGGGATGGGATGGGCTGGTACAAGAGCGGTCCCATCCATAGGCAGCAAGTTCTATAGGCCCTTGGTGCCCAGGCACCAGGAATATTCCACTCAAGTTCATGGCCCTGTCTCTCCTCTGGCCCTGAGTGCCACACCACATACTCCCCTACTCTCCTCCCTGCCCTCCAAGTGTCCTCTGGCATGTCCCTGTGCCTCTCTGACTCCTAGGGGCTTGTCTCCACATGCTCCCCCTGCCCTGAACACCCCTGAAGCCAATGGGATGTTGCAAGGGTGGTGCATGCAGGCTACAGCATGCAGAAATTCCCGCAGCCCCGCCTAGGGACTGCTACTAGATTAGGGTGCCCCATGTTAGCACTGCACTCCACCCCAGAGATTTTCCCCTGCATCCCTTCCTCGCACCCTCAAACTCCCTCCTGCACCTTCTCCAGCCCCCAAACTCCCTCCCAGAGCCTGGACCCCTCATCTCCTCCTGCACCCCTACATCCTGCCCCAGCCTAAAGCTTGCATCCAACACCCAGACCCTCTCCCCACATTCCCTCCCAAACCCAACTCCTCACCTGGTCCTGCACCCCAATCCCCTGCCCAAGCCCACATCACTCCTTCACCCACGCTTCCGCTCAGAGCCTTAGGCAAGTGGGGACTACAGAGTTTAGGAAGGGTGCAGGCACTGAGCACCACCAAAATTTCTGCAAACATGCCACCCCTGTCCCAGCTACTCTTATGCAGCTTCTGCAGAACAACATAGAAGAATCACAGCAGGGCTCAGGCAGGATAAGTCCACAGCTTGGCGCTCTCTCTCTCTCTCTCTCTCTCTCTCTCTCTCTGTCTGTGTGTGTGTGTGTGTGTGTGTGTGTGTGTGTGTGCGCGCGCGTGCATGCCAGGGCTCACCTGCTCTTCCTAATGGCATTATTATTAACCAAACTGCAGACTTGGTACCTACATCACTGTTTACACATCTTCAGGAATAGGGATGGGCTCAACATAATATCTTGTGGTAAGGATTTGATTTAAAGCTCATTGAAGTCATTTTAAAGGCTCCGTTAATTTCAGTGAACCCTGTATCATGCATATAATCTGGAATTCCACTTAATTCTGACTAATTAATTCTGATTTAGGCATTCTAGTGCATTGCAATCAGTGATGAGTCACAGACCATGGACTACATGTGTTAGGGAGTATGTATTAACAGCAGATCGTTAAAATCCCTTTTTATTAAGGAATAATGAAGGAAGCAGTGTTTGTTTTAAATATGCCCCTCCCCCAAGAGTTCATTAACAAGAACAAGTACAGTATAATAGTAAAGATTACTAGAGAATATGATACTTTCCATATAGACATACAGCCATGAAGCCATGACAGGAACTGTCCCTGTGGCTTTGTGGAATAGGGGCACTTGTATGTGTACAGAAGCTACTCTCCAGAGTAAACTTTGCACAATAGAACCCTAAAAAACAAATTCAGTTTAAAGTCAGCCTACCACCCACCTAGTCCTTTCATATATGCAAAAAGATAGAATGTGCATCACTAGCACTACTGGAGAAGTGTAGAACAGTTTCTATTAAATCCTAACACTGCATGAAATTAATGAAGTAGATAAACATTTCAGTACCCACAGTTTCATCACTAAAGAGGTATTCTGATAATAGGATATCATTTTGGAGCCTGATCCTGCAAGCCATTGTCTGAATACCATTTAACTCACTTCAAGCACGCTTTTTCCCATGAGCACAAACTGTAAGACAGGATTCAGTCTATCTGTCATACGGGTAACATGAAGTGTCCAGTTTTCACATTGCAGAAACCTACATAAGACAAAGGAAGCATCAGAGGGGATTTTTTTCTCTTATTAGCTTGAACAGAAATGAAGTCTGTCTCAATAAATTCCTCCTCACTGTCATAACAGAAATCCATTTTCTGTGACCTTGCGCAAACCTGGAATTTTTTTGGTATAAATTGAACCACCTTTTTTGACAGTTGCATTGCAGCAGTTGTGTCTTGCAGAAATAAATCTAGGCACATACACACATAAATAAGAGGTTAATGTTCTTTATTTTCAGATTCCCACCAATCTACTCAACATTCTATTTGTTCATGCTCTAGGCCTTTTCTATACTTAAGTGGAGATCGACACTCCAGATAGAGAGGCAGCAGCGCAGAGGCTGAGGGGGACAGTCTGGAGCCAATACGCACAGGGAGCTGGGCTTCAAGCCAACTCCCTGTGCTTAGGGGCTCCCGCAGACTCACCTGCCCCCAACTTGTTGCCTCCTATAGAGGCAGTGTGTGCGGGGGGAGGAAGGACAGGAGCTGGTGCCTGTATCAGAGGCAGCAACTTGGGTAAGGGGGCACGGGAGGATGCTGCAAAGCAATCTCAGTCCATGGCAGCCCAGGTTCATCGTGGAAAGAGGCTGATCCACGTCAGCAGGCCCTGTCTATGGGGGGTGTGAGTGCACCACAGACAAATGCTGGTCTGCATCTCACAGAGCAGCCTCTGTCCGCGGTGAGCCTGGGCCCATCACAGACAGCGGCTGATCTGCAGAAGCAGTCTGAGTCCAAGCTCCCTGTACACTGAGGCTGCTGTCGCAGACCAGCCTTTTTCCACAGGGAGCTCAGACCATGGGGAACGGGGCCGCTGCCACCCCGTGCTGTTGCCTCAGTGTCTGAGGCAGCAGTGCAGGGCAGCAGGCAGCCAGTCTGCATGGGGAGCTGGTTTTTAAACTGGCTCCCCTCACGGACTGGCGCCCACCTGCCACCCCTTGGTGCTGCCTCTGATAAAGGCTCCCTGGGGGTGGTGCCGGAGTGCACTGGCTGCCAGCCCCGCCCCCAGGGACTATTGACTAGTCACGTAACCACTATCATGCAATTACACAACTATTCAATTATACAATATCTAACATCCCTAGGGTTGTCCTCTGAACTGTCATTCATGCTTAAATTCGACACTTTACACTCAAATTTGAATAAAGGTGCTAATTATCTTACCCATTACAAAGATAGCTTCCCCAATTATCACCTCTAATATCATTAGCTCACAGACATTTATCTCCCCCCTTCCCCCTCCTCCATCCCCCTTCTGTTCTGAAATTTGATTTGTCCTTTTCATGTGTTCATTTTTTTACATTGTAACCTTTGGTATATATGGTTGTGACAATTTTCTTCCACTATTTGATCTGAGGAAGTGGGTCTGGCCCACGAAAGCTCATCATCTATTAAACCATCTTGTTAGTCTTTAAAGTGCTACATAGTCCTGTTTTTTGTTTCAGCTGCACCAGACTAACATGGCTACATTTCTACCACTATTTAACATCCCTAGAGGCTAACTTCTAGCAGTTGCAGCCTAAGGCCATGATTCTACAAATACTCAAGTAACTTTACCTATACTTGAAATCCCTTTGAGTTCAATGGGACTGGTGAAAAGTGTGGAATTACTCATATGCATATTTGCAGACTTGCAGCTGCACCATGGCCTTAAAGGGATGTAATATCCCAGTCATCTTTTTTAAAAATTAAGGCAGTTGAAAAACATGGCCTGAAGATGAACAATGGCTTCTGATTGCTGAGTGCAACTCAAGAGCTGAAGCAGAATGGGCCAATTTGCCTTGAATGAAATCCATTCCATTTTGTAGTTAGCTGTGACACACTCAGTGGCTGTGTCTAGACTGGCAAGTTTTTCCGCAAAAGCATTAGTTCAAATGACGCCCCCATGCACCCTTGCTTGGGCCAAAACTTCGAAAGGTCTCAATTCTCTGGGTCCTAGTGGCACCCCTTCCCCCCCCCAGTCTGGCACCTGAGACAGCCGCCTCAGTTCACCTCATGGTAAGGCCAGCCTTGCCCTGATACTCATCCAGTCTACCCCACTACCTACCACTTACTCATCTTGGCCTGTGCACCAATCGACGGAGGGCTCCTCCCCACCTCTGGGCCTTAGTAGTGGACTTCTCTCTGCCTCCTGGCTGACCAACCAGTGCACCTTGAGATCCAGGCAGTCTCTGCTTCCCACCATCTATGGGGGCCCCACCAGTCTCCGTGGAGCTGAGCCACTGAATCCCGATGGAGCCTTGCTAATGGCAGGCCCTGGCTTAGCTGGTCTCACCACTCGCAGGAGGCCAGGGCAATTCCCTGTTCTGGGACCAGCCTTGGCTGCACTGGCAGCTCAGCCCAGCAGACACAATCACCTCTCAGCAGGGCCGGTGAGTGCAGCCAGGAGGCTGGACATTGGGGAATGGGTCTCTGAAGGGCCTGAGTGGCAGTTGCGAGGGGGTGGGAAAGATGTGTGTGTGTGTTGGGGCACTGGGGAGTGGGGCAGTTGGGGTGGGCAGTGGGCAAGGGGATGCTGGGCAGGGTGATGGTGTGCAGGGCACTGTGCATTTGTGAAGGTCTGGGAGGGCACGGGCCATTGCAGGTCTAGGGGAGGCTCGGCCATAGACTCACAGAACACTAGAACTGGAAGGGGCCTCGAGAGGTCATCCAGGGTACATCTAGACTACATGCCTCTGGCGACAAAGGCATGTAGATTAGGCTACCCAGCATAGGAAAATGAAGCGGCAATTTAAATAATCGCCGCTTCATTTAAATTTACATGGCTGCCGCGCTGAGCCGATCAGCTGTTTGTCGGCTCAGCGTGGTAGTCTGGACGCTCCGCGGTCGACATCAAAGGCATTTGTCGACCTCCCAGGTATGCCTCATCCCACTTAAGTTTCAGCCCTCGGCATGCGCCTCATCCCAAGAGGCATACCTGGGCCGCGGAACGTCCAGACTAGCGTGCTGAGCCGACAAACAGCTGATCAGCTTAGCGCGGCAGCCATGTAAATTTAAATGAAGCGGCGATTATTTAAATCGCCGCTTCATTTTCCTATGCCGGGTAGCCTAATCTACATGCCTCTGTCGCCAGAGGCATTTAGTCTAGACGTACCCCTAGTCCAGTCCCCTGCCCTCACAGCAGCACACAGTACCATCCAGACCAAGGCTATTCAACATGCGGTCCATGGCCCCTCTGTTTGCGGCCCATGGTGCAGTTTGCATTTATGTGGGGCTCAACATGTGTCCCACGGGTGAGGTCCTTGAACGTGGCCTCCACTGGAAACACTCCACAACAGCGAGAAGTCTCCCAGGTGAGGTGGGCACTGAAAGACGCAAGTAGACGAGCTGGCTAGAAGAAACAGCTACAGGGTGTTGGTGTCTCTAGCTCCCAGGGAGGAGGTGCTGGGAGCACTGGGGCATTATGGGAAGTGCTGGATGCTTAGCCGTGTGGACAGAGCCTGAGAGGTGCTGACTGGCTCACACTGGCCATGTTTGAGTCCGGCACCGCAACTTAAAGCTTAATCTTTGTATTCATGCCTGTCAGTGTAAAAAAAACCTATTTGCATATATATTTGCATGAATATGCAACCACACTTAAGTTGCAGCCCTTGGCATGCGCTGTGAGTATCATTGTGGCCCCTGGGGCTTCCAAAGTTGAGAAACCTTGGTCTAGACCATCCCTGATAGACATTTATCTACCCTACACTTACATATTTCCAGAGATGAAGATTCCACAGCCTCCCTAGGCAATTTATTCCAGTGTTTAACCACCCTGCCAGTTAGGATGTTTTTTCTAATGTCCAGCCTAAACCTCTCTTGCTGCAGTTTAAGCCCATTGCTTCTTGTCCTATCCTTTGAGGCCAAGGAGAACAATTTTTCTCCCTCCTCCTTGTGACACCCTTTTAGATACCTGAAAACCGCTATCATGTCCCCTCTGTCTTCTCCTTTCCAAACTAAACAAGCCCAATTCTTTCAGTCTTCCTTCATAGGTCATGTTCTCTAGACCTTTAATCATTCTTGCTGCTTTTCTCTGGACCTTCTCCAATTTCTCCACATCTTTCTTGAATGTGGTGCCCAGAACTGGACACGATACTCCAATTAAGGCCTGATCAGCACAGAGTAGAGAGGAAGAATGACTTCTCCTGTCTTGCTCATCCTATTAATGCATCCCGGAATCATGTTTGTTCTTTTTTGCAACATTGTCACACCGTTGACTCATATTTAGCTTGTGGTCCACTATGACCCCTACATCCCTTTCTGCAGTACTCCTTCCTAGACAGTCGCTTCCCAATCTGTATGTGTGAAATGGATTGTTCCTTCCTAAGTGGAGTACTTTGCATTTGTCCTTATTAAACTTCATCCTATTTACCTCAGACCATTTCTCCAGTTTGTCCAGATCATTTTGAATTATGACCCTATCCTCCAAAACAGTTGTGACCCCTCCCAGCTTGGTATCATCTGAAAACTTGATAAGCGTACTCTCTGTGCTGATATCTAAATTGTTGATGAAGATATTTAACAGAACCAGTCCCAAAACAGACATCTGCGGAACCTCACTTGTTATGCCTTTCCAGCAGGTTTGTGAACCATTAATAACTACTCTCTGGGAATGGTTATCCAGCCAGTCATGCACCCACCTTATAGTAGCCCCATCTAAGTTGTATTTGCCTAGTTTATTGATAAAATAATCATGCAAGACCATATCAAATGCCTTACTAAAGTCTAGGTATACCACGTCCACTGCTTCTCCCTTATCCACAAGACTCGTTATCTTACCAAAGAAAGCTATCAGATTGGTTTGACAGGATTTGTCCTTTACAAATCCATGCTGGCTCTTACCAGTCACCTCATTGTCTTCCAGGTGTTTGCTGATGAATTCCTTAATTGCTCCATTATCTTTCCTAACACAGAAGTTAGAATCAGGGGGTTGTTCGAGTGCTGGGCGGGGGATGCATGGTGCAGCACAGGGCATGCTGGCAGCACAGGACTAAGAGGGCCATTGTGCATCTGGCAACTGCTGGTTTGCAAATAGTGTCCTCTGACTGGGAGGGGTGGAGAGCAGCCACTTCTGCCATGCCCTTGGGCAGTCCATCATTCCAGGAGCCATTTCCCCCATAAGGGCCCACAAATATGGCTGGTGCCAGGTCCACGAAAGGTTAATCCATCCCTGAGAACTAACAAAAGTATTTAGTTAATTCATTTCGCAATAACACATTTAGAACTTTTGTTGGCCTTTATCTGGGTTTATAAAATTGGATCTTTTCCCCCCATCAACTTGAGCATGTGTGTGTGTTCTAACATGCATCCATGGGTGAGATCCTTAGTAGGGAAAGGTTTGCTTCAAAGGGATTTAATCTAGGTCTGTGCAGCACCAGCTGAACCCTTCTCACACTCAAGCCCAAAGGGTGAAGGTTTGAGTAGCTTTAAATGTTTAGCTGAACTAACTGAAACCTTGCAAGCTTGCAGAATTGGACTGATCTCCTGAAAGTAGGCCCCCACTGATGAGGGGGCAAAATGGGCAGTTACTCCAGGTCCTTTAAGTCATCCCATGCTCCATGTGGCTCTGAGGGCTTCCTGGGATGGCGCGGGCATCATACTGCACCCTCCAGGCAATTCTAAGAGATGGGGGGAGGGCGCAGTGCGGTCCAAGTGGGGCGGAGGTCTGGCTGCTCCCATCCCCACCCCTTCTGCCCAAAGCCCCACCCTTTCTGGGGCACAGAGCTGGGTCCCTACACACCTTGCCCTGGGGCCCATGGAGGCTGCTAGCTCCCCTGCCTGAAAGTCTCTCATGACACTGCTTGTACTTCTCTTTCCAACAGGTAGAACAGCCTTTCATCCTTTTGCAGCTGTAGACCTAATCAGAGCCAGCAACTCATAGATGTGCAGGAATCAAAAATATTTTTTAGAAGTGTGATCTGGGAAAAGTTAATTTCTGCTTCAGTTCAAGTTTTGGGCAGAGGGTGGCCCTTGTTTGTTGTTATACTGTATTATTTAGTATATTTTCATGCATATGTAATGGACAAGTGGATTAGGTCCTATGCAAACATAAATAAAATAAGAGTCTGCCTCTGGAAGAACACTCACACTAAAAGCTTAGCTGGTTCACTCACATGGAGCTCTCATATAGTCTCTCTTGTCCATGGTTATGAGAAAGCAGCTATAAGGCCCATGAGGCCTGGAGTCTTAACACATGGTTATGCCAGCTGGGTTATGATTATCCAAGTGTGAGGATTATGTTCAGACTTGGCAAAGCCACAGTATGTCCCGCAGATGGTGACTGTGGATTCAGACTGTGCGCAGAAAGTGCTTCAATACCGTTTCCATCAGACAAACCTATGGTATGGAGGGGCTGGTGCTAGGGAATTTGCTTAGCTGCCTCCTTAAGTGCATCTGCATTTTGTTGTTGTTGTTGAAGTTTATGAAGATGCTATTAGATACAGCCATTTGATGCCAGGGCTATAGCCACTCTGGTCCTCGTTGGCACAAAGCTTGAGTAGCCCTCTTCTTGCCTATCATTACTGCATTAACATTGCTTCTATACCTTGCATGCTATCATAAATAATTCCTTTCTACAGCAGGGATAGAATCCCATTTTCCGGAATCCATTTCCCTTCTAAAGATAGGTTTTACCCTATTCTGTTCCCTAAAGCACGAGCCTGTCTCTCCCCCTACTCCCTCCACTACCCAAGATCTCATAGACTAGAGGACATCATTCCCTTTGTGTCTATACATGTTGGCCATCTTCCATAAGTGGATCTTGTTTAGATGTTATCCACAGAGCAACTTCTGCCAGTCTCGGGCACCACAAAAAAAGGCTGCTGCATGCCCTCAAGGTCAGCTGACTGGTGAGTTGGGACAGCCAGCTAGAATCCCCACAATAACAAACTCAGTTTAACAACTGAACCCAGATCTGTTTCCACAGGCAGCAGGTACAGAGGCAGCTCTCTTCTTGCTTCTGTGTTGTTGGTATAAACCCTTTCAATGTTCCCCCTAAAGCAGAAAACACATAGCACACTTTCATTAGCGTTACTTCCCGAGACTAGGCCTTTCTCAGCTGTGAGGAGCCGCACACTGCACCTTGTAGGGGTTAGCTGTGGTTGTCTCAAAAAAACCCACACCACTCAGCCAAAATAGCAGCTTTTTACAAAGTGATATAACTCATCCCCAGGCCCTCTCCGATCAATGAAATTCTCCCTCTTGGGGGCCTGGTTTTAACTATTTGTGAGCAAAGTCCAGGGAGCGCAGCTCCAGTGGTACTGCCCTCCATAGAAGGGAGAGGTTTTCAACCAGACTCAGCTCTCTACACCAGCATGCATTTCACCTATCGCTTAAAATCTAACTTTCTCTAGCTAACTCTATATTTTTCCCTACAACAGTGTGTTTTGAGTGAAGTGTGTGGGGAAAAAAAATCTCAGCTCGGTTAAAGAATTTGAGCATATTTCTCTCTGCATTGAGGGAAGGGTGGACTGGGTAACAAATTCATACTCGTCAAGCTTTTGACCAGAGCAGGACACTACAGCTCTGAGGTCCTAAGTTGGGGGGTATTTTGGCTCTTTTGTTGGTTGTCAGAGCATTCATGTACACAGCTAGATGCAGGCCTTACCTGTGGGTGTTAGCGTGAGGGCAAGCTTAGAGAGCTTGTCACAACATCACAGTGTAAAATTAAACCCAGACTGGTAAAGCAGATGGCTCGGCTGTGCCCCAGTTCCAGGTGGCACCCATTATATACCTTTCACTTTTAAGTGTGGTCAGACCTTGCATTGCTAAGGACACAATTCTGCAGGAGCATCATTATGTGGGTCCACCCAGAGCAACTTTCTGCAACCAGCTATGGTACCCTAGGTTCACATGCCTCAGTTCCTCCCTCCCCCCCCCCCCCCCCCCGAAGTAACCCAAAGCCTGTCAGGCTCTCTTAATTCCATAGGAGCCCTTTGTGGGGCTCGCTTATTACAGAAACATTCTACAAGTGTCCAGTATCTGTACATAGTCTATTTGTCAACTCCACACCATAAGTAAGCATTAAAATTGCCAGGCCTCAGCACCCCACATATCACACATTGGCACCTTCTGCCACATGCAGACTTTTTGTCAGTCGTCTTCTGCCAGGATAGCTACCCCAGCCATTTCCACTGGAGTGCAGCACCTTCCTTCCCAGCACAATCCCAGCCTCCCTGTTAGATCTGATCATCCTCACCAGGGAAGCATCTCTCTTCTGCTGGCCCTCCCCTGGTTCTAGTTTGCTGGTGTGGCAATATCCACAGCTAACCCCCTTGACTGTTCCTCTGCCTTCAACCATTTCCAGTCCTGAGCTTAGTTTAGAAATCAGCAGCCAACTCCCCCTCTCCATCCCTCCGCCCTCTCCAGGCCTGGCTTAGGGACACCAGAGAATACATCCCTTTCACTGCTCTTCTGCCTTCCCCCATGAATCACATTCAATTTCCTAGCTCTGGTAAAAGTCAGGCACCTGCCCCCTTCTTTTTCAACTCTCACTCATGCAGATGATTCACCAAAATTCCCTCTCTCATGCTCCCGGATCTTTATAGCCCCAGGTGCTGCCTCCCCTCTTAATTGGCTTAATAAGCACCCTTGTTCTGGCATCGGATCTGCTTCATTTGCAGGGGCCAGGCACATGATGATAGAGATTCTCTCATTCTTAAATGAAACAGTCTGTTTTCACAGACTTCCTCTCCCACCAGCACAGCCAGGTGTCCTCTGCTTATGTGAAGTTAGTTGTGCCTTCTGCTTTGCATCATCTACCCTGCATCAAGTGATCAGTACCAGAAATCTGTGTACATGCGTGCTTTGACCACTAGAGGTCAACAGTCTATGCATTCTACACTAAAGCAACTGAGTGGATGACTGAGTAAGAGAAAGTGCAGTATTACTATTTTTAACAGCTCTGCTCTGCGTCCCCCAGCAATGACTTATATTTCCTGATTTACGAGCACCTTCTTTTCCATTAATGGTCATTGTTGTGTTTTTTTTAAATGCTGATGAGTGTCTTTTTAGCTTTTCTCCTTTCAGTACAGAGGGCAGGGCTGTTATTTAAAGCCATCTCCCAAAATCTTTACATATGGCTCCTAAGGGGAGCTATTTTTAACATTGGTGAGGGAAAAATCTGAGCAGCTGATGATAATAATAATAATGAGATGAGCATATAAATCTTCATAATTATAGTCTGACGTATTGAGCTCCTATAATCTCTGTCGTATTACTAGCTCACAAATGAGGCTGAGGACCATTAGGGTAAGACTGTTTAGTGATGTCTCACTAGCTTCCTTTCTGTCTAATACTTAAAGTACATTGCCTGGCCATTTAAGCCTCTCTCGCCAATGCTAATACACTCCCAGAAAGATGGTGTTTGCACTGCTGGGAGCTCTAGTTTGGCAGGCTGCTGGCAGTTTAAGCACAGTATTGATTAAATCTTCTATGAGCAGGGTTAGATGAGGGTTGGATCCTCAGATATGCTGAAATCACACTCTGCAACGCTGGGGGGGCTTTCTGAGGGATACCTCAACCCCTGCCAGAATGTAAATCTACCTCAGGGTGGCTCCAATTTACATCAGTTTGTCATGCCCCCCTGCGGCAGCTAGGGAGGGACTCTAGAGCCTTTTCTCCCACTAACCATGAATGTCAGGCTCTCTCTTTGAGCCTTCTTGTTTTGAGAATTATACCAGGATGAATCAGAGCCCTCAAGTATAATACCTACTGCATGTCTGCACATCAAAGGACTGGTTCTATAAAATGTTGAGTGCCTGAACATCTCTCAGTTGTGTTCAGCAACTCATAAGACATGGGTCACAAGCAGCGTTCCCTGTAGGCTGAGCACTTGGGCAGCCTCCCAGGTGAGATTCAAGTGCCACCCTGCTGATTAGCAGAGTGCCCAGAGCCAGCAGTATGTGTTTCTTCTGGTGGTGCACATCTGCACATGCCTCAGTGCACTTAAATTTTATTCTGCACATGAATGGAAAAAATTAGAGGGAATATTGGTCACAAGCCCAGTAGCCTCTGTATGGTAACAGACCATTTTTAGTTAGGTTGTGATCAGCAACACGAGCCATCCAGTTCTTCCTCTTGTATTCTGGAACGTCATAACATGGTATCTGAGTTGAGTAACTACAAAACTCTCCCTCAAGGCCTCCATGATGAGCACAGCCCTTTGATATGCTCTTGATGGTGCTGCTGTCCGGCTGCTCGAATACTCTGGCCAGCCGTTCAGCCTCTGCCTCCGCCTCCCACCCCAGCAGAAAGTCTCCTCCTTGCTTTCACAAAGGTTGTGGAGGCCACCCCCACAAAGTGGATGTTGTTACTCACTGAGGTCAGATGGGTGAGGAGACTCCTGAACATCCCCTTTAATTGGCTGACTGCACATTCAATGACCATGCGGCACCTGCTCAGCCTGGCATTATAGGGCTCTTTGCTAGAGTCCAGACTGCCTGTGTAGGGCTTCCTAAGCCGGGGGAGCCAGGAGTAGGTTGTCTCACCTAGGATCACTATGGGCATCATCACCTCCCGAACTCTGATGGTGCAGTGGGGGAAAAGAGTGCAGGTGTGCATCTTTTAGAATAGGCAGGAGCTCCGGAAGATGTGCTACTTTCCTGACCAGCCAACGTTGATGTCAGGCCCTTGTGAGTCACGAGGGCCTGCAGCACCATGGAGAAGTAACCCTTCCTGGTGACGTAGTTTGAGGTCTGGTGGTCAGGGACGTGTGTGCCATCTGTGTCCTCTCCTGCCCCCGCTGTTGGGGAAGCCCATGGTGGCAAAACCATCAACAATGCTGTCCACATTGCACAGAGTGACAACTCTCTGCAGCAGCAACTGGTTGATGGCCTTGGCTACCCGCAGGAACATAAGAACATAATGGCCAGTCTGGGTCAGAACAAAGTTCCATCTAGCCCAGTATCCTGTCTTCCAACAGTGGCCAATGCCAGATGCCTCAGAGGGAGTGAACAGAAACAGGTCATCATCACATGATCCCTCTCCTGTCATCCATTTCCAGCCTCTGACAAACAGAGACTAGGGACACCACTACTACCAATCTTGGCTAATAGCCATTGATGGACCAAGTTTCCATGAAGGAGCATAGCCCCATCTGTGGATTTCCCCACACCGAACTGGCTCCTGACAGAGCAGTAGCTGGCCGGTGTGGTGAGCTTTCAGAGTGCGATGGCCACACGTTTCTTCACAGGGATGGTGGGTCGCATGCGGATATCCTGTTGCCTGGTGGCAGGGGTGAGTCACTCACAGAGCTCCAGATAGGTTGTCCTTCCACATGAGGAAGTTCTGCTGCCACTGCTGGTGATCCCATAGCTACAGGACGATGCGGTCCCACCAGTCTGAACTCATCTGCTGCTGCCAGAAGTGGCATTCCACAGTAACAAGGAGTACCAGTAGCAGGAGTACCAGGACTTGGGTGATCAGGGCCTGCAGTCCATGCTAGGGTTCATCCTGCAGGCCCTGCTCCTCATCCTGCAGGAGCAACATACAGGCAGTCTGGACGTACGGTGCCATGAGGCACAGCACAAAGCCCATGAGCCTAGAACTGCTTTGCAGCAGCTCTGGCTCCACGGTGTGGGTGCTGTGGTGTCTGCAAGGGCAACCAGAGCGCATTGCGTCCCTTTTGTGTCCCACAAGGGGAGAAGTGGTACGTGAGATGCTATAGAGAGGAGCCCCTGTAAGCACACGTCACAGCTTGCCTGACCAAGCAGCCACAGGATGTCTCCATCCTCCTGATACCCTACCCAGGGTGCTTCTGGAGGCTCTAAGTCTGAGGCAGGCTCCAATCAGTGAGGACGTGCTATTTCACAATAAGTCAGAAATCGCTGCTTTCCCCTCCTTCAGTGTCCTACGAACACTCATACATTTTTTACTGTCACTGTCGACAAAAAATTAAGGATTTCATTCTTTTGCTTCTTTAAATCATACTCTGTAGATGACACATACCAATGTGCCCTTTTCAAATTTCTGCTACAATTTCACCTTTTGCTGTATTGATATTGACATATGTTTATGTTTAGCAGCATTACCACCACTGCCGCTGCTTGTTGGTCTCAGAAAACTTCTGGTGGTAGCTTAGAGCAGCAGCGCGCAACCCATGGGTCGCGACCCTTTTAGGCTGGCCACCATTTTGTTTTCCCAGCTCGGTGCCCGATGTACAAGCAGCAGGGGTGGGGGGAGTGGCAGGGGAGAAGACCGGCACTTGAAATTAAAGGGGCCACAACAAAATGTTTGTTTGTTTTATGCTCAACCATAATTTTCCTAGTCCTGGGAGTACAGAACACTAAGCGCTAGGACTGGCAGGACTTTGCCAGGCCTCAGGAAATTTGGCCCCACGCATGATAAGTGGACCTATGGCTAATTAAAATCATGCCACATCATGGGTGTTGCCAGAATCCTGAGTGCTGGATTAGAGAGGTTCAACCTGCACCAACATGTTGTTTCAACATACAAAGGATCACATTTTAAATGATCTGGTGTAATTATCAAGAATATTTCATGTGAATTTTCTAATGTCCCCTCCTTCCTTCTCTCTGTTCTAGTTTTAGTAATTTTTATTATAGTGCATCTCGGGGGAAAATTTCAGAGGGCACCACAAGATCTATGTAATATACCCATTCGGATTAGTAAAAGTGAATCTGTCTCAAACTCTCATGATGAAGCTTTCCATGGGTATGAATAATTAAATATGCATTTGGCTAGAGTGAGACTCACTCTACAGTCCAGTGGTCAGAGTGTCACCTAGGAGGTGGGAAACCCAAGTTCCCGTGGCCCAGCTTAGAACACATACCATAGGGCTAGCAGTTATAAGGGGTTAGGAAATGGTATCTCCAGTTTGCCACCGTTTGATATGGCACGCGTTAGTAAGGTTAAGCTGTTGTCATGGTTATTTTTAGTAAAAGTCACAGACAGACCATGGGCAATAAACAAAAAATTAATGGACGCCTATGACCTGTCTGTGATGGTCACTAAAATAAAGGGGGTGGAGGGGAAAACTGACCACTGGGAGGAGACCAGCAGCACCAGAATCTGCTGCTCACTGTGGTCCAGGGCTCAGGGATTGGCAGCTCAGGGCTCCATGGCCCTGCAGTACCCAGGGGCTGACAATTCTAGCCCCACTATCGACATGGAGTTGAAGCTGAAATACAGGCAGTCCCCGAGTTACGTGGATCTGACTTATGTCGGATCCGCAGTTACGAACGGGGTTTTTCTCGCCCCCGACGGAGCGGCGGGACGCCCAGATGTGCCGCGGTCCCGCCGCCCGCATCCTCCGGGGTGAGAAAATTTGCTCCGTGTCTCCCTGGTCTGCTGGAGGGGGGGGGAGCCCCCCACAGCAGACCAGGGAGACGCTGAGCAAAGCCGCGGAGCACACGGGCAGCAGGACAGCCCAGATGCGCCGCGGCTGTCCAGGGACACTGGGAGCAAAGCCGCAGAGCACGGGGGCAGCGGGACAGCCGCGGGGGGTCTGGGCTGTCCCGCTGCCCCCGTGCTCCGCGGCTTTGCTCCGCATCTTCCTGGTCTGCTGGAGACCAGCAGACCAGGGAAATGGGGAACAAAGCCGTGGAGGACCCAGCGGCGGGACCGCGGTGCGTCTCGGTCCGCCGCCCGCATCTCCCTGGTCTGCTGGGGGGGGGGGGCGCAGCTAGTGCGCCCCCCTCAGCAGGCTAGGCTTTTCTCCAGACATCTGTGGTAGAGCAGCTGGGGCACTGCCGGTTGGTCCCGTAGCGCTGGTCTGGGCGCTACTGGACCACCCGGCAGCACCCCAGCTGCTCTGCCCCAGGCATCCTGATTCAGCCGCTGCTGGTCAGTTTCAGCAGCGGCTGAATCAGGATGCCTGGGGCAGAGCAGCTGGGGTGCTGCTAGGTTGGTCCAGTAGCGCCGAGGAGCGGTGCTACTGGAGCAACCCAGCAGCACCCCAGCTGCTCTGCCCCAGGCGTCCCCAAGTCAGCCGCTGCTGAAACTGACCAGCGCTGACTGCAGGAAGCCCGAGGCAGAGTTGCTCTGCCCCGGGCTTCCTGGAATCAGCCGATGATCAGTTTCAGCAGCAGCTGACTTGGGGACGCCTGAGGTTCTTAAGTTGAATCTGTATGTAAGAACTGGCATCCAGATTCAGCCTGTTGAAACTGATCAGTGGCTGATTCCAGGAAGCCTGGGGCAGAGCAACTCTGCCTCGGGCTTCCTGTAGTCAGCACTGGTCAGTTTCAGCAGCAGCTGAATCTGGATGCCAGTTCCGACTTGCATACAGATTCAACTTAAGAACAAACCTACAGTCCTTATCTTGTACGTAACCCGGGGACTGCCTGTATGGAAGTCTCAGAATCCATGATCTCCATGACAAAAATCTTACCATTAGACACGTGCTGCTCCACTTCTTGCACAAAATGCTTTAAGTGCCTAACTCCAGGAGAGGGTTCATGGCTAAGAATCCCAAATGGTGACAGGTGCCTCTATCCAGCCCCAACTAAGGTGCCTACATCCCTGAGAAGTAGGAATGTTAGCTATCAGACTATAGAATAGTCGACCAATTGCATTAATTCGTAGAAGATAGTCGTGATGATGCAGGCAAGAGTAGGTGTAGCCATGAGTGACCCACCTTATTCCTAGTCTTGGAGGCAAAAATATAACACGCAGGAGCTATTTTGCATGCGTATCTGGACTTGTGATACTTGACAACGTCAAAATGAATAAAAAAGGCGACACTTTTCAGTTTGCAAATATTAAAGAACCAAATGATCAAACCCCCATGCATGAATCATGTCTTTATTAAATAGGCAAGCAAGCACAGAAGTATAGTGTGTAGTGCTTAATAGTCATACAGTACTAAAATATAAAAATAAATAAAATTTCACTGAAAGCAGTTTCACTCACAAATATACCAGGAAAGGTCTGTCAAGCCACATCATGCCACACCACTTGCCAACTGCTGTACTGACAGGTTATTTTCCAACAGAAGCAAAATGTTAAAATCTGCTAGTCCTTCCTCACAGCATTTGGTGAGATGTAATATAGGGCCAGCAAAATGGGCCTCCAGCAGCTGAGAAACTAAAAATACAGGTGTAATTAACTAAAGGATCAAAGGTACAACAATTCGGTAAGATCTCATTATTATGATAGCCTGGGCTAGGTTGTATATGTAAATGCCCAGAGGCAAGTTAAGAAAATAAAAAGACTTAAAAAAGTAAACTCAAATTCTGATTATAATTCAAAGTAAACTCAAATTCAGATTATAATTATAATTCAGATTATTAGTGGCTGACAGTCAATTACAGTGACTGTATAGTGCATAAATACTATCAGTTGTGTAATACTCCCATCTGCTGGAGTATCCTTAAAGTCTCTTCTTCAAGATCTGATATTTCATTCATGTATTTGTACCAGCTTGTATCTCCATCTTCAATTTATGTCAAAGTGCGTCTAAATGTCCTAAAAATATTAAGTTCCCTCAACTCCTATGGTCTCAGTAACACTTGAGGGTGCTCAGAATCCAGCAGAAAGCCCTCGTTACCTAAGAACAGGGGTGGGCAGAAGGGACTCTGTGGGCCGGGTCCGGCCCGCTGAGCAGGAGGATCCAGCCCACAGAGGCCCTGCTGCTTCCCCGCCTGCAGGCCAATTAGGGCCTAGGGGCAGGGTAGCGCGCGAAGCCTCCTCCCGCTCTGCCAGGAGCACGCGGCGCTTTGAAGCATTGCGCACTGCTCGCAAGGAGGGGGCAGAGCGGAGAAGGCTTCACACGCTCCCCCACCCCCAGGCCCTAATTGGTCTGGGGGAGGGGGTGTGCGCAAAGCCTCCTCCCGCCCTGCCAGGAGCAGTTGCGCTTTGAAGCACTGGGTGCCACTCGCAGGTCGGGGGGAAGAGCAGAGGAGGTTTTGTGTGCTCTGCCACCCCCAGCCCTAAGCAGCCTAGGGGCAGAGGAGCGAGGGAAGTCTCCTCCCACACCAGGGACATGGACACCTCGGGGGAACATGGGCTGGGGGCAAAGGCACTCCCTCACCCCCAGACCAATTATTGTCTGGGGTGGCGAACCCAGAAATACCCCTCCTCTTGGCCCCCTCCCCTTCCGCTTGATGCCCTGCCCCTTCCTCTATGGCTCGGGGCCACTTCAAATATTTCCAAAGTGGCACCCGGCAAAAAATTATTGCCCACCCCTGCCTAAGAGGATCATTCTTCAGTGGGTGAAACTCATATCTGTGCAGAAGACCAGCACTTATTACAAAAATGTCCCTTACTCCTTGAGGAAGGAGGTTTACAGGGACGTTGGAATAGTGAGCCCATTATATTTCAAAATAACAGGAGCACTCAAAAGATGCAGAATGGCTATTTTGGGATACCTCCAATATCCGAAATAGCGCTGCAGTATGGACGTAGCCTTAAACCCTATGGTGAGGGCTTGAGTGAGACTTAGGGTACGTCTACACTTGCTCCCTAGTTTGAATTAGGGCTGCATTTGCATTTGTATTTGCATCCTTAGTTCAGACTAGGGAGCAAGTGTAGACGTACCCTTAGTGGTGAACAGTCCCTTGTGAAGGCCAGCCCTCTTCACAGAGATGAATTTCATTCACTATTAACACAATCACCTCTTATCAGACATAAGAGCATGTGTGTGTGTGGAGTGACAATGAGTAAGATTTCATAACAGAGCTTGTCTTGCAAAGCATTCCAGCAAATTGTATTCACTCAGAAATCATACAAATAATGAAAGTGATAACCCCCATAGTTATCCATTGTTAATTTGAGAGAGGATTGTTTTGTCCTTGACATTCCAACTATAAAAATAAATGTGACAGCTAACCCCTGAGATCATTCTAGCATACAGTTTTGCCTGTTACTGATTTCCTTCGGACATACATTTTTATTTGATCTATTGAATGGTATTTAGGTTTCTAGTGAAAAGCATCTATAAAATACATTAAATCAATGTGGGGCTGAAAAAGTGTACATTCTAGTTGCATATATGATACATACCTTATACTTATATAATACATTACATAACAGCTGAATATTCTTGTATTGTCTAGTCAATTCTTGCATGTTGACCTAGGATTAAAATGCTGAAGGATAAACAGCTGTTTAGGATCAAGAACAATAGTGTTTCCTATGGTTTACTTATATTTTGTTTGTTTTTAAGTTGTGTTACACATAATAGCTGCAATATTTTGTCCAGCAGGTAATAAATGAATGCATAAAGCACTTCTAGCTAGTATTTGGATATTGTATTCATGCATTTTTTTATAAATAAAAGTCAAACGTGAGGTCACACTTCCCCATCTTCTGCTTATACACTAAATCAAATTTCTCATTCATTGACACAGTGAAGATGTCTTTCCATAGCCCGACTCGTCCTGAAATACAGAGAAGGAGCATAAGTCAGATTGGTGACATGACAGCACACCAGCTTGTCTAAAATTAGGTGTCTGATCAGATAAGGAACCAACCACCTCCTGTGAACTGACAATCAACCTCTACTTTCACTTACTTCAATGAGAGTTGGGGTGCTCAGACTTTGCAGGAGGTGTGATTCATTCACATAGCCCAATAAATCCCATTGAAGCCCTAAAAAAGTGCCACGTTCCTTGTACTGGCCATCTGCACAGGGGTGAATTTCATCCAACAAACATATATTCCTTGCAGGATTTGGCCCCGCTAGCTTTAAATCATAATAATGGTTACCACATTTGTTTTGAATATCATCACAGTGGAGCCCCAATTTTACGAACTAATTGGAGACTGAGGAGTTCATAACTGAGCCTCTCAAAATTACTCTAGGGCTGGTGCCTACATTGCAGTAGTGAGAGCACAGCCTTGCTCTCTGCTTGTCCTTCAAACCACTACATATGGGATTTCCAGTGTACTGAATGCAGCAAAATATGAAGGGATATTCAATGTTTTTCATCAACACAACTTTTATTATGCGATATTTTATTTCCTGTCAGGAAAAATGGTTCTTCCAAAGGGTAGTTCATATGATTGATGTTCATAAAATAGAGGTTCCACTACATGGTGGATTTCAGCTCTCACTGCAGATGATGGGGGTTTAATTATCCTCTTTTCAATAGAGGAAGCATTTACACGGTTGCTGAAACGTCATCACTCGTTAGTGGAAAGACACACGCAGAAGACAATAAAATAACACTGACGATAATTAAATGCCTTTATTTTATGTTCAGTAGATGTATAAAATTGCCTCATTGTACAAATATAATGAGGCAGTTTTTCAAAGATGAGTGAGTACCTAAATGATGCCTACAAAACTGTGCATTCAGGCACTCAATTTGCACCTAAAATGTGAATTGTGTATACACACTGAGTGCATACACATTTTCTGTGGGTATAATTTAGCTATTCATGTTTGAAAACTTTGCTCCTCATACAAAATATTTTTACTTTCCTACTGAATCCAACTAATGAAATGACCTGAAAACAACATCAAAACTGCTAATATAACATTCTGAGCCTGATTCACCACTGCATCATTCTGGTTTTATGCCACTTGAACTCAGTCAAAATCAACTGGAGCAACACAGTGTTGAATTAGGCTCATATACATTTCATTTACTGTGTTGGGCCTTAGTTGGCCTGATTCTACTCTCACTTTCAGGCTACGTCTAGACTGGCAAGATTTAGCGCAAATACTCTAAACGCACGAGTTTTTGCATTACAGTGTTTGAGTAAGAGAGCGTCTATACTGGCATGTGTCTTTGCGCAAAAGATTTGCTTTTGCACAAAAGCATTCGTGCTAGTGTAGACGCTCTCTTTCGCAAGAAAGCTCCGATGGCCATTTTAGCCATCGAGCTTTACTTGCGCAAGAAATTGATGTTACCTGTCTACACTGGCCACTTGCGCAAGAGGACTTATCCCTGAGCGGGAGCGTCAGAGTATTTGCGCAAGTATCTAGCATTGATTTCATACAGTAGAACGTCAATGTTCTTGTGCAAATACTCGTGGCCAGTGTAGACAGGCAGCAAGATGTAGACAGGTACTAAATCTTGCCAGTGTAGACGCAGCCTGAGTTTAAGTGAAAACTAGCCCTATTAAAATCAAGGCTGTTACACTGCTGTGTAGAGTCAGGACTGTGAACTTAATCAGATTAATAAGACCAAAAGTTACACACAGGAGTCTTAATAATGCATTTGATGGATGTGGGAAACTCCTGGTTAATTTACTGAAAGTTGCTCATATGCAGTAACTACATAATTGGGTTCAAGGACATAATTATACATGAGCTCTGTCAAAAAGTTTGCAACGATTGTCCCACCAACTGCACAGTGACTTGAAGTTAAATTAGTTATTATACATGACAACTGTGATTCTGTGAAATAATCATTTTCCTAATATCCCTAAAGATATAATTCACTACAAGAGGGTTTTTTCCCCAGTCTCCCAAAGATTAAGGCTTTGAAATTGACTGAAAACACTTAATCTGACACCTTTTGACAAATAAATGCTGCTACTAGCTTTCCTGTGTCAAATGGATCAGTTAATACTATTAATAAAAACATTATTGCAATCATAAAAGTCAGGTATTGATTTCAGTTGGCTCTAGCAATACTTATGGGACAAATACAGTACACTGTGCAACATAAAATCATACATTATCCTTTAGGTAATAAAAAAGATTTCTTTCTTTCTCTCAAATAGAAAAGCAAAGAACCTTGTTATTCCCAAATCTCTCTAATGATAACATAGGGACAAATACAAGTTTTATATATGGAATTACTATAATATATTTTTCTAGCATCTATTTCTCAACCATATAGATTGATAGGTTGTCAAAAAGTCACCCACCTGGTTTATCATTTGAATCATGCAACTGTGTAATTTATGATGTGATATGAAGCAAACTTAAGTAATATAGCTAATCAAAATGCTCTGCTTTCATAGCAGCTCAGGGTTTTCTTCAGAGTAAAGATGAATGTGCTAAAAGAAAAAAAAAGTAAAGAACCAAAATAAAGCAAAATAATAAAGTAAATGTAGTTGATAAATTAAAAATATTTGGAACAAATTACAGAAAGTTATGGTGTTATTGCTATCATTCTGTACCACATAAATGAACAAGGAAGGACAAAACTGCCATTAATGAAGTTGAACTTTAGAGGAACAAAACATTGCAATAATAGCCAAAGACAGCAAACAAAATGATTTCAAAATAAGGAATTTTAATAAAAAGCAGACAGCAAATAAATGACCAGGTATTTAGCTGACTACTGTAGCTCCCTTCTCCACTACAAAATAAGAGTGTACAAACATACCTAGCACAAAAGGATACTGATCCCTGCCTGGAGCATCTAGACTCTAATGTAGAACAATATATGATAATATCAACAGGAATGGGGGTACAAAGAAAAGACCATCACCTGTACTTCTGGATGCCAGAAACACAGGTTGGTTTACAAAAAAGCTGCTTTGCACTGTGGCCTCCAGTTGAGAGCAGGCAGGCTGCCATGTGCCAAGGCCTGCTCTCTTTCCCCAGTTTCTGTTAAAAAAGCCAGCAAAACTTCTTTCCATAAGAACCAATCAGGGAGTGAGGAAGCAGCAGTACCAATGCCATGGCCTCATCCTTTGCCCTTGCTGACTGGACTTGATGACCTCCTGAGGACTCTTCCAGCTCTATGATTCTGAGATACAGCTGGGGATTACTGCTGCCTTTGTCTCTCTCTTCCCCAATCCTGGGAAAATTGAACAGCCAAGCCAAACACTTAAATTCACAGTCCTATTGTACTGAAAGCCAGCACAGGAACTAGCACAGGACCTGATGGTGTCTGCTCTGATTTCCCTCCAGGAGAGAGGTCATAGTGGTAAATCCCAAGCATTCCTTTGAGGAGCAGAGCTTAGACCACACCCTTCCTTTTGCCATTTCCAAATGGCTAGTTTAGGTGGCTCCTCACAATATGCTGGCTTTTGGACTCTCATTCTTAGGCTCCTGACTGTCCCTATGTGCTGTAGGGGAGCCTGGGTCATGGCTGAGGATTGCATTAGGTGTCAGGGAGACTAAAAGTAAGGCATTGGAATGCTGAGCTGAAATCTCTTTTGTGGCTCTAGCCCAGTGTATTTTTATTGAGCTATCTCATCATGAGAGACAGAATCTGGAGGTGCGGGGTGTGCTAGTCCTTTACTTCAACCTGCTAATTATATGGAGATATAACTCTCTCATAGAACTGGAAGGGACTTTGAGAGGTCATCAAGTCCAGTCCCCTACCCTCACAGCAGGACCAAGTACCATCTCTGACAGATTTGCCCAAGATCCCTAAATGGCCCCCTCATGCAAAACAATGAATCGGGCTTGTCTTCATTAGAATTTTACCTCAGTTATCTTGAGTGAAGAATGCCCTTTCTTCCCCAGTGAACACAGTCTATGACAAGGGTGGGCAATAATTTTTGAAGGGGGGGAGGCACTCAATTTTGGAAGTGGTCCTGGGCCACCCCTGAAGGGGTTGGGCCTCAGGCAGAAGGGGTGGAGCCTTAGGTGGTAAGGGGTTGTTCCCTTTACGTGTGGCCCATCCCTGGCAGGGAGAGGAGACTTTGCGTGTTCCCTCGCCTCCAAACCTTGACTGGCCTGGGGATGGGAGCCTGGGGAGAGATTGGCTTGGGGGTGTTTTGAACAGCTAGAAGTTCACTCTAAATTCCACGCATCACTGGCAGCAGGAGGAAACTTTGTGTGTTCCCCCATCCCCAGGTCTTGATTGGCCTGGGAGTGGAGAAGCGAAAGGGAAGCCACAGGCCAGATCAAAATGCTTGGCAGACTGGATTTAGCCTGCGGACCCATCTTGCTCACCTGTGGTCTAGGAGGTAGGCAAGAATTATTATACCTCTTTTGAGATAGGAGAACGAGGGCACAGAAAGGCTCAAGGTCACCGAGTAAGTCAAGACCAGGGAATACTGAGTCTCTTCAGTATATAGACTATCCATTCCATTCCAGCTTTGCAAAGTAACAGATTTTTTTGATGAAAATAAGGAGCTGCCTTATAAAGACTGATCACATGCTAATGTCATGACAAAAAAGGCAAAATGGGTTGACCCAGATAATTGTAGATCAGTTATCCTGATGTCAGTCCTGAGCAAAATTATGCTGACACAGGATTCAAACAATACAGAAACAAAGAGGGGAATTAATGCCACACAGCATGGTTTTATAAAAACAGATCCTATCAAAATAGCCTGTTTTCATTCTATGATGAAACTGCATGTGTGGTTGATAAAGGTAACTATGTAGATACAATACACTTATTCTAAGTCAAATGCCTTACAAAAGTGTGACAACATTCTGTTTTAAAAAAATAGCACTACACAATATCCCTAGAGTGTACAATAAATGGACTAAGAACAGGCTAACAGACAGATCTGAAAAAATGCTTTGTCTACACAGCAAAGTTATTCTGAAATAACTTTCCTAGCATCTACACAAGCCAACTACTATTTCAAAATTAATTCAAAATAGCGGAGCGCTTATTTCGAAATTGGTAAACCTCATTCCACGAGGAATAGCGCCAATTTCAAAATTGCTATTTCTAAATAAGTGCTGTGTAGACGCTTATTTCAAAATAGGGGGCCTCCAACCCTTCCCAGGGTGCCCTGCTGGCCTTCTGATCTGATGCCCTGCCGGAACCAGATCATGATTTAAGTTCCGGCTGGCCTTAAATGCGATTCAGCATCCAATCAGTGTGGACATTTTGTGTGCAGACGCGTTATTTCAAAATTAGATATTTCGAAATAACACTGTAGTGTAGACATACCCAGGGAGATTCTACAAGGACCATACTATGCCCAATCCTGTTCAGTAAGTTTATCGATGATTAGGAAGTAAAAATAAAATCAATGCTTACAAAAACTGTGGATGATATAAAGACTTGACAGAGTGGTAAATAATGATGAGGACAGACAGTCATAAGACTAATCTGAATCACTTGGTGAACTGGGCCCATGCAAACAAAATGCAAAAATCACACATCCGGGAATAAGGAATGCAGGCTGTACCTATAGGATGGAAGATAGTACCTAGGAAGCAGCGACTCTGAAAAGTATTTAGGGATCATAATGGTTAAATAACATGAATTCCCAGTATGATGCTATGGCAAAAAGGGCTAACACTATTCTTGTAAGTAGAAATTGGGAAGTGGAAATTAGGAGTAAGAAGGTGAGACAAGTACTGGGATACTATGTACAGTTTTGGTGTTTATGTTTTTAAAAGATTCTGAAAAGGGTAAAGAAAAGCCACAGATATGATGTGAGGGCTGGAGAGAAAAACATACAGTCTGAGACTTACAGAACTCATTCTGTTTAGCTTATCAAAAAGAAGATTGAAAGGTAAATTGATTACTGCATATAAGTACTATCACAGAAAGAAAGTACTGACTACTAAAGAGCTATTTAACCTGGCAGATAAAGGCATAACAAGAACTAGTGACTGAAAGTTAAAGCCAGACAAATTCAAATTAGAAATAACGCGCACGTGTTTAACAACGAGGGGGATTAACCATTGGAACAAGCTTCCGAGGTTCTCAGCTTTTCTTGTCTTCTAATCAAGGTGCAATGCCATTCTGTAAGAGATACTTTAGTCAAACCCAAGTTACTGCAGCAGTAACTGGGTGAAATTCTATGGCCTGTGTTATACAAGAGTTCAGACTAAATGGTCCAAAGTCACTTCTTGCCTTAAAATGTATGCAATGGGTCACTCTGCAGCTGTGCAGTGTACCACTCCCACTTACAGCCAGGTTGTGGTGGTGATGTTTATTGTTTTTCAGTTGAATGCCTCTGTTAGGGCCAAATTTATCACTCTCATAAGCAGATACAGAACATTTAAAGTTAATGGTGCTGCACCCACTTACACCAATGCTGAAGTTGGCCTATTCCTTTAAAATATTTGTAAATATGAAATGTTCATCCTGTATGTTTTTATTTTCTTTTAAGCCACCTTCACTCCTTTTTTGTCCCAATACCAAACAGTCAAAGTTCCTATGATACAAATGATAATTTTTCCTGTGTTACTTCAAAAACATTTTAGATTTAACTTAAGACAGTAAATTGCAAACACAGCCTGGACGTGATCAATCCATCACTTATCCTTTTGTGACACCCCCCTTATGAAGTTACTGTGTTTATGGAACATACCTCTGCCGACAGGAAGGGCTTCTGCATTACAGCACTGATCAATGAGTTGGTGGCAATGTTCTACCATGGATTCCAGCTGTGCTTTGTCATAAGAAACTCCCAAGAATCTCACCAGCTGCTCAACCATTGTTGCAAGGTCCTGCAAGAAAATGTTTAAAAACAAATACAAGTTAATAGATTAATATTAAATATAGAATAGTAATAGAGATGTAGCTGTGCTAGTTTGGTCTTGCTGAAACAAAAGACAGGACTATGCAGCACTTCAAAGACTAACAAGATAGTTTATTAGGTGATGAGCTTTCGTGGGCCAGACCCACTTCCTCAGATCAAATTGTGGAAGAAAATTGGCATGACCATATATACTAAAGGGATACAATAAAAAAAGTGAACACATAAACTTGACAATATATGTGTTCACAATTTTACATGTGTTCACTTTTTTTTATTGTATCCCTTTGGTATATATGGTCATGCCAATTTTCTTCCACAATTTGATCTGAGGAAGTTGGTCTAGCCCACGAAAGCTCATCACCTAATAAACCATCTTGTTAGTCTTTGAAGTGCTGCATAGTCCTGTCTTTTGTTTCAATTTTAAATATAGAAATGCTAAATAGATGTTGAAGCAGTTAAGGTTGCAACCACAAACTGCTCCCTGACTTGCTTGTGCCCTTCCTGAATGTGAAAGTTGAACCCCCAAACTCAGATGTTGGCAAATCAGCAAATGCCAAGGGCAGAAACACAGATGCCTAGGAAACCTTAGGTGCGTGTGAGTTTTGTGGATCATAATGGAGCCAAAACTGAGATTTCAGTGCCTAAACCTATGATTTAAGTATCTACATCTGGTGTTTAAGCACCTAAGTATCATGGATCTGGCCTTAAATCCTTATTAAAGCTCTTAAATTACCTGATGTTCATAAAGTGGTGAGCTACTTCACAGTTTACATGGAAGTTGGTAAATGTTGTGGGTGACCAATGCTTTGAAACATTAGGCCACACATTTAGGAATTTAAGTATGGACTTAGGAGCCTGACTTTAGACTCCTAATTTGATTAACTGAGTCTCAATCTCAAGCAAGGGAACATTTTTTATAATATCTAGTTTACCTTGTGCATATCTTCATACTTGAGGAAAAGAACATTGGAGTCCATATGATGTTCCCAGAATTCCTGCACATGATCAAACCATGAACCATATCCCACTGCAGAGACAGAGAACTTTATAACTGACAAAGAATATGATTGAGGAAAATAAATACATTTGGATGGCTAAATCACTTCATATTTCCAAGGGAATTTGTGTGCATGTGTTTCTGCACAGTATCGATTCCTAAAAAGAAACACCATTGAAACAGAGTATACTCTCCACCGGTATTGGTGAGATCTTAACACATTCACAGAGAGCTGATTTGTTCTACAGGCATGTTATTATGGCTATGCACTCAATGCACACGGCTACTGTGTTGCATGACAAGAAGTCTTTGAGTTCAATAATATAGATACATTGCTCATGAGTTGAAAGGGAGCCAGCAGACAAAATGCGCATGCGGCTTCTAAATCACTAGGCATATTACTGAATGGGAAGGAGAGGATATTCCTGCAGTTTACATCCTTTTCACTTGGTTACACTCAGCAGAATGTGGATATAGCTTGGAGGGAGAGGAATGGTAGATGATCTAAGAAATCATTAGCTACATTTGATAAAAGATTCCCTCTCCCTGCATTCTTATATGTAATGCAATTTCTAGGGAAGATCACCATATTTTTTCTTACTTAAGAATGTATTGAGAAAAAAGCCCTATACATCCAAGTTTTGTTCTGGAAACAATAGTTAAAATCAAAAATGTAAAGCCAAAAAATTCCCCCATCCACATACACACACACCCACAGCCCCCAAATCTAAATTTACTGTGTTGTTTCTGTGGCTTTTAAATTGTCTAGGAGTACTTCTGCTCATCCAAAGGAATATCAGTTTTTAGGGCCAGAGCTTCATCTCAGTTATACTGGTGTAAATCCACAATACATCCACTGACTTCAAGTTACACCAATATAAGATCAGACACTGGTCCCTACTATCTGGGAAAAAAAGTCCTTTGTTGCTAATATTACCAAAAGAAAATATATTAGGGTAAATAATCCAGGCAAATGTATCTTCTGAACTTTTATTAATTTGTTATCAGTTTGTCTCTTATGCTAATTTCTAATGAGTAATTCACATCATCAAGATGTAGGGTCTGTGCAAAATCGGGGAACATTTTTCTACATTTTACACCAAACTTCTTGTCATCTGCAATTTTCTTTACAAATTGTATTTTCCCATGAAATTCAGCAAATCAGCTGTACAAAATAAGAAAACACTCCACTTCTGAACTTTGCATTTTGAAGCCACCATATATTTGGAAAGGACCCATTTTAATTTGATAAAAGACTTTTTTACTTCACAAAAAGGCCTGTTTTCATATAAAAATTCAGGGAACATAGTTATTTTTTCAGCAAAACAGAACCATTTTTAATGTATTTAGTGGTATATTAAAAAAAACCTGGCATTTTGAACACTATTATTATTATTATTATTATTATTATTCCACATACTTCTAAATAAGCATTTACATGAGGGTTACAAATTGGTTAAGCAAAATGTGTCATACAGAACAGTTTGGCTGCTCCTAACCCAAAACATTAGCTTATGTGAGGAAAGCCCTTCAGATCTTCAGAGCACAATGCCACAGAATGAAGCTGCTCTCTGACTTCATCCCCATACCTAGAAACTAAAAGAGCCATCATGAAGAGAATGCGTGAGGAGGGGTTGCCACAGGGCTAGGAGGTAAGAGGGATGGAGGGAGAATGTCATGTGGGCTCAGGCCTATTCATTCTGCAATACTTTGGCCAAAGCATCAGATTTTCTGCTCCTTTCATTCCCCCTCAGGTAAACAAACAGCAGACATGACATGGTTCTTAGTTAAAAGTATTGCACTGCAAAAAGCCCCATTAGCACAGTTATAGGAACACAGACAGTGATGTCATATTTTACTGACTCTGATACTGGGATTTTGGGATAAATCACATGCCTGTGTCATGACTCCTGAACTGGTGTAGGAAGGTATCTATTACACATAACACCTGCCTATACGAGGGGAGAGATGCACTTTTGTGGAATGCTCTCCTTATGCTTCTTGCCCCTACATCTACATTGAAACCCCTTCACGAGGCCCCAACACTCAGGGTGAGAGTACGGCAAGTTGGAGATAAATGGCATGGACACAGGGTGATTTTCCCCCATACTGCAAACCCACAGAAGAAAACAACAGTTTATGAAGCCTGTTATTAACCTCCACTGACTCATTCTTCCTTCCTATGGAAGCATTCATGAATCTTACAGGGAGACGGCATGCAATGACTACTCAAAGTTGATCTCCAATGAAAGCTTGCTGCCTGGGATCCGCCAGTTGCTACACAGCGATTTGATTAACAGCCAATGAGTGGTTTTACCTGAAGATGCTGCATGATGCATCCCTGCTGCATTACTAACCTGCCCGTCAGCAGCACTGAGTTTTAACCTACCCTGGGCTAGGTTGCATTTAAAGTACTAGTTGCCTACAGCTACATATTTGTGAGTGTGAAACAGTTAAGTCATAGCTGGAGCTAAAAATACACAATTGACAACTGCCTATAGAAACTGCCATCATGGAACAGATCAATAGTCCATCTTGTCTAGTATCTTCTTTCCCATAGTGGCCAGAACAATATATTTCAGAGAAAAGCATAAAACACCCTAAAATACCCTTAATTTTACAATACTTAATGCCCTTGATTTTAAAATACTGGATCCCTTCTGCTTCACTATGACAAAAACTTTCACTCTTCACTTGGGTCCAGAGCAAATCCAAGCAATGAAATCCATGAAGCAACTGAAACATCACCAAAAATAAAATCATGTACCCCCGCAAGCCGACAGACTCGCTGGGGCCCAGGGCAAAGGAGGGGGCTGGGGCAGCCAGCTTTTAGCGCCAGTCCGATTGTTCCCCTACCCCACGCTGTCCAGAGTGCACTGCCTGGGGCTCTGGAGTGTGCCATAAAGTTATCTGACAGCAATGTAAAGGGCCCAGGGCTCCACAATAGCACTGGCAGCAGCTAGAAGCTCTGGGCCCCTTCAAATCACTGGGACTGAGAGCAGTTGCCTCCTTTTCCCGTCTACCCCCAGCAGTGGGCTTGCATATACCAGTACTATATTAATAAATGGAATGCAGAGGTAAAAACAAATGGATAACAGATTGCATCATACACCAAGAAAAGTTCCTTACACTTGTCATTCATAAACCTTCGACAAAATTCTTGAAATGTTCCTCTGTAGCTCATGGTTCTTAAGGAGCGGTGAAACTGGTAATAGGATACTACCAGGTCTTTGGGGTTGCGAGCCATGTATATTACCTGTGAAAATGCAAACAGCACATCTTAATAAAAGTGTATTTCCTTCACTTCGCAAGCTATCCAAGCACTAGCTAATCAAACACTAATTCATTTTTACCTTAGAATCGCCATTATGGAGGTCTGAAGGCAAAAATCGATAGGGTAAGTGGCTTTTTATGAGGCGAGGAGATGTGAGCTCCTAAAAAAATTGAAGAAGAAAACATTTCTCAGTGCATATAAATTGGCTGGCATTTTCCCTAAATTGTCAAACTTAAGGTATCCTTACTGCACTGCTTTACATTCACAAACTCATTGCTCAATCAAATGAGGATTCTGGACTAAGAATTTAATCACTGGTTCGCATTTGTTTCCAAAGATCACAAGAGAACAGGGTTTTCCAGCAATTGGTCATTTGCAACCCTCTTGCATTTCTTTTGCCATGGGTTGTTCAAGATGAGGAGAGGGATTTTCAAAAATACTCTGGAACCACCTAATTCTGCTTCTATTTAAGCTAATATCAATAGGTACAGAATTAGCTGGATGTGGAGCACTTTTGCAAATCCTACTCTAAATGTCTTTACCAACTTTAACTTAAGTAACTTCTCTCCCTCCCTGGTATCTATCCCTCTCGTGTGTTTAGAGAGAACAACCCTATCTCCCCTCAGCCTTCCTTTGGTTGGGCTAAACTACCCAAGTTTTTTGATTCCCATCTCACATAGTAGGCTTTCCATTCTTCTGATCATTCTAGTAGCCCTTGTCTGGACCTGTTCCAGTTTGAATTCATCTTTCATAGACATGGGAGACCAGAATTGCACATAGCGTTCCAGATGAGATCTTACCAATGCCTTGTATAATGGCAATAACAGATCCATATCTCTACTGGAAGTACTTCGCCAGAGGCTTCCCAGAATTGCATTAGTCTTTTTCTCGTCACATCACCTTGCAGACTCACAGATCAACCTCTGATCAACTTTCTTCTGTACTGTTGCTTCTAGACTGATAAGTCTCCAGCTTATAGCAAAAATCCTGTTGTTGTCCCTAAGTGCACCTTGCACTTTGCATTATTAAATATCATCCTGTTTTTATTACTCTAGTTTACAGGGTTGTCCAGATATTCATATATGATATTCTGGTCCTCATCCACAATGGCAATACTTCCCAACTTTGTATTTTCTGCAGATTTTATTCGCACACTCCAACTTTTTGTGCAAAAGTCATTAAATAAGATTATCCCCAAGACTGATCTCTGAAGATATTCCACTAGTAGGTGAAAGTCACTAATCCTCATGACCACTTTTCGACAGTGCAGATGGCATCTTATGCAGAATATTTTATACTCCCCAAATCACCTTAGAAACATCCATGTTTTATATTTCACCTCCTGGCAGAAACTTCTATGCAGATCCAGCCAGGAAAGGCGAAGCTAATGAACAATCCAGAGCTACCTGATTTGAATCACCTCTACTTAGCTAAGCAAAAGAAAGAAGGGTGGCTTTTATATTCAGAGCACTTCCATCAAAGTGTTTAGATCTCAGAGTAACATATGCAAAACCAAAACAAAATAGAATAAATTATAATATTTTTAAAATAATAAACCAATAACATTCTGAATCATGAAAACAAACTGAGCAGGTTGAGTAACAAAAAGGACAAAAATGGTATGGAAGGGAATAGTAATACATAAAGCAAATGAATGCTGAAAGGCTTTCAGTGAGATCAACTGTACCTTGATGATGTCCAGACCAGGCTGAGGATACTCTAGGACGGGAAGTTGTTCATCTATATTCATTAATCCAATCTCATCTGGGTCAGCTCCTTGACTCACCAGATATACCACTTCCTGTAGCAAGCCTGTGCCTCCAAATATAAACCAAGTATCAGAAAAGTGTATTGCAGTCCTTATTTTAAAAGAAACATCTGAAAGTAAACACCTACACATTCAAATAGCAACTAAGTCTTTGAAAGTATTCTGAAAGCGAATGTCTAGAGCGTCTGTAAGAGTTAGAGATAACATAAGAACATAAGAACGGCTGTACTGGGTCAGACCATAGGTCCATCTAGCCCAGTATCCTGTCTACCGACAGTGACCAGCACCAGGTGCCCCAGAGAGTGTGGACCAAGACAATGATCAAGCGATTTGTCTCCTGCCATCCCTCTCCAGCCTCTGAAACAGATATTGTTACTATCCCTCAAGCTGCTTTTTATATATAAGATCTCCTCTATAAAATGTCCAAGTTATTTCCTTGAGTAATTTAAATTTAAATATAAATAGAATTCCTAACACCTTAAATTTGAGAATCTCACAGTATTTTACCCATTTTGTGAAAATTCACAACATAAAAGTGAGATTGGTAAATATTATCATACCCATTGTAGAGATGAAGAGCTAAGGTGCACAGAAATTATCCAGGGTCACAACACATCCGTAGCAGTAATGGGAATAGAACTCAGGAGAACTGACACCCTACCCAGTTCTAAACATTAGGTAACATTATTGCTTGATATGCACCCTGAGGTCATACTGAGAGCAATTTTGTTGTTTTAATTTGAGAATGTGTCAATAAACTAATTAACTACACAGGAACAACCTGTTCCCAGCCACAAAGGTTTCTTGCTGTGGTGATCACCTTATTCAATTAACTTGAGTTACAGCAGGACCAAAATCACTAGTCTAGACAAGAGTTGAAAGCACTGGTCCTTCCTCTTTCAAATCTAACCTCAGAGTGTCTCATCTGTAATGGTGTCTGAAAATTGCAAAACTGGATGCCCTTAAACCTTATCTTCTGGTGTTTTATCAAACAGAACAGAACCTGTCATTTTCAATGTAGCAGGAAAATTATTTAATTTTCAGTGAGGATTTTTTAATCCCAAATTTGGTGAAAAAAAAAATCTCAAACCAACAGTGCTGTACTTTAAGAGAATGTTTAGTACATACAGGAATTCAGGTGGCATGAAACCACAGCCTGGGACACACATATCTGGGAGCTGCTTTCCAGAACGAGTCCAGTAAACGTTAAGACTTATGATGAGACCCATTTAACCTATTTTCTTGCCAAGTAGGGATAAAATCGGTATTAGACACGGGAGAGGGGGGTATTCCGGGCTGACCTGGACACAGGAGAGGGGGGGTATTCTGGGCTGACACAAGAGAGGGGTATTCCGGGCTGACCTGGACACGGGAGAGGGGGGGTATTCTGGGCTGACACGAGAGGGGGGTATTCCGGGCTGACCTGGACACGGGAGAGGGGGGGTATTCTGGGCTGACACGAGAGGGGGGTATTCCGGGCTGACCTGCACCCCGGCCCACCACAGCTGGGCTGTAGCACTTCCCCCCCACACACATACACACACCTGACCTCTTTAATTGGTTAACAGGATGACCAGAGCAGCCCTTGATGTGGCAGTGGAGCAGCCCCCTGTGCCCGGCAGGCGGGGAGCTGCTCCAGCCCCCACTGGTTAACCAGAACTGGGAAGCATTACCTGTTAAGGGCAATGCTTGCCAGTTAACCTTTCACATTCCTACTGTCAGCTGAGTTCAGGGTAATTAGAGTAACTCACAAGAAGCTCCTTTTATATTATGAACACCCATGTCAGAGACCAGTCTCATCCCTTCGAACTCTTCAATCCATTCTCCACTCTAAAGCAGAACAGGTAGCTTTAGTTATTAAAATTACCATATATGTGGCACTTCAGTATTAGTCCTTCTTACTCCACCAGCACTACACTTCTCCTTAAACATTTACATCAAGAGACAGCCTGATCAGCCACCTCAGTCCGTAAGAAGAAAATGCATACCGGTTCGGGGACAAACATTAACACTAGAGCCATAGTGTGCAACCAGTTCTGAAGCAATAGCCACAATAGTGGCTACTGCTATAGTGAACTAGCCACATTCAACTGGCCAAAGAGCCACATGTGGGGTTGGTGACAGGGACAGATAGAAGCTTAAAGTCTGCAATATGCTACCTGTTAACCTTGTGGTTAACCAATCAGGTAACTCAAGGAAAATACCTCCCATTAGGTACCATCTGGTGCTGCTGTTGTATAGCCACAAGGAGAAACAGCCACTGGAAATGGCTCGTCCGACATGTTGCTATGGGAGAAGAGGACCAACAAGCCACTCAGCCATCATAGCACTCGAGTTCTATATAGATCTTGTGCCATCCACTAGTGTAGGAAGTTATGTTTCCTGCCTGTTTCTTGATGGGATGTGTCTGCAAACTACTACACTCTACTATGGAACAATGAAAAGGGAAATCTGATTTTTTTTAAAGTCAGTGTTTTCTGCCCCCCCCCCCCCCATGCATTATATGGGCTTTCCATCCCCCTCTAAGTAGAAAAAAATATGCACTTAGCAACTCACAGGCCCTCAGATTGTCTACTTGGATTCTGCAAGAAATGTAGGAGAAGTAGTTAGCTGCTTAGAAAGATTGTTCTAGATACCACAGGAGGGTAGTGATCGTGTGCACTGCAGACGCATAACAGTGCGTAAGATAAAAATGAGAAAGTGAATCAAAGGTCTTTTTCATAGAAGATCAGTTGACAGTACTATTTATCTTCATACCACTCTTCACACACCAAGGCTATGTCTACACTGGTGGGTTCTTGTGCAAGAACCCGCAGAGTGTCCACACTGCTCGCCCGCTCTTGCTCAAGAAGATTTACAGTACAGTGTCGGATGACAGGGCTTCTTGCGCAAGAGCTACACTTGTTAGAAAAGAGCGTAAGCCCTTTTGTGCAAGAGCTCTTGTGCAAGAGGGCAGTATGGATGCTTGGCAGGGGTTTCTTGCGCAAGAAAGTCCTATGGCTAAAATGGCCATCAGAGCTTTCTTGCGCAGGAGAGCGTCCACACTGCCATAGATGCTCCTGTGCAAAAGCACATGGCAGTGTGGATGTGTTCTTGTGCAAGAGTTCTTGCGCAAGAACCCGCCAGTGTAGACATAGCCCAACTGTCTTTATTGCATACTTGACCCAGTCTCACAAATGAAAAAAATTCAGATAAAGAGGTTGAGTAGTTTGTCGCCAGCCAACCATAAAACTCAGATGTTTCTAGCCCCCAGGTTTACATTAAGAATGCTAAACCATGCTTCTTCCAGTCTTTAACATTTTGCTGTTTTTCATTTTACTTTTCCAGATGGTGGGCCCCAGTCTCACTCATATTCTCTGGGCTTTCGCCTTCCTCTCCTTCAGCTCTCATCCAGCAATCCCTTTCCTCTTCACACCCAAACACTCTCAGGGTATGTCTACACTACCCCGCTAGTTCGAACTATTGGGGGTAATGTAGTCATCTGCACTTGCAAATGAAGCCCGGGATTTGAATTTCCCGGGCTTCATTTGCATGTAGCCGGCCGGCGCCATTTTTAAATGCCAGCTAGTTCGGACTCCGTGCCGCGCGGCTACACGCGGCACGGACCAGCTAGTTTGGATTAGGCTTCCTGAGGCGTACAGCTAGTTCGGATTAGGAAGCCTAATCCGAACTAGCTAGTCCGTGCCGCGTGTAGCCGCGCAGCACGGAGTCCGAACTAGCCAGCATTTAAAAATGGCGCCGGCCGGCTTCATGCAAATGAAGCCCAGGAAATTCAAATCCCGGGCTTCATTTGCAAGTGCGGATGACTACATTACCCCCAATAGTTCGAACTAGAGGGGTAGTGTAGACATACCCTCAGGTACTACTCCTGGGGGAATTCCGCACTGAAATATTAAAAATTCTATGCACGATTTTTTTCAAATTCTGCATCCACATGTGGTATTTGTAAGAATAACACAATATAATCACATCAGTTTCAATTATTTTTGGTAGTTTTATTTTAAAATATCTGTCAGCAAGTATGTCCGTAACAGCACAAACAAAAAAATTAAGGAAACATTTTTTGAGAAATAGATTCCTTACTAGGCATATTAATCCAACACTCTAAGTAATAATTAATTTAAACTACCATACAGAACCATATTGCCTGCATCCATCAGAAGCAGCACAAAGGCTTGAGGAAGATGTGGTACTGGAGAAGCTGAGGGAGAGGAAAGCAACTGCTGGGAAGGAGCCTGGGTGTGAGCTTGAAAGGATTGTTGGATATGAGTGGAAAAATATGAAACGGGGGTGGGTTTTTTTTTTTTTTGAGGGGGTTCAGAGTGCGAGGAGGGATTCTTAGGGAGCTTTCCACATGAAGACCATAGTTGACTCCTAGCCGCTCCCATTCAATCAGGCTCATCTGCCCCTCTCCCCGTGTGTCTTTGCACCCCTATCCACATGTCCCTCCACTCCCACTTAGACACCAATTCCCATATGAGAGTGCTGCACCCCCTTTCTGTCCCCATATGGCCGTGCACCTCCCTTGCCACTTGATCTTGTGCCTCAACTCCCACTCAGCCTCAGTCTGTCCTCCCCCACTAGTCCTTATAAGCCCGTCTCACCCCTGCAACAACCCAAAGCTGTCTGTTTCCCCATATCTTCTGAGCCCTGACCTGGCTCAACAGGCACTATGAAGAAAGCAGGCTCTTTTTTCTCCCCTAGCTGGCTGGGAGTTGCTGCTCTGTTCTATCGCCACAATGGGATGTTCATGGAATGAGATTGTTTCTCATTAAACAGAAAGGAAGGGACGTGATAGCAGGGTCAGTTATACTGATAAATGGTCACAGAGGAGCAGCAAGTGCCTCAGGCCCAGGGAGCAGCTGCCGGCCATCCCATCCCCTGTCCTGAATCCCCCAATCTCTCCCCGGAGCCTCCCCACACCTCCTAACCCCCTGCCCTGACGTCTGCACACAAACTCCCGCACTGTGTTCCCCACCATCTGTCCTGAGCAGCTCCTCATCCCCCAGCCTCCTGCTGTGAGCTCCTCACCCCCTCAACTCTGACTCCTCCACCCCAATCCTCCCAGCCTTCTGCACTGAAGCCCCCCCATATCGCTATGCCCTGACTCCTGCACTCTTCACACGCTCAGCCTCCTGCCCTCAAGGGGCTCAAGCAACTCCAGGTAAGTCTTCTAGTATTTATATAAAACCAAAAACTTCCTTACATATTTAGAATTTATTGTATTCACAAAACAAAGTCAATAGCATATTTTTAAATATTTTAGTATAGAATTTATGGTTTAATCTGCTGTGTGTACAGATGTAAGAGGAAAACCAGGTCAAGTAGAGGAAGTTCGAGTAATAATCTGCTAAAATTCCAGAAATAGTGAAGGCTGGGATTTCCACAGGAGACTAAGGGAATTAGGTGCATAGCTCTGACTGAATCTCAATTTCCTGTAACAATCCTAATCTACAGGAAAACTTGGCCAGATCTTTTGGTAAAGCAGGATCAGTTCCTAGACTATGAGCAAGGAATACCCCATGAGATTTTTTTTTTTTTTTTTAAAAGGATAAGGCAGAGGGCTGGGAGAGGGAAACAATTGCAAAGATGATACAAATCTCACCTTTGCACTGTGTAGTTCTGGGCCCCTGATACATGGAGGGTCAATTCCCAGCCATAACTTAGGGCAACTGCAGTATTACTCATATCCTTCCCTTGGTGCAATGAAAGAAAGGGGCCATTAGGAAAGCAAATGTGTACACACCACAAAGGTTTCCTTAGGTGCAACTGGATGGACCATTTGTATCTGCTGGGTTATAAAACATCTTTTCCCACTAGCACTGTGAGTTTCACTCATGGTTTTGTACACAGAGTCAATACTCAGTGACAGAGAATCTCTTAGCCTTTAGGAATGAGACACTATGTGTACTGGATATTAGTACCCACTTCAGCCATCCTTCCCCCATCCAGCAGCTGACTGAAAACCAACATTACATCCTGGAGGAAGACTGTCAGCTGCAAGATCATATGCTCCAATGGACTTGCACTACATCTATATTTTATTCAACACCAATTACATCAAAGCCAATAGTCAGCCAGTATCTGGGATACTGCAGCACACTGGTCTTTAAATAGTCCCCACTGACCTGCTCTCTTTAGTTCCAACTTATATTCCAAGGGAAATGTGCAGCTATTGAACTGTGGCTTTCTAGGCAGCTCATACAAATTCTAGCAGAACCTATATTCTCCTCCTGAGTACCAGCACAGATAGGGTGCATCCATACCAGTGTTTCTCAACTTTTTTTTTTAAATAAAGTACCCCTTTAAAAAATAATAAATAAATAGCCCCAGTACCTACAGTTTTCAGACACGCAAACATTTTTTCTACCATTGCAACACATTTGTTTAAACAACCTAATCATAGCCGGGAGGGCGATGAAATTTCTGGGAGTAAAAAGTACAAAAATAATAAAGTGCTGTAAAACTTAAAACAAAAATTCAGTTTTCCCCAAATTTCAGTTGTGTTGATGTATCACACAAACTTCTCGAGTACCCCTGAGGGTACTCGTACCACTGGTTGAGAAACACTGGTCTACACTGCAGGGCTTTACTTGAAATAAGCTACACAAATTGAGCTACGTCAATTGCGTAGATTACTTCAAAATTGGGAGCCTCTACACACCATTTATTTCGAAACAGAGCACTCTACCTCCCACTTCCCTTACTCCTCATACAATAAGGGTTACAGGAGTCAGAGTAAGAAGTCCTCCAGCTTCACAGTATTTTCATGCAATTTCGAAATAACTGCCTGCTGCGTAGACACGGACTAAGTTATTTCGAAATAGTATTGCAGTGTAGATATACCCTAAGAGGTAGAAAATAAGCCACAATCACAGCCATTTTAAAGTTTGGCAGTGGGGATGTACTCTCCCTTCTGGCTGTTGCGCATGGGTCAGGGTGGGTTTCTGAATCCATGCTCTAGCCCAAGCTTGCACATCACCATTGTTTTTTTGTAACCCTGCAACAAGCCAGCAGACCAGCAACTAGGGATCTACAAGAAACCCTAGCCATGGCTTCCCAAGGCAATCCTCCCTTAATCATGATCCTTTCCAAACCAGCACCCCAGAAACAGCAACACAACTAGCTTACAGCCATGCTGCCATTGCTAACTGGGCGCACACTGTGATCCACTCCAGAGGGAGTCACAGAATGCTGATGTTAATTATGTTTCAAGAATGCTTCATGCGATTTCATTTTTTTTAGAGACAGAATTTAATCTGTGTGGCTACATCTACACTGCAGGCTTCTTGTGCAAGAAGCCTTTTGCTCAAGAGTTTTTACGCAAAGACGTATTGCGCAAGAGCATGTCCACACCTTAAAGCACATCGCAAAAGCGATGTGCTTTTGTGCAAAAGAGCGTCCACACTGCATGGACGCTCTTGCGCAAGAAAGCTCTGATGGCCATTCACAGAACGGCCATCAGAGCACCTGTGCTTTTTCCCATAGGGGTTTCTTGCGCAAGAAACCCCTCTGCAGTGTCCACACTTGCCTTTTTGCGCAATAGCTTTAGCGCAAAAAGGAGTTATTCCTTGTAAAAGGAGGTTTACCTACACCGGCAAAAGTGCTCTGTTCTGCTGTTTAACAATTGATTTACTTGCACAAAAGCGCATTTGAGGTGTGAATGCTCCATGCGTTTTTGCGCAAAAACAGCTGGTTGTGCACAAAAAGCTTGCAGTGTAGATGTAGCCTGTAAGATAGTGAAAATATATTTGAGAGCAGCTGTACCATGGCTCCTCCCACTGTTCTCTAGCCAGTCTCTCTTTTTCCAATATGGCCATCGAGCTGCATACATTTTTGTGTAAGGGAAAAACAGCAGCTGTAAAGAGAGAAACATCCTTTATCTTCTTTCCTCCCCAGAGAGCTAACTGTAGCATTTTCCATAACTTTGTTTCCCTCCAAATCACATGAGGGACAAAGCAGTCCTGAAACTCTTGATATGTTCCTTTCTTAACATTTCCCAAAATGGGGGTTATGGAAAAATACAATAAAGCTAGGCATATTTTTTCAAGGGATTCATAATGTTAACATTAGCAGTTACCCAGTACAGCCTGTTTGTCTTGTCTCTATTGATCCAGTAATGCTTGGTCAGATTTCAGCTAATACAATGCAATGGTAACATTAAAACTCAGATTTTTTATAGCTTCAATAAATGTAAGTGCTTATTAAAATGAGAGATTCTAAAGCTATTATAAACTAACAGCAAATGCTGTAAACAATTTATCTGCACAGTTCTATTAATTGCTTGCAAGCAGATTTTCCTTTCCTCCCAAATGTTCAAGCAATGGGAGTTTGCCTGAAAGAACAAAGGTAACACTGCATAAGGGCTTGTGAATCCTGTGTGTTAAATAGTTTGGCCTAACAATAAATTAAAGCTGTAGTGGATGCAATATTTCCCTATTTCTTCGGGAGTGCTGCACACTCATTGTCTGAAAACCAGATACATTTACAGTGACATAACTTGGACACTAAAAAATTAATCACTTTAAAATTCAAGACAAAGAGTCTTGAACAGGAAGGTTGTGAAAGAGCCGAAAACTGAAACTACATCTTCCTTTAGCCAAGGCTAGTATCTTAACTATCAGACCAACTTTAACAAATATGATAAATGCTTAATTTCAGATACAAGGTGGGTGAGATAATATCTTTTTATTGAATGAACATCTATGGTGAGAGTGACAAGATTTTGAGCTTCCACAGAGTTCTTCTTTGGGCCAGGTGTCACCATGTATCATAGCTAAGGTAACTATGCTAAATAGGGAAGTTAACAGATGTTGTGAAAGACAATTCAAGGTGAAATGAGGAATTAACACCTCTTCAGTTGTTGGACAAAGGAGAGTGAATGGGTTATAGAATGATGTAATGAGTCATAAATCCAGTGTCTTGATTTTTAGTGTCCAGCAAAGTTATGAATTGAAGCTCCCAGGCTCATCTTTTGAACATGTTGTGCAGGTTTCTTTTGAGGCGGAGAACAGAGTGGTTGGATATGGAGTGATCATTCTGTGAAAAGTGTTCATCCACAGGTGGTAGGGTGGTTTTGTTTGTTATGGTTCATCTGTGTGAGCTAGTTAGAGACCATATTAATGGTTTCATTTCACCCACACACATTACTGGGGCATTTATTGCACTGGATGAGGTTCCACATGTCATGACAGATGTGTATAAAACCTATGGATCTTGACAGGTGCATTGTAGTGGGTATTATCATTGTAGCAGTGGAGATATATAGGTCTGCAGAAGTTGCATCTCTCACTGCAGACAAGTCTGGTGCCACTTTGAATTGCAGTGTCTTGGTCTGTGTGGAGCTTGTTTCTGATGAGCTTGACAAGGTTGAAGGATTGTTTAAAAGTCAAAAGTGGTGGTGTGAGATTTCTCTCAGGGTATGGGCCGCACTGAGTATGGGTTGTAACTGCTTAATGATGCACCACATAGGTTCCAGTGTGAGGTGGCAGATGACAACTAAGGGTGCACAGTCAGTTAATTTTTGGTGGTTTTTTTGCTCCTCAAGCAGGTTGTCTCAAGGTATTTCAGTGTCCTTTTCATGATACAATCTAATTTACAATCTGATTTACTGGTGAAGGGCCCCTTGTTTGGTTAAGGTAGTGTTGAATGACCAATTTAAATGGTGTTTTCAGTTATTTCACTTTTATTTTAAAAAGAAAGCCAGTGAGCCAGATTCTGCTTTCCAGTACAGATATTCCACCTGTAGGAGTGGGCAGGGAAGGCTCCTGAGAAATGTGCTAGGTTGCTGGCCTAGACTCTCACTGGTAAGTCTGCCGGGCAGAGCCTGCCTCTAACACCCCAGCCCTCTGCCCCCCCGACTCCTACCCCCTATTCCACTTAAGCCAAGCCCTCTATCCCCCTCCTGAGCCTATACTCCCTCCCAGATCTTGCACCCCAATTTTCTTCCCCAGATCACAATCCCCTCCTGCCCTAGGTCACAATCCAAACACTTGCACCCCATCTCATGCCTCAGCTCACAACTGCCTCCTTCACCCAAATTCAGTGGCTCCTGACCCAAAAAAGGTTCCCCACTCCTGCCATAAATAAAGTCAATGTTGAAACCTTTTGTGTTGGACATAATACTTTACTTTATTTAAAAATGAAGCCTGGCCAACAAGCCCCCAATTGGGGCCCAGCCCCCATCTGGCCTGCACCTTTCCCCCACCAACCCTGAGCCCATCTGTAACGGGGTCCACCCTTCATGCGAGTGCCCCTTGATGGCTGAAGGGAGGTTTAGGCTACTATGTCTACACTCGCGGCTTCTTGCGGCAGAAATATTCAAATGAGGCTACGCTTGGAATATCGCGGAGTCTCATTTGCATACCTAATGAGCCGCCATTTTAGCAGAAGAGGCACTTGCGCCAGAAGGAGCTGTCTACACTGCCCTTTCTTGCACAAGAAAAACCCTCTTGTGCAATGCCGTTATTCCTGAAAATAATCAGCATAACGGCATTGCGCAAGAGGGGTTTTCTTGCACAAGAAGGGGCAGTGTAGACAGCTCCTTCTGGCGCAAGTGCCTCTTCTGCTAAAATGGTGGCTCATTAGGTATGCAAATGAGGCTCCGCGATATTCCACGCTTAGCCTCATTTGCATATTTCTGCCACAAGAAGCCGCGAGTGTAGACATAGCCTTAGAGTCTCTACTCACCTGTCTGCGGGTGAGGCAGCATCAACCAAATGGCTGGAGATCAGGCCTTTTCTTTACATCTCCCCAGGTGCGGCTTGCAGGGGTATTGTGGGAGACCCAAGCCCGCCCACTCTTCTGGGTCTCGGGCCAGGGACCCTATAAGTAGCAGTTACCCACTGAGTTTCAAAGTACTTAGTTGCTGTCACATCCCTGGACCACTTCCCTGGGACGCTGTCCCACCCAGCCCTTTCTGTAGGTCATGGGTTCCCAAACTGGGGGGGCATGAGGCGATCCAGCCTCCTCCCCTCCCCCCCAATCAAGTTTTGCTGCCCTGTTCAGTTCCTTTTTTGCTAAACAAGTTTTGCTGCTATTTGGGGGGGGGGGGAGCGTAAGGGTTTTTCAAAAATCAAAAAGGGGGGTGTGATGCAAAAAAGTTTGGGAACCACTGCTCTAGGCCCTTGTGGTTGAGTTCCTCTTGTCTGGGGTTCTGCAGGGTTGTCTTTGGCTTCTTGGCTAGCGCTCGGCTGCAGGACCTGGCTCTGACCAGGTATGATGCCCAGCTCCCACTCGGACCTGTCCAGAGTGCTACTGTTCCCCAGTCAGTCCTGAGGTCTACCTAGGTCGAGCTCCAGGAAAGAACTACAGGCAGTCCCCGGGTTACATGGATCCGACTTACATCGGATCCCTACTTACAAATGGGGTGAGGCAACCCAGCACTAGCTGCTTCCCCCCAGCAGACCAGGGAGATGCGAAGCTAGCGCCCCCTCCCCCCCCCAGCAGACCAGGGAGACGTGGAGCGGCTTTTCTCAGCAGACACCTCAGCTTGAGAATAAAGGACTGAGGGAAGTGAGGTGTGGGAGAATAAAACTGAGTTCTGGAGAAATGTTTAGCTAGAGTTTCCCCTACAATATGTACCAGTTCCGACTTACATACAAATTCAACTTAAGAACAAACCTACAGTCCCTATCTTGTATGTAACCCGGGGACTGTCTGTAACAGGCTCTGGCCTAGAAGCTCCTTTTATATCAGCCTGCTGCAGTCTGATTGGCTGTTCTACTCAGAGGACCTCTCTACTGCTCCTGTTGCTGGCCAGGGTGCTGAAAGGCCTCCAGCAGGGATGTCAGGATTTGTCCACCCATCACACCATCATACACCTGAACCCCCAGCCCTGAGGCCTTCACTCCCACAACCCCAGACTCCTGCATAACACTCCTGCACCACCCACACACCCAAACCCACTGCCCTGAGCCCCTCATACTCTCCAACCCAGACTCCTGCACCCCCACATCTCCAACTTCCTACCGTAAGATTGACAGAAGACAGTCTGAATGCGTGCATGAAGCTGGATTTGATCAGTTATGATGTAAACTTCAAAGAAATGAATGAAAAGATGCAGCAGCAGAAGTCCTATTGAGTAAAGTCTGTGAGAACAATGGTTCATTTATGCTATTAATCATTATATCAATTATCAATAATAAGTTGTATGTTTTCAGTCATGCAAACGGGAATTCTGATACAGCTTTTTGTTGACCACTTGTTCTGAATTTTAATGTAGTTTGGCTCTTTGGTTTGAAAAGGCTGCCGACCCCTGCCCTATGCTAAAGTGCATCTCAGGTAAGAGCTTGGCTGAAAAGGCTTTCCCAGTTTCATACAGCAATGGAGAAGTAGTGATAAATACCACTTGGAGGAATAGAGGAAGCTCAGCAAAGAGTACCCATCCACACCTGAGTTTTGTGCACACTAGAAAAACTAACAGCCAGAACTCCTGTTCTCATGATTTTAAACTCTGCAAATTGGGGGGCATTATTCTCTCATTTATTTCCTGATTATCTGTCCTCAGCCTTGGTGCAGGTTAAAGCAACAGCTGGTCTAACGCGCAGGGAAAAGCTGAAGCACTGAGTGTTTCAGCCACACTTTTTGCTTGGCCTTTCCCAGCCTCAGCACACTCTCTGTACGAGGCATTGTGGCAGAGGAAGTCAAGCAAAAACCCATTAAATTATGCTTTAAAATTATGAGATTTATAAAAACAATACATTTGGGTTTCATTTCATTTGCTTTCTGAATTATAAGTCTCATGGGGATCATATTTTCAAGCTTTTCACCACAACCCCGAGGGACAGAAAAACAACTTTTGGTAAATGAGAGAGGAGATTCTCACATAATTCCCTGAGTACCGCAGCTTTGTGAATAAATGCCATCTATTACAAGACTTGTGATAAAACTGTGAGAGTTGGCAACACTGCATAAAAGCCCCAATTGTGGTCTTTGCCATTGACAGGAAATTCCTCTACTGGGAAGATGTGGGTGATTTTCACTTCTTTTTTGCTGCTGAACCAGAGAAGGAGAGAGAATATACCCCTGGGACTACACTCTTTAGTACTGTACAGCAATTAGATACCAGATTAATAGTATTTTAGAAATTAGATGAAGGGAAGTAAATATTACAGATTAAATAGTTGACCTGGTCAGTGTGACCCAGGTAAAAATCACTGCTAAACCAGGACAGAAGATAATTTTCTAGACTAGTTTCTCAGTCAAGATTAATCAGTCTAGAAAATAGTTGTCTAATACAGTTTTTATACCATTTTGCCTGGTCCATCTGAACAGGAAATCCATATTAACGTGTGTTTGAAGAAATCATTTTTATCCTTACACGGGTAAAAGTCCAGCAAAAATGGAACCAAAGATGCAGTCAAATAATAAGGAAATTAGGAAATTTGAAGAGCATTGTGATTATGGTATATACTCGTTCATAAGCTGAATTTTTTTGGAAAAAAATTCCACTGTGAAGATGGGGATCGGCTTATGAACAGGTTCTTCCTGAGCCATGGGAAGCAACACAGGCTGAAGGACATACTGGCTGCCAGTGAGGCTCTGTGCCAGCAGCCAGCACATCTTTCAGTCCGCATTGCTTCCCGAGGCAAATATTTTCCACTGTTAAACCTTTGTGAGTGGAAACTGCTCATTCCACTTTACAACTGTGCAGACCTGGAAAGGAAGCCATCTGACATTTGCTGCTTTATAAATGCCAGCCTTTGTCTACCGCCAGTGCTTTTTTTTGTTTGTTTGTTTAAACAAAAATAGTGCCAGTACTCCAGGGGAAAAGTTGTTGAGCTCTGACTTGAGGTGCCGGTACTGCGTACCAGGCAGTACCATCACAAAAAAGCACTGCCTACCACACAGAGAGTGGGAAGGAGCACGGTCTGAGGGACATGCAGACTACAAGCACGGAGCTTCTCAGCTCCCACTGGCTGGGAACAACGAACAGCAGCCAATGGGAGCTGAAAGGCTTTGTGCCTGCAGCCTGCACGTCTATCAGCCCACACTGACAAGCTGGGACTGGAAGTCTACCCTGGAGTCGGCTTATAAACGGGTCAGTGACTTTTTACCATTTTTTCTCTAAGTTTGGGGGGTCAGCTTATAAACGAATGGGTTTATGTTCAAGTACAGGCAGTCCCCGGGTTACATGGATCCGACTTACATCGGATCCCTACTTACAAACGGGGTGAGGCAACCCCGCACTAGCTGCTTCCCCCCCAGCAGACCAGGGAGATGCGAAGCTAGCGCCCCCTCCCCAGTAGACCAGGGAGACGTGGAGCGGCTTTTCTCAGCAGATACCTCAGCTTGAGAATAAAGGACTGAGGGAAGTGAGGTGTGGGAGAATAAAACTGAGCTCTGGAGAAATGTTTGGCTAGAGTTTCCCCTACAATATGTACCAGTTCCGACTTACATACAAATTCAACTTAAGAACAAACCAACAGTCCCTATCTTGTACGTAACCCGGGGACTGTCTGTATATATGGTGTACTTCTTCTAAGTATTTTACTATCAACAGTCACTCAGATTTTCATGTGTGTAGTTAACTGGGACACAAAGAGGGGCAGAGCATGGCAGGGAACTCATCTCCTTCAGTCTCAATTATCTAAACGTTACACTCTGCCATTGTGTAGATATACACAAGACCTATGTCATCAAAATAATTAGGGAAAAATAGCATAAGGGGCTCTGAAAAGAAAAAGAACAATATAAGCAAGGTACATGAAAACAATAAATAGATGAGCTAAAATTCAAATTTGTTTTGCTGTTTACATAATAACTTCCAGAAAAAAATAAATTCCTTCCTACTATTTCCAAAGAGTGGACTGTGTTTACAGGTAATCCAGTTCTTCAAATAATTACTGGCATTTCCAGACTTCTCTCCCTCCAGGGCTTCCTTCTGGTGAAAACATTGCCTCTGTGATTCAGTGCAATTCAGAAACACCACCTAATATTAGAAGGTTGGATCAGGGACCAATGTTGAAAAGGCAGAAAACCTGCCATCACAATGAGGGGAAGTTCAACAGGACAGTAACAAGCTGTGGGGGAAACATGCTCTCTACACTGTTCAGGGCAGCATCTGTTGTCTTATATATTTGAAAAAACGCCTCGAATATTCTGGGCATATAAAAATCACATATCATTGCCTGCAGATGCACATTAGACTAACTGAATCAGCTGATTCCCAGCTCACGTCCCGCCTCCCACTGCGGTTCTGCCTCCCCATGGAGCCTGTGCTGGGGGGAACCAGCTTTTAAACCGGCTTCCCTCCAGCACTGATTCCTGCTTCCCTCCTCCCTCTGGCAAGAGGGGGAAGCAACTCCACTACCCGATAAACAAATGTTTATCGGGTAGTTGACTACTCAATTAACCGCTTACATCCTTATTCAGCACCATTTATTTGAGGGAGATGGAATCAGTGTTTTTATTCTGGTATACAGAGAGCCTTAACATGGCCCCCTTAACCATGGCCTCACAGTGTGTGCTGGAACTCACAAGCAGAGGATCAGAAGACAGGAGATGTTATCACATCCAATATAGAAGCCTGCATTGAGGCAGTTCTCACAGTCTTTGCTAAGAAACCTGTCATTTCCCACGTGCTAGGAATCATGCTGGTCAGCTCTGAACGTGCTCTCTTGGCATTCAAACTCATACTGCTTCCTTTTGTAGTCAGAAGGGAATTTCCATGCCCCAGTTTGGAATCTGCTTCAGGAAAGTCATCAGCAAAAACCTACCCACCCTGGTGTACATTTGCATATACTTTTGAGGATGAATAACATGAAGCTAGTGAACCCACAGCACCGTGTGAAGCGCTACAGGCAAGAGCCATATGTGCAAGGAATAGGAAATAAGCACCTCAGCATTTTAAACATTTAACAAATGTTGCTCCCCTCCAGGCATGGCACTACTTCACAATCACCTAGCAAAAAGTATTACTGTATTGAATCATATACGGAGAAAATGGTAAAACATTTTTGTATCAAACAGTACTTTTTCCAGAAAGAGTTATAATCATATGCCACAAGAGTTGTCTTAAGTGATTTCAATGTTTGCAAGATACCTATACCCCTATTCATGTGTGTGTGTGTGATTTTTGCAACAATCATTTTCTCAGAACTGTATATTCCTTATAATCAGAAGGTGATGATAATTCAAGCAACGTTCTGATGGGAACATCACTAAGGGAAGTTTGAGCAGTAGACACTCTGAATGAGCTAATTTCAATGGCTCATTACAGCTGCTTCTTGCCTCTCTGGCAACACAAAGCAGCCATAAACCTGACTTCTAACTGGCTGGCTAGCCTGGGTTTATGGCTGCTTTGTATCATCAGTGCACTGCAAAGCAGTCAGAGCATGCTGGTGAATCTGGACCACTGCATTTATAACTTATAGGAGATAAACTAAACTTGATTCTAATCTTGCCTGTTTCAAATTGATATCATTTCATTGGCTTAAATGAATTTATACTCATTTACAGCAGTGTAGCTAAAAGCTGAATCAGGACTATTATCTAATTTCATGAGCCAGAAACCCTCGGCCTTTTAAATGATGAGTTCTGACATCTCATTTGCTGCCCATCTCTCCCACTGGGAATGGGGGAGCAATGGATACAGGGTTTGGAACTAGCTCTCACTTTCTATATAACTAGAAGATTTACCCAGTGTTGCTTGAGACCGTAACTTAAATAAGTTTTGATTTTCTTCAGTTAAAACATTGCTCTGGGTGGGGCTGCAAGCGTTCAGTATGCAGGCTGCTCTGGTGAGAGAGGACAACCCTAGCCCTTTCTCGTAGCAGTCTGCAGCAGCTTGAGGTCAGGTGAGAAGCACGAGTCCATAGCCGCTGCAGCTGGCACAGCCGGGGAAGGGGTACATGTCCCTCGGCTGGGCAACTGACAAACAGACACACTCAAATATATAGTAGATATATAGATTTATAGTAGATCGCTGTCATTTTCTCCAGACCTGCCCCCTGCTGGCCCAATGGGGTAATAACTGTCCCGGTCCCCATCTCTGGCCCTTTGCTTCCCCCTATGGTCATTATACAATAAAACTGTCCCTGAAATATAACTGTCCTTCTTTTCCATTTTATGAGAAACAACTGAATTCCAGTCACATCCCACTGTCCTGGCACAATCAAAACCTGACCTTGCTTTAAGTTAGGAGAAGAGGAAGCTATGTAACAAATTTGGTGGCCCTAGTTCTTATTTAGGAATTCTTGAACAAACGAACTCGCAGATGACGGGACAGAGTCACACAGACAGATAGATGCACAAACTCTCTCAAATAGATAGTAGATAGAGGTTTTACCAATTACACCAAAATCTACCTAATTCAGGGGTGGGGAACCTTTTTTGGGTTGGGGGGGTCGCTGACCCATAGAAAAATCAGTCAGGGGCTGCACACAAGTGAAAAGCAAAAAAAACAAGCCCTCACAGACATGGCTCCTGACTGAGGAGGAAGACACCCCCTACACTTCCCTCATACACCAGAACCTAGGGGGGCCCAGGCTATTAGATATTGTGTGCTTTAGCCCCGAGGTGGGATGGCGGGGAGGCTGGAGCACCAGCACAGGCTCCCCAATGCTGGGGGTGAGCCCTCAGTCTCGCCACATCTAGCCCCCGGAGCCTGAGATTCCCAACCCCTGCTATAATTAGCTACCCAATTAACATCCTACCAGCTCCTTTCATGATGGCTACGTCTAGACTATATGGCTCCATCGACGGAGCCATGTAAAGTAGTTTACTGGCACAGTCAAAGAAGTGGGGATATAAATAATCCCCACTTCAATAAAATAAAAATGGCCACCACGATGTGCCGACCATCAGTTGATCCGGCACAGCAGGGCAGTCTAGACACGGCGCAGTCGACAAGGGAAGTTCCAGTAGGGCAGTACAGCCAGGAGGGCAGCCAGGAGGGCAGCCAGTAGGGCAGGGGAAGCACACCAGGCTTGTACATATCTCAGTCTTGAAGAATTATGGGCTGAGGCAGTCTGCTGGCCCAACACAATTGTTATAAGGGGAGCGATGATAAGGTTAAGGTAAAGAGATCGGGTACGTCTAGACTACATGGCTCCGTCGACGGAGCCATGTAAAGTAGTTTACTCGGCATAGTCAAAGAAGCGGGGATTTAAATAATCCCCACTTCATTAAAATAAAAATGGTCGCCGTGCTGTGCTGACAATCAGCTGCTCTTGTCACATCTCTTTCCTGGTTTGAGGGGATATGCTGAAGAGAGGGACCGCTATACTGACACCAAGTAAATTGATTCTTCATCTACAGGTAGCAATGCTTCCTGCTCGACCAGCTTAGGGTCTGATCTTGCTCCCCCTGAAATCAAGGGCAAAATTCCCAATGTCTACAATTATTATAATTAGTTTTTACTACTTTGGTATTGTGATAGTGCCTAGGAGCACCAGTCATACACCAGGACCCCAGGAGACTCAAGGAGAATTTAAAAAGTCAGAACATAGCAGAAATGGGCTAATTATCTGGCAATGGAGTCAGAGCAGTACAAGAGACAGGGAAAAAAAAAAAACAGGTGACAATCACTCTCACCACTGCAGAGACAATGGGAGCTCAGGAACAGGGTCTAAAGCAGACAGACAGGGGAGACCATTGGATTCCAAGTCTGTCTTTCTGACAGCATGTCTCATTTGTGGCCAGACTGGGGCTGCTACTGCCACCACGAGGAACAAACACTGCAGTCTGCTGCAGCCTCGGCTGACTCATCCCACTTTGTCAGATACTGCTCCTGGCAGGCCAGCCAACCAGATTTCCATATGCCTCCCAGCAGCCTGACTCTCTCCTCTCATTTAATGTCTGCAAATCATGGCGCTCAGTGGAGTTATACCAGTGCTAAGCTGGTGCACGCGAGAAAAGAATCATTCCCATTGTGTTTGTGCTTATCAATCACTACTGTCATGCAAAGGCTGCTGGCATGTACTAGCCAGTTAGGCAGCAAGCCAGGAGGCAGAGCAAAAATGCAACATACCAAGCAGCAACCAAGAGAATGTGTACGAGCAAGTAAGGAAAAGAATGATCCACTCATACAGGAATATAATATTTAAGATCTTTTAAACTCTGCACAAATATTAACCACTTGATCAGACAGGACTGTAATTGAGTAATTGCAGGTGATGTTTTAGTTGGTGAGTCAGTGTGTACAGACCACAGATTCATGGGAAGATTGGTCCTATGCAACTGTACACCGTTACATGTACAATTATATCATTATTATTTAATATTTATATGAATAGCAACCAGAGGTTCCATTCATTCCCCCTTGTGTTAAGTGCCACAGAAACATCCAAGCCCTACCCAAAAAGCTTATGATCTGAGAAGAAACATGAAACAGAGACCAGAAGGGTACAGTAGGAGTGTAGCCATGGGTGGGCCTGAGTGAGTCGTGGCCCACTCACTTAGCCTCCAGGCCCATCCAATTAGATCTAGAGCTTCCCAAATCCACAGGCTGGGACTTCCAATCCTTGCTCAGTGTCCATCAGCCCAGCCACATTCCCCTTCCCTCCCCCTGCTCTTGTCACCAACTGCTGCTGCACTTTCCAGCGCTGGCGCTAGCCCAGCAGGAGCATACCTTGTGGGGGAGGGTGGTATTCTGAGGAGGGCCAGTGCTGAGGTTGGAGACCAAGGAAACTGTGTACAATGCAAGCAAGAGTGAGACAGGTCCAGGCTGACAGATATCAAGCTGGGGTCGGGAGAGATGGGTGGATCTCAAGCCCCTGCAGGTGTCTGCTGAGTGGTAAGCAGGGCTGTGGGAAGGTGGGCCCACCCTTACTTTCTGCTCCGCTCCCCAGGGCCTCCTGTCCCATCTCGCCACCCCATTATCATTGCCCAGCCACCTAAAAGCTGGGTCCCATCTAGTTTTCCTGTTCTAGCTACGCCACATAAACATATAATTTTCATTGGCAAAGTGTGGCAAGATCTCCCACCGAACCTGAGGGCATTTCTCTGTATCCACTCAACCCCTGTATTTCAGAGATGGAAGGGTACAGAGTCCACACCACGGTGGGAAAAGGGCACAACGGGGTCTGTGGGAGGGATGGAGGAATGAGACGGCGGATGGGGCCCCTGGAATGTATCAGAGGTGTAAATGGAGGACTGTAACAGTGTTTGACTCACTGCTGCAGCGCCTCCTGCTTGTCACTCAAGGAATCAGCTCATTTCAGCCCTAGAGCTCCCCCTATCGGCCGATGCCACACCTGCTGTTACCTTTTATCCTCTACTGTTTTACGTTAGGACCTGCGTCCTCCCAGACTATGGCATCCTCCCCTCTGAGTACCACCCTACTGCAGTGCCTCAACACTCTGGGGTCCTCCCCCACAGGGAACTCAACAACCCCCATGCCCACTTTGCCTCAGTGACCCTACTGCCAGTCTTCATCTAGCCCCTACCCTAGGGACAAACTGCAGTCTGAAATGGCCACTCATTGCCAAAGGGGTGTGGACCTGCTGCCTTCTGCTGCCCTCCCTGCAGCCCTGGTAGCCTCAGGCCTTGTCTCAGACCCTGCAGCCTGAGGGCATGCCTGACCAGAGCTTCCCCAACTCTACCTGCCTTTCCCCAGCCCAGCTCTGTGTCAGGAAGCCTCTAGCTTCCCTGTCAGTTAAATCCCTCCTGCTCTACTGCTGGAGCAAGAGTGAGTGAGTCTTTCTTCCCCTTCAGCAGCCTTTATTGATACTGCCTTCAGCTGAGCCCTAATTGGCTAATATCTGCCACAGCTACTTGCTCCACTGCTCCAGCCCTCAACCAGGCTGGGTTTCAATCTTTAAAGGGCCAGTACAGGGCAGACACCCAATCACAGGGACACAAAGAGTCCTTGCTATAAAGGAGGGAGTGGGGAAGTTGCAGAAATGAAGGGAGATGGGAGAGTGACACCTGAAGGACTACATGAAGAATAGAGGAATCCCAGAAAGTTCCTGGCACGTACAGTGCACTCATCGCACAAAAGCAATGAAGTCTGGAACCCGCTAGGATTCATTTGTAAGGTTTTGTTTTTAGATATTTGTAAATAAACGAAGGGGTAACTAGCTCATCTCTCCCACCTTCAGAGGCTGATTTCTTAAAGATACATGCCAGAGACAAGGAGAAGGGATTTGATGAAGGAGAGCATAGGCAACTTACAGCTCAGTTCAAGAAGGGCTTTGCTATGTGTAAGTGTCCTGTCCTGTTGGTGCTTATTTAAACAGAAGGAGCAGGGCCAATCTTCATGTTCCTGGGGAATAAACTTAACTTTGGGACCACAAAAAGAGTCCAGTGTTGGAGGAAAAAAGATCAAGCTGTAATAATACAGATGATGTAGGAATTATCTGATTGTGACAGCAACTGCCACTTGTATCCATAACAATGCAGAGAAGCATGGACCACTTGGGCAGTAACCTGATGCTGATATTTGCCCAATGCTGACATTTTCCCAGAGAAAATTCTAGCTAATTATTTGGCAGAACAGCCAAGTTGGGAAGACAGCTTCTTTATTCACTTGAATAACCTGGTTTCCCAGGCTACCAATATTGAAAAGTGAAGAGGGGCGGGAAGGCATTAATGTGTAGGTTTTGCCCCATGAACTTTAAATACACAGTCATTTGGAATAGGTGCCGTACCAATACTCATCAAGATGGGCATTGTATAACACCTTCAAAGTGAGGCAAAAAATAGCTCTAATACAGTTAGGGTGTACAGCTGACTAGCATCATGGAAGCATAGCTGCTGGATGACTAAACAGGTGAGCTACACCATACTTTAGGGACCAACTGCATCCCTGATTTAACTCCACTGAAGTTAATGGAGTTTACACAGGAATGGATATGGCCCTAGGCATAGTGTCCGCTGAAATATCTCACAAGAATCCCATTATTAATTTTGAAATAAAGTTTATTAAATTTATAGATGGTAATTTTATGTTTCTGAGACAGGAGCATAAAAGGACACTGAATGAGTGAGTGTATCACAATGAGTTTTGACAGGCTGTAGTATAACAATAGTCTTTCTGCAAAGTATTATATACCTTATCTCATCTGTAAAGCAATCTGCTGTGCAGATTCCAGTTATTTAATCATATACAGAATGATATTCCATTTTGCATTCTCAGTTACTGCACAACATAGCGGCAAAGGGTCACATTTCTCCTTGGTATACCTCCACTGAAGTCAATGGAGTTACATAAGGGTAGATGTTAGTGACCCCATTTCTTTAATAAGACTGCAAGATGCCTGACTGGTATTAACATTACAGAAGTAACATGTAGTTCCCTTGTAACTATATGAAAAAATGTGCCTTTTGGGCTGCATGCCTGACTATTTCCAAGATCAGGGATTCCGGAACTTTAGTTCCAACATCGGACTCCAATAAATAACTTAATTAGGGATAAAGTGTATTTATTTAGGCTGCTATCAGTAGCAATCACATTAAAGTAGGATCTTTTTCTTTTCAGTTTATTACATTATACCCAGCATGGCCACTAATATATTAATTTTTCTACTGTGTTATAGCACCCTTTATCTTGGGTAACTCCCAAAAATCTCTACCCACTGCTAAGTACTCTCACCATCACAGGTCCAGTATTGTATTACCAAACCTGTGTGAGGTGAAATTATTTCTGTACAAGCTAAATAATTTTGGTCTACCAATATGCATATTCAGACCCTCATAAGAAATATGGATTTGTAGCCATGTGTTTCTTTTATTGGTCAAATCAACAATCATATGAGGAACAACTAGAATAACTCTTTCTGTCACCTGGCTGCAGCGTGAGACTGTGGAAATATAACAGCTGGAAGCACTGACCTCTGTCATTTGACTAATTTGGTTGTTGTTTATTTTCTCTTTTGAGTGATTACCACTAGACACAAACAATAAAAACAAATTTTCCCAATAAATAAATAAATAAATAAATAAATAAATAAACAAACAAACAAACATACATTTTTTTGGGGGGAAAAGACTTAAAATGACACTAAATTTTTCATGAAAAATGTTGACAGTGTTGATAGTATTTTGTGTGAAATTGCTTTTTTTTTTTTTTTTTTTTTTTTTTAAGGCCACATTTTTTATTTAAAAAGTCTGACTAGCTGTAATTAGAGCCTTTTCCAGACATAAACATATGAATCTGCAACTAATCCACATCCGCTGAAAACAATGTGCATCAGATCCACAATCCGCTCCCTGCCTTTTGTGTGTAATTGCATCCCCATCTCAGCAGCAGTAAGCAATCTCTCAGTGCCTCGCTCTCAAGAGGAGCATCCATCTAGGTGGGTGGGTGTCCTAGGGGTGCTTGTCTTGCTCTGCTCTGCCAGATGCTCCTACCAGGGAGTGGGACAAGCACCCTGCCCTGACCACACTCCTCCACAGGAATGCCTCAATCCTGTTCCCCAGTAAGCACCCGGCAGGACAGAGGGGGCAGGCACTCTAATAGAGTCCTTTAGAAGTATCTGCATCTAATCCAATAGCCGCAAAAATTAATCATGGATACAGAGCACAAATCCACAGATTTGCAGGGCTCCAGCTTTAATTACCAGTGAGGTCTTTATCAATGCTTTTTATGGCAAGAGGGAAAGTGGTAGTATGGATTGGAAGTCAGAAGGTCTGGGTTCTAGCCCCATTTCTGCTTTGGGCAAGTCACTTTTTCATTTTCTTCTGGTTATTAGTGATTCAAACACAGGTAGTGCCACTGTTGACAAAGAATGCCACTCCCTCATTTGCCCACACAGTGCTTCCTATCTAGGTTATGACCATAGATTTTACCATTCCAATAATGGGAATCATTCCACCAAGTTTCCGCTATATCCAAAAAAATTGAATTTATAAATAGGCAATTCCAGTTCCTTCGCCACTCACTGCCTCAGTTTCCCAATCTGTGAAAATGGACATAATGATATTGATCTCCTTTGTAAAGTGCTTTAAGATCTGCAGGTGAAATGCTGTAAGAGTAAGGCATTGTGTATACATGACACTTAGCACAAAGGGGCCCTGCTCTCACTGGGGCCTCTACAATGGTACTACTTCTAAAAACAATAATGATAATTGTGAGTTGGGTTACTAAACATAACTACTTATGATTCCATGGTCCTAAAGTTATGGGAACTAACCAGTTCTCTCGTGACGCCTTATATTGTTCTCATATGCATTATGGGGTGACACAGGGTAGTAAAGCTTATTTTAAGTCTCACCCAAATAAACCAACATGGGGTTTTCTAATGAACTGCTTTAGATTCAGAAACAGTAACACCATACAAAACTGAAACCTTAATAAGCTGAAATAATTAAATAGAACTTTTAGTGCTTTCTGCAAGTCACAGATTGTTAGAGACAGCTTAAAAAGCAATCACTGACAGCTGCTAATCCTAGCATTTTTGGCCCACTGGTCTGTCTACAGTGCAAACATCTGCTAAACAATGGTCAGAATCATTAAAAGACTCATTATTAGTTAACTATAAAGAAACAGCAGCTGCAAAAGAAACTTAGAAGTCCAGTGGACAATAACAGGATTTTTCATTATGGAACTCTGTGGTTTTTTACACTGGTACATCAAGAGAATCTGGAGAAGCATAAAAACACGTTGAAAAAAATATATAGGCAAATGAAAGGAATCACTCAGTAATCTTTTTACCCATCATGTAAAACAACATGATTTTGCTATTGTACAGAAAGAGCTAACATCTGTTATCTCAGTACAATGGACTTTGGATTTGCCAGAAAGAGATCATCTTATTACCAGGGGAAAAGTCATTCACCAATGTGATTAAAGAGTCCATCCATTTCTGTTTGTTTCCAGTTTTATCAAGTGGGTTATGAAGCTACCATATTGTCTGCCTTTTTGGCAGCAGCACTGTATCCATATTAATCATTCTATGCACTTGTTTGAAAAAGGAGAGAATAATAAAATAGCATACTGTTAAAAACATAGATACTAGACTAAAACTGAAACAGCTGAAGGACATGTTTACTGCAAAAACACCTACTTATATAATATTAATAAAGATCATTTTTCTCTTTTTCTATCCAAACAGCTCCATGCACATGTCCTCACTGAATACTCTGGCTTGTAACATAATGAGAGTGGTGATGGAGTGCTGTCACTACAGCTGCTTCAACATGTACCCTAGGTTATATATTTCTTTTGGGCCAGATTATGATACACTTGCTTTCACTGACTAGTATCTTTCTCCTGCAGTCCAGCTGGAGTCAATGGAGTAAAGTGCTCCAAAAAGAAAGGTAGCAGTAACTGGTCCCTTACTTTCTATGCAGTCAAATAACCCATGGAAAGGGGACATATATTCCCCAATCACTCTCCCCAACCCAGTAGTAAAGTGTACTGGCCACAGCTCCCCTTAATTTCAATGGGTTTTGATGGATGTCAATGAATGTTTGAAGGAGGACAATCCATCATCCCAGGACCTAATGTATTGCTTTCCAAAGTGATTTCAAATCCACCTAGACTATCAAAGGTCCTATCCTAAAGCAAATTCTTGTCTCTAACAGGCTGACTGAGCACCACAGCCATTGCCAAAACAATTCCGTGTATAATTGAGCATTTAGTTGTTGTTGCATTACATACCTTTGTGCAACACGTTGACAATGCCCAATTCAATAGGCTCATGAGTGCACATCTTCTGCGGTGCAGAGCCGGCTAAGGCGAGGCAACCCGATATAAAATAGCATGGCTCCTGCTTGGTATGGTGCTCACCTCAGGCTGGGTTATCCCGTATGTTACCCAGTTAGAGACGCCATAGGGAGGGACCAGAGCCTGGAACTTGGTCAAAGCCCAAGCCCCCAGGTTCAACGGGGAAAGAGGCAGCCCCCTCCGCTGTGCCCAGGGGACTCACAAACCTGCCATGGCTAACTCGGGCGCCCCTTCCTTGCCCCCCTGGGCGCCCTCCCCACGCACGGGGCAGTCAGAGGCGGGGCCGGGAAGGCCGCTCGGAGAGCACCAGTCTGTACCTGATTTGGGATAGGTGACAATCCAGACATCACTGTCCCTCACCGGGAAATTGGCGATCTCCTCCATCTTGCCCCGGCAGAAGGGGGGGAGCCGCACGCCATTGTACTCGAAGTATTTGCTCTCGAACTCCCCCGGGGTGCTGGGGGTCTCGGCTTCGCTCTCCGCCATCCTCCTTCCTGCCAGGGGCGGGCCCGGCGCGCAGGGGCCCCGGGGAGGCGCGGCCCGGAGCCGGGGGCTGGGCTGGGCGGCGAAGCGGGCTCGGCAGCCCCCACGCGGCCGGCGGGCGGGGGGCGCAGCGGGCTGGGCGAGGCGGCCGGGCGGCAGCGAATGGGCTCTGGCGGCGGTGATGTCATGCGGCGCCGGCGGCCCGATGCAGCAGCCGCTCAGCGCGGAGCAGCCCGCTCGCCTCTACCCCCCGCTGCTGCCAGGCAGCCCCCGCCCCGCCCTACACACACACAGCGTCCCCCCCCCACACACACACATGTAGATACCCACTAATGAGGGGGGGCACATATGTGCGCGCCGGGCGTGTGGCAGGAGGAAGGGGGCTGCGAGTTGCAAAGAAGTGGGGGGAGGTGGAAGAAGGGGTTAGTGGTTTGATTTGCCAGCCCCCCTCCAGCCCCTACATCGGCCCTCCTCCCCCACGGTTGAAAGGGGGCACCTGCAACCCTTCCAGCTATACACGGGCCCCTAGAGAAATCACCGGAGCAGCCCTCCACCCACACACACGCTGCAGGGTGACCCTAAAGTATCGTGGGGGGGGGGGAGCTTTCTATAGCTTCATAATCAGCCCCTGATCCTGCTTCCCCACTGACCCACCCAGGCATTGGAGGTCACCCCTGTGCAGTTTGTGGGATGGGCTAAATGTGCCCTTCGCAGCAGCACTGCAAGGGCAGTTGGCAAAGCAGGGTGGTAATATGAGGACTCTGACTCAGTCCCTTATGTCAATAAGGGTGTGTCTACGCTGCAGTGGTATTTGGAGATAGCTAGCATTATTTCGAAATAACAATGTGAGCATCTACACAGCCATTCTGTTATTTCAAAATAACAGACAGCTTATTCCGAACTCTGTAGACCTCTGTCTACGAGGAATAATGCCTATTCGGAAGTAGCTATTTCAAAATAAGACGGGTAGACGCTCCACTGCTGTTATTTCGAAATAGCCCCTCACCAGGGCCAATCTAAATTATTCAACCACAGTGCCTCCTGGGGCTCTAAATCAAGGTAGCATTTACATTAGGGAAGTCTGCCTCGGACTAATTTTGAGGCTTCCCTGCAATGTAGACATGCTACTTCAAAATAAGCTATTTCAGAATAACCAGGGCTTGACAAATACACTCGCCCGCTCGCCTGTGGCGAGTGGATTTTACGAGCTGGCGAGTGCAGGGGTGGACTGCCTGGTGGGCCGTTGTGACAGGCTGGCCGAAGCCCGCACTACCAAAGGCGCAGCCCCATCCGATCCGCCGGCCGGTGGAGGAGCAGAGCGCCGCTGGAAAGGGGGAAGTGTGGTGATTCTCAGTGCCAGGCTGCCTGCGTGCAGCTCTGGCACGAGGAAGCGGGGCGCGAGCCAGAGGGCGGGACGCCGGCGACGCCAGGAAGCTGGCGTGATGTAACGGCCGGCGACCGCAGGATTAAAAAAGGCTCCAGCAACCCCGCAAAGTGGAAGGCAGAAGCCAGGTAGGGGAGGGGCTTGGGCTTGGGCTTGGACTTGGACTGTACTGTGTGGAGGGAAGGGAAGAGGAAAAATATGAGGAAGAGGCTTGTGCTGTGGAGAGGGGAGGAGGTCAGGAGAAGTAGAAGAAGAAAGGGGAAAGCACCAAAGAACAGGGGTGCAGGAGAGACAAATGCCAGGGGGCCAAGTGCAGACAATGAGGAAAAGGGCAGGAGGGGAGGTGCCAGTTGGAGGGGGGCCAGGGTGATGCTGGGAGAGGAGAGGGAAAGGGCATTGGAGGCTAGAGGAGGGAGAGAGAGGTGCTGGGAGAAGGCTTGAAAGAAGGAGTGGGCATGAGGAAGGCGGGGATGGAGCAAGGCACGTGTGAGGGCACAGGGGCATGAGGGGAACGGGGGCAGAGGGTGGTGAGGGGGTGGTGAGGGTATCAGGGAAAAAGAGAGGGTGGTGAGGGTATCAGGGAAAAAGAGGGCAAAGGGAGCAGGGGCAGTGAGGGAAGGGGGAGGCACCAGGAGGGTGCAGGTGTCAGAGGATTCTGGGGGTGAAGCAGAAGGGCAGACACCTGCAGGGGAGGGACCAGCACCAGAGGAGAGAGACAGGTTAAGTGTGTAGAGAGAGTGGTGTTAGGAGAGGGGATGAGGAGGGGTAGCTCACATGATCAGAATGGGGCTACTGGAGGAGTGGGCACAGGGAGGAGAGAAGGGCTGGTGGAAGGGGGCTGGCCTCAGGAAGGCTGAGGGCAGTGAGAAGGGCAGGAATCAGGACAGCAGAGGAGGGTGAGGGGTTGGGGGGCCGCAGGCACCAGGGGAGCTGATGGAGCAAAGGGAGGAGACATGGCAGCAGAGGGAAAAGGTAAAGGTTTATAAGATATTTATTAATAACTTGAGTGATATTTATTAGTAACTTATTAGTAATTACTGTTTTTATTCTTATTAGGAATTTATGCCCTTAAAAAACACTTTTTTGGGGGGTGCGGTGGCGAATCCCTTTTTTGTCTGGCGAGTAGGGTTTTCCAAAATTTGTCGAGCCCTGAGAATAACTATTCCAGAATAGCTTATTTTGAAATAAGTGTGCAGTGTAGGTGTATTCTTAGGCAGCAGAGATCCCTGTAATATCTCTGGGCATGTCCACAAAGCAGGGCTAAACTTGAATAAGCTACTCAACTTGAGCTATGCTAATTGCGTTGCTTAAGTTGAAATAGCTTATTTCGACATTTGGCGCTGCCTACATAACAGTTATTTTAAGAAAGAGCGCTCTTCCCCCGACTTCCCTTACTCCTTGTACAATGAGCATCACAGGAGTCAGAGTAAACAGTCCTCCAGCTCAACATTATTTCGACATGATGTCAAAATAACTGCTTGTGTGTAGACACAGACTGTTATTTCGGAATAACATTAGTTATTCGAAAATAACATTGCTGTGTAGACATAGCCTCTCAGGGCCACAAGCATATTTTAGAGCTAGTGCCATTCTGCAGACAATGTTAGTGAATGGGAGGAAGGATTAAGCCCATCAAAACTGAACCTATCCAAGCAACTCATGGAGGGTTGACAGCACACACTCCAGCTAAGAAGTCCATAGTTGGAATGCTGGAGCCTGGAGGCATCCAGAGGCAGTCCTTACAGCCCAGACCCCCAGGCCTTGTTTACACTGAAGATATTTGTACTGTTAATGTAACCCACACACTTACTGGATATGGTTCACTGTCTCATGTAGTGACACTTAGACCACTTACAGAGAGGGACAATGAATTTGCTTTACAGCAGGCATGTCAAACAGGCCTCTGGAGGGCTGCATATGGCCCAACTGCAATTTTTTGCGGCCTGCCACTACATTCTTATAAAAGAATAAAGTGTGGCCCGCTGGCCTGTCAGAGCACATGGCCGAGTGCAGATCACAGCCGGCTGACCAGCCGCTCTGCGCACAGCACCATGGTGACTGCTCACAGCCGGCCAGGCCGCTGTGTGCTAGCACTCCAGCACGTGCTCATGGCTGGCCAGCTGCTCTGCACAGGCGTTAAGCGCCTGCTCACAGTTGACCACTGTGATCATGCGCCCCTGTGCCTGAGGAAGAAATGTGTGGTGGCAGCTCCGGGACCCAGGCATTAGGTTAGGGGGGGCTGGGAGTGCCTGGCTCTGGGGAGGGAGGAGGCATTAGGTTGGGGGTTCCTGGTTCTGGAGGAGGGAGGAGGCATTAGGTTGGGGGTGCCTGGTTCTGGGGGGGGAGGGAGGAGGCATTAGGTTGGGGGTGCCTGGTTCTGGGGGGTGGAGGGAGGAGGTATTGGGTTAGAGGTCGTGTGTGCCTGGCTCTGGGGGAGGGATGAGGCATGGGTTAGAGTGGGGAGGGGTGCTCTGGGGGAGTGGAGGAGGATTAGGTTAGAACAGGGGTATGGAGAGTGCCTGGCTCTGGGGGAGAGAAGGGGAATATTTTGTAATTTATTTATTTATTCCCAAATAAAATCACAACATGTAAATTAATTTATATCAATAAATATGTCAGTTTTTTGCAATTGCATGAGTATTATGTTTATGCAAAATCTCAAACTTACAAAGTGTCTGAAATTTTCACAGACGCCTGTTCTATTTGATTAACCATGGTCTATACTTTTTTTTTATTTCAACAAAACAAGTTATGTATCATATAAAAATGTTAAAAGTACCTTAAATTTATATTTAAATTAAAAATTATTTTATATGGGCAAATAATTTTACACATCAAATTATTGTATTAAATTAAAACAAGACCTGAAAAATTATAAAATATACCTAAAACATAATCTACCATCATAAATAATTATGATTTTCCGATAGAAGTACATTTTCTTTGGTGGCCCTGAGAGCTATCCATTTTCGTCTGAGCAGCCCTCAGTAGGCTTCGAGTTTGACTTGCCTGATTTACAGCCTTACCTGAGCACCAGCTAGCTTTTAGCTAAAGTGGTAGAGGCTCATTCATTAGGCTTCAAAGGTCCCAAGTTACACCTGGTGTTACATTAACACCTGCTTGGATGCCCCACTAGGGCCAAAAAAATTTAATGAAATTAGAACATGTGGCTCATTCCTGAGAGATGAAGGCTAAAAGTGTTAATGGGGCTGAAGATAGAAAGATGGTGTTAGAATGAGATGCAGAAAAAAGCCTCACAGATACATATAGATACATGGAACTTACAAAAAGTGGAAACTTGGACAGATGACTAGGGAGGGGTATAAATGTATAGCTCGAGAATGCAGTGGAGTTATCAGGAAGGCAAAAGCGCAATTGGAATTGCGACTCGCAAAAGATGTGAAGAATAACAAGAAAGGTTTCTACAGACATGTTAGCAAGAAGAAGGTGATGAGAGGGGGTGTGAGATGAAGTCAATAATTACTATGGGTATGTCTACACTACCACCCTAGTTCGAACTAGGGTGGTAGTGTAGACATACCCTATGAGTGTTGGATAACATCAGCTTAGTTAATTCTTATCGTATTGTGGCTGACATTATTGTGATGGTAGAACCAGATCAGGTTGCCATTATGCTTGGCACAGTACAAATCCATATTCTAGCTATCTTAAAAATTAATTGGTATATAGGTTAGAAATACATTTCAGTAAAACAATAAAGTACAGTCCTTCTCATCAGTCCCAGTTGAAAAGCAGGGTAGCAGCTGCATATGAAAAACGTTGCTATCTTTACTATGTATAAAATGTTTCTGCAAAACATGCTGTGCCATTCCCTTTGGCTGATGTATAAAATAAACATAAATAATTTTCACTTTATCTTTCAGAGCTACTCTTTTGACAGGAAATAATGCTGTTGTTTCAGAGACCACACAGACAATCTCAACTGTGGTCAGATTACAAATATTTTACCTCCTGCTCCAACTGGGGTTGAGTCCCTATTGTGCTAAGCTCAGTACATACACAAAGGAAAAGACAATCTCTTTCCCAAAACTTGCAGTCTAAAGCAATGGTGGGCAACGTGTGGGCTGCATGATGCCCATCAGGGTTCAATACTCAGAGTTGCCAGATTTCACAGATTTCGGTCTGTGTAATTTTTTTCCTACCAGTATTACTAGAGTGACACGTGGAGATGAACGTAGGAGATAGCCGTATAGAGAGTCTCTGGGTTAAGCTAAAAGGAGTAAAAAACGAGGGTGATATCATGCTAGGAGTCTACTACAGGCCACCTAGCCAGGTGGAAGAGGTGGATGAGGCCTTTTTTAAACAATTAACAAAACTATCCAAAGCCCAAGATTTGGTGGTGATGGGGGACTTCAACTATCCAGACATATGTTGGGAAACTAACACAGCGAGGCACAGGCTATCCAATAAGTTTCTGGACTGCATTGGAGACAACTTTCTGTTTCAGAAGGTTGAAAAAGCTACCAGAGGAGAAGCTGTTCTGGATTTGGTTTTAACAAATAGGGAGGAACTAGTTGAGAACTTGAAAGTGGAAGACAGTATAGGGGACAGTGATCACGAAATAATAGAGTTCATGATCTTAAGGAAAGGTAGAAGGGATACCAGCACAATTGAGGTAATGGATTTCAGGAAGGCAGATTTTGATAAGCTCAGAGAACTTGTAGGTAAGGTCCCATGGGAAGCAAGACTGAAGGGAGAAACAACTGAGGAGAGTTGGAAGTATTTCAAAGGGACGTTGTTAAGGGCCCAAAAGCAAACAATTCCGCTGTGTAGGAAAGATAGAAAATATGGCAAAAGACCAGCTTGGCTTAACAAGGAGATCTTGCATGATCTCAAAATAAAAAAGGAGTCATATAAAAAATGGAAACTAGGACAACTAACAAAGGATGAATATAAGCAAGCAACACGGGAATGCAGGGGCAAGATTAGAAAGGCAAAGGCACAAAATGAGATCAAACTAGCTACAGGCATAAAGGGAAACAAGAAGACCTTTTATAAATACATTAAAAGCAAGAGGAAGACCAAGGACAGGGTAGGCCCACTGCTTAGTGAGGAGGGAGAAGCAGTAACAGGGAACTTGGAAATGGCGGAGATGCTCAATGACTTCTTTGTTTCGGTCTTCACCGAGAAGTCTGGTGGTGTGCCTAACGTAGTGAATACAAGCAGAGAGAGGGTAAGTTTAGAAGATAGGATACACAAAGAACAAGTTAAAAATCACTTAGGAAAGTTAGATGTCAGCAAGTCACCAGGTCCTGATGAAATGCATCCCAGGATACTCAAGGAGCTGATAGAGGAGGTATCTGAGCCTTTAGCTATGATCTTTGAAAAATCATGGCAGACGGGAGATTCCAGTAGACTGGAAAAGGGCAAATATTGTACCCATCTATAAAAAGGGGAATAAGAACAACCCAGGAAACTACAGACCGGTCAGTTTAACGTCTGTCCCAGGGAAGATAATGGAGCAGGTAATTAAGGAAATCATATGCAAACACTTGGAAGGTAATAAAGTGATAGGGAATAGCCAGCATGGGTTTATGAAGAACAAGTCATGCCAAACTAATCTGATAGCTTTCTTTGATAAGATAACGAGCCTTGTGGATAAGGGAGAAGCGGTGGATGTCATATACCTAGACTTTAGTAAGGCATTTGATACGGTCTCGCATGATATTCTTATTGATAAACTAGGCAAATCTAACTTAGATAGGGCCACGATAAGGTGGGTGCATAATTGGCTGGATAACCGTAGTCAGAGAGTTGTTGTTAACGGTTCTAAATCCTGCTGGAAAGGGATAGCAAGTGGAGTTCCTCAAGGGTCTGTTTTGGGACCCGTACTGTTCAATATCTTCATCAATGATGTAGATATTGGGATAGAGAGTACGCTTATTAAGTTTGCAGATGATACCAAACTGGGTGGGGTTGTAACTTCTTTGGAGGATAGGGACATAATTCAAAATGACCTTAGAAAGTTAGAGAAATGGTCAGAGGTAAACAGGATGAGGTTTAATAAAGAGAAATGCAAAGTGCTCCACTTAGGAAGGAACAATCAGTTCCATACATACAAGATGGGAAGCGACTGTCTAGGAAGGAGCATGGCGGAAAGGGATCTAGGGGTCATAGTGGACCACAAGTTGAATATGAGTCAACAGTGTGATGCTGTTGCAAAAAAAGCAAATATGATTCTAGGTTGTATCAACAGGTGTGTTGTAAGCAAAACTCGTGAAGTCATTCTGCCGCTCTACTCTGCACTAGTTAGGCCTCAGCTGGAGTACTATGTCCAGTTCTGGGCGCCACATTTCAAGAAAGATGTGGAGAAATTGGAAAGGGTACAGAGAAGAGCGACAAGAATGATTAAAGGTTTAGAGAACATGACCTATGAAGCCAGGCTTCATGAACTGGGCTTGTTTAGTTTGGAAAAAAGAAGATTAAGGGGGGACATGATAGCGGTTTTCAAATATCTAAAAGGGTGTCACAAGGAGGAAGGCGAAAATTTGTTCCTCTTGGTTTCTGAGGACAGGACAAGGAGTAATGGGCTTAAAGTGCAGCAGGGGAGGTTTAGATTGGACATTAGGAAAAAATTCCTAACTGTCAGGGTGGTCAAATATTGGAATAAATTGCCAAGGGAGGTGGTGGAATCTCCCTCTCTGGAGATATTTAAGAACAGGTTAGATAGACATCTGTCAGGGATGGTGTAGACGGAGCTTGATCCTGCCTTGAGGGCGGGGGGCTGGACTCGATGACCTCTTGAGGTCCCTTCCAGTCCTATTATTCTATGATTCTATGATTCTATGACACGTACGTAAAGCAAGGGCATGTGAAGTGAGGTGTGTGCGGATTGCACACAACACTGATTTTTAGAGTCATGCGCTCCCTGTGTATCCAATCAAGGCACTGCGAAGGTTCAATCAACACACTCTGCAAATTCTAGATACACAAGTGCAGTAAGCAACACTCGATCTCAGACATCTTGGTTACAACAATCTTGCATCCCACTGAGATGAAGGAGGGCTACTCATGCCACCCACTCACTAGCCTAGGTTGTCCCATCACAGATCTAAATAGATAAGACAGAAAGTATTATCCCCAGTTTGCAGATGGAGAATGAAAGCATTTGCCTCAGGTCATTGAGCAATAGAACAAGGAATAGAACCCTTGGATCATAAATCTCAATTCATTGTACTATCCACTAGACCATAGTACTCTGAAGAGAAACTTGTGTAAAATCTTAAAATCTAACAATCTATACCTTCTGATTGTTTTCCACCAGTTTCACAGTAACCCTCAATAAATGGCATGCTACAATCATTGCCCCACACATTATGGCCCATTTTTAAATAAAGGTTGCTCTTTGTTATTCAAAATAGTTAAAAGCTGAAATTTTATGTGGGTGGAGTGTAATAGGGAATGTGCTGTTTGTTAATGCAACCCATGGAAAAAAATTACATCGTGGTTAGCTCAGTTTTGCAAGACAAGGCGTGCACTCTTCTTCAATAGAAACATAATTGCATAATTCTAGGGGAAATTATACAGTAGAAGGCTTCTCAGTTCTCCATTTTACAGATGGGGAACTGAGGCACAGCGAGATTAAATAACTTGCCTAAATTAACACAGGAATTCTGTTGCACAGCCAGGAAGTTAGCCAAGATCTCTTGATACTAGTTCAGTGCTTTACCTTTCCTCTCTATTATTAGACAGGTTAGATCAGTGTTTCTCAAACTGTGGTCCGCGGAGCCCCAGTGCTCCGTGAGACATCTGCAGGGGCTCCGCGAGGTTGACAAACTGGAAACATCGATCGGTACAACACATACAATCAGTGGAATGCTGGGGCTCCACATAAATTTTTACACATGTAAAGGGCTCCGGAGCACCAAAAGTTTGAGAACTGCTGGGTTAGATCAAATGTATCAGAATCTGGCCTTATTTAAATAGTTAAATTACATATATAGTCCTAATTTACAGGGTCTTTCTCATATCTCAAGTTCGGACATTTTTAATTAACTTTTATTTTTGGTTTTCTTTCTCTTTTGTTAACTGCCAAGAAATACTTCTGCTTAATCTCGCTGAAATGGGCTTTGGCTCTTAATCAAATAAATCACTGATGGGCCTTCTAAAAGGAAAGATCTCTGCCCTCTTTCAAGGGACTGAGTAAGGTGATTGTGATGAGTACATGTCAAGGACATGGGGAAATCTACATTCTTCCTTCTATTGCAATGTCACAGAAGGGTTGGTGTAAAGTAAAAAAGCAAACAACCGACGGCTACAAGGCACTGCTTCCTGGTTGTATCATGATGTTGGCTATGATGAGATAGCTGTAACATAAATATCACAAGGCGTGGAATGCATTTGTGCGGAAGCTCAGCTACCAGTGTGTTATTTTATGCCCTGTTCTGTCTGTGTTTGCCAAAAGTGGAAAGGTGTGTCCAGGGCTGGCAAACATAAAAATGGAGGCTGAGGTTTCAAAATCTGACCATAAGTGAATTCATAATGAAAGGATATCATCTCTAATAACTGCTTGTTATTGCACAGTCATAATTTTATCCAAATAACCACCTGCAGTATTGCATATATGCTGTAAAATACAAAGGATGTGGCAGGGATTGGTAAAATATGACCTTTGCTGAGAAATTTGTTGAAGGAACAATCTGCAGCATGAGCTCCCAGTAAAGCTGGTTGGGAATTTTCTGTCAGAATTTCCAAGAATACACAATTCATGCAAAGTTTAAATCTTCTGTGGGAAAATTTTGATTTTTCTGGAAAGTGTTGATTTTCTAATTGGAAAAACAAAAAGAAATATTTCATTTATGGTTGATTTAATTTGTACTGGAATATTTCATTTTTTAACTGACCCCAAATTTTTCATTTTGAAGAAGTTCAACAAAACATCAAACTTCAGTTCCCTAACAGCACATTACATTACAGGCAGTCCCCGGGTTACGTACAACATAGGGACTGTAGGTTTGTTCTTAAGTTGAATCTGTATGTAAGTCGGAACTGGCGTCCAGATTCAGCCGCTGCTGAAACTGATCAGTTTCAACAGTGGCTGAATCTGGACGCCAGTTCTGACTTACATACAGATTCAACTTAAGAACCCCAGGCATCCCCAAGTCAGCTGCTGCTGAAACTGATCAGCGGCTGATTCCAGGAAGCCCGGGGCAGGGGCTTCCTGTAGTCAGCCACTGGTCATTTTCAGCAGCTGCTGACTAGGGGACACCTGGGGCAGAGCAGCTGGGGTGCTGCTGGGTTGGTCCAGTGGCACCCAGAGCGGCGCTACGGGACCAACCGGCAGCGCCCCAGCTGCTGTACCACAGGCGTCCGGAGCAAAGCCGCGGAGCACGGGGGCAGCGGGACAGCCCAGACGCGCCGTGGCTATCCTGCTGCCCTCGGGCTCCGTGGCTTTGCTCTGCTTTGCTCCCCGTCCCCCTGGTCTGCAGACCAGGGGGACGGGGAGCAAAGCGGCGGAACACGCGGGCAGCGGGGCAGCCCAGACGCGCCGTGGCTATCCTGCTGCCCTCGGGCTCTGCGGCTTTGCTCTGCTCTGCTCCCCGTCCCCCAGGTCTGCAGACCAGGGGGAGGGGGAGCAGAGTAGAGCAGAGCGGCGGAACGCGCGGCCAGCTGACAGCCCAGACGCGTCTGGGCTGTCAGCTGGCCGCGTGCTCCGCTCTGCTTTCCCCCCCCCCCCCCCATGGTTTGCAGACCAGGGGGAGGGGAAGCAGAGCGGAGCAGAGCAGAGCGGCAGAACGCGCGGCCAGCTGACAGCCCAGACGCATCTGGGCTGTCAGCTGGCCGCGTGCTCCGCTCTGCTCCCCCCCCCCCGCAGATCAGGGGGAGGGGGAGCAGAGCGGAGCACAGCAGACGCGTCTGGGCTGTCAGCTGGCCGCGCGTTCCGCCGCCGCTTTGCTTCCTCTCCCTGGTCTCTCGAGACCAGGGAGAGGAAGTGCCCCGTTCGTAACTGCGGATCCGACGTAAGTCGGATCCGCGTAACTCGGGGACTGCCTGTATAGGAGTTGTAGTTCAGATCCACAGTCTTTCCTCTGAGATGGGCTTCCTGGAGGATTACATCTTCTTAAAGTGCAATGCAGATTTTCCACGGAATGAGCTGCATGGTGCATCATGGAAGTGAGTGCAAGAATGCTTTGGGTGCATTGAATGGATGTTAAATATCGGTTAATTGAATAGTCGAGTAACCTCATGAATTCTTATCAGTTACTTGATTATTATATAGTCCCTGGGGGCAAGTCTAGCAGACAGTGCACTCTGGCCTCATTCCTGAGGAGCCCCCTGCCACTCCACACTGCTGCCTCTGTACGAAAGGCAGCAGTGTGAGGTGCCAGGCAGGAGCTGGTCTACGAGGGGAGCCAGTTAAAAAACCAACTCCCTTCGCAGCCCAGCTGCCTGTCACCCTGTCTGATAAAGAGGCAGCAGCGCAGGATGACAGCAGCCCCTGTCTAGGTGGGGTCTTAGTGCCCGTATTTGGCGCAAGTCAGAACTGAGCCAGGCTGCCTGCCCGCCTGGCTCCTAATACACTTTAAATGCAGAGTCGCAGTGGAGGTAGGTCCCAGACCCATCACTGCTGGCTGGGGAGCGGGGAAATGTGTGTAGTCTGTAGCATTAACCTATAAGTTTTTGCTTATCGGTTAATTGGTTAATCACCTACACTATTACATCCCTAGTGCTTTGTAGGATATATAGCCTGGCCTGTGGGGGAGAATTGAGACATCAAGATCCTGAACTACAACTTCCATGATGTAATGTAGCGCTTTGGGAAAATGCAGTTTAATATTGAGATGACTTGAAAAAAATGTTTTTTTGGATCTGTTCAATAAACCAAAGTGAAACATTTCAGTTTTGAGAATGTCAGAATATTCCATAGTGATTGAAAATAATGACATCACATTGATATTTCCAAAGTGATTTTCTAAAGCTTTTCCATTCAGTGAAAAATTACAACTTTTTGTCTTGATTTGTGATTAAATAAATGTTGAAATGTTGCTCCACTCTCACTCCCAGAAATATTTCTTGCTGACTCAGCCAGGTTTCTGTTCCCTCACAATCCTGAGGACAGCACACCAGAATAGTGACTACACCACCTTTTCAAAGTGGAACCATGTGCTCTCACCATGGCTGCCCAGTTCTGTGGGAGATGGCCATGGAGATCACACCAGGGCCTCTCCTTTACCTGCAGGTATACTTGGGGTTAGGGTACTAGCTTGGTACTCAGGAGTTCCATGCTCAGTTCCCTGCTCTGCCAAAGATTCCTAGTCTTTGTGGGCTGCAGTTCCCCATCTATAAACTGTGTGTAATAGAACTTCTCTGCCTCAAAGGGCTGTTATAAGGATAAATATGTTGAAGATTTTGAAGTGCTCAAACACTATGTTGAGGGGGACTACAAGGGTATGTCTAGACTACATGACTCCGTCGACGGAGCCATGTAGATTAGGTTTCTAGACATAGGGAAATGAAGAGGCGTTTTAAATATTCGCCACTTCATTTACATCAAAAGGGCTGCTGCGCTGTGCCAGTAAGCTGTTTGGTGGCACAGCGCTGTAATCTGGACGCTCCGCAGTCAACAAGGGAAGCCCTTGTCGACCGCCCCGTTATGCCTCGTTATGCCTTGTCGACCGCGGAGTGTCCAGACTACCGCGCTGTGCCGCCAAACAGCTGATCGGTACAGCGCGGCAGCCATTTTGATGTACATGAAGTGGCGATTATTTAAATCGCCGCTTCATTTCCCTTTTTCGAGTACACTAATCTACATGGCTCTGTCAACGGAGCCATGTAGTCTAGATGTACCCCAAGAGTACTTGGACAGTAGGGAGCAGTGTTTGTGTCTCCAATGGAAATCACAAAGGCTATGTCTAAACTACATGGCTTCATTGACGGAGCTATGTAAAACAGTTCATTCGGCATAGTCAAAGAAGCGGGGTGTGACAGGGTGACCCCCGTCTACCCCGGTCCAACTCCCAAAGTCCCCGTTCTGTCGCGGTGGTTCCGGGGAAACGGCGGATCCAAATGCCTTTAGCGGTGGGCAGGAGAGGGGAAATAGGGGAGTCCGGGCCCTCCCTCACTCCCGGACCCCAGCCCAGGGCCCTAGGATCAGTGTCGGTTAACCCTGCCCTGCTGGGGGGGAGTGCTGGCCCGCAACTCACCAGCATGCCGGCTCCTTGCCCTGCCCTGGGCTACTTCCTACTCCCCTCTCTCGCGGGCTTCCTTACCCGCCTTGCGGCGCCACTTGCTGCCGCGCTCCCGCAGCGCCTGCCGCTACCCCCGTGCTCCTCCGCCCCGTTCCGCCTCGCCCTGCTCTGCTCTCTCCCCCCCCTCCTCTGCGCCGTTCTCTCCTTCTGCTCTCTCCTCTCTCCCCGCTCCCCCTCCCTCTGGCGGCCACCGGCATTTTGAAATCCCTGCCCCTGGCACGCCAACGTGGTTACGCCCCACGCCACGCACCAGGGCTCCGCCTCCTGGCCCTTCTCCCCGCAGCCGAAGGGGAATCCCTGGTGCCGTCGCCCAGCTGAGCGGCGGCGGCCGAACATACAGCGCACGTCACCCTCGGGGGGGGGGGGCGTCCCGCCGAGGCCGGCCAGGGCGACCGCGGGTTTAGTGCGGGGCGGGCTCGCCTCCCGGGGGGGGGGGCGGACCCGCTCCGTCACACGCCTCCCCCTTTAAGTTGCGCCACCCCCTTTCGTCCATCTCTAGCGACTCTTCGAAATTTCTAGAAAAGAAGTCCGCGTTTCCGTGGTCCTTTCCCGCCCTATGGCTGACCTCAAAGTGGTATGGCTGTAAGGCCAGGTACCACCTTAGGATGCGCGGGTTGGAGTCCTTCATAGCCAGGAGCCATCGGAGGGGGGCGTGGTCCGTCACCACCGTGAACGAGCTGCCTAGGAGATAATATCGTAAAATATCAATAGCCCATTTAACGGCTAGGGCCTCCTTCTCGATTGTGGAATAACCCTGCTCTCTCGGGAGCAGTTTGCGGCTGATATACACAATCGGGTGTTCCTCCCCCCCTTCCCCTTGAGACAGTACGGCGCCGAGCCCCCGTTCGGAGGCGTCGGTCTGTAAAACAAACGGTCTAGTAAAGTCGGGTTGCGCTAGCATCGGGGCCTGGGTCAATCGTTGTTTCAGTGTCTCAAAAGCGCTGTCACATTCAGGCCCCCACTGTACCTTATTCGGGGCGGCGTTCCGCGTGAGATCCGTCAACGTGGCTGCCAGGCTCGCGAAATCTGGCACAAACCGCCTATAGTAACTGGCGAGGCCCAAAAATTGCCGGACCTGTCGCTTTGTGGTCGGTGCGGGGTAGTCCCGCAGGGCCTGGATCTTACTTATCTGCGGCTTAATTTGGCCCGCCCCCACTGTGTAGCCCAGATATGAAACCTCTCTCTGGCCAAAGTGGCATTTCGCGGGGTTGACGGTCAACCCGGCGTCCCGCAGTGAGGACAACACTGCCCTTATCCGCTGTAGATGCTCGGTCCAGGTCGGGCTAAATATGATTAGGTAGTCCAGGTAGGCGGCTGCGTAGGGCGCGTGGGGCCGTAGCACTCGATCCATCAGCCGCTGAAACGTCGTGGCCGCTCCGTGGAGCCCGAAGGGCATCCGCCTAAATTGATATAGCCCGAAAGGTGTGGAGAAGGCGGTCTTATGGCGGGCGTCATCCGCTAACGGGATCTGCCAGTATCCTTTCGATAAGTCTATCGTGGACAAGTACCGGGCCGTGCCTAACTTTTCCAACAGTTCGTCGATGCGTGGCATCGGGTAGGCGTCGAACACCGACAAAGCGTTGACCTTCCGGAAATCAATACAGAACCGGATCGTCCCGTCGGTCTTGGGGACCAGCACGATGGGGCTCCGCCAGGCGCTGTGCGACTCCTCGATCACTCCCCAGCGCAGCATTTTGTCCAGCTCCTGTCGCACCGTCCCCCACATCTTCCTCGGAAGTGGTTGGATCGCGTCTCTTACTAAGCGTCCCGGCTCGGTCACGATTGGGTGGCGGGCTAGTTTGGTCTCCCCCGGCGTCTCCGTTAGGAGTTGGGAGAAATCGTCAAGGAGCCCGCGGAGTTCCTCATCCTGTTCGGGGGTCAGCTGCACGCCTAGATGGGGGCCCCTGGCCCTCCCCTGCTCTCTAGGGGCGCCTACCTCTCCCGCCAGTGCCTCCCGCTCTCGCCAGGCCTTAAGAAGGTTAATGTGGTAAATATTGGTGGCCTTTCTACTCCCTGGCATCCTGATTTCGTAGTTGACGTCACCCACCCTCCGGGTCACTTCGAAAGGGCCCTGCCACCGGGCTAACAACTTGGATGACTGCTCTGGCAATAACAGCAGAACCCTGTCCCCCGGCTGGAAGGTGCGCAGGCGGGTGTTTTGGTTATAATGCCGCGCCTGCCGATCCTGCTCCCCCTCTAGATTATGTTTTGCCAGATCCCCTACCCGGCGTAGTGTGTCTCTTAGCTTGAGAATGTACTGGACCGTGCCCTGCACCCGGGTCTCCTGCTCCTCCCAAGTCTCCCTTATTATGTCTAGGAGTCCCCGGGGTTGCCTACCATACCGGAGTTCGAAGGGTGAAAAGCCGGTGGAGGCTTGGGGTACTTCCCTCACGGCGAACATCAGCGTGGGCAGGGCCCGGTCCCACTCTCTGGGTTCTTCTTCCACAAACTTCCGGAGCATTCCCTTGAGCGTTCGGTTGAACCTCTCCACGAGGCCATCGGTCTGGGGATGGTAGACGGATGTCCATAGGGTTCGCACCCGTAGCAGACGGCATAGTTCTTTCATCAGGGCGGAGGTGAAGTTTGTCCCTTGATCGGTAAGGATCTCTCTGGGCAGTCCTACTCGCGAAAAGATCTTAATCAGTTCATTCGCCAGGGTGGGGGCGGTGGTATTCCGGAGTGGAATCGCCTCCGGATAGCGAGTCGCATAGTCCACGACCACCAGTATATACTGGAATTGGTTTTTGGTGCGTTCCAAGGGGCCCACTATGTCCATGGCAATCCTTTGGAAGGGGACATCGATTACCGGCATGGGAACTAGGGGTGCCTTGGGCGTCCGCCCCGGCCCTGTCTTTTGACACTCGGGGCAGGAATCACAAAAGTCTTTCACCATGCGATAAATACCTGGCCAGTAAAACCTTTGCAGTAGGCGGCGCACCGTCTTTTCATATCCGAGGTGCCCGGCCCAGGGGTTGCTATGGGCGAGTTCCATCAGTTGCCGGTGGTATTTAGCCGGGACGATTAGCTGGGTGTTCACCTCCCCGGGTTCCCGCCCCTCCGTGACTCTATATAGACGGTCGTCTTGGATCTCGAAGTACAGATAGGTTAGGTCCCGGTCCACGGTCTCCCCCCCACGCCCGGCTCTGGCCGCATTCTCCCAGGCCCGTTGTAACAGTGGGTCTTCTCTCTGTTCACGCACGAAATCAGGGGGCCATTCGCCCTCGCCTATGGGGGGGTCTGCCCGAGGACCTCTCTCCGGCGCGTCAGCCCCCGCCGCGCCGGCGTAGGCGGCCAGGGCGGCTCTTCTCCCCCCAGCCCGCAGCCGACAGGGAATCCCTGGCGCCGTCGCCCAGCTGAGCGGCGGCGGCCGAACATACAGCGCACGTCACCCTCGGGGGGGGGGCGTCCCGCCGAGGCCGGCCAGGGCAACCGCGGGTTTAGTGCGGGGCAGGCTCGCCTCCCGGGGGGAGAGGGGGGCGGACCCGCTCCGTCACACGGGGATTTAAATAATCCCCACTTCATTAAAATGAAAATGGTCATCGCGCCGTGCCGACAATCAGCTTGTCCAGCACAAAGTGTCAGTCTAGACGCAGCGTGGTCGACAAAGGAAACGAGGCTTCCTTTGTTGACCTCACCGTGTCTACACTGTCGTGCTGTGCTGGATCAGCCGATCATTGGCACGGCGCGGCGGCCATTTTTATTTTAATGAAGCAGGGATTAATTAAATCCCCGCTTCTTTGACTGTGCCGAATAAACTATTTTACATGGCTCCGTCGACGGAGCCATGTAGTCTAGACGTGCCCAAAAGAACAGAGTGGAATCTACTTACATCCTCTCCTTACACACCCAGGGTCAGTCAAGCCTGACAATATCTTATCTTTACTGACTTTACAGTGCTTATACTGTTACAATATGGAATACTTCATATTCAGCACAAGTTAAGCCTATGCCGAGATGGTGGGTAAATTTAGCAGTCCTTTAATTCCTAGGACTACATTTCCCAGGAGGCTGTGCTGAGAGAGGTTCTTCTGGAGAAACACAGCTTATCTCCACCACACTCTTAGGAATATGAAGATATACACCCGCTTAATTCACTGACACATCACGTGCATTAAGCACGCAACAAAGCAGGCATGCAAAAGGCAGATAACTAAAAATAACCAGCAACCTGCAATATTGCCTTAAAAATTAAAAATAGAAGAGATGCTATAAGGAAGTTAAGTCATAGATTACAAGTAAGGAAGATGAGCAACAAACAACTCAGAAGCATAAGCTAATAACATGGATTTTCTAAAAGGGTCTGAATCATTATCTTGCACTTGTCATTTCTCCTAGGAGTTATGCAATCGTGTTTCTTTCAAAGAAGAGTGCATGCCATGGCTTGCATAATTGATAGTGCATAGTAAGCCATAATGTAAATTTTTCTCCAGTGGCTGCAGTCTGCATTAATGATCAACATATTTTCTATTGTATTCCCACCACATAACGTTTCAGCTTTTATTATTATTTTAATAATAGCAACCTTTCTTTAATAATAGGCTGGGGTGTTCTGCAGTAATTTCCCCAAACTGCTGCAATGTTATTATTATAAGTTGCAGTTTCTGGAACAGTTATTGTGGCACGCTATAGTCTTTGTTAAGGGAGATTGCTTTAGGTGAGAAACTACTTTAGACATATATTTTAGTTTGTTAAATTTAGTCTCTAACAAGCATGTTATACTTTTTCTTTCATATATACCCATTTTTGTTTCCATTTGTGATCCTTACTCACTATCTTTGAATCTTAGCCTTTGCTAATAAACTTATAATTGTTTTCACTATATCTCACTGCTGTGATGTTATAATGGACCTGAACATGAGTTGTGCCAGTCAAGTTGTGTATATACTGTTCTTTTAGATGGTGGTTCTTTACCAGGGTACACATATCCTGGGAGGGGGGGTATGCAGAGATCTTCCAGGAGTACATAAACTCATAGATATTTGCCTAGTTTTAAAACAGGCTACATAAAAAGCACTAGTGAAGTCAATACAAATTAAAATTTCATACAATGACTTGTGTCTCTATATTATACTCTAACATAAGTACAATATTTGTATTCCAGTTTGTTACACCTTGGTTCGAGGATGTGGTGAATGCCCCTGGGCAAGCAGACCCCCGAGTGAAACTCAGGAAGATGTATTCAGTCACTTAACATATCACAAATTGGGAGATAATGAGAGTAATAACCCCTCAATGATTTTTAATATAGAAGTAAGGAACTGGGCAAGCCTTAAAAACATGGGCAGGCCTCCTAACAATGTCTTCTCTGAGGTGTTTGTTAAAGACACACCTCTCTGTCATGTTTTATCCGGAAGAGAAGACAAAAGGCCCTGCCTGTGTAACTACAGGGTTAAAAGGGAACGAAACAGACCTGGCAAAACTTTTGACCGCGGCAGAAAGAGTTTTAAAGAAATCTGATAGCCACGTGTCAGCCACCCTTCCAGCTACCCTTGTTATCCACGGTAGTCCAGGGCACACTCTCTTAATAGAGTTAGTTCAAAAGTTAGAATAATCCCGAGAGCAAAAGAAATTAAAGCCTGATAAATTTAAACTCGAGAAAGTAGCAGAGGTTTTGTGGGTCATGTTTAAAACGACCCTCTGAAAATTAGACTCAAGCCATGCAGCACTAAGTTTTGCTGCGTGTGAGGATCAGCAAAAAATTGAGGCTAACAATCCCAACCAAGATATAGATGTGTCTCCGGAGAAAAGAGCTAGGCCAGCTAAGCCTCTCTCCTTATCCTTGAGAAGCTCTCGAAAGTTTAAAAAACACACCACACCCCACCTTTAGCAAAAGAACCTGAAGTGGAAGTGTTCCCAGTAGCCGTTACAAAAACAACTTATAATGCAGCAACCGGACTTACTAACCAGGTCACGGTTCTATGCACCCGATCCTGAACCGAATTAAAAGCCCTTTTAGAGGACATGCAGCATAATGCAGGAGAGCTCCCCACAGTATAGTTGGAATGTGTAGCTTTAAATAACGGATCAGAGGTAGTAAATAAAAAGGAAGTAAAACACCAATTTTGAAATAGACTTAACAGCTTGTGAGAAGTGTTCCTCCAAATTCTGAAGGAAGGAATACTTGCCAACCCTCAAGCCATACTGGCCCTAGGCATTTTAGCTGGAAACACACACACAGAGCAGCACGCTGAAGCAGAAAAGGGCTGCCAAGCAACTTCAGGAGATTCTCAAGCCCTTCTTAGCAAATAGATAACTACAGCCTCTCCGGCTGGAATTGCATGCAACCCAAGGATGTTTCACAACACATGAATGGGGGCCTTCCAGAGAAAAAACATAACAAACACTTAAAACCTTTCCCTCACACGCCGTTATAATTAGCTTGAGGGTGTGGGAGAAGGTAACTTAAAAGCCACCCTAATGTCAACTGGTAGAAATTGAATTTGAAGATGTAATCACTAGAAGCTAAATCTGCCTTAACAAGGAGACACATTCTGCAACATAAATTTCCTTACAGAGCATGAGCAAGTGATCCACCCCAGAATCAGCAGCATAAATCAACTGCTGCAGCATAGATGTTATGAAAACCCTATACTGAGAAGTTTAAAATTAGTAATAGCTAACTGCAATAATACACATTCAAATTTACATATTGAAAGGAATTAGGAGGTGTGGGGGCTAATTGGAAAGCCCACCCTCCTTACCAAATTGATACTGAACAAACCTGTGTCATTAGGAAAAGTCATTTAGCAGGAATTAGGACATATCATAAGAAGAAAAAAGCATGTGAAAGGGGAAGACAAAAAGTTTGGAGCCCTATAGGCATAGTTGAAGGAATAAGGAAAGTAATACAAACATTGAAAAGTTACTAGGAATAAGGAACGTTTTCTTTGAAATGACGAAGCAAGTGATTTAACGGAACGTGAAGGTAAAAAGTGAACTCCGTGGGAGTGTGGAAGGAATTAAGCGATTGTTGTAATATGTAAAGGGAAACCTGCTTTAAAAATGATACCTCGTTTCTTTGCAGTCTCTTTCTTAAGCACTGTGCAAACCGTCTAGGCAAAGAAACAATCAAATATAAACATTTGTCTATGGACACTTTTGTTAAATCTGCAAAAGAAAAATTAAGAATTCTACTGAAACTTAATTGGTTAATTGCATAAAAGAATGAGTTCTATATATTGTAACTCTATTTTGTAAGTTTCAAATGAACTAGTTTTATTTTGTTTTGGATAATGTCCTCTTGCTTAAAATTGCAAACAGACAAAGCACAAATTGGTTAGTGCTTGTGTTAGGCATTCAACTTTTAAGGTTAAATTTACTTTCTAAGAAAACCAAGTTATTGTTTTAAGAATCCAAGCCCTGAAACTTCACTGTGTCTCTGTTCAAGGCTGAGTTGATAACACTTTTAGCTTGCTTTCAGATCCGAAATTGTGTGTGTCTGCAAACTGCCTGTCTGTTCTGGAAGGGAGGGGCAGCACTGTCCCCCATAAGTAAGCCTGTAACATTGCATGTGATTCTTTTCAGGAAAAGAAAACCTTTTTGCTTGCTGGAATAGTAACTAGCAAGCATCTTGTTCTAAGAAAGAGTTTCTGTAGTAGTAAATCATTTGAAGCTTTACATTAAAAAAAAACAAAAAGAGTCTGGTCTGCAGAACAAGAAGGAAACTGAGGCATGCCATTGTTAAGGAGGGCTAGCAACTCTAAAGTAATTCAAGGGAGTGGAAGGTCACGAGTACCGATGAAGCACCCTTATTCTCAGAAAGTTGCAGCTCACTCGCACACGAAAATGGTTAAAGAATTAGTTGTAACCAGTTCCCCTAACAGATCTTAAGCAGAAGCAAAATGCAGGACAATGTAGCACTTTAAAGACTAACAAGATGGTTTATTAGATGATGAGCTTTCGTGGGCCAGACCCACTTCCTGAGGAAGTGGGTCTGGCCCACGAAAGCTCATCATCTAATAAACCATCTTGTTAGTCTTTAAAGTGCTACATTGTCCTGCATTTTGCTTCAGCTACCCCAGACTAACATGGCTACATTTCTATCACAGATCATAGGCAGTATTTTAAGTTATAATGAGCCACCCCAATAGGGGTAGAAATGTTTTCTTCTCTTTCAGATCATCAGAAAGCGCTGGTGCCAGCTGAAGAAAAACAACAAACAACAACAAACAACAAAAAAAACATGGTTCTGTGTCATGACATAATAAGTTTGTGTTCTGTCTTCTGTCCAAGTTTGTCTTGTGCGTCTTAATTGTAATACATTTTGCAAATATTGTTGTGTGTAGGACATTAATGTTTTTATGAAAGGATATTTTAAGTAATGCAGAAGCATGAATTTAAACAAAAACAAAATTAATAATTGAGCTCAATCAATTGGAAATCAATTAGCAACTTTAAAATTTAGTGAAAAGATAATAGTGTAGTAATTGTTAAGCTAGGAGAATGTTAACAATGTCTCCACAGATGAACAAAAAGAAACTGGAAAGAAGCAAGAAGTGTGCCACGTGAACAGAAAAACTAGGAGTGAAGTACCAACCCCTCCCCACTGGATTAGCTTTGCTTTAACAGCCACACTAAGTTCCCTTTGATTAACGTCACTTAACAACAATAGTCTGGAATCTAACCAGTATTTTGTATTATGATAAATATCAAGAAAATAATCCAAATGTTACCCCCACCCCTATTCCCTATCCTCTTTTGTTTGCAAACAGGAACTTTATGTGTCAGATGGAAAGTAATCACCACAATGATGGTAGTCTGCGCATAACCCTATTCTAGTCGTTGCCTGGAGCTTATATAACCATCATAGACGTAAACGATGAACCAGCTCCCTGGTGCAGTGACTATCCTCGCCTCCAGTTGTTACATCCAGGACATTTTTAGCTTTGCGGGAATTGAGCCCATTCTCGACTACTCACCAATGCAAAAGGATGCTGCACCTTTGGCCATGTAGCCATTCGAGGAGGAGGCATTTATGTACGGAACTCCTCGCTGTCTCGTTTTGTGGGGCAAAAAAAAACGTGATTTGTCCTCACTCTGGCAGTCGATAAGCACCTAGTTTAGAAAAGCAGCTATAGCAATATCCACCTGGAATCCTGTTGGAAATCTGATAATGCGAGAACTGCTTGAATTGAATGCCCTGGCTATTAAATGCCTCGGTAACCAAACCGGCAAAGGACTAAAATAGTTATCAGATAAAACTGAAGAAATACATGTATATGTTATGCAAAATAGATTAGCTCTTAATTACTTGTTAGCAGAAGAAAATAGTTTTTGTAGCTGGTTAGATGAGTCATAATATATGGTTCTATGTTTAAAGATAAATGTTGTATGGAAATTAAGTCAACTGAACAAAATGTAAGTGATGTAATTGAAAATATTGAGCAAATTGTAACGAATGTCAGGGAATCGCGCACCTTTTTCGGACTGGGATGGCTAGCCTCATAGTTTAGTTTAGAATGATACAAAGAACTTTTTGTTTCCATTTTTATCACATTCATAACATGTATTGTTTGTCTTGTTCTAGGATGTGCTGTTTTTAAAGCCTGTACAAAACGCATTGTTGCGCAAGTGCTTCTCGTGGAAAGAAAATCTTTACTTGGCGCCGATAAAGGCGATGAGGACGAGGAGGAGGTATAATTGGTGGCGTTTGGGCCACTCGGCCATGGCCACGGGGGCATGTTGGAAAGCAGGCTTTTTCTGTCCATGGCCTTCGCGTATAGCCCATCCTGCTACACAAGGCCCCTCACAGAAAACCCAGACTGTGAGATATTCAGAGAAGCATAGGAAGCACAATGCAGCTTTCTATAAAATGGAATTTGGCCTTGTAGGCATCATAGAACAGGGAGGTGAGCATGAAAAAATAGAATACAAGCTGCAAGAGATAAATAAGACTCTCTTGACCAGTCCTTGAAAGCAGGGAGGTAGGCATAGGGAGATAAGACGCAACTGCCATGCACATTAACCATGCCCACACCCAGCACTGTCCACGGGGCCATCAGGCAGGCATCATGAAAAATCCTATAGGGCAGTATTTCACATTACCTCATTACCAGCCTATCAGGCCCGGCCAAGGAACTAACCCTAATAAGGTACCGGATATCAGGTTATGTTATAAAAGACCCTCAACCCCTTTGTTTGATGGAGGTTCCGTGTATTGAGGGCACGTATCTTTTTTTGCCCGGCTAAAGGATTGATCACCCTAAGGCTGCCTTCCTACCCTTCGAGTCAAATATAGGGGTGCACGAGTCCTGAGCATGCTCCGAGTTCTAGTGTGTCTTTGTGTTATTATCGATGCTGGATTTGTAAGTATTGCTTAAATGTATTAGTTATTGGTTTAATAGTTAAATTGCGTTAATTTCACTGTGTAATTCTGTAAAGTGTATCTAAGTTCTGTTAACCACACTGTGTAAATCGTATAATTTTGTGTTGTGTAGTAGTGTTGTATTTAGGTTAAGTGTAAGTGTTAGAAATAGAAGTCCAAGAGTTGTTAAGTTGTAAAAGTAGATTTATGACTAACTCCACCAGCTGCCCTAAAATAACCATAGAGAGGCTGGCTTTAGACGGAGTTTCATTATCATTATATTGTCTTTGTTTTTGTATTTTTGTTAAGCGAATTAGAGATAGTGATTTAATATAAGTAAATTGTAATCTAAGAATTGTAATCAGTTAGGTATAGTCGAGTTCAAGTTTTCTACCCTGTAAAAGCATTAGGCAATTGTTAGTTAAAAAGACCATTTTCTAATTGTTAGTTTTGATAAAAGAATCATTCCACTTAATAAAACTCATTTGTTTTACACCATCATCCAGTAGTTTTCACTGGGTAATCGGCTTTAACCCTTGAGGCTTCCACCACATCACCGAACCAAGGTATAACTCAGTTGATTTATTTGATAATTGTATGGTAAAAACAAGAAAGTAATCAATTTATCAAAAACAGTGTGCTGTGACTCTTTTGCATTTTTGTCTGATTTTGTAAGCAACTAGTTTTTAAGTGAGATGAAACATAGGCTACACGAGGCAAATTGGACTCCTGAAAAGGTTACAATAGTCTGGAAAGGTTGAGAGCCGCTGCTCTTGGAGTTGGAGATAGCAAAGCTGGTCATTTCTGCAAGTGTCCAGTGACAGAGGCTCGATACTACAGGACAATATGTTCAGAGAGGCTCAGTAACACCTGTTGTTAACCTGCAAGCTATAGTAAGGGCTGCAGAACACTGAGGGCATTATTTGGATGGTCTCATTGACTGATGATATCAGGGAACTGACACCCCACTAATGGGATAAAGGTATTTTGTGAATGGCTCCCTCATGAAACGGCATCTCTGGGCTCCAAAGTGGGCGTGGGAAGATCAGTCAACTTAGAGGCAGATGGCATGGAGAGAAGCCTTAAACATCCACATCCTCCCACTGGACATCTTGCCGATGAGCAGATGTGCCTGCTGCAGCAAGAGTTTAGAAGGAAAAATCAGGAAACAGTCAGTCCCTGAGTGATGCAGGACTCGGGGGAGCAGAGGGGACCAGGCTAGGGCTGGAGCACTCCACTTCCCACAGCCATGATGAAGCAGAGTGCAGTGGGCTAGGAGATGGGCAGGAGAGCAGAGCAGGCTGCTTTGTCATGGTGAGTGTGGGGGCACTGGACCCCTGAGGCCACCCCACCCCTAGACTGTGTTAGGGATGGGAGCGACTAGTCGACTATTGGATAAGCAAAAGCTTATTGGATAGTTGACACACTAGTCAATGAGGCGCTTCCTCTCCCTTGCTGCCTCTGTCAGAAAGCAAAGAGGAGGGAGTGCTGGGGGGGGGGCATCTCAAAAGCTGGTTCCCTCCAGCTCCAGCTCTGTGGGAGGGGGCAGGGGTGCAGGGGTGGTGTTCCACCTTTGAAATGTACAGGAGTCCCTGCTGGGGCTCTTGTATATTTCAAAGCAGAAGCAGTGCAAGGAGCCTGGAGTCAGCGGGACACTCAGAGTCCTCCACTGGCCCCAAGCTCCATGCAGCGTTTCAGTCTGTGAAATGCACAAGAGCCCCTGTTGGAGAGGGCCACGTGGCACTTACCCCTTTGAAATGTAGCAACAGCTGGGTGGGCTCTGGCTACATTTCAAAGCGGAAGTGCCCTTATCGACTAATTGAATAGTCAATGGAATTCCATTGACTATTCAATTAGTGGATTAATCTAATTTGAACATCCCTAGTTTGCATAGCTCAGGGAAGGGAGCTTCAAGGAAAGGATGAAATGGGGAAGGAGCAGGGACAGAAGGAGGTAGGTGGGATGAGCACAGGTGGGTTTTGGGAGAAGGGGTGGAGTGGTGATGTGGCAGGGGCAAGAAGAAGAGGGGAGGGCAGGTCCTGGTGGGAAGTTGCCTCGGGTTCCATGCTGCAGGCCCCATGACCCCTAGGGATGGCTGTGGGCATGGTCACGTCTCTGTAGGACTCCTATAGCCATTCTTCAGGGACTGACCTGCAAGTTCCCAGAAAGACTAAGTTATTTTACAATCCATTATCTCTCACTAATGGGCCATCAGCACAATCCTGTTCATTGTTGTACTTGAAGGGCAGGTTCTAGGCTTCTCCCAAGATGGACACATTGGTATTATAAATCTACAGTCCATGTTCCTAGCTCCAGAAACAAAAGCAATGCATGCATGCAAATGGGGTAATCATATTCAGTAAATCATACCCTTTCCAAAGATATCTCACATGAGCCATTTTACACAAAGCACACTTCAGTTATGACATTCATATCAGCATATTTTCATAAAGCATATGGAATGCCACGTCACAGTCCACATGGTGAGAATCTGAACTGATGAGGTAAATAGGTGGAGAGTGCCCACTGAAACCCCTTCTTACCTCATGCAATTCCCTCATGTGCAGCTTCTCAAGGCTCTCAATAGTTGAACATCGCAAGTGCTGTAATACTTGGATCTAATTACAATCATTGGGTTTAGTGTACAGTTGCTCGGTGTTGTCAGATGTTTGTGGTATACAAAAGGTCAAACTTGATGATCTCTTCTGGCCTTTATCCCTTTGGGGACACCTACATTTGAGCTGGAGATGTGATTCCCAACTTGTACATGTTTTTGCACTAGCTTTGCTCAGGCTAATGTGTTTGTGATCCAAAGGACCCCTCATTACCGACTGGTAAAGGGTTCACTGTGATGTAACAGCATCTCCTATCAGGCCTGATAAACGTATTACACTCAACACACTGCTTTCATAGTATTTATCCAAAAAGGGTCAGTAAGGTGTCTAAAAATTCTTATAGCATACTAATTTTCATAATCACAGAGAGTTGTATATACAGATGATATTAAGCAATTGCGTGTGTGTGTGTGTGTGTGTGTGTGTGTGTGTGTGTGTAAATTAAACTTCCTTGTTAAAGCCAGTGTTGCAGAGAGAGCTGACAAACAGGTTTCTTCCACTGAGGAGACAAGCTGTGTTTCTTTCTGTCACATGCAAATTAAACATTGTGAGTCAACACAACATTCATGCATTTGCATACAGAACAAACAGGAGTACAGGAAAGATATCTGAATCTTAGGCACCCCTGAGGAAAGAAAACATAGGGGTCATCCTGACTTTGGAGTCTAAACCAATGGATTTTGGGGTATATGTAGATAGCAAAAAGGACACCAGTTTATCCTTCACTGAGATTGCAAAAAGGACACAGTTTTCTGCACGCCTGAAAATTGGAACCTGGCCATGTAAGCTAGTGATGTTGGCAGATTGCTTTAGGTGAGAAACTGCTTTAGAGAAGGATTTTGATCTGTGCAAGCTAAGATTAGACCCTAAGAAGCATGCTATACCTTTTTGATGTGTTACCATTTCTTTTTCTATTTAGTCTTAGCTTTCTATTACCCTTACTCAGTATCTCTTAAAACTTAACCTTAGATAATAAACTGCCATAATAGTAAATTGACATGATAATAAATCACTTTGGGCCAGGTTTTCAAAGGGAATTAGATGCTTAATAAATAAACTGCCATAAAATAAACTGGCACTGAAAGTGTTAAGGAGCAGTTCCGATCCCAGGTTACTAGGACACACAGACACAGAAACCTGCAGAGCCTGCACCAGTGGGAGGAGGAGCCCAAAAGGGAGCCACACGGGCCAAACGGGGATTAACTCCATGCTAAGAGCTACAGGTCAGGGGCCTATAGAAGTCTTTACTGGCAGGAAGGGGCTGAGTCATGCGGGTCTGCAAGTTCCGTTATTTTCTTTTTGCTGTCTTATACAGGATTTTGATGGGAAGGTGAGTGGTAGCAAGTGGCCCAGGGAAGCAGCCTGGAGGCACTCCAGGGTGTTTGATACTATTCATAGAATCATAAAACTGGAAGGGACCATGAGAGGTCATCAAATCCAGTCCCTGCCCTCATGGCAGGACCAAGCACCGTAGACTATCCCTGACAAATGTGTGTCTGTTTAATCGCCTCCTAAATATCTCCAGTGATGGAGATTCTGCAACCTCCCGAGGAAATTTATTCCAGTGTTTAATCACCCTGAGAGTTAGGAAGTTTTTCCTAATGTCCAACCTAATATTGCCTTTCACTGGGCTCTGGATTGGAGTCTGGTTGAGTACGATGGTTTAGTCTCCCCTACCAACCATGTGATTACCAATTGTCTCTGATCATACTTGGATGAGGGCATTGGTTTGCCTTTGTCTGGGGAAAAAAAGTGTTTCCCATCCCACAACTTGGGTTCAAATATATTTTAGTAACACCCTATAGAAGGAATTCATAACTTCTCATATACAGTAGTGTTAATTTATGGATTTTTACAATTATTGATAACCAGCATAGTGGTGGTTTTCAGATGATACCTCACAAGGCATATTTTGTATAAACGGTTGCAGTAGGATGTGAGTGACTACAGGGGTTCCTAAGATCACAGATGCTCAATGAGCTGATCATTAGGTGATGCCAGGGGTAAGCTCCATGCCAAAGTCCAGACGTCAGAGAAGTATCTGCCTTTGCAAGAGATCCATGAATGGGAACCAGCAGTCTAAGCTGCTTGCAGGAATGAGGTAGGTGCTGGCCTCACTCCCCACAAAACAGCCAGAGGTGGCCACCTTATAATTTTGAGCTCAGTGCTAGAGCATTCATCATGGATGTTGGACCACAGGTGAAATTCCCACTGTCTTCCAGAGTGGGGAGGAGGATTTGACCAGGGATGTCTCATCTGCCAGCAGAGTGTTCTGACCACTGGGCTTGACTATATTCCATGGGGCTCCCCCCAGCTCTCCTGTTGAAGTTGCCACACTGTGATTAATAATGAAGACTGGAGAAGAGAGGCTGGCCCTGGGATCTCCCATGTGGGTATCCTACCCATGGGACTGTACTTGCTCTCTGGCCCAATGATTGTTCAACAGTGGATAAATACTTAAACAGGCATTGTTGAGTTATTTCAAAACTACCTGATAAATTCTAACAAACTAGGTTTCACAAAAGGCTTGATAAGTAGGTATAATTATCCTCATTTTACATATCAGCTGTGTCTAGACTGGCCAGTTTTTCTGGAAAATCAGCCGCTTTTCCGGAAAAACTTGCCAGCTGTCTACACTGGCCGCTTGAATTTCCGCAAAAGCACTGACTTCCTACTGTCAGAAATCAGTGCTTCTTGCGGAAATACTATTCTGCTCCCGTTCAGGCAAAAGTCCCTTTTGCGCAAAGCCAGTGTAGACAGCTCAGATTTGTTTTCCGCAAAAAAGCCCTGATCGTGAAAATGGTGATCGGGGCTTTTTTGTGGAAAAGCGCGTCTATATTGGTACGGACACTTTTCCGCAAAAAGTGCTTTTGTGGAAAAGTATCCGTGCCAATCTAGATGCTCTGTTCTGAAACTTTTCCGTTAAAAGCATTTCTGGAAAATCATGCCAATCTAGATGCAGCCATCAGGTAACTGAGGCACACTTTTCTGCAGTTTGAACAAGATCTGAAGCAGAGCAAGAATCAAATCTCTTCATATCCAGTAATGCCTTATCCACAAGACTGTCCTGCTTCTCCTACAACTTTTTATTCATTTGCTCCCCTTCCTGTCTCAGGTGCTTGCTCTAGGTGGTCAGTTTTAATCTAAGAGACCTTAATCCTGCAAGCATATATGCAACTACTTTGATCTGAGAATGTGAATAGCCCTATTGACTAACCCTCATGCTTAAGCTAAAGCACATGCATAAGTGTGTGCAAGACTGAGGCCAAAGTATTTCCACAAAATATTCCTTCAAGATCCCTGATTGTCACCTTACAGGCTAATGATCTACTTTTAAATATAGTTGATGAGAAAAATAATGCAAGTAAGACTGACCAGCTAGAAAATACTGAAGACTTTGTATTAATATTTGTTTGGAAAAAAATAAGGCAATACTTCAAAAAAATTAGGATGTTTATCATCCAGATTTAGTGATGGAAGTTTGTATGAAAAGAATCAACTAATTAATGAATAGTGATAGAAATGCAGCCGTGTTAGACTGGTCTAGCTGAAACAAAAAACAGGACTACGTAGCACTTTAAAGACTAACAAGATGGTTTATTAGGTGATGAGCTTTCGTGGAATAGTGGAAGAAAATTGGCATGACCATATATACCAAAGGATACAATCGAAAAAATGAACACATATGAAAAGGACAAATCAAATTTCAGAACAGAGGGGGGATGAGGGGAGGAGGTAAATGTCTGTGAACTAATGATATTACAGGTGATAAATGGGGAAGCTATTTTTGTAATGGGTAAGGTAACTAGTGTCCTTGTTAAGACCTAGATGTAAAGTGTCAAATTTAAGCATGAATGACAGTTCAGAGGATTCTCTTTCAAGTCGGGTGTTAAAATGTCTTTGAAGCAGGATGCAGGTAATCAAGTCGTTGAGACAATGCCCTTTCTGGTTCAAATGGCAAGAAACTGTTTTTTCTTTGTGATCCTGTCTAATATCTGTTTTGTGGGTATTGATCCTTTGGTGAAGTGTCTGAGACGTTTGTCCAATGTACATAGCAGACGGACACTTTTGGCACATGATAGCATAAATTATATTTCTGGATGAGCAGGAATATGTGTTCTTGATCTTATAAGTCACTTGGTTAGGTCCAATAATGGTGTCAGCAGAGTGAATATGTGGACAAAGCTGGCAACGGGGTTTGTTGCAAGGGAAAGTTCCAGGGTTAATATTAGTGTGGTATGTCCTGTGGTTGTTGGTAAGAATCATCTTGAGGTTAGGTGGTTGTCTATAGGAGACTATGGGTCTGTCTCCCAGAGCCTTTCGGAGTTTAGTATCCTGTTCCAGTATAGGTTGTAGTTTATTGATAATGTGTTGGACAAGTTTAAGTTGGGGGCTGTAGGTGATGACAAGTGGTGTTCTGTTGTTGGTTTTCTTGGGTCTGTCTTGAAGTAGATGTTTTCTGGGTATTCGTCTGGCTCTTTCAATTTGCTCTTTTATTTCTCCGGGTGGGTAGTTGAGATTTATAAATGCTTGGCAGAGATCCTGAAGTTTCTGGTCTCTGTCAGTGGGATTAGAACAGATGCGGTTGTATCGAAGGACTTGGCTATAGACGATGGATCGTATGGTGTGTTCTGGATGGGAGCTGGAGGCATGTAGGTAACTGTATGAGTCTGTGGGTTTTCTGTAGAGAATGATGTCTAATTTTCCATTGGTGATTTGTACTGTGGTGTCCAGGAAATGGATCTCTCGTGTACAGTGGTCCAGGCTGAGATTCATAGTGGGGTGTAGGTTTTTAAAATCTCTGTGGAATGTCACCAGTGTTTCTTGGCCAGGCATCCAGATCATAAAGATGTCATCGATGTAGCGAAAGTAGAGAAGGAGTAAGAGGGGACAGGAGCTGAAGACTGTCAACTTATTGTTATAATGTCAGAACAAAGTGAGGAGGTAGAAAAGGACTGGAGAAAAGCAATTGTGCCACTAACTTTCAAAAATGGAATGAAGGGTGATTCTGATCATTCTAAATTCAAGCCAAAGAATAATACTGAAGTGCCATTCTCCTGAAAAATGACTATATATAAACAGCACCATATGAGCCAACTAGTCTGCTTCCCAGTGTAACTAGTTATATTTTAACTTAATCAGTGTCAAAAATAAGATGTTGTCTTTTGAAGGTGGAGAGTTATTGCATATCATCAGCGTAAGTGTTAATGAAGCTGCAAGTCCAAATTCTGCCCTAGGTTATACTTGTGTAACAATTGTGACGTTAAGTAGCTATGCCAGAGCAGCCTCGTTAATGACAATAGAATTGCACAGGTATAAAAAAGAGCATAATCAGATAATGGGATTGCCCAAGTGAATGTGTTCATTTGTACTGTGCTAGCAGCTAATGACACAAGTCAAGGGTCCCATTGTGCCACACGTCATACAGAGGGACAATAAAAAGGCAGCTACTGCCACAAATAATTTAGCATATAGGCAGATGCAACAAATGGACTCGACAGACAAATGAGCATACATGAGCGGGGAAAGATGAAGTAACAAAAGAAAGTAAATTATATTATAGGAAGAAGTTTGTCTTGTGTCTATCTAATTTTTTTTATAGCACCTATTACTACAGTAGCTAAGCCTCACTTCTTAAGCAAATTAGATAGTTATAGCAAGGGATTAGAGGATTTCATGGATTCTTCTGCTCTTCTCCCACCCCAACAGCTACATTGTTCTGGGACAATACTGTTTGTTACTGTTTGAAGTAAACGGTGGCAGAGGAGAGATATTTAAAAATCATTCTGATTATGATGGGAAAGCTTTATCAAAGAGGAAGACCTTACATTGTGTCCTAAATGTTGCTTAGATTAATCTAGAATGTAATCTCCTCTAGAAATTCATTCATTCCATAGCTGAATCCCCTGGACTGAAATTGCTTGATATCCAGCTTTCATGCACTTGCTGTACTTCATAAACTGCATTGTCTCAGAACAGAGTAGTTGGCTTGGCAGGTTCTGAGTTCAGAGACATCAGGGATATAGCTTGGATATTTCAAACAGAAATATGACCTAAACATTAATCACTAACATGTAAACTGGGGCTTAAGAGCCAAGCACTTAACTATGTGCTTAACCTCACTCGTGATTAGTTCTATTGAACTGAATGGGGCTACTCACATGCTTAAAGTTAAAAACATGCTTAAATGCTAGCTAGGTTGATGCATAATTATTTAAGTGCTTTAAAAAATTACAAAATTGTGGGGAGGTGACAGCAACAGTGCAGGGAATTCTTAAGATATGCATCACATTCCGACACACTCATTCTATCATCAAGAACTTAGAAGCCTGTCCATAACTATCATAGCTGTGAATAAGTCATTGTTGATCTATAGTGTGAGCCTGCCTCTATGAATCACCGTGATGTTGCATCACTCTATATTTTGCCTGCATACAACCGTATATTTGTGGTCAAGTCAAAATTAACTCACCCTAAATCTCACATGCTATTTTCCCCCACAGTACAACCATGTGAGATGCTTTCTCAGTATCTCAAAACCAGGAAATATGATGAGCAAATCTTTGTCTCAAGTAGTTATATTGTCCCCTTACCATAGTGTCTGAGTGCCTTTGAATTTATCCTCCAATAAATCTTGTAATATAGGAGGTGCTATTATCCCCATTTTTGCAAATGGAGATCGGAAGCCAGATTTACAATGGGATTTAGACATTGTGGTGCTCATCTTTTAGGTACATAGAAAATCATTGGGACAATAGTGGGCTTTATAAATCCAAAGTTAGGTATCTAGACACAGATCCACAAAAGTATTTAGATTCTTTGCTTCCACTGAAATCAATGGAACATAGAAGCCTAATACCTTTTGTGGATCTAGGTCTTCGGTGCCTCAGAATGGCCTCCACAAAAGCTAGCACATTAGTGAGGGTGGAGTGGGCTAGTTCTCACCTTTGACCTATTTTTTTCTATCCTACTAATGGTCAGCATTTAAGGGCATCATTAAACCTTCCTCTACACTCTACTCTTTCCTAATTATTGAGTAAACATTTGATACACCTGGGAATTTTGGTAAGATATGTAGTTACTTACAGAGGATGGTGAGTCCTTGGTTTAATTCTCCCATAAATTGTAATCCTCTCTCAATTTCAGAGAACACAGAAATGAACTGTTTATTTGAAAGCAGGACACTTGTGTAGACACAAAAAAATAAAATCTAACCATGGAAGACTTTGAAGCTGAGTTAAACCTCTTTCTAAGTATATCATTCATTATAAAAGGAGTTTTGTATGGAAGGGTGCATCCATATAGCACCCTAAACTCGCAATAAGATACGCAATTTGCATTATGCAAATTGCATATCTTACTTTGAAAGTATTTTGAAATTTTTGAAATTTGGCACGTCTACACAGTGCCAAACTTTGAAATAAAGCATTATTTCTAGCCATCCCTTATTCCTTGTGCAATGAGGTTTACTGGGATGGTGAAATAGTATGCCCGTTATTTAAAAAAATATTTTGAAATAACAGGCAGCTTGTGTAGATGCAGGGTAGCTATTTCGGGATACCAGAGGTATCCCGAAATAGCCGTGCAGTATAGACATAGCCTAGCAGTCCCTATTTGAATCAATAACCATCTAGGCCCCTTCCATAGTCCCATTGATTTAACTTTACACACTACAAATAGGAATTAAGCAAGTGTATGTATCTATGAAGGATGAAGGTCTCCGAATTTCCCAGTTTGTCCTGTTGTTTTGGTGTCTCTCACAGTAGGAAATGGTGATGAGGTTTTTGGAAACTACACATTCACTACAGGCAGTCCCCGGGTTACGTACAAGATAGGGACTGTAGGTTTATTCTTAAGTTGAATTTGTATGTAAGTCGGAACTGGCGTCCAGATTCAGCTGCTGCTGAAACGACCAGCGGCTGACTACAGGAAGCCCGAGGCAGAGTTGCTCTGCCCCGGGCTTCCTGGAATCAGCTGCTGATCAGTTTCAAGAATGGCTGAATTTGGACGCCTGGGACAGAGCAGCTGGGGCGCTGCCGGGTAGGTCCCCGCAGCGCCGCACCTCAGAGCTGCGGGGACCAACCCGGCAGCACCCCAGCTGCTCTACCCCAGGTGTCCGCAAGTCAGCCACTGCTGAAACTGATCAGCGGCTGATTCCTGGAAGCCCGGGGCAGAGCAACTCTGCCTCGGGCTTCCTGTAGTCAGCCGCTGGTCAGTTTCAGCAGCGGCTGACTTGGGGACGCCTGGGGCAGAGCAGCTGGGGTGCTGCCGGATTGGTCCAGTAGCGCCGAGGAGCGGCTCTGCGGGACCAACCCGGCAGCGCTCCAGCTGCTCTACCCCACCCCAGGCGTCGTAGGCGAGAAAAGCCTGGTCTGCTGGGGGGGGGGGGGGCGCACTAGCTGCACTCCCCCCCCAGCAGACCAGGGAGACGCGGGTGGCGGGACCGCCGAGACGCACCGCGGTCCCGCCCGCATCCTCCGCGGCTTTGCTCCGCATTTCCCTGGTCTGCTGGGGGGTGCACCCCCCAGCAGACCAGGGAGACGTGGAGCAAAGCCGCGGAGGACGCGGGCAGCGGGACAGCCCAGACGCGACACGGCTGTCCCGCGGCCAGCGTCCTCCGAGGCTTTGCTCCCCGTCTCCCTGGTCTGCTGGGGGGACTGCCCCCCGAGCAGACCAGGGAGACGCAGAGCAACTTTTCTCGCCCCGGAAGACGCGGGCGGCGGGACCGCGGCGCATCTGGGCGTCCCGCCACTCCCGTCCTCCAGGGTGAGAAAAGCCCCATTCGTAACTGCGGATCCGACATAAGTCGGATCCGCGTAACTCGGGGACTGCCTGTATTTCTTTCACTGAAATGTTGAATAAAATCAAAGAGGAAAGTTTGGAGATACAGTGAAGTTCTTTAAAACAGGGACTTGTCACTAGATCTTATTTTTAAAATTAATCATCTAATTTTCATCTTGAAAAGGAAGAGAAGGGCACTTGCAGCTGCTTTTGTATATTAATCTGAGTTTTCATTGGGATGGAAATGAAAGGCAGGGACTCGGCCAATACATGATTAAAATGAATATGCAACCTGTGGGCCACATGTGGCCCATTGAGGTTCTGTGTATGGCCCATGAAACATTTTGTTTACCACTGCTCACGTTCAGGATTGCTAGATTCTGTTGGTTTCTGTCCTTGCAGTTTTGTCCTTACCGGTATTTCTAAAGTGGCATGCATGTGAAGTGAGGTGTGTGCTGATCGCACACAACATTGTGAGAGCCATGCACTCCCTCTGGATCCAATCAAAGCACTGCTACTATGGTTCAATCAGCACAACTGCAAATTCTAGGTACACAAGCGCAGTTAGCAAAATTACCACAGTCTTGGTTACAATGAAGGAGGGCCCCTCAAGAGGTTCACTCACTAGCCTATGTCAGTGTATCAACCTTTAAAAAAAAATTATAAGTACCCCCAGTACCTACAGTTTTCAGACACACAATTTTTTTTTCTACTGTTGCAACTATGATTCTATGATTCTAACACATTTGTTTAAACAACTTAATGGTAGCTGGGTGAAGGTGAATTAAATTTTTGGGTGTAAAAAGTACAAAAATAATTAAACACTGTAAAACTTAAAACTTAAACACAAAAATTCAGTTTTCTCCAAATTTCAGTTGTGTTGACGTACCCCCCAGACTTCTCTTGAGTACCACTAAGGGTACTCGTCCCACTTGTTGAGAAACACTGGCCTAGGTTACCCATTGCTGCTTTTCAGTCTAGTAATTCAGGCTTCTTCAAGACACAACCTCAGAGAACCATAAACAAAGAAAGGGAGAAAGAAAAGGGACCAGTTCCCCTAAAAAGGTTTAATTTGGGGTTCAAAACAAACATATATGAAGCATGAATATTAGACTCAATGTAGCGCTATCTTCTGTTGGCATTTTAGGGAACCAGTAGTCCAGCTAACTCCCTGCAAAGGAAAGAGAACAATGGGATCTGGGAAGTTTTTTCATTTCAGATTCAGCCTTCAAATAAATTTTCCAACGGATAGAAAGTATTCATAGGCTTAATAGTCACTTAAAGGAATATTTATCTCAGCATGAAGATCCAACATCCATCAAAGACTTTATTCTGATTCTGGGACAGAGTTATCTGGGATGGAGGAAAGTATAAGCAAGAGAGAGGAAGTGACCTGGTTCAGCTCTCTGCTCTGGAACAGACATCTTACATGGCCAGAGTCAAATCACTTCATGGCTCTGTGCCTCAGTTTCCTAGCTGTAAAATGAGACTCATAATACTTCATTTGTCAGTTTTCAGAATGAGGAGAGGTAACTCAGGGTGCATCTACACAGCAGAGCTTAACTCGAAATAAGCTACGCAAATTGAGCTACGTTGATTATGTATCTTAAATAACTTATTTAGAAATTGGGAGCATCTAGTTATTTCCGACTTCCCTTACTCTTTGTACAATGAGGGTTACAGGAGTCAGAGTAAGAAGTCTTCCAACTTGACAGTATTTTGACATTATTTCAAAATAACTGCCTGCTGTGTAGACACGGACTAAGTTATTTCGAAATAACACTAGTTATTTAAAATAATGTTGCTGTGTAGACGTACCCTCAGTTATACATTTCTTTCCCTATGAACCTTGTGAGTTTGTTCTTTGTTCTGGAGGAATGCTTGAATGATATTGCTAGATGGATACATCAGGCTTAGCTTATTCTCAGCATTGGGAAGACAAGTGGAGAAAGAATATTTTTACATGATGCCTTGCTCCTTTTCAATACCTCCTCCAATGGGATTCCTACAGAGGCTGAGCCAGTTTATTAATTTGGCATCACTTTGTATTGCTCTCTATTCATGGAAAGCCATGCACTGGACACATCTTGGAAATGTGGTTTTCCGCTACACTGTTTGTGTAGATGATGCCCTTATTTATCTTGTGACAACCTGGCAATAGCAATATAACTTCAAGGCTTGCTTATTGTAATACTCTCTTCGCTGGATTATTGGTGACACTGATCCACCAATTGCTGCTCGTTCAGAATGCAGGAGCTTGATTGTTCATGAGTTTGAGGTACCAAAATCCTATCAGTCTGCTTTACATTCTTGACACAGGCTGACTAGTAAGGGGCAGATTGATCTTTAATTAGCTTTCCTGGTTTATAAAGCTCTGAATGGGACTGGCCCTATTTAAATTCAAGGCCTGTTTCCTGAGTTTCCATGTGATTTCCCTCCTCCCCCCTTTTCCCCTTGCACACTACCTGTGCTAAGTAGTTCTTTCATTTCAATTAAAATCATAGGTGATTGACTTTGCACTGTGGCGGTCCCACTCATGAGGAACTGTCACCTTTCAGAAATGTGTCACATTTAATTTCTCCCTCCTTTTAAAATAACATTAAAAACTGTTTTCAGAAGTGTTTTTAAATTACCACCATTGTTGCTGCTGTTTTATTGTGTTTAGTCACTTTGTCTGTAATTTTGCTGAGACTGAAGTGTTCTTTTTATAAATTGAGCACCCCAGGCACTCTTGTGAACTATTTAATGGCCATAATACAGACATGACCAATTCCATCAAAAACACTATGGGGAACTGGGGGAATGGTGACAAATTATTTTTGTTCTTTCAGGAAGACAGAAACCTAATCAATTCAAAAAGAAAGAATTAAAATCGTTGCAGTTTTCAAGTATCCAAAAGGGTGTTAAAAGGAAGAGGAAGAAAAATTGTTCTCCTTGGCCTCTGAGGACAGGATAAGAAGCAATGGGCTTAAATTGCAGCAAGAGAGGCTTAGGTTGGACATTAGGAAAAGTTCCTAACTGTCAGGGTGGTTAAACACTGGAATCAATTTCCTAGGAAGATTGTGGAATCTCCATCACTGCAAATATTTAAGAGCAGTTTGGATAGACATGTATCAATGATGATCTTCTAGTAATGCTTGGTCCTGCTGTGAGGGCAGGGGACTGGACTTGATGATCTCTCAAGGTCCCTTCCCGGTCCAGTGTTCTATGAAAACTTTCTAAATTAACTGATTCGGCCTTCCACGGTATTTGTGGATTTTTCTTTCTTTCTTATTATCTGCATGGAATCTGGAGTTTGGTTTATTAACGCTCATGGTTCATTTGTTTAGCATCATGTCCACCGGTTCACATGTGGGGAAACAATTTACAAAATCTCAAGTCATTGATTTTTTTTAAAAAAGGCAAATCCATAGCTCAAGGCTAATCTACATCTCAGGGTATGTCTACACAGCAAAGTTATTTAAAAATAACAGCCGTTATTTCGAAATAACTTTACTAGCATCTACACAGCCAAATCACTATTTCAAAATTAATTCAAAATAGCAGAGTGATTATTTCGAATTTGGTAAACCTATTTCCACAAGGAATAACACCAAATTCAAAATAGCTATTTCGAAATAAGTGCTGTGTAGACACTTATATTGAAATAGGGGGCCTCTAGCTTTCCCAGGGTGCCCTGGTGGCCACTCCAGCCTCAACCAAGAACACTCCTCTCCCTCCCCACTCCCCAGAGCCCTTAAAGGGGTTGACTCTGACCACAGTGCCTGTTCCAGCTCCAAGCCTGCGAGCCCAGAGCCATCAGTCACTGCGCCTGACCCAGTGGCCCCAAAACATGAGCCAGCAAGCCACTGGCAGCCAGACCTCCACCGCTCCCCAGGAGAAGTCTGTCAGTTCCCAGAAGCCTGCCAGGGTCTGGAGAAGGTGGGCGCCTTCCTGGTTCAGGGTGGAGATCATGGACCTTATTCAGGTTGGGGGGGATGCCCCCAACGTCCATGATCTCTGCACTAGACGGAGGAATGCGGCCGTCTATGGCAGGATACTTTCCAGCCTGGCCACAAAAGGCCACATGCGAACCCAGGAGCAGGTTTGCACAAAAATCAAGTTGGTCCGGCGAGTCTCCCCAGCCCTGAGCCCTGAGCTTCCCCTCCCCCTTTTCCCCCTTGATTCCCCCTTCCAGCTCCCTCCTCCCAGGTTTCCCCCTCTCCTCTCCCACCCTCTCTTCTCCCCTCTCCCACCTCCTTTCCCCAGTCTCACCAGAGTTTCCTTCCTCCCCTCCCCCCAGTTTTGTTCAATAAACCCAGTTTCTGTTTTTGAACATACATGCCTTTTATTTGACATCAGGAAGGGGGGTTAGAGAGGGATAAATGGAAGGACGTGAGGGAGAAATGAGGCACAAGCCCCCAGTGGGGCAGACCAGGGAGGCTGTTAGTGCTCTTCAGGTTGGAAGGTCTCCCGCAGGGCCTCCTGGATAGTGACAGGCCTCCGATAGACCTCCCGGATGACAGCCTGCAGAAAGTGCAGCCAGGCTCGCAGCAACACATCCATGAGAAGCTCCAGAGTGCCCAGGAGCAGCTCTGGCTCCCTGCTGCAGAGTGCTGTGGTGTCCCGAGTGAGGGCAACTAGAGCACGCAGAGACAAAATGCTTTGCTGCTCCTCATTGAGGTAGACAAGGAAGCAGGGAAAGCTGAGAAGTGGCTATCCGGGGGGGGGGGGGGGTGTCGCTTTAAGCATAGGCCTCAGATAGCCTCAGGCAGCAGCCACACAAAGTAACTCCTGACCTGATGCCCTGCCAGACCTGGTTCCGGACGGCCTTAAATGCAATTCAATGTCTGCTCAGTGTGGACGCACTATTTTGAAATAGCAAAACGCTATATTGAAATACATTTTGTGTGTAGACGCAGTATTTCAAAATAAGCTATTTCGAAATAACTATTTCAAAATAAGATATTTTGAAATAACACTGTGGTGTAGACATACCCTCAATGTGCACAGCATGTATCTACACTTCATATCCTTATCTGCACTCAGATCACTTTCTTTCAGAGACTTAATCTAACAATGCAAATGTCTGAGCAGAGTCAAAAAGTTTTTATTTATTTAATTTATTTATTTATTTTGAGAAAACAACCTGCCAGAGAAATGTCTTTACATTTAAAAAAATTTCCCCCAAATTACACTATTCCTGGCTCAGAAGGAAACATATTCAGTCCTGGAGAAGTGGGGCATTTTAATATGGGATGGAAATGAGTATTTAATACCACATTTGGAAACTGGACATCTATCTTATCTATCAGTATAAAATGTTTATTATTCGGCATGAGTAATCCAAAACCTTAAAAACAGACATTTGTCTCCAAAAAGTTATTTAACATTTTAATTTATTTTCAAAATGTATTGGGTATAATTGGTTTAGATACATAGTTTAGTATAGGCAACAAATTGCTACAGCCAATTGAAATTGAAGGAGAGAGAGTGTAGGTTTTCATGTGAAATGAGATTTTGAAATATCTAAACCACCATGACAACCCAAATTCCCTCCTGTATTTTCAATTAGCTATGAGCAATTTCTCTTCTTTACCTGTCCTAAACTATTACATATCTAATTAACTTTTAAACATCTGCATTCCACACCAGTGATGACTGCAAAGTGTGATTCCTGTCTATCATTTGCAGGATCCTAAAGGATTAATGAAGCAATGTAAATGTCAGGTAATGATTATTGAGATTAAAATTTCATTCTTATTCAACTATCATTTTGTAGTGATTAGTGTCCTTTTATCATGGCCATTCTTTTAAAGAAAACGTCACAGAGGCTGTAAAAATGCAAAATCAGTCTGACTATAATAAACTACAATGTCAAGTGTCATGGACAATAATTGATACTCTAAATATGCTTTATTTACCATATTCATGTAAACAATATCTGCTTGTTCTGCAATATGGTTTTAATGTAGTACATGTGGTCTGAGAACTGACCTTTGTAAACCTATTGTAACTTTCCACATTTATTTATTTGACTTTGAGAATAAAGCAGAGTGATAACCCATTTCCCGTGCCTATTTTAATTGCCAGTACACTCCTGCCTGCTATATTTAGTTACAATTTTTAGAATAACATATCAAGAGGATGAAAATAGCATTCACATTTAGGTTTATTTTCCATATATATATATATATATATATATAATTTCTAATTTAACAATTGTCATTTTGTCTCAGTTTACATAACAGTGACCAGATTATTGCCACTAGCCCTGCACTGGGGTTGGCTGCTGGCTCCCAGCCCTGCTCTGGGGCTGGAATTGGGGCTGCCACTGGCTCCCAGATTCTGTGCTGAGGCTGGGGCTGGCTCTGCCAGCCCACCAGCTCCCAGCACCTCCCAGAGCAGCCCCATCCTGTCCCCTCTATGGGGCTAGAGCTTTCTTTTTACCCTTAGGCAGGGGTGGGCAAAAGGGCCTCCAATTAAGGCCTGAGAGTAGGGGGAGCGTGCAAAGTTTCCTCTGCTCTGTCCCTGCCCTGCGAGCAGTGTGCAACACTTAAAAGCGCCAAACGCTCCTGACAGGGCTGGAGGAGGCTTCATGTGCTCCTCTGCCCCCAAGCCAATCAGGGTCCTGGGGTAGGGTTGCCAGATGGTTTAACCAAAAATACTGAATCCCTCCCCCCTGTAAAAAAAAACACAGCGGGGAAAAAATTCTGTTGAGGAAAAAAAAATGGGGAGACCAAAGTTGTTGAGGAAAAAAAAAAAGGACTCTGACAGCAGTTATTAAGCAAAAAAAAAAAAAAAAATGCATGGCCCCTTTAAGAAGAGGCTTTTTTGCCAGTGGCCATTTTGTTTTTCTTTCTAGCCACAAGACAAGCCCCCTGAGGAACCAGGTAAGCGGGGTAGGGAGCATCTGGGGTGGCCCTGGGAACTGGGCCCGGTTGCTGACTGTGTCGTAGGGTTGCCAGGTGTCTGGTATTTTCACCTCCTGGCAGGGAAAAAAAATCTGAAAATACCGGACATTTTAGGTGTCTGGTATTTTCTGAATTTTTTTTACTGGACATGAGGCAAAAATACCGGACTGTCTCGGTCAATACCAGACACCTGGCAACCTTATCTGGGGGCCTGGGAGCATGTGAAGTTTCCTCCTCTCTGCCCCTACCCTGTGAGCAGCATGTGGTGCTTGGAAGCACCATGTGCTCCTGGCAGGGCGGGAGGAGACTTTGTGTGCTCCTCTGCCCCCAGGCCCTGATTGTTCTGGGGGTGGGGGAGCATGGGAAGTCTCCTCCCAGCCAGGGGCATGGGCATTTGGGGGAAACTTGGGGGAGGTGGAAAATGTGCTCTCCCACCGGCAGACCAATCATGATCTGAGGTTGGGGAACCCACATTTACCACAGCCCTGCCCCTTCTACTCGAGGCCCTGCCCCTTCTGGTGCGGCCCAGGGCCACTTCAGACATTTTTGAAGTGGCCCCCAGCAAAAAATTATTGCCCACCCCTGCCCATAGGTGCTTAAAGATGCAGATATAGTTCTAGTGGACTGAAAACTTGGCCTTTACCCTTCCTATGCTTGTTTCTCCATGTCAAATGTGGCTAATACATGCTTAACTTCGCATGGAATTGAGATCCTCAGAAGAAAGATATTACAGGAGTACAAAGTATTATGAGCATCATACCTTACTATAACTTAAGTTTTTCTAATGCTTTGTACAATGCCTGTTCTTAAAGCAATTCATGCAATACAAATTAATACATAAAGTAGCATATCGTGTTCCTTTGAGCATCTGATAACCAGGATAATTGCTAAATTGGCACTTTCCTGTTTACTCAGGAGGTATTTGTTAATAGGTTCTGCTGCAGTTTGGCAGGGTTTGTCTTTCCTATGCAGCTTTCCCTAACAATCTTTAAAAATATCTGAACAGCTCGCCCTTTCTTTTGGCTTAACATTAACAGTCTATAAAATTATTCTACTGTCCTTTGTTATCCAAATATTAGACCAAATCAAATTCGTATTAGGATTTATACCTCTCCTGATTACTAATCTATATCAAATTCCCATTTATTATTTATATTATCTGCATACTCATCATGGACAATGGCTATAATAGGTATGGGAAGGCCAGTTTTTTATTTATAATTCCTGTACAGGTTCTGTGGCAGCCAAGAAGATAGTATGTGCTATTTATCTCTCTGGTCATGATGACAGTGGTGCTCAGGAGATCTAGTCATGTACTTTTGCGATGCGCTTAGAGGTGTGGACATGCTCTTGTGCAAGAAGTTTTTGCTCAAAAACACTTGCGCAAAATGCTTCTTGTGCAAGAAGCCTACAGTGTAGTAGCTGTTCAGTTTGGCTATGGCTGTCGTTTTGTTTCCAGGATGAAAAGTGCACAACAGCTTGTGTCTTCATTTGCCATATGGGTTCAAATTTGCAAATATGCCCATTTTCATACGCTAGGATGATCTATTTTTGAAAAAGTGTGAGGTTTTGGATATATTTTCTGTGATAACTTTTGTATTCTGCCTTTGCTGCTATGCTGGAATAATTATTAAATTAAACAGCAATGTATGCATGCAAAAGTAAGTATATAGTTCTTACCTCAAAAAATGTACAGTCTAAAGTCCTGTTCCTGAAATCCATACTCAACTGGTCAATCCCATTGATTCCTCCCTGTAAACATGTTGCAGAACTGGGCCCTAAATATATACATGAGTGCTGACAATAAAGGAAGGGAATGTGCTTATAAGAACTGAGTACAAGGATTTATTGTGATTATTCACTTTAGCTATGCGTCTCACTGGTTCATGACTAAAACGTGTGTTGTGAGTTTATAAACTAAAGGTTTTAGCCACTAACACTCATGGAGAAGGCCCTGTGACACTCCACCCCATAGTCTTCATAATGATGTTATGATATTATCACATAGTGATGCGTTTTATTCAAGACGTGAGATGTCATTGAAAAGGTTATATTTTGCTGAATATTCTATTTGTATGCACGTACCATTATTTGTGTCTGAAATTATGAATATTGATTTGGTATCTACATTTCAAATGTATTTTAAAGCCCACTAATTAGGAGCTCGGAGTACAGGAGGGGGTATGGTGTGCTAGCTCTGGTAGGGGGCTCAGGGGTGGGGCAGAGGCTTGAAGTACATGAGGGAGTCTGGGCTGCTGCCTTGGTGCTGGGGTTAGGGATAGGGGTGGGGCCTCTTGCCAGGCAGCACTCATTGTGGGGGCTCCTGGTTCGCAATACAGGAAGGCTATGGCAGGCTTCCTGCCTGCCCCAAACCTATGTAGTTCGTGGAAGAGGCCAATGTGCCCTGTGGCCTCTAAGGCTATGTCTAGAATGCAGGCTTCTTTCGGAAGAAGCTTTTCCGGAAGAGATCTTCTGAAAAAACTTCTTCCGAAACAGAGCATCTACATAGCAGAAGCACAACGAAAAGGTGATCTGCTTTTTTGAAAGAGAGCGTCCAGACTGATTGGACACTATCTCGCATATAAGGCCACCCAGAACCACTTCAGCCAGGGCTTTAGGTCACCAGTTGCTTCCGAGTGCTGATGCCGGAGTCTAGCTGAGACACACGCTTAAAGGGACCCCCCTGGACAGCCATTTCTCTGCTTTTGATGAGTGCTTGCCTACCTCTCAGAGGGACAGCAAAGCTCTTGCAGCGCATGCTGTGGTTGCCCAGCTTTTCTGGATGCCACAGCTTTTGTCTTTGTGCCATGGAGCCGGAGCTGCCTCTGGGCATGCAATGGCCTGACATGGGCAGGCAGCAATTTCTGCAGCATTTTATGCAGGCTGCCTTCCTGGTCCTGCACAAGTTCGACTCAGAGCTCATTCTTGGGACCCTCTCCCTGTGTGCAGAAGCAACACCCGTGCAACTGCAACCCACAGTGGAGCGGTGTTTCTGGAGGCTGGACACTAGTTCTGACTGATGGGACTGGTTGGTTATGGAGTGGCGGGACGACCAGCAGTGGTTCCAAAACTTCCGCATGCAGAAGGCCACCTTTTTGCAGCTCTGTGCCTAGCTCGCCCCTGCCCTCCGACGACGTGACACCCACCTGCAGCCTGCCATCCCACTGGAGAAGCGGGTCGCCATCACTGTCTGGAAACTCACCACCCCAGTTACTGTTCGGTGGGCAACCAGTTCAGCGTAGGGAGGTCCACCGTTGGGGCCCTCTTCATGGAGGTAAGGCGCTCTGGGGCTACAATCCCTGCATGGGGCGGGACGGGGGAGTCCTGAAAAAGGGGACCCTACAGAAATGGGGGTTAGGAGGTGTGGGGGGGGGGCGGAAGCCCCATCCTCAGGGGGTTGTGTCATCCTGCCCTCACACAGCCCTGCTGCTGGGGGCGCGGCCTCATAGAGGGTGGCTCCTGGGATGTCTGAGGGAGGGAAGGGTAGGAGAGGGGGGGCGGGCACCTCCCAAGGGCTCAGACACTCCCTCTCTCATTCTCTGTTTTGTGTGTTTGTTTGTTTGTCTCCTTCTGCAGGTGGTGAGGGCCATCAACTCCATCCTGCTGCGCAGGGTCATCCGCCTGGGAGACCTGGACCCTGTCATCACCAGAATTGCTGCCCTGGGGTTCCCGAACTGTGGTGGAGTGATTGATGGGACCCACATCCCGATCTGAGCACCAGAACACCAAGCAGCCCAGTATATTAATAGGAAAGGCTACTTCTCGACGGTCCTGCAAGCCCTGGTCGACCACCGTGGACAGTTCATGGACATTTCTGCCAGGTGGCTGGGTAGAGCACACGATGCCCGCATCTTCAGGAACTCTAGCTTGTACGGGAAGCTGGAGGCGGGCACATTCAGGTGCTGCTCTCATGGCCGGCTTCCTGCCACAAGGTTGCCCAGGGTTTCTGCAGCTTTAAGAGGGGCCAGGAGACAGGAACTATAGACTTGTGATTACTTTGGACAGAGTGGCCACCAGGGCACCTGTGTTATTTCCTGGAGGCCTCTTCTTTCTAAAGAAAACACTCTTCCCAGTCCCCACACACTTTTTTTTTCCTTCAAAAAAAGCTCTTTTGGAAAAAGGCTTCTTCCTCATAGAAAGAGGATTACTACTGTCCAAAAAAAAACCCTCTGTTCTTTCAATTTTCTTTCAAAAGAATGTGATTGCAGTGTGGATGTTACTCAAGTTTTTTCAGAAAAACAGACATTTTTCTGAAAAAACTCTGCAGTGTAGACATACCATCAGGTTGGGGAAAGGGGACAAGTGTCTCCAGCACTAACGTTTCAGCTCGCACTGGCCACAGTTCCCCATTCCTGGTCAATAGGAATGGCAGGGGCTGTGCTTGCAGGCATGAACAGTGTGCTGAGACCCATGTCCCCCAAACAAATAGGAACATGGTGGTCACTTCTGGGAGCGACATGGGGCCTGAACAGGCAGACAGCAAGCCTATGTTAGTGTAAGCCTTGCTGCATCACTGGAAACCACAATTGACTGGAAGAGTACCTAGGATCAACCAGTTCATCCTGATTGACTGGTGATGATTTAGGAGAAGCAGTAGGAGAAGCTACTACCTGGGGAGCCTTCCTGAGAATGCTACAGACAACATCCAAATATTGGCTGCTATGACTCTACAAAGAGAGGTACTGAGATGTGATCACATCTCCAGCCTCCATCTTGGGATGTCAGTGTTTTTCCACAGAACGGTCTAGGGAACAAGCTTTGAAACAAAGGGTTTCTGCCATGTGAAAAAAGCTATATGAGGCAGGGAGTGACATAATCTGATGTTCTTTGCTCCCCATGCAAGAGGACTCCTGGAAACAACTGAGGAACAAAGACTGAACTGCTGGAAAGTACTGGACCTAGGCTAAAGGGATTTTTAGCCTGTGAATGGTACACCTGGGGATTCCAAGCTGTAAACAAGTGCAGCTGGTCCCTTAAGAATCTGCAGCCTGCTTGTATCATCTATTTGGATACGAATAGCAGATTCTCATCCTATCTGTTGAGTATATTAAACCTAATTTCCATGTTTTGTTTATTTGCTAAATATTCTGCTTTGATTTACTTGCTATCCCTTATCACTTAAAATCTATCTCTTGAAGTTAATAAACTTGTTTTTGCTTTATTTAAATCAGTGTGAGAGAATCATAACGTGGGGGCAAAAGACTATTGCACCTTTCTCTTCACACTGAAGGAGGGGGTAAAATTTATGAGTTTACACAGTACAGTTCCTTATGTAGCAGCAAGATAGGAGAAAGACATGACAACTGTTTCCAGGAGCTGCTGCAGGTATGCAGTCCCCAGCCCCTCACATCCTCCTGCACCCCAACCCTTTCCTTCTGCACTCTAAGCTCCCCACCCCTACCCCAGAGCCTGCACACCTGGCTCCCGGGTGGCTGAAAGTGGGGATAGGTAGGGTTGCCAAATGTCTGGTTTTGAACTAGACAGTCCAGTAGTTGAGCGTTCTGTTCGGGAAACAAATTGAGAAAATAGAAATGTCTGGTATTTTCTAAATAAGATGCAATGTAGATTGTGATGGAATGTCAAGCGTGTCTGGTATTTTTGTTGAAATCATCTGGCAACCTAGGGGTAGGCCCAGGGAGAAGGGATGGAGTGAGCAGGGACAGGAGCCTGGGCAAGATGCTGGGGTTTGTGTGGGGTTAGAAAGTTACCCACACAGGGTGTGGGAGGCTGCAGAGTCCCGGGGCTGGCGGCTGCAGGGAGCGAGAGCAGCAGACGCGCGTGGGTGGAAGCGGGAGGCGCTGGGGGGGGGGGGGGGGGCAGGAGGCAGCGGGTCGGGCTGACACAGGGCGAGCAGACACCAGACAGCCGCGTCCCCCGGGAAAGCCCCGCCCGCCCGGGAGCTCCGGCGGGTGGGGAAAGCAGCGCGCGTGCTCCGACTAGCGTCTTTCCCTCTCCACGTTGGCTGGAGGCGGTGGGAGGGGGAAGTGTTTTCATTTGCATATCGCCGCTGATTGGCTCAGGCGCCTGGTGCCGTCCCTGCCGCTCCCCGGCTGTCGCGAGGTCCCTTTTAAGTAACCGGCCGGCTCGGGCGCCTCAGCCCGTCATTGTGATCCGCGCGCTCGGGCCGCTGCCTCGTCCGCGCTCCGGTCCAGCCCAGCCCCTGGCCGCGCGCGCGCAGGGATGTTTGACCGCGAGCGCGGCTGGAGCGTCTCCTTCGCCGGCTGCGGCTTCCTGGGCGTCTATCACATCGGGGCGGCCACCTGCCTGCAGGAGCGCGCGCCGCACCTCATCCGCGGCGCCCGCCACATCTGCGGCGCCTCGGCCGGGGCGCTGGCCGGCGCCGTGCTGGTCGGAGGCGGCTCTCTGGGTGCGTCATCCCGCCTCTCGGCCCCGCGACCTGGGGGGCGCTGACGGGCAGGAGCGGCGCCCCCCATCCGGGGCTGGGCGAGTGGGCGCTGGGTCCGTGCGGGGGTGGCCCCTGTACCGGGGGGGTTGGTCGGTTTGCGCCTCCGTGTGTCGCCGCAGTGGCCCAAAGCGCGGGGGAGGGATGGAAACGTCTGTTCAGTTGCTCGGGCCAGCGCCTGGTTTGGGGTCAGGGTGCCGCGCTCTGCGGGGCTGTTGCGCGGGTGCCCCTGGCGTCAGCGGGGAGCAGCGGCCGGAGCTGCCCGGGCTCAGACCCACCCCACGGTCGGGCATCTCTCTGCTGCTTGCCCGTGCCAGCCGGTGGTATGGCGAGAGGTAGCAGTTGGCTGCAGAAACAGCTCCTTTCCGAACGTACAACTAAGAAAGTGCTGCCGGTAGCACATTCCTACCCAGGGAGCAGCTGTCTCCGTGCCACCAGCCAGTCTGCGTTTAAGGATCACATCGGTGCAGGCAGCTACAGCCAAGTATGTAGCGTTACTCAGCAGCACTTGCATCCACTAATTTAATTGGTGGGAGGAGGGAGGCTAACACAGATGACGTGGTTCAGAGAGGTGACCAAGTTAGTCTGTAACTGGAAAAACTTAAAAAACAAGAAATAGTGTTCCACTGCTACCTGTATAAACAGCCACACATCTTTCAGTCCCAGCATAATGCTTCAGACATAAATCAGCACAACCACCCACAAGGTACAAGGGGAGACCATAACATCACAGACTGTAGCTGCAACAGCAGCAGCACATAGCTCTGTATTTGCTGCACAGATCTGCACAGATTTCCCACTTTAAAGCAACCCATGCACAATCACTCCAAACATCATTTTGAGGCATTAAATATGTGTAGAGTCAGTGTGAAGCAATGCTGAAAGTTACAAGTATGGTTGAGAGCTGTTTTTGTTTAGAATATTTCCATTTTCAGTCATAATTGGGGTTTGTGCTCTGCTTTGCAGGTTGTCTTTTTGGAAGCCGTGTAAGCTAAGTTTTGGAGGGGTAGTTTTGTTAGACTGTTTATGCAAAAATAAAGAGGGCTCCTCTGGCATCTGAGGGTGTGTCTAGACTACATCCCGCTGTCTGCAGAGGGATGTAAATTAGGCACTCTGAAAGTGCAAATGAAGTCGGGATTTAAATATCCCATGCTTCATTTGCATAATCACATAATGGCACTCTTTCAAAAATGTGCTATTTCAAAATTGAAACCGCAGTCTAGACGCAGTTCTTTCGAAAATAGAAACCTTTTTTGTAAGATCCTGAAACTTCATTTTTGAGGAGTACAGGATCTTTCGAAAAAGGCTTCTATTTTTGAAAGAACTGCATCTAGACTGTGGTTTCAATTTAGAAATAGCGCTTTTTCAAAAGAGCATCATTATGTGATTATGCAAATGAAGTGCAGGATATTTAAATCCTGGCTTCATTTGCGCTTTCAAAGTGCTTCATTTACATCCCTCTGCGGACAGAGGGATATAATCTAGACACACCCTAAGTGTATGTCTACACTTGCACCCTCTTTCGAGAGAGGGATGCAAATGAAGACATTCAAAATGGCAAATGAAGCCGGGATTTAAATATCCCGTGCTTCGTTTGCTTAATCGCGTTCGGGAGCTATTTCGCAATGCCCTATTTTGAAAAAAGAAACGCTGTTAAGACGCTTTTGAGAGAAAACCCTTTTCTCGAAATAACTGGTAAGCCTCATTGTATGAGGAATATTGGTTATTTCAAAAGAAGGGTTTTCTTTCAAAATAACCGTGTCTAGACAATGTTTCTTTTTTCAAAATAGGGTATTTCAAAATAGTGCCCAGATGCGAGTATGCAAATGAAGCATGGGAAATTCAAATCCCTGCTTCATTTGCAATTTCACTGGTTTGCATTCCTCTCTCAGAAGAGGAAGCAAGTATAGACATACCCTTAAAGACTAACAGATTTATTTGTTAATGTTTACAGTGCCACAGAACTCATTGTTTTTAGTGTAAGCTAACTAAACTGGGAAAGACACTCTTATTCCAGAATAGAAGCATTCATTTGTTGTCATGATAGTATAATTAGAGGTATAACTATATCAATATAACTGCCTGTGAATTTATCTATGTATTCACTGCCTATGTGTGTGCATGTGTTTTTATATTCTAACACACATTTCAGTGGGAGAAAATTTTAAATCAAGTTTTCAGACTAATTTTAAGGGAGAGGATTCTCATTGAAAGAATGAGACCTGCAAGGATGGTAAAACTTTCTACTCTTCTCCCCGCCCCCTTTTAAGGGTTAGAAGAATTTTGAGTCCATGTATCCTGCAGAGAGGAAAAAGTCAGCTGAAAGTAGGATATTTCAGTGAGAACCTCCCAGCTTTGGAGAATGTTCTTATCATCTATTTTGTCTATACACACCATTCTGCAGTTGCATATTTTCAGTTGCTAAATATATTGTGACACAATGAGCTGTGCTGTGAGTAGGACCTAAATAGAGCAGTGGCTATAAAAATGAGAGGATTTTTTTATGCATGTGTATATGGCTTTCATGTACGTCTCCATACTCTTGTTCCTCCTTTTGACTTAAATCCTATAGTTGTCATTATTTTCAGTTACAAGACACTCCAGTGACTTAAGGGAGAACAGTAGTCAAGGGCTCTTATTCCTTAACCCTGCAATAATATTTAATAATAAACAACATAGAAAAATTGAATACTGTAGGAAGAGAAAGAGATAGCTGAAACCCTAATTCTGTTCCCTCCACTTTTCTCTCATCCACCTGTCAGTCAAAGCAAGAATTATTGAGAGTTTGAATTCTCATCTATTCCTTTTGTCTTAATTAGAAGTGACTCATTTTTCTTATAATTCTCTTTGACTCTGTGTAAGAGTTCCACTTACCTTTAACGTGCTTGCTCTAAAGCGTTTCCTTTCTTAGGGGTAGGGACCTGGTTTACAGAGGGTTAAGATTAGGGCTTAGACTAGCTTTAACATGCTTTTCAGCCTTACTCAACTCGCAGCACTCAAATCGCGTATGGTGACTAGGAGGAGCACATGCTTAGAAATACTTTTTTAAAGTATGCATCCACGTTTAGGTTGAACATACACATAAAGCCAGGGTAGATACCAATAAATGATTTTTCTGAAGAAAAAAACCTAATTTTAAAATGTATATGAAATACAGATTTGTTTTTAAAGTTAAATTTGAAATTACAATGTACATTACAGCTTTAACTTAATATAATCTATGAAGCCATTTACTTTTAAATAAAAAATATCAAGCGGTACATTTTTTAGCTGAAGATTTTAAGAAAGCACTGAATTAATGGAAGTCACAGTCTGAGTGCTAAGAATGTCACAGTGTAAATGAATAAACGGTTAACAGATGATCATCAATTAACCTTCATGCATCCCTACCTCCCTGCTGCTGCCTCTATATCAGAGGCAGCAGCGGGAGTGGGAGCAGGTAAAAGCCAGCTTCCTGTGAGCACTGGCTCCCATCTGCCCCACCCCACGTGCTGCTGCCTCTGATACAGGTGCAGTAGTGTGCAGCGGGAAGAGGAGCAAGCAGCTCTATGGGAACTGGTACGCATGAGAAGCCAGGTTAAAAACTGGCTCCCCATGCATCTCCCCCCTCACATGTAAATGTGTACATACTGAAAATTTTAGCAGGTACACATTTACCAAGCTAAACAGATTTTCATATCCATACTAAGTATACGGAATCAGAGTTTGTTGAAGTGCTAAATCAACTTTTGGACACCAGTAGCCCGTTCTGCAGACGCAGAGAATAGTTTCTTCATTTCAGTTTATTCAATGACTTTAGTTCAACATTAGTTCATTCAAAGTTGAGAAACCAAGTGAAAGTTGACAAGCACAAGAGCTTGTTTTTCTTTTGTGATAGGTGAATAAAAGCTTGGTCTTGAGAGGATGAGATCTGTTAGTCCTAAAAATCTTGAAGGGATCTAGAAACCATCCAGCCAATTCACTAATAAATATATTAGTTTTATATTAGTTTTATATGCAAAACATGCTATTGTTTTTAACCAAATAAAAATGTAAATGCTGATTTTGTTTTTTTAATTGACTTCAGATTTCCATGCAAATATAGCTTGACACAAGTCACAAATCAAAAAAATTAATCAAGTAAATAAGAAAGCCATCAGCTGCCATTTTCTAACAGAATAGCACTAAATTTTATATAAAAGCCATATTTAGTTGCAAATCAGCATTTTAATTATTACCAACTAATGAGACTCATCCTTTCTTAAGGACAATAATTAAAAAGTACAAATGCAAAACAAATTTAAAAGTGACTTCCTGCTTGGTGATTTTAAGTTGTTTATTTTAAAACAATCCATCCTGAGGAAGTGGGTCTGGCCCATGAAAGCTCGTCAACTATTAAACCATCTTGTTAGTCTTTAAAGTGCTGCATAGTCCTGTCTTTTGTTTCATCCTGCTTAAAGCAGTCTGGGAAAACGGGCTGACTTTAGAAAAAGCTATTGGGAGTAGCTTATAAACAAATGAAACTTATACATCTTTTTTACCCCATGTCAAATTTCTGGCTAACCCTTGTAAAATGGAATACTGATTTCAGAATCCATTAGCTTTAACATGATCTGGTATGATCATTTACTAAAATACTTCTTATATACAAATGCTTTTGATAGTTCTGTTTGAAAAGTATCTTTCACGTTTGACTAGAAATATTAATTATAATGAATAGGTGACAGGTTTCTAATTCTTTTAGAACAATTAATAATTATTAGTCGTTAAGATGAGGAGACGCTTCTGATTGCATATAGTCAGGTGCTTTTTACAGTACAAACTCTGTTATTCGGCACTTAGTTAACCAGAAAGCTGGCATTTCTGATATCTCATAATTCAAATTTTCAGTCTAGTAACCAGAACTAATATATTGCCCCGCACATTATTCCTCACTCGACTTTTATGCAGAAGAGGCAGCAGCATGGGGCATCATAATCTTCAGAAGTTAGGCATCTACTTTTATATCTAGGGTTATGAATGTTCACAAGAAAATGAGGTGGAATGTAGCCTGGTCCTCAGGACTCAACTATGTCAGTGAAAGTGTTTATTGTTAACAATGGGAAAAGGAAAATTTATGGCATAAATGAACTGAGCAATCCTTTCATCTGTAGTGTCTTGTTAGTATTTGCTGGTCTAAACCCATACAAGGTTGTGGTTTTACAGGACGATTGACATCTTTTGCTGGCTATTGACACTTTGTTGTGTGAAACAGTTGCAGTATTGCTGCTAAAAGTACCAGTGGATGACTCAATTTATTGCATATAGACAGTCTAAATCTTTACGCGTAAATGACTTCCTGAACAAAATTAAAAAATGATTTTGAATAGTCGCTCTCACTCTATTATTCAATTAATCATTTACATTTTTTTTTTTAGCAAGGATGCAGATTCAAACATAATTCCTATTCAGCCTCAAAATTTACCAAACACCTACTTGCTAAAATACTAAACTCGTTAGCAAAAGGTAGACACACTTCTGAAAGTGAGTGGGGGTTAGTTCTGATGAAAATAGGATTGTCAGCCAGTCTTGAACTACAGTGGCCACCATGAACAGAGGCTACTTGGCGTCAACAGCCCTTGTCCATGGTGGGGCCCAGCTCCCATTGGGACCCCTGTGGACAGGGGTGTCTGCCAGAGCAGTCTCAGCCTGTAGCGAGCTTTGGCCTGCTGTGGGCAGAGGCCACTTCACAGCAGCCTCCCCAATCCCCATTCCCCATTCCCCACTGTCTCTGATAGAGGCAGCGGGGGCAGGCAGGCGGCACTATAGAGACAGTGCTGGGGTAGCTGGCTTTTAAGTTGGCTCCCCCTAGCACCAGCTTCCTCCCACACCTTGCTGCCTCTCATACCAAGGCAGCAAGGCAGGGGGAAGTGAATAGTCATCTACTCGCTAACATCCCTACTCTATAAGTCACTGACTTCTGTAAACTTGAAGTTCCATTTTTATTAGATATTGAGAGGGAGAAGAAGCTCTATCTCTTCTTGTCCTCAGGATTCTCCTGTTTGCTGTGAGGGAGATTGTCTTTACTACCTCATTCATCTGGCTCTTGGTTGCTGCCAGAGGATAACAGAGAGGAGGGTTCCACTGCTCTTGTCTATGTGTTTTTTTTAAATGTGTGTGGAAGAGGGGTTATCCTCCTCCCACTCAGGTGAACTATTGTGCCTACTCATAGCATTGCCAAACAGCAGTGATATGGAATAGAAATGGTGCTTGATAGTTTCACCACTGTCCCAGGTTTTTTGAATAGCAGCAGAAAAACTGATCAGAAATCGTTGTAATGTCTTGCTGCTAGTGCTTGGCAAAACTGAAACTGTTTGCAAATTCAGGTAGGTGACACTACATTAGTTAATATTTAAAAGGCTTTATTTGTGACTATAACGGTTGGAAACTTAATTTATTTCCTCCTTCAACAGAAGTTTTTTCCACAGCTTGATGGATTTTTCATTGCCTGGATTTACATAGGCTAAAATAAAACAGGAGTAAATGTGTTGTAGGTGACAAGAAAGGACAAAGTCATCCAGAGTATGTCTTTTTCAAAGCTGTTGTGAAAGGGTATGTCTTCACTAGCTCATTAATTCGAGCTAGGTAGGCAAATCAGGCAACCGGAGTTGCAAATGAAGCCCGGGATTTAAATGTCCCAGGCTTTATTTGCATGTTCCCGTCCAGCCGCCATTTTTAAATCCCCCTTAGTTCGAACGAACTGCCTGCAGCTACACGCAGCAGTTTAAAGTTAATCTGAACTAAATCTTTAGTTCAGATTAACTGTTACTCCTCATAGAATGAGGTGTAACAGTTAATCCGAACTAAGGACTTAGTTCGGATTAACTTTAAACTGCCGCGGGCAGTTCGTTCGAACTAAGGGGTGTTTAAAAATGGTGGTCTGACGGAACATGCAAATAAAGCACGGGATATTTAAATCCTGGGCTTCATTTGCAACTCTGGTTGTCTGATTTGCCTACCTAGCTCGAATTAACGAGCTAGTATAGACATACCCTAACTTACGGAGTTTGAGTTAATAAAAGATGGAAGAGAGTGATTTTCAAGTACTCTTAAGTGTTGGCATAACATGTCTCCAGTTGATGTTAATAGTAAAATCTGCTATGGCTTCATTGAAAGTAGGGTAAAGTCAATGTTGTGTGCTTTAAAAAAATCACATAGTATACTGTGCAGTTCTGTACTCTTGTTACAAGTAATCAGCTATTAGTTTGACTTTTTTGTACTGTAACTAACATTTATTTTGAGTAAAGTTCTCATTTGGAAAGGTGCATGAGATTCTCTGCATATTGAATGGTGCATGAAAATCCTAGCTGGGGATCTTAGAGAATTAAGTTCTTATCTATTAAAATAGTTGTCTCACTTAATTGGTACACTAATTAAAAATTAAAAAGAACATCCTTTCCAAATGGCAACAGAGTCCTTTAAGTCAAATTGGCCTTTGAAATTTCTCTTCTACAGATTTAAAAATACTCTTCTATCGTCGTCGGGTGTCTTAACTGGCTTTCTTCACACAGTTTAAAATGTACCTACAACATTCTACGCATATAGACAAAGACTTTCAAAGTGGACTTCAAATAAATCCCACGTACCCTGGTAGAAATTTCATTCTCCTCCTCCTCCTCAAAGATCTGGGAAAATAGATAAGTTGTGAAGCATGCTTTGATTATATTTTCTAAACAACTCCTTTGAGGAAGTACGTTCTAGAGATTAGGCCCCTTTCCTGACAACTGTCTGCAATTGGGATATAAACGAGTAGTCGAGTATACAATTAAGCCTAGGCTTGGTTAATCCTCTCAACTATTCGTGTTTCTCTCTCCCCCTCCCCTGCTGCCTTTATATCAGAGGCAGCAAGGCAGGGGAGCAGGAGCTGGTGCTGGGGGGAGCCAGCTTAAAAGCCGGTTCCTCCCAGCACTGGCTCCGCGGTGCATGTGTCCTGTCCCCCCCTCCCCTTTGCACCTCCATGGGCGGCGGAGCACCTCTGTCTGCGGGGATCTCGGATCCCCATGGACAGAGGTTGCTACCGTGAAGCAGCCTTCCTCCTCTCCAGCAGCCTCTGTCCGTGGGGAGTTCAGACCCCTGGCAGACAGGGGCTGCTGCTACTCCACACGGGGTGACAGGCATCCAGTTTGTGAGGGGATCTGGTTTTTAAACTGGCTTCCCTCACCCAACCGGCTCCCGCCTGTCACCTCGCACTGTTGCCTCTGATACAGGAGGGAGGTCAGATTGCACTGGCTGCCGGCCACAGGGACTATAGAATAGTCAAGTAAACACTAAGAATTAATGCTGTTACCCTATTCAGTTACCCGATAGCTAACATCTCTAGTCTGTAACCAGGCTTGTGCCATTTAAACCACTTACAAGAGAGTGGGGGAAGGCGGGAGTAACATTAGCCTGAATGTGACAGCTTTCGGTAAGTGTAAAAGCAAACTTGTCATTGTGAATGTCTTTGACACAGTTCTACCAATTTTAACCTAAGATTTCTAGAGGGCGAAGTGAAGAAGATGCATCTAGAATGGAGGAGCAAATAGGTCTGTCATACTTCTCTCTATAGATATGCTGTGAATGCAGAACTCCATGGATCTAGAGAGGGTGAGTTCAGAGGAAGGCCTCTTTCTGACACAGTATTCACCTTCCATACTCTAGGAATAGTGAAGCATATGTTTGTTAGTGCAGCTTTTGCAATGGAAAGTTTCAGTTAATAATCTTATGGGAACTCTGCTTTTGACATAGGTTTGGAAAATAATGTAGAGGCCCAATAATAGTGCAACATTTGTAGAATTTCTCTTAGGCTTTTGGACCATTTGTATGTGTGTAGAGATCTAAATATCATTGTTATTTTTTTTTTACTTATTTTTCTGTGGAATCTGGCCCTTATTGTACCTTGACCAAGAGATTTGGGCATCCACAAAATATATTTAACTATCTGGAGCCATAGGAATCTTCATGTTTCCGTTTCCAGTCTGCAGAAAATAACTTAATTGCTTTTAATTGAGGCCAAGATTTGAAAACTAGAAACTATCAAAATTTAGAACAGATCAATGTTAAAAAAACCAAAACTTTGAATGAACCTTTCCCCTTTCCAAAAAAACCTGTCCCCACTCTTGAGCCATGGTGATTAATTTTAATCAGTTTCTTAACTCTGTACTACTGAGTTGAGAAATACAGCAGTTATTAAATGGTAAAATACTTATTTATAGGTTTCCCAATGTTTACTACTTATGTTTAAGTAGTGCAAACTTTTTGTACATAAGTTGAGTAAACTTTTATTTATTTAAATTTCTAGGTTAAATTCCATTCTGATGGGTAGTTTAACTTCCTTTGTGGAAGTTAAGCCAGGGAGAAGGGCAAATGTTCAATCTGATATTGATGAAAAGCAGCCCTAATAAACTGTTGGAGGTTTTCAGCCCTGTGATTGGACAAGAAGGGTTAGCTGAGCCTCAGGTGACTTGTAGTATGATGAGTTACTTTACACTATAGGAAGGGTTACTACAGGCCATTGACCTGCTCAAATTTCTGGTCTATAGGGGCAAAATGGGAGAGGAAACACAGATCAAAGATATTAGCAAATAATTTCAGAAGTGCAAGGATTTAAATGAAAAATTGAATGCTGCTTTGAATTTAGAATACTCCAGAAAGACCAGAAATCCAAGTTAATATGTTTGTTTAGAAACTTTTCATTTGCAAAGAAGTATTTGTTTTTCAAATACTTGAAGTGTACTACAAGTATACAAATACTAAGTTCCTGAAGAACCTTTTCTGACAACTGTTTTTCTGTGCAATGTGGGTTGTTTGTATTTTGTACAACAGAATTCAGTGTTTAGTTAACAATAAGAATATTATTACTGGCAAAACTGTCTGGTAATTTAATTGGAGTCTCTCTGCATTTAGGCCAATTTTCAAAAGTCACTAATGGTTTTGGATCCCAGATTTAAATGGGTCAGATTTTCAGATATCAAAGAGGGCAAAAGACTCAACTTCAGAAAAACTAAGATGGCTAATACTAAATACACAAATTGAGTTGCCTAAAATCACTAATTGCTTCTGATCATATATAGTGTGAATCCTATAGCTCATTACTTTAAACAATATATTAAGTTCCACTTTTCCTAATACTCAACATACATGTTTGTGTCGGGTAATGTACATCTACCCTTGAATGCAAAAAAAGTCTGGAGATTGTATTCTCCTGTCATTTCTGTTGTGGGTTAGCCAGGTCAGTTAGGACCTAATTTTCAGAGGTACATCACAAACTTTACTATGAAGGTTTGAATGCTTAGAACCTCTGCAAAATCAGAATTCAACTTTATTCTGCTGTTCCACTTGCAAAATGTCATTTGCTTAATTTGGATCTTGGAACTGTACCTTTGTAGTTGGATCCCTGGGCACATGGGAAGCCCGGTTTACTACAGCATGTCTGAACACACTCAGTAAGTTGTGTGCCCATGAATTCAAGATGAATAGTATGTGATTAATGTGTTTTGAATTGACTGGCTTTGCTGCCTTTGTGACATGAAACTTCAGTCAAACATTTCATTACATTATAGGTTAAAATCCGGATGTCAGTAAGAAACAGAGAACTATTTTATTTTCAGAGTTGTGAAATTTGTGTGTAGTGTAACCAGGAATACTTTTGTTCAATGCATTAGAAAATTTCCTTGCTGTGTATTTGTTTAGAAGCTTGCAATTTGCAGTTCTGAAGGAACACACCATTTGATACATAATATACTTTCATGCTGGATAAAATAATTATTTAGATATGCTTCTATGCATGCAGTATTTGAAAACTAAGCCACTCAGCTATGTAGATGCAACAAAAATTAACATCCTTCCTTAAAACACGAAAAAGCACTTGTTTGTTGTCTTTGCTTACAACTTCATCATTTTTACCTTTTTAAGAATAAATACATAAAGATGAAAGCTCTAACTCTTTTGAAAAACCTTTTAATATGAAAGTACCTCTGAACCATAGACTTTTTCTGTATTGTGTAGCATCATTGACATGCAATAGTGACCAAAAATGAATAATCTCTATCTTAAAATTTTTTTGATTTTGAACATGAGAGAGTATTTACCTCCAAAAGCAGTTCCTGGAAACAAATATAGAAGCAATAGCAGTTGTGCTAAAAATCTGAGTTTAAAACAACACTGAACTGTGAAGTTCTAAGCATATCTATGACTTGTATCTAGAGAGGGGAATAAAACAGGTTTGACTCTTGAATAGAATATCAGTGTTCTTGGTGAATCCAATCTGTAGGGCGTCTTCAAAATAACTTTTTAGTATCAGGATTGGCTATATTGGGCCAGGAGTAAGTAAATTTCAAACTTCAGCATATCAGATGCAATAAGTGTAAGCAAAAAGCAATTACTTTCTAGAGATGTTAGATGGCGTGTAATTTAATAGTCATGTAACCGCACAAAATTTTAGCCAGTGCTCTCCTGACCCCACCGCCACCCCATGCTGCTGCCTCTCCATCAGAGGCAGCAGCGCTGGGTGGCAGACAGGTAGGGCCGGCCACAACATTTTGACACGTGAGGCGGGGAGCTCAAATGACGTCTCCATGTCCCCTCACTTGGGCCAAAACTTTGAAAGGTCTCAATTCTCTGGGTCCTAGTGGTGCCCCTCTCCCCCCGCCAGACTGGCACCTGAGGCAGCCGCGTCAGTTTGCCTCATGGTGAGGCCAGCCCTGCAGACAGGAGCCTGTCCATGAGGGGAGCCGATTTAAAGACTGGCTTCCCGTGGGGAGCTTGAACCCCTGCAGACAGAGGCTGCTCCACAGCAGCCTCCCCTACCCTGTCTCTGCACTGCTGCCTCTGATAGAGGTGGCAGAGTACGAGTCAGGTGGCTCCTTGGACCTGATAGTGGAGGGAACCGGCTTTTAAGCCAACTCCTGCCTTCTCCCCCTGCCTCTGTGGGAGGCAGCAATGGGGGGGAGGATGCAGGGGGGTCTGTGGAGCTGACATGCATGGAGAGCTGGCTTGAAAGGCAGCTCCTTCTGCGTATCGGCTCTTGCCTGCCCCCCTCACCCGTTGCGCTGCTGCCTCTCTATTAGAGGCAGCAGCGTAGGAGTGGTGGAGCAAGCGGAGCCGGTACTCATGGGGAGCTGACTTAAAAGCTGGCCCCCCACAGGCACCGGCTCCCACCTCCCCCACTTGCTGACTCTGTATCATGTTGACATCCTGTTACTTTCATAAATCAGCTGACCCCTCAGGGTAGAAGAGTAAATGTTGTTGAGAGTTGAGAACAGTTGGCACATACTTTTATTATTTCAGTAAGTCAATTCTTGTATACTTTTGTTCAATAGCTCACTTCTAAAATAGTTCTAAAAAACATTTCCAGATAACCTTAGAGAATGTCAATTTGAGAATAATAGCCTGTTATTTGTGAACTTGTCATTCATTTTCTAGAACCAAGCAAATCTGCCTGATTAGCCCTGGGAAGCTCCTTAAACTAGGGGTGTAAGCGACTAATAGACTAGTCGACTATCCGATAAGCAAAAGCTTATCAGAGTTGACACAGTAGTCGACGAGTCAGTCCCCCCACCCTCTGCTGCATCTATCAGAAAGAGGTAGCAAGAGGGGGGAGAGGAAGACGGTGCTGGGGAGAGCCGGCTTAAAAACCATTTCCCTCAGCTCCAGCTCTGTGGGAGAGGGCAGGGGCTCAGTGGCAGCGTTCCAACTTTGAAATGTACAAGACTCCCCTCTGGCTCTGGGTTCCATGTGGAGTTTCAATCTGTGAGATGCACTAGAGCCCCTGCTGGGGCTCTTGTACATTTCAAAGTGGAAGCACCAGCATAGAGCTCAGAGTCAGAGGGGGTCTCCCTGCTGGCCCCCGGCCTCAGTGTGGGGCTCTCGTACATTTCATCGGTGGAATGCACTTTAGTCCTTATCAACTAATTGAATAGTCGATGGAAATCCCATCGACTTCAGTTAATTAATTGAAATTTAACATCCCTACCTTCAGCCATTTGTAAATTACAGACAAAAGATTCAGGAGAAGAACTTTAAATATTTACCATAATTTGAGAAAGGTGTATCTGAATGGGATGCCATCCAGGGTAATTTCTAACCCGTTTTGAATCTGTTGGGCTGATGTGTTTGTAAATATAGTCTTTCCTGCCATGGTTTGAGCTATCTCGTACAGCTAAATGCGTTCCCATTTCACTATGCTATAAATTATTGTGTGCAATGACTGAAATAAGGATGAAATGGCAAGACAAATGAAAGCAAAAATTCAAGGAGTGGTAATAAGTCTTTCTGTAAAACATTTGTCAAGAAGGTATACTATCGGCTTGAAGATACTAGAGAGACGTAGCTGTCAATCAGGTCTGTGCACTTGCTTTTCTCACTGATGGGAATTTCTCCTACATTTCCCTAATATATACATGTCTCTAGTTAATACACCATCTTAGAACAAATCAGATATGAAAGACGCAGTTCAGATGCTAGTCTCTTGAATGTGGTATAAGATGAGAATTGCTCCTTTGTGCTCTGATTGGGTATGGAAACAACACCTTTGCAGCAGGTTGTCTGTTGGTAGAGATAAGTAAAGGTATGATTAGGGATGTAAAAATTCATTCGAAAATGTGATTATGTAACTGCTAAAAACCATAGCAGTTACATAAGCTGTGAGCTCTGCAATAGAAAGCTGCTGCAGCAAAACCACCTCCCTGGGAGTGGGGCCAGCAGGGGCTCTGGCCCCACTCTTGGGGAATCAGTGTGTAACCTGTGGTGGGAAGGAAGGGCCAGCCATGCCCACCACAGACAGGGGCTGCTCCAGTGGGCCCCATGTTGCTGGAGCAGCCCCCTGCCCAGGGTGGGTGGGGAGCTGCTCCAGCCCTCACCTGTTCACTGGAACCAATAAGCCTCGCCTGTTAAAGGTGAGATTTACCAATTAACCATTTACCTCCCTAGTTATGATTATGTCATGGAAGTCACAGATTTCCCAACTTGTGTGACCTCCTATGACATTTTCTGTCCTGGGGCTAGAGCTCCCATTTCTGCAGCAGGGCGTATACCCCTCTCCATTTTGTCACAGACCTTTTATTTTATTTGAAAATCGGGAACAAATCACAGGCTTTTGTGAATTTTTGTTTGTGACTTGTCTCTGATTTGCACTGAAAAAAAGTCAAACACACAATCTTAGCCTTAATTATAAGCAATAAAAACATAAGGCTATAAAGCAGACAATTTCAAATTACATTTAATAGAGATGTTTAAATGGTTAACCAATTTAAACAATAGCCATTAGCCATTTTAACTTAGGTCCTGCCATGGCCATGAGATCCTGCTGCCATTCCCTTTGTGGCCAGGGTTGCTCCAGCCCAGCATAGCTGGTTGCTGTTGGAGTTCACTGCCAAGGGATGGTTAACTGTTTAACATGCCTAATTCAGAGATTCATAGTAGGACGCTAATATTGGCTACCAACGTTCTATTACAAGGTGACAATATTTATGGTTTTTAAATACCATATTTTGAATTCTGCTTAAATCTAAGGATGTTGATTGGAAAAAGGCAAATGTAGTGCCCATCTTTAAAAAATGGAAGGACAATCCAGGGAACTACAGAAAAGTCAGCCTCACCTCAGTCCCTGGAAAAATCATGGAGGGGATTCTCAAGGAATCCATTTTGAAGCACTTGGAAGAGAGGAAATTGATCAGGAATAGTCAAAATGGATTCTCCAAGTGCAAGTCATGTCTGACCAACCTGATTGCCTTCTATGACAAGGTACAGTAAAACTCCACTGGTCCGGCATCCAATGCTCCGGCACTTCTGATGGTCTGGCACGATCGGGAACCCGGTAGTGCTCTGGACTGCCGGACAATTGGAGCTGCTCTGCCCCCGGCTTCCCCGGAGGCAGAGCAGCTGGGGTGCTGCCGGGTTGGTCCCGTAGCGCTGCTCCTCGGGGCTGCGGGACCAACCCGGCAGCACCCCAGCTGCTCTGCCGCAGGCATCCCGGATTCTGCCGTTGCTGAAACTGACCAGCAGCGGCTGAATCGGGGATGCCTGGGGCAGAGACTATCGGAAGGGGGGGGCTATGAGGGGTCTGGGGTGGCATCTCCATCCCACCCCAGACCCCTCATAGCCCCCACTTCCAATAGTCCAGCATATCTGATAATCCGGCACCCCCTGGGTCCTAAAGGTGCCAGATTATCAGAAGTTTACTGTAACTGGTTCTGACTGGTTGGCGGTCAGTGTCAAATGGAGTGCCCCAGGGATCGGTTCTGGGGCCAGTTTTGTTCAATATCTTTATTAATAACTTGGATGAGGGGATGGATTGCACCCCCAGCAAGTTTGCAGATGACGCTAAGCTGGGGGAGAGACAGATATGTTGGAGGGTAAGGATAGGATCTAGAGTGACCTAGACAAATTGGTTGGTTTGGGCCAAAAGAAATCTGATGAGGTCAACAAGGACAAATGCAGAGTCTTGCAGTTGGGACGGAAGAATCCCAAGCACTGTTACAGGCTGGGGTCCAACTTGCTAAGTAGAAGTTCAGTGGAAAAGAACCCGGGGATTACAGTGGATGAGAAGCTGGATATGAATCAACAGTGTGCTCTTGTAGCCAAGAAGGCTAATGGCATATTAAGGTGCATTAGGAAGGGCATTGCCAGCAGATCTAAATAAGTGATTATTTCCGTTTATTTTGCACTGGTGAGGCCATGTCTGGAGTTTTGCTTCTAATTCTGGGCCCCTTGTTACAGAAAAGATGTGGATACATTGGAAAAAGTCTAGTGGAGGGCAATAAAAATGATTAAGGGACTGGAATACATGACTTAAGAGGAGAGGCTGAGGGATTTGGGCTTATATTTAGTCTACAAAAGAGGTGAGTGATAGCAGCCTTTAACTACCTGAAAGGGGTTTCTAAAGAGGATGGAGAGAGGTTGTTCTCAGTGGTGACAGATGACAGAATAAGGAGCAATGGTCTCAAGTGGCAGTGGAGGAGGTCTAGGTTGGATATTAGGAAAAACTATTTTACTAAGTGGGTGGTGAAGTACCGGAGTGGGTTTCGTAGGGAGATGGTGGAATCTCCATCCCTAAGAGGTTTTTAAGTCCCAGCTCGACAAAACCCTGGCTGAGATGTTATGTTGGGGTTTTTTCCTTCTTGAGCAGTGGGTTGGACTTGATGACCTCCTGAGGTTTCTTCCAATCCTATGATTCTATGTCATCTTGATTCAGAGTTAGTAACATAGCCCTCCTATTCACTAAATGTAATATTCCAGAACTGGTGCAGGATGCAGAAATATAATTGCTTTCTGTTGATCGTGGTAATTGCAGGGAGTGTGTGGCACTTGTGTTTTTACTAGCTAATTACTTCTGGGTCCTGTTCATGTTACTGTCTCGTTTATAAAACCATATATGATTTAGGGCTTAGGTAGTCTTCCTGTGTGCTCTGGTTACAGTTGGGATCTCGGGGCCTGAACTAATAAACTTCTGATGGCAGGAATTCCCTCAATGGAAGAGCCCAGACTCTGGAATTAGCTTCCATCACTGACAATATGTTAACAAAAATAAATGTCTGTGAACATGCCTTTAAACCCCCAGTATTACAGAAGGCAAGATGTATGTATTTCAGGTATCTAAAAGGGTGTCATAAGGAGGAGGGAGAAAACTTGTTCATCTTGGCCTCTGAGGCTAGAACAATGGGCTTAAACTGCAGCAAGGGAGGTTTAGGTTGGACATTAGGAAAAAGTTCCTAACTGTCAGGGTAGTCAAACACTGGAATAAATTGCCCAGGGAGGCTGTGGAATCTCCATCTCTGGAGATATTTAAGAGTAGGTTAGATAAATGTCTATCAGGGATGGTCTAGACAGTATTTGGTCCTGCTATGAGGGCAGAGGACTGGACTCAATGACCTCTTGAGGTCCCTTCCAGTCCTGGTATTCTATGATTCAATGATTCAATAAGTATTAGCTGGTTGAGGTGAACCCTAGATTTTCTGGTATCTTCATTTATGTTGTGGAACAATCACTTTAAAATGTGTGTGCCATGTATGTTATAAACTTTATTTCCATACTAGTATTAGAAAACACTCAATTGTAGATTTCCTACTTGTTGTAAACTAGACATGATGAGGAATCCTAATATTCATGAATGCTTTTGATATAAATCATATGTTTAAAATTCATCTTGTACTACAGTAAACAATAACATATTTAAATAATCTAGTGGCAGTATTCAAAATTAGAGGCTTAGTAACTTGAACTTGAAATTTTAGACTTATTACTATTTAACCCTAACCCTAACTCTTTTAGTTTTATCCCTGTATCTTTATAAAAAAATTTTGTGGTAGTACTCTTAACAAGCATGAAAAAAAATCTAGACACTTGAGACACTGTCACTGGGGAATTACTCTTAATGCTTTTAGTCTCTATAGAAATTGTGTCTGGTCTCAAAAGAAGCATACTCTGTTTTTCAGCTGAAGCCTGTGCAGATGTTCTGGTGTTAGCCAAAGAAGCCAGAAAGCGAAGTCTTGGCCCTCTTCATCCTTCTTTTAACGTGATTAAGATAATAAGAGATGGACTATTCAAAAACCTTCCAGAAAACACTCACAAGTTGTCATCAGGCAAGCTGTGTATTTCACTGACCAGAGTATCAGATGGCAAAAACGTGTTGGTATCCAATTTTAACTCTAAAGAAGAAATTGTTCAGGTATGCATATCTGATCTTCATTATGGAATCTTTTAAAAGTTGCAACAATTTAGCTTTGCAAGTTTTAAATCCAAGTGTAGATGGATCCTTGGAATTTCATTGTGCTTAGCTGTGGAATAATCATGGAGTAACCTCAAAAAAGGAATGGTAGCCTCAGATTTGTCATGAAGTGTATTCTTGAGGAAGTGTTTATTGGGGAAACTAAATATAAAAAATATCATACATGTTCTCTTTTGAGAGATTAATATTGTAGAATGAATATTTGCTGGAAAACTCTGCATATCCAGTCAAGATGCAACTGTTTGTAAAAACTGAAAGTCAGCTAAGTATACTGAAAACCAACTAAGAATACTGCTATTTTTGAGCTCTTTATTTCCTCCATAATGAAAGAACAAGTGTGTAATGACTATAATTGTTTGGATATGTATCTAATATATCTATTATACTCAGAATAACTTTGTAGAGATGGAATCATTAATTTTTTGCTTTCTGGTTTGTAAAGACATCTTTTGATAAATAGTAGGGTACAAAGGGTTTATCTGGAGACCTACATTCATTTTACTTAGAGGAACACTTAAAAAAACCATTTCTGCCTGGAAACTGTTCACCTCCTATTGTTAAAATAATACTTTCCCTCTTCTAATTTCAATTATTTTCTTTTTTTAGTTTAGTTTATGCATTTGACCGCACTGCCTCTGGGATAGCCAATAGTTTCCACTAGTTTGGTATTTTCATAGAGCAATAAGAGAAACAACCCATTTAAAAAAAAGTCAAATGATTGCAGAACTGCAAATCACCATACGTACTCTGGAGAGTGGGAAGGGACAGCAATATTTTTAAAGTAATTCAAAAACTGAGTGGTAGAAATCTACTTGAAATAAAGTTGACAATGTCCCTTTAATATTATCACCAGCTTTAACATTAAATGGAGACATGAGTGTATTGTTATTATACAGTAGTTTTCAGTACTAGAGAAATTTGCTGTGTAACTTACATATATGATCTCATTTCTCCATAGGCTTTAATTTGTAGCTCGTTTGTCCCTATTTATTGTGGCCTAATTCCACCATCATTCAGAGGTGTGGTAAGTCTGCATTGTTTTCCTGATAAATGCCTAAAGCTTGATAACCATGTAGAAATTTTGAAAGGTAATGCACAAACACATTTTTGGCTACTCTACTAAAATGATGGTTCTGGTTCTGAAGTTATCCGGCTTTAACTTTTGCATATAGTGAAGTAGTTTATATGTAAGAAGATATGAAAGGGAAGATAGTGAGTGGCTGGTTTAGAGCAGTTTTTCCCCCTTAAATTTCTAAGCAAAGCTAGGTGTCATGCTTGCTAAAACGCAGTCTTATTTAAACTAGCACTTAGCAATTGTAGAAAAGCTCAAGAAAAATATTTAGTGCAGACATAGCCATTGTGACCATCCATGTGAGTAAGGGTGGATGGCTGGGCTTTTAAAGGCTTGTCAGAAAATATGTATCCTAATAACAGACCACATTGCACTTATAAATATTTCACAACGGAGATACTTAATATGCAGTAACATGAATGCAAATAAGTTATTTAATGCAAATGTAAAGTTGCATATTTAAACAGGATACAGCATTTTCAATTTAACTGCAGTATGGAGAGATTGTTTCAAAGGTGAACTGTTAATTGTTCTCTTTCAGCACATCTCAAAGAGTAATGTTTACAAGGCTGCTTTTAAAGGCACATATTTCAAAGTTATCCTTTGAATTTAGAAATCTCCTATTATTGAATGACTGTCCTTTACATCAAAGCAAGTTGTCTTGTCTGTCACTCTCCTGATTTGTTTTGTTTTGTTTTGTAAAAAGGGACATTGGAAACCAAACAATTTATTGCTACATTATGATTTAACACAAAGAGGTCAGGGATGTCTATGCATTGGGGGAAGTTAATCCTACTAACTTAACATTTTTGGTGTTACACCATAATGTGGCATCAACTTGGTTGTTTTGCTTTCATTAGCCTTTTTTAGTAAAAACAGGGAGAAGGAAGAGAGTAAAATGTTGAAAGAAAACTGAAGACATTCCAAATAGTGGTTCATTGCACACTTGGTTCAAAAGCTTTAATTGGGATGTCTCTCATTTCTAAGAATGCCCTTGAAATATATGATAGAAATGTAGCCGTGTTAGTCTGGTGTAGCTGAAACAAAATACAGGACTATGTAGCACTTTAAAGACTAACAAGATGGTTTATTAGATGATGAGCTTTCATGGGCCAGACCCACTTCCTCAGATCAAATAGTGGAAGAAAATAGTCACAGCCATATATACCAAAGGATACAATTAAAAAAATGAACACACATGAAAAGGACAAATCACATTTCAGAACAGAAGGGGGATGCGGCGGGTGGGGGAAGGAAGGTGAATGCCTGTGAGTTAATGATATTAGAGGTGGGGAAGGGTAGATGTCTGTGAGTTAATAGTATTAGAGGTGATAATTGGGGAAGCTATCTTTGTAATGGGTAAGATAGCTGGGGTCTTTGTTCAGCCCCCCGTGGAGAGTGTCGAATTTTAGCATGAATGCCAGTTCAGAGGATTCCCTTTCAAGTGCAGATTTGAAAGTCTTCTGAAGTAGGATGCAGGTGAGTAGGTCATTGAGACAGTGTCCTTTCTGGTTGAAATGGCAAGCAACTGTTTTTTCTTTGTGATCCTGTCTAATGTCTGTTTTGTGGGCATTGATTCTTTGGCGAAGTGTCTGAGATGTTTGTCCAATGTACATAGCAGACGGACACTTTCGGCACATGATAGCATAGATTATATTTCTGGAGGCGCAGGAATATGTGTTCTTGATCTTATAACTCACTTGGTTAGGCCCAATAATGGTGTCAGCAGAGTGAATATGTGGACAAAACTGGCAATGGGGTTTGTTGCGAGGGAAAGTACCAGGGTTGGTATTAGTGTGGTATGTCCTGTGGTTGTTGGTAAGAATCATCTTGAGGTTAGGTGGTTGTCTATAGGAGACTATGGGTCTGTCTCCCAGAGCTTCTTGGAGTTTAGTGTCCTGTTCCAGTATAGGCTGTAATTTATTGATAATGTGTTGGACAGGTTTAAGTTGAGAGCTGTAGGTGATGACAAGTGGTGTTTTATTGTTGGTTTTCTTGGGTCTGTCTTGTAGTAGATGGTTTCTAGGTATTCGTTTGGCTCTTTCAATTTGCTTTTTTATTTCTCCAGGTGGGTAGTTGAGGTTTATAAATGCTTGGTAGAGATCCTGAAGTTTCTGGTCTCTGTCAGTGGGATTAAAGCAGATGCGGTTGTATCAAAGGGCTTGGCTATAGATGATGGATCGTATGGTGTGTGCTGGATGGGAGCTGGAAGCATGTAGGTAACTGTATGAGTCAGTGGGTTTTCTGTAGAGGGTGGTGAAATAAAAAAGCAAATTGAAAGAGCCAAACGAATACCTAGAAACCATCTACTACAAGATATCATTAACTCACAGGCATTCACCTTCCTTCCCTTCCCCCGCCCCCCCCGCATCCCCCTTCTGTTCTGAAATGTGATTTGTCCTTTTCATATGTGTTCATTTTTTTAACTGTATCCTTTGGTATATATGGCTGTGACTATTTTCTTCCACTGTTTGATCTGAGGAAGTGGGTCTGGCCCACGAAAGCTCATCATCTAATAAACCATCTTGTTAGTTTTTAAAGTGCTACATAGTCCTGTATTTTGCTTGAAATATATTGCCTTGCAAATGTTGTTCCTTAGGAGTTGCTGAATGATAGCAGATAACATCTGTTAAAACATTGTCTCTCCTTCATGTTTAAATAAAAGCAGAGAGCAGCAATGTTCAAGTTGACTCAAAAGCATTTTTAAAAGCTGCCTTTTGCACGTTTCTAAAGCTTTCCTATATCCTTAGCTCTTTAAGCTGGAGCAAAGTGTTATGAAATAGGACATTGGACTGGATCCAAGGTTTAGGTGGATCCAGGTTAATCTGGCTATTCACTTCTCATTGGTTGTACAATAAACATTATCTGAAAGGGCTTAGTTCAGACTACAAAAACACAGAAGTATTGATTCTTTGAATATCCTTCCTGTATTAAATGGGGTCTGCCTCCTTTTGACCTCTCCTGCCCAATAAAGATTCTATAACAGGCTCATGGATTCTTGTTTGTAGGGAATATGAAATGAAAAATTAAATGTGCCTGTATCCAGATGGAAACTTCCTTGAGGACTCCAACTATTTTGGAAACTGACATTTCATTCCATATAGAGAAGAGAAATAGGAACTGTGTTTCTGCCAGGAAGAGGAGACTTTACTTGCTAATTTGTGTTAGCTAATTTGTGAAGTCAAAGATTTTATAATTAAGAACCTGATTCTACAGATACTTATGCACATCCCTAAGTGTTTTCCAGTGTTGGACCTGAGGCTTTAAGACTGTTACTATATAAACTTCATTAAGCACATTCATGGTACAGAAATTTCTCTTTGCCTGAAACTTTGTGAATGTGCTGTTTTGTGGGAAGGCGATTGGTAATCAAGCAAGACCTCCTTCTAGAATTCTGGGTAGGCATGAGGAGACTTTTCACATCTTGAAAAGCTGGGTTTTTTTGGGGGGAAGGGGGTTTACATCCTATCAAATATGGGATATTGTAGAAATTCCCAAATGATTTATTTTATGAGCTATTGCATAGGAATCTTTTAAGAAGGCTTAGTGGTACATTTTATAGTAATTTGTCTTGAATATGTTAAACTTGGTCTTGAGTGGTCTTGGCAGAGCTTTTAAATTTAATTAGTGTGAAGCTTAAACACAGCAGGCTGCCAGATTTTTAAAGGCCATAAGTATTGTAATCTGGCTCAGAAAAATTTAGCAGCATCACGTACACCTGACATTCCAAACCAATAAGCAGTATGTCCTAAACAAAATTTCTGAGAACATTTTTTAATATTGCAACACTATTTGCCAATCTGCAGCATTAGTTATGTTTTCTAAAAATGTACATCAGGAAATATGAAGTTACGGTTTTTACAGCATGTTAGCTTGAATGTGCTTCATCCTTTGTGAGTAATATATTAAACTCTTAAGATTATAAGACATTACATATGTAGGACATGGCTAAGTATTACGTGCAGTGATTTGCCAAAATACCAAAACTGGCAGTTGGACTTAGTGGGATCAGGAGTAGAACCAGAAACCACGTCTAAATTCAAATTTTGAAAATGACTAGATCACAAAATGGTGTAATTTTCTGTTAAAGGTTTCCAGAGTATTAACATTTACTTGCAACTTTTTCCTTTCCAGATGTTTGTAGAACTTTTGTTTATAATATTCTCAAATAATTTTTTCTAACATCTTTTATAATTATCTAAGCAATTACTTTATTGCCAAGGAACTCAGTTTGAGTGTCCAATATTTAGAATTTCTTTTTTGAAAAGATGATTTCATCTCATGTTTTTTGTGGGAGAAAGTCCTGGGTAATTCTTGGATTGTGTCCTGTTCTGGTGAAGTGAAGCCTGCTCTTTCCATGCCCGGAGCAGAGTTATGATCCAAAGAATGAAGCAATTTCTTCTTCATTACAAAATGTTGAGCAAATTTACTACCAGTATTCTAGTTTTTCAAAGAATTAGGAAATATGCTTCCTTCCTTACTGCAGTTTTAACGCATATACAGTAAAACCCTTGTTATCTGACACACTCGGGGATTAGAGCGTTCCGGTTATCTAAAAAGTCCGGTTATCTGAGGGTCAAGAAAGGTCAAGCACAGTGGTATGCAACCATTTTGAGCTGCGAGCCCCACGTCGCAGGGGTCACCAGCTGTCCAGCCCTGCCTCGTGCCAGCCAGATCAAAGTGCCGTACCGCACGGTCACGACCAGCCTCACTCTGGCCAGATTAAAGTGTCGCGCAGCCATGACCAGCCCCCGTTCATCCGGATCAAAGCGCCGCCCAGCCGCACCAAGCGCCTAGGAAATTTGCCGGTTTCTAAAGTTTTCCAGCTAGTTAAGTGCCAGATAGCAGAGGTTTTACTGTATTTATAAAAATGTTAAAAAATTGGCCTTGGCTCATATGCAGACACACACCGATTTTATGGTCTATTTTAAAATCTTAGGTGCTGTTTAACTAACACAGGGAGTTTCATTTTTGTAGGAATCGTTTGTTTGGCATTAAACTCTCCCTTTTTTATTGTTCTTTACAGCGTTATGTCGATGGTGGAATCAGTGACAACTTACCACAGTATGATTCTAAGAATACCATCACAATTTCTCCTTTCTCTGGGGAGAGTGATATCTGTCCAAAGGGGAACTCTGCAAACTTCCATGAAATGAATGTTACTAATACCAGCATTCAGTTCAGCTTAGGAAACCTTTACCGTCTAACACAAGCACTCTTTCCACCAGAACCCAAGGTAATACATTTTCCCTACAAAGTTCATAATAGGTATTTGAAGGCCAAAGTTTTTGCAGAAGCAATTTGAGTGACCAGGATCTTAGTTTAATATCTAGCCAGATAAACTTTTCTTATGACATCTGGTATTGCTGCTTTTCTTTCATCACTTCTATGAATACTTAATTCTTTTTATGTTAGTTTTGCTTTCTAAGACTAAAATATTTTGCTTTTGAGTTCCTGTGTTTACCTTTCTAGCACTGCAAGTTACTCTATAAGCAGCAGTGTATACAAGTCTAAAGTAGTGTGCAAAGCTGCAGCCCTGTTCATGCCCAGCCACCAACCAGCACAGGCTTTGAAAGTGGTACAATTAAAGCTGAAGGTTTTCAAAAATCTATTGGTGCATCTATGATGCAGTCAGAACATCTCAAAAGTAATTATTGATCACCACTGAACTTGAGGGGAAATTCTTTCTGAATGGAGACTGCTGAAGGTGACTGGTCATGGGAGATACTAGGAAAAAATACAGTGTTTTAAATAACCAAATACCTGAAAACTTTGGATGCTTTAAAAGCAGATTTATTTTTCTTCTGGCTAGTTGTGAGCAAACACACTATTGTAAGTGATAATTTTCTTTGTACTTTATTCTTACACTTTTCTGTTTACGTGGGCTTTAAATATTCTGCTTTTTTGTTTGTTTGTTTGTCTAGGACTTTGAAAATGTGCATTTCTAGGTGGCTTGGTGGTTCAGCTGGTAACACCGGTTATCTGGGAGACCCAAGTTTGGGATTAATCATGAAATTCATCCTTCCTGGGAGATTTGCACAGCTGGCTCTCCCTAGTTTTCAGAAATGGCAAAGGGGAGGATGTTAAGGGGGTGATCTGTTTATTTGTGTGTCTGATAAAAAAAACCATATTTGGGGAGACAGTAAGGAAGAGAGTTCCTACAAACTAATTTGATGCTCTAGTACAATTGGAAAAGCACAGTTATAAGTTCAGTAATTTTGATGAATGCCATATGTTTACAAGTTAAAAAAGGTTTTCATTTAGGTATTATGACAGCAGATGTAAATTCATCACTTGAAAACTTTTATTATAGTTTGACAGTTGTAAGGTTATGGGAATTATCTTTCTTATATGACTAGTATAAGTGAATTTAGCAGCCATTTGTTCTGTAAACTGGTGGTTTTCATTTTGAACCTTTCTACTGATAGCTGATTGACATAGTATACCCTGTGTGTTTGCAGGTACTAGGAGAGATCTGTGAACAAGGATATTCAGATGCACTTAGATTTTTAAAAGAAAATGGTATGTTAAATTTGTCTTTATCAATACTTATTATAACTCTATACCTATGCTTTTTTTTTTTTGGCAACTTAAAACCTTTAAGACAAAGTGAATATCAGCATGAAAAGATAAGAAGTTTAGTTCAGTTGTTCTGTGGGCAATAATCTTTTCATACTAATAATTTATTTGATCAATCTTACTGAGTTGGTTAAATTGCTGTCGTCATGCTGTCATGTGAGGTCCTACCTTAAGTCTGATTTCCTACTGTCTTTTGCTCAGGATGTTAAAATGTGGTTACTTTCCTAATCGAGTAGTCGATAAGGATCAGCAGTTATAGCGCTTAGTCTGGCTCATGCCAGGTTGCAGCATAACTTCCCCCACTGCTGCTCTGCATTACAAGGAACCAGGCAGCAGATGCACGATGCCTGCTCAATCCCTAGTCCTGGGACTCTCATTAGTCATCATTCAGAGAGACATTGGGGAGTCCTGGGACCGGGGCTGAGACAACATCTTCATGTGCTGACTCCCCTGTCTCTTAATATTGCAGAGCTGCAGCAGAGGAAATGGGGGGATGCAACTAGTGGATAATGCTAACCAATAAGCTCCTGCTTATTGGTTAATCAACTTGTCGCTTGTACCCTTATCTTTTACCTTGCACATTCACTTAAGCCTGTGCAAAAGGGGGATGTAAAATGCCATCAGCTCAGAGAGAGAGAGAGAGAGAGAGAGACTGTTATACAAATTTTGCATAGATATAAATGATTATTCTTCTTCAAGTGGTTGCTCATGTCCATTCGAAGTAGGTGTGTGCACCGTGTGCACCGCGTTTTCCGGAGCGTTTTCCCTAGCGGTACCCGTAGCGCCGGCAGGGCGCCCTCTGGAGTGGCGCCGCCATGGCGGGGCATAAGTACCCCTGCCGGCGCTGCCCCACCTTAGTTCCTTCTTACCGCAGCGACGATCGTTGGAGCGTCTCCATATTTCCTAGCTATTTAGTTAGTTAATGGTTCCCGTTCTCACATTCGTTGTAAATAGTTTTCACAGTTAGATAGTTAGGTTAGTTGCTTTGTTCCTTCCCCCTTGCGGGTAAGGAATGCCAGGGCCGCAAGGCTTTAAGACGTGCGCTGACTGCGGGAAGTTTATGCCCAGGGGCGACCCTCACGACAGCTGTCTTAAGTGCCTGGGTGAGGCTCATCTGGCTATTGCCTGTAAAATCTGTAAGTCCTTCAAGCCCCGTACCAGAAAAGAAAGGGTTTCCCGCTTGAAACTTCTCCTCATGGAGACAGCGCTTCAGCCGGTGCTGCTGGATCAGCCTGCGGTGCGCAGCGCACCGGCCTCTACGCGGGGCATCCCTCATCGGCACCGCGCGTTGGCGTCGACATCTCGGCACCGATCACACTCTCCCCCAGCTAAGAGAGTGAAGAAATCCCGGGGAAGGTCCCCTTCGAAGAAGACAACTTCGGCGGGGCTCCGCACCATAAGCTCTCCGGTGCGCGTATCGTCACCTCTGCACCGTCGACACCGAGGAGGCGTAGGTAGTCTTGGTCGCCTTCTTCTGCACTGCCTGTCCACGCCGGATACGTTTGAGGCGCCGCAGGACCGTATCAGCCTCATGACCTCTCCTCCATCCTCGGTGGACTCGGAAGGGTCGAGGTCACTATTGTCGGAGGCTCGGCTGGCTGCGGCCTCGCCACAGCATGGCCCAGATCGGCATGCTAAAGTGGCTTATGCGTCGGGACCACCCCATGTGGGGTCAGTACAATTGCTGCCTCGGCTCTCCCATTGTCGCTGAGTCATCACTCCTTGGGAATTTCCAGCCATGCCCGTCCTGGAATGCAGCTGAGCTCCTTGCCACCTCCCCGCATGGCGGTATCGGTGCCGTATCTGAGCAGCCATGTGGCTTCCACTCAGACATCTCTCTCCTCCATGGAGATCGCCCAGAAGCCAGCATCCGTCTCCGTGCCGTCATCGGCACTGGCATTGACCCAGTGGTCTTGCCAGGCACCGGGCTTGGGTACCCCGGTGCCGCAACCGCCGGACACAACTCAACCGGCACCAGGCCTGAGCACCTCGGTGCCACATCCTTGGGCACAGTCTCAACCGGCACCGAGACTGAGCACCTCGGTGCCGCAACTGCTGGCGACGCAGCCGGCACCGGGCCTGGGCACCCCGGGGCCGCAGCTGCTGGCGACTCAACCGGCACCGGGCCCAGGCACCCTGGTGCCGCAACTGCTGGCGACTCAACCGGCACCGGGCCCGGGCACCCCGGTGCCGCAACTGCTGGCGACTCAACCGGCACCGGGCACCCCGGTGCCGCAACTGCTGGCGACTCAACCGGCACTGGGACTGGGCACCCCGGTGCCGCAACTGCTGGCGACTCAGTCGGCACCGGGCCTGGGCACCCCGGTGCCGCAACTGGGGGCCGTCAATCATTCGGCACTGGGTCTGGATCCTCCGGTGCCACAACTGTCAGTGGGTCTTCCAGCACAAGCCATGGGTCCACCGGCCCCAAACGTAGTGCGGCCACGGCGCACTCATGTGGGCAAGCCTGAATTGATGGCAAGGTTTGCCCCGTTATCTTCATCAGCTCCACCCTGGCTGGAGTCCGACTACTCCTCGGACTCGGATGCTTCCTCCTTCCATTCGGGCTCCTCGAGGGCATCCTCGACCCATAGATCGAGGTCCAGACATAGGGGGGACCACACTCAACAAACGTGGCCTCCTCACCCACAGTGGCCTTTCTGGACCCCTTGGGCCTACCACCAGTGGCAGGGTCAGATGCCCCCTTCTTTGGGGTCGGGGTCATCAGGGCACTGTTCCCGTCCGTCTGCGTGCCTGTCTCGAGCCTCTCCCTCCCCTCTCTGGGCACCCCAACTCGATCCAGCGGCACCGCAACCGTCAGCACCGGAGGTGGTCCCATCGGAAGCGCAAGCTGCCCAGCCAGCACTGCAGCAGACGACAACGGTTCCTGTGCCAGCTCAGGAGTCCTCATCGTCATCATCACCGGACGAGGCACTGGCAGACCCTGCACCAAGTCTGCCGTCAATGGATGCCCGCATGCACCAAGACCTCCTCCGCCGTATGGCTGCCAACTTGGCTGTGCCGGTGGAACCTGTTATTGAGGACACAGATCCAATGGTGGATATACTCACGGACGACGTGCCAGTGCGACTAGCCTTGCCACTTAACAAAACGGTATTGAAGACAACCAGTGCCTTGTGGCAAACACCGGCAACCTTGACCCCTACCTTAAAAGGGGCCGAGAGGCGCTACTACGTCCCAAACTCAGGGCATGACCACCTGTACTCACAACCCACCCCTGGGTCCTTGGTTGTGCAGGCCGCGGCCCAAAAGGAAAGGCTTCCCCAGCCAGGGCCCTCTCCAAAGGCTAGGGAGCCTAAGAGGATGGATCTATTGGGCTGTAAGGTTTACTGCACAGGGGCGTTACAGCTCCGCATCGCTAATCAGCAGGCGATGCTGAGCAGGTATGCTTTTAACACCTGGCAGGCCGTCGAGAACTTCCGAGACAGACTCCCTGTGGAGGACCGTCAGGAGTTCATGGCGGTTACCTTGGAAGGAAAGGTCATCTCGTGAACCACGCTCCTGGTGGCTCTGGACACGGTGGACTCAGCGGTCCGCATGATGGCGACCGGTGTCGTTATGCGTCAGAGGGCATGGCTCCATGTCTCGGGAATTGCCCCGGACGTGCAGCATACTATTCAGGACTTGCCTTTCGAGGGCAAAGCTTTGTTCTCGGAGCACTCTGACTCTAGGCTCCATACTCTGAAGGACACTAGGTCCACTCTGAAGTCATTGGGCATACACACGCCAGCTCCGCAGCGGCGGCAGCCGCCCTATAGGCAGCAGGGAAGGGTGCAGCCACAGGACCCCCGTGGGGATTTCTGGAGGCGCCATCCCCGGGCCTCCGGTGGGGGTTCCAGGGTGGCTGCGCACCCTCAAGGGGCTAGGGGCTGACGTCGTCGCCCCAGGGCTGATACCCAGCGTGGAGGCCCTCACGGCCCTTCCCATCAGGGAAAACCCCAGTTTTGACGCCTCGCTCGTACCAATCTCCTACCCGGGGCCCCTGTTTGGGTCCAGGCTTTCCCTTTTTGCCCATGCATGGGCCATTATAACGTCGGATCCCTGGGTTCTCAACATAGTAAAGGGAGGGTATTCTATCCCGTTTCTAGGCCCACCGCCCTCAAAACCCCCTTCTGCGCCCTTCGTAAGGGACACCCCTCACGAACGCATCCTGTACCAGGAGGTGTCTACGCTCCTCGAAAAAGGAGCGATAGAGGAGGTTCCTCCTCAGCTGCGAGGAAGGGGTTTTTATTCCCGTTATTTTGTTGTCCCCAAACCAAAGGGGGGGGTCCGTCCCATATTAGACCTTTGAGACCTAAACAGGGCAGTAGTAAAACACAAATTCAGAATGGTGACCCTGGCATCGGTCATCCCAGTGCTGCAATTAGGAGACTGGTACACGACTCTCGACCTCAGGGACGCGTACTTCCACGTGGCAATCAAACCCAGCCACAGGAGGTTCCTCAGGTTTATGGTGGGCCAACACCATTTTCAGCTTACGGTGCTCCCTTTTGGTTTATGTACGGCACCGAGGGTCTTCACGAAATGCGTGGCAGTGGTTGCATATCTTCGCAAACAAGGGGTGCATGTCTTCCCGTATCGACGACTGGTTAATCCGAGGTCGCTCGTACGGGCAAGTAGAAGCGCACGTGGCACTCACAAGAGCCCTCTTCCTAAGGTTAGGACTCCTCATAAATATCAAGAAGTCGTCCCTAACCCCCTCGCAACACATGGAGTTCGTGGGGGCCCTCCTCAATTCGAGAGTGGCCAGGGCGTACCTGCCCAAAAGCAGGTTTCTCTCCATAATGGAACTGATCTCAGGGCTCTATCGGTCCCCAATAACGACCCCTCGGGTCTGCTCCAGGCTCCTGGGCCATATGGCGGCGTGTACGTACACGGTCCGCCATGCTCGGTTGCGGATGAGACCCATGCAGGCGTGGTTGGCGAAGGCCTTCAGCCAGTCCAGGGGTCTTTGGGACTCGGTAGTTACGGTGTCCAAAGTAGTTCTGGACTCCCTACTATGGTGGACTCAGGAACCAGTGGTTCGCAGTGGGGTCCCGTTCAATCCCCTTCCCACCTCCCTGACGCTGGTCACCGATGCGTCCGATCTGGGCTGGGGAGCGCACCTGGGACGTCACAGGACGCAGGGCCTTTGGTCCCCCTTGGAGCGAGCCTTGCACATAAACGTCAGGGAATTGCGGGCAGTGAGGCGAGCCTGCGAAGCCTTCCTGCCAAGGCTCGCCCACCGCTCGATCCTGGTCCGTATGGACAACACAGCGGCTGTTTTTTATCTCAACAAGCAGGATGGGGTGCGTTCACCTCCACTCTGCAAAGAGGCCCTACAACTTTGGCATTTGTGTGTCACACACGACATCACTCCTCAAGCGGAATACCTCCCGGGGTGCAAGAACCTCCTAGTGGACACTCTGAGCAGATCCTTTGGAGCCCACGAGTGGACCCTGAAGGACTCTGCTCTCCGCCAGGTTTTCCGCAGGTGGGGGTATCCCCACCTAGACCTGTTCGCCTCGGCAAGCAATGCCAAGTGCAGGAGCTACTGCTCCCTGCTGGGGCTGGGGAAATATTCCCAGGGGGATGCCCTGTCGACCGTGTGGCTGAGGGGCATCCTCTACGCCTTTCCCCCATTTCCCTTGATCTCCAGGGTACTGACCAGGGCGAGAACATTTCGGTCCTCGATCATCCTCATAGCCCCCAGGTGGCCCAGACAGTTCTGGTTCCCCATCCTGGTGGACATGCTGGTCCAGGACCCAATACCTCTCCCTCCAGTCTGGGATCTGCTGGCCCAACCCTGGGGCGAGGGAGTCATGGTTCACCCGGATCTCCGGTCTCTCCACCTAACGGCATGGTTTATCCGTGGTTGAACCAACCGGAAAGGGAATGTTCCTGAGAGGTTCAGATGGTTCTCCTCAGTAGTAGGAAACCCTCTACCAGGCGGTCGTACGCGGCCAAGTGGCGGCGCTTCTCATCTTGGGCGTCCCGAAGAGGAGTGCACCCGTCCTCGGCTCCTATCCTTGACTATCTTTTCCAGCTTCGGTCTAGTGGCCTATCTTTCTCTTCTATCAAAGTCCATGTGGCATCTCTCTCCGCCTTCCATGTTGGTACGGCAGGAGTCTCCCTTTTTTCGCACCCAGTGGTTAAACGGTTTCTTACTGGCCTGGAAAAGCTGTACCCCTCGGTGAGGGCCCCACTTCCCGCCTGGGACCTTAACGTGGTCCTCCACAGGCTTATGCTACCCCCCTTTGAACCGTTGGCCACATGTTCCCTGTTGCACCTTTCATTGAAGGTTGCCTTTATCGTGGCCATTACATCGGCTTGAAGGGTGTCGGAACTAAGGGCGTTAACTATAGCTCCGCCCTACCTTGTGTTTTCCAGTGACAATGTGAGGTTACGACCTCATCCGGCCTTCCTTCTGAAGGTAGTTTCTCCATTCCACCTGTCCCAGGAGATTTATCTCCGGGTTTTTTTCCCAAAGCCCCATGCCTCCTTTAAGGAGCGGGCTCTGCACTCTTTGGACGCTAAGCGAGCGCTGGCATTCTACATTGATAGGACTAGACCATTCCGTAAATCTCAACAGTTGTTTATTGCATTCGGGGATAGGGTGAAAGGGTCGCCTATCTCCACGCAAAGACTGTCAAGATGGGTGGTGCAATGCATCAAAGAATGCTACCAACTGGCTGGTAAAACCCCTCCCAGGGTGAAGGCACGCTCCACCAGGGCTCAGGCGTCCTCGGTGGCCTTTGGTGCCCAGGTCCCGATTACAGAAATTTGCAGCCACCTGGTCTTCCCTCCACACATTTACAACACATTATGCGCTACCTCAGCAGGCCAGGGAGGATGCAAGGGTAGGCTCCGCAGTCCTTGGAAGACACGTTATCTTTATTTTGTACATCAAGAAGAGGGGCTAAGTGGAAGGGTAAGTGGAAGGAGGTGAGGGAGGAATGGGGCACGAGCCCCCGATGGGGAGTACTGGGCTGGCTCTGCGGGCTTCTGGGGGTGGAAGCTCTCCTGCAGCCCCCCAATTGCCCCTTCTCCCCAGATGGCAGCTTGCGGCAAGTGCAGCCGGGCTGATGGCCAAGTGCTGTGATGTGCCCAGTGTGGGCACTCAGGGCACTCCAAGCCAGGACTGCTTTGCAAGCGGGGCACCCCTGAGAACTGTCTGTCCGGGGTGGGGGTCGGGACCCTTTAAGCACAGCCCTCGGCTAGCCTGAGACAGCATCTCCACGCTCTAAGTCCTCCTCTGATGCCCTGCCGGCACTGCTTCTGGCCATCCTTAAGCCTGGTTCAGGGTCCACTTAATGTGGACGCGCTAGTTTGAATTAGCAAAACGCTAATTCGAACTAGTTTTTAGTTCTAGATGCGTTAGTTCAAATTAGCTTAGTTCGAATTAACTAATTCGAACTAAGTTAGTTCGAATTAACGTTGTAGTGTAGACGTACCCTAAGCGATTAGTCGACTAGTGACTCAACTAGTCACTTCCCCTTCCCCCTCCGCCCCGCTGCCTCTATCAGACCGAGTTAGCAAGGGGGGAGCAGGAGTTGGTGCTGGGGAGAGCTGGCTTAAAAGCCAGTTTCTCTCCCCTCCCCTCCCAAGCACCATCTTCGGGGGGGCAGGGAGGCAGAGGCATAGCACGGGATGGGGCACACAGTCAATAAGCTTTTGACGTTTGTATAATTAATGTAGTTCTAAATGTAGAGGTAGAGTATTAAAACAAGTTGCTACAAGCGACAAGTTCAAAATCTGTCATTCTGTGTTCATAAAAAGATGGAAAAATCTAGATTCTGGTAGGAGAGTTCCAAAATAATAATAGCTTGATGGGGCGGCCGGGTGACATTGCTGCATCCCTGCCACCTCTTTCCGTGGGGTCCTAAGACCTGCCAGTTTTGGCCGCGCATGCGCGGCAAACCCAGCATGACGTCTGTTCCCCAGACCGCCAAAGTGGTGCTCCTTCGCTCACGCCCCCGGAGGATCGCGCCAGTCTGGACGCTCTTTTCCGGCTTTTCCCCAAGCCGGAAAAAAAGCGGCGGCCGTGTTTATTTAAATCCCGTGGGGGATATTTAAATCCCCCGCGGATTTCCCTATTCCAAAGTTAGAAATTAGCATGCCTCTTCCGAAAAAGGGGCCAGTGTAGACACAGCCCCAGTGTATGAGAGCTCAGCCCTCCTCCCCCTTAGATAGGGACTGCTGCCACTCCGCACTGCTGCATACTGTATCAGAGGCAGCAGCACAGAGTGACAGGCAGCCCGTGCACAAGGGGAGCTGGTTTTTAAACTTGCTCCCCTTGCAGACCAGCTCCCACCTGGCACTCTGTGCTGCTGCCTCTGATACAGTGGCTGCCAGCCCTGCCCCTCGGGACTATAGAATAGTTGACTAATCGATAAAATTTCATGAGGATACTTGACTATTCAATTAACTGATACTTAACATCCCTAGGGTGGGGAACATTTCCAGCAGATCCAGAGAAGTTATTATTCCCCTTTATTCGGCACTGGTGAGGCCACATCTGGAGTATCGTTTTCAGTTCTGGGCTCTCCACTCTAGAAAGGATGTGGACACACGGAAGAGGATCCAGGGGAGGGGAACGAAAATGATCAGGGGGCTGAAACACATGACTTACGAGGAGAGGCTGAGGTATTTGGGCATATTTAGTCTGCAGAAGAGAAGGGGGGGGGGTTGATAGCAGTCTTCAGCTTCCTGAAGGGGATGGAGAGAGGCTGTTCTCACTAGTGACGGATGGCAGAACAAGGAGCAATGGTCTCAGGTTGCAGTGGGGGAGGTCTAGGTTGGGAATTAGGAAAAACTATTTCACTAGGAGGCACTGGAATGTGTTACCTACGGAGGTGGTGGAATCTCTATCCCTAGAGGTGGCTGTCTGTGCTAGGGCAGCCATACCGAGGCCCTGGTGTGAGCTCCGGCAGCTGCTATGCAGGCCGGCTGGTAGGGCTGCATGGAGAGCGGCTGCAATGCTCAGCCAGGGCCAAGTGCTGCATGATGGGCAGCTGCCCCTGTGATCCCGTTCTCCTCCCTCCCTGCTCAGCAGGAGCCTTCCCCTGGCCTCCAGCTGCTTCCAGCCAGCATGCACTGTTAAGTGCATAGGAAAATATGAATGTGCAGAATGTGTCAGCACTATCACACCTGTTAACTGCTGCCTCTTTAATTCTGGTGCAATTGCAGCAAAAGATTTGGACTGGAGAATATTCTTGAACAAGTAGTAGCAATTATTTTATTGTTTTTTTTAAATGTGTGTGCAGTAGTTTTTCAAATTCTTGTTAACCATCATGTCCGCCTACTTTGATTTGCCTAATATGCCATGGGCTAAAATTACTGTAATGAATATGCAAATAAATTAATCACCATAATAAATATGTTAGTATTTCAGTGCTGGTCCACTAAGAGTTTTTGAATGAGTTTGCCAGCCCGCGGTATAAAAAAGGTTGGGAACCACTGTGTTAACTCACTTTTTTCTCTCCTAAATGTGTCGTCTTCTCTAATGTGAACATTGACCTATGCAGAAGTGTCACAACATTAAAAAGCTAATTTCTAGAATATTTCAAAGGGTACTATTGCATGCTTAGGCAATTCCTTCTACCAGGCAGACTAATGCTACAGTGAATAGAGAAACATTACGTTAGGAATTCACATAAATTCATTATCTTCCAACTATTCAGTATAAACAGTAATCACACAATTTTGACTGCTACTCGTGCACAACTTCAGTGTGAAACTGATCTGGTCAGCAAATTTTACTTAACTATTAAAAGGGCTATCAGTTGTGATACTTCGATGGTTAAGAATGTCTGATGTGAAAACATTTCAAGTTAGTATATGAAAAAATGTTGTATTGCCACTTTTGCACTGCTAAACAGCTTCATTTGGTGGGGGGAAGAGCGGGACAACTCGCCTTTGCAAAAGCAATACATATCTTTTAATACATTGTTTGGCAGCTTTGACCAACAAATACCACCTTAAGGTGTGGAACTAAACTAATACTGTAAAAACGTAGTCATGTTTCAGTGTTTCTAGAATGCAAAAAATGGCATTTTCTCATTTTGAGTACCATTTATTTTACCTTGCCTGCAGGCTTACTACACCACTTGACAACTCCATATAGGGCCTCGTTTAAATGGACATAAAATAAACTTGAAAATTATTTATGATGTGGGTGTCTGTTGCATGGGTACATTAAATTCCAAAAATAAGGCCCCCTTTTTTTTCAGAATTGCCACACGCTTCTAATGGCACCTTACCAGGTTATGACTTCAGTGATTGACTACATCTATTCCCTATGTTGATTGAGTTGACAACTTTCATTTTTTCTTCAGCTCCTATTCTAAAATGGTACTTGATTCTGCAAGGGTTCTAAGGGTTTCATGTGAGTAAAGATTTTAAAGATCAGACCCTGAACCAGGGAAGGCTGGACCAGGGGAGGTCAGTGCCTTTGCTGCTTCTGGCTGTGAGGCTCCTCTCCACTCCACTCCAGCAGCAACAAGGGACTGGCATTGACTGAGCAGGATCTGGGTGAGGGGGAGGGAGGAAAGGTGATTGGGGGAAGAGGCAGGGTGGCTGCAGAGCGCCGTTGGGCAGTGCTCCTGGCTGTGGGATTCCACAACCACCCTTCTTCTTTTCATGAGTGTCCTCCTTATCTCCCTGAGCCAGACCAGACTTCTGTAGTCAAGCAATATCTGTGAACAGTAGAGGCTAAACTGGTATCTTCTTTTAGAGACGTGCATTTCACCTCTGGTAGATGAAGTATTGGCTCTTTTTAAAACAGTGTTTCTTAGCCAGAGGTCTGCGGCCCCATGGGGGGCAGCGAGCAGGTTTTAAGGGAGGTGGGGTCTGGCAAAAAAACAAAACAAAACAGAGAGCAGGGCTGGCATTAGTCACTGAGGCCTGGGGAACAAAAAGTCTCAATCTTGCCATATGGGGTTGAAATCAACTTAGTTTTGTGAAGCTCCCTGTGGCATGGGCTCAGGCAGTTGCCCTGCTTGCTATCCCTAAACACTGGCCCTGACTTGGATATGCAGAAAAACATTTTTTGTGGTGCAGGTGGGCCAAATATTTTTTATAGCATGTTGGGGGTAGGGCTCAGAGAGGACAATGGTTGAAAATACCTGTTCTAAAGGATTCTGGAATCTTTTCAGTGACAGCTGTCATAAATATAAGTTCTTTCTTTCTTATTTCCTCAGATATTCTTAATGAATCACTTTATGTCGACTTGTCCTTAACAAAGAATAATCCTCAGGAGCTCATAGAAGACACTGACTTTATAAATAAGAAAACTATTCAAGAGAGAAAGTGCCCAGAGGAGATGTTAAAGGAAGAAATATTTGGTAACCAGCTAAAGCTAAACACGTGGCCGTTGGATGAAAGGATTTTTGAGCATCTACCTCCTAGACTTCGTAAAGGTATAGGTTTAAGAATATCTTCTAATAACTTTGAATGACAGGAATGTTTTTATAAATGACTTGAACTAGTTCTCATCTTAACAGTACCTTCTGGTAAGAGAAAATATAAAACTATCTTGCATAAGATAAAATCTTCTGGAGATTTTAATCAAAGAAAGTAATTGAGAGCAGTTCTTTAAATACAGTTCAAGGTATGATTACATGAGCCAAATACAGTTTTATTTTTCTTCAGGAACTGGTAAAATGGAAAAACAAGAAATCCTGGGGCACCTTGTAGACTAACAGATTTATTGGAGCATAAGTTTTTGTAGGCAAAGACCCACTTTGTCAGATGCATCATTGCAAAATGGAAGCTGGTTTAATGAGAGATAAAACTGTAGTTTCGTAAAGCATAAGGGAAGTGCAGTGCCATAAACTGAACACTGTTTTTTGTGGATATATTTATAATTATAGCAATAATGTGGTAAGAACAATCCTGTGTGAAGTATTTCAAAGATACTGTAAATTCAATCTTTAATCACTAATAATTTAATTATAATTTATTAACTAAAATTGGATAAATAAGAATGTGGTGAAATTGTCATTAAAACACTTTTTCTGCTTAATAAATAAAAATATGAGAATAAAACGTAACAGGTATACACTAAACATTTCTGGGATACTGTCCTTCAATTTACCTTAGATTAGCTAGGTGCCTATAGACCATGACCAGTAATTTAAAGCCTGAAACTTGTGACTTAGGGAAACAAGTCAATTATATGAAGAAATACGAAAATTTTGAAAGCAGAATTGTTTGAGAGATAAAACACAAAATTGGAATTTGGAGAAACCTTGATGCTCTTCTCAGCTGTACTGATGAGTTGTTTATGTGACTTGTCCGTGCTTACATAACCAATGTGCCAGACTTTTATCAATTAGTAAAATAGGAATGCTGATGTTCACCCATATTTGTAATATAGTTTGAGGTCTAGAGCTTAAAAACATAATGGAAGGGCTAAGTACTATTATAATTTTCCTCTTTAGAAAATAGAAAAACTTATTCTAGCATTAATATATTATGACTTTAGGGCTTGTCCAAATAAACATGTTAGTTAATGGTAAACTAGGGAGTAAATGTATACGACACTCGTGTGCCACCCATTAAATGTCTTTAGACCTAATTTCTGTGATCTAAAAGTTCTCTAAAACAGGAGTAGATCAAAGCACATTAGAAAACCTTTAGTGCGTGACAGGTAGGTATACGTACACACATAGTGCACAGCATGTCATAGATTTACATCCTAGCTTGCCACAAACTAAGTGTTCATTTAGTTAATGTTCCTTATTAATTGTGTTTCAGTGTTAAATATTCATATAGAACACTAAAAGACATCACCACACTTTGAATAACTTATTTGAACAGTAAATTAAAAACAAACATGTATTCTAAAAAATCCTTATTTTCTAGCCTTACAGGAAGCCTGTAAAGAGAAGAGTGGGTTCTATGCCCAGCTCTCTAAACTCTTACCAATGCGAGTGATGTCTTATCTGATACTGCCGTATACACTGCCAGTGGAGTCTGCCTATTCTGTTGCTTTAAGGTGAAGTTCTATTTAAAAACCATTATAGAACCCATATTTTTGGCTCATTAAGACTTTTTTTTAAATTTTTTCATTATCTTTATAGTCATGAGTAAAAAGCTATCAGTGTATAAGTGTTCTCAAGCACACTGAAGACTCAACTTAGAGTTCTAGAACTCTCTCTAGCATATATGTAAATTGTAGGTTATGTTCTCTTCTCCATAGTGCTTCATTTTGCAGATGCTTTCTGTGCACAACAGCCTCTAATAAAAGCTTGTTAACTGAAAGAAGGAAAGACAAATGGAGAAATGGAATCCTAGAAATACATAGGGGAAGATTTCATCTTTTTTTAACATACAAAATATCATTTAATTAACTGATTTTTAAAAAATTCTGATTTCTCAACAACATCTACAAAAAAGACTTTTGAAGAATGGAGAAATTCCTTTGCCCTGTTTATAAGAGTCTTCTAAAACAAGGGAGAAACTGATTATGCATAAAATAGATCAGAAAGGCTTTATTTACACTGCAGGGTTTTTGCATAAGAAGATTTTTGCAGAAGAGATCTTCCACAAAAACTTTTTGCGCAAAAGTGCGTCCACACCTCAAAAGCGCATTGCAAAAGCAATGTGGTTTTGTGCAAGAGAGCGTCCACGCTACATGGACTCTCTTACGCAAGAAAGCTCTGATTGCCATTAACAGAATGGCTATAAGAGCACCTGTGCTTTTTCTGATTGATTCTTTTTGCGCAAGAAACCCCTGTGGAGCGTCCACACATGCTTTTTTGCGCAGGAGCTATAGCACAAAAAAGGAGTTATTCTTTGTGGGGAGAGGAATAACTGTACTGCAAAAAGCCCTCTGCTCCGTCGATTTACTTGCGCAAAAATGCACTTGAGGTGTGGATGCTCTGCCCTGTAGTGTAGACATAGCCAAAGGATTAGGTTTCTTTTGTTTGCTAACATTTTCAGATATAATAATAAGCTATAGCAGTTACAATGCTTTCAGACAGATTTATTTTATAATGCGCCACTCAGAGCAAAATATAACAATTTCATTTACACTGCTTCATTCTCTGGTGATGGTTAACTTGTATACAAGTGTCACTTGGTTATAATCATGTACTAACAATATAAAAAATCCTTATAGAAATGAAGTGAGAGTTGCACTGAGTATTTGTTTGGTGCATACCAAATGGGGTGTAAATATTAGTGGACACACTAGCATGTCATGCAGCAAAAGTTATCTAAGGCACAAGGATACTGTCCTATTTCAAACAGTGCTATATCAGTGTTCACTAGAGAGCTTTCAGGCTGTGTCTACATTGGCACCCCTTTCCGGAAAAGGGATGCTAATGTAGACTTCGGAATTGCAAATTTAAATATCCCCCGCGGCATTTGCATTTACATGTCTGACGCTTTTTTCCGGCTTGGGGATAAGCCGGAGAAAAGCGCCAGTCTAGACGTGATTCTCCGGAAAATAAGCCCTTTTCTGGAGGATTTCTTATTCCTACTTTCAAGTTTCATCCCCCCCCTCCAGTTTTATTAAATAGAATTTGTGTTCATGAAAATATATGTATTTTATTTGACATCAGGAAGGGGGGTTAGGGACAGGTAAGTGGAAGGACGTGAGGGAAGAATGAGGCACGAGCCCCCAGTGGGGCACACCAGGGAGACTCCTCAGGGTGGAAGTTCTCCCGCAGACTCTAGGATACTGACAGCCCCCTAGTGGACCTCCCGGATGGCAGCCTGCAGAAAGTGCATTCAGGCTCACAGCAACGCATCCACGAGAAGCACCAGAGTGCCCAGGGGCAGTTTTGGCTCCATGTTGCAGAGTGCTGTGGTGTCCCGAGTAAGGGCAACCAGAGCATGCAGAGAAAAAAAAATGCTTTGCTGTTCCTCATCGAGGTAGGCAAGCAGGCAGGGAAACCTGAGAACCAGCTGTCCGGGGGGGGGGGGGTGTCCCCTTAAGCACAGGTATCAGATAGCCTCAGGCAGCAGCCACACAAAGTAACTCCTGACCCAGTGCTCTCCCAAAACTGGTTCCGGGCAGCCTTAAATATGATTGTGTCTGTTCAGTGTGGACGCGCTATTTGGAAATAGCCAAATGCTATTTCGAAATATTTTTTGTGTGTAGACACGTTATTTTGAAATATCTTATTTCAAATAATTCTGTACTGTAGACATACCCTTACTGTGTGACACACTAGTGTGCATTAGAATTTACATCCTCATATGAGCTTTAGAGCTCATAAAGACTTGCTTATTGGAGCAAGATTATTCCCTGGAGTCAACACGAATTACTATTCATAATCTGTGTGCTTCTGACATAAGACAAAGAAGTTAAATTGTCCTAAAGCCCTAAATTCTGTACTGTGGTGGAGAGCATCCCAGTGCATAAACATCAGAACCATATCACAATAGCTCTCTACAGAAAATACTGAAAGGGATTAGGAAGAAAATATACAGCCAAAAATTCTTTGAGTAATGATCTGTATATGTAATCCACACTGAGAGATGCTTGCAAGCTATATGCCAGAGTCTGGAAATTCTTCAAAGCAGTGTCCATTGGTCTGCACATGTGCAGTTGTTGTCCTAGAGGTGGTGTGACACTTTTCCATGTCTTTCTTACTATCCTGAGTCACAATTGTGTCCTTCATGTCATTACTTTATCTATCAAGAAAATACTTGTAAATAATTATATTCGTAGATTAATAGCTAGTAGTTAAAAAGTTCTATAGTGTAGTTTGTTTACCTGGTTGGAGAACCCCTCCGCAGTTCTGGGACCATTTCATGAAATGTGTCCTCTGTCTGTGATCTTTCTTTATCGGTGATGAACACAAATGCTGCTTGGGGCAGCACGTATCTCTGTAAATGATAGCATCTGTTACTCTTTCCCACCCAGAACTCAAGCAGAGGCATCAACATATAAGCCCGAGAACTCTTTTTTCAGGGCTCCCCATGAGTAAAAGACACTGTCACCATTTAGGACTGTCCATAAGAGCCATGCTTTCTTCTCCTTCAAGTGGTGTCCCTGTGGTGCTCCCCTCAGGTGTCAATGTGTCCTTGCACCAGCAATTGGAGATTTTTAGCCGTGCCGCATATGCGTAGTTGCTGCCTCATGCTGATCCATCTGTTAGCTGCGCACATGGTGCTGGTTCCCTTAGTTCCTTTTCTACCATCCTTGGCAGAAAAGGAGTCTCTGAGCAGTGTGTTCTCTGGGGAGGAGAGAGAAAGTTTTAGCAGTTGTTTTTAGTCCTAGCATATTTTTCTTCAAACCTACAGTTTAAAAAAAAAGTTACACCCCATTTTTTCCTCCAAATTCGTTGACCCCAAGTTCAAGATGCCAAGTTCCCCTCGTTTTAAAAAATTTAACTCACGCAGGGACCCCATGTCCATTTCGGATGGGAATGCCTCTTGCACAAAATCTTCAGCGGGGTAGCTGAGTTAGTCTGTAACAGGAAAGACTATTTGTTGTTTTTTAAGTTTAGTATTACCTTAAAGACTAACAAAACATGTAGATGGTATGATCTTTTGTAGGCACAGCCCACTTCTTCAGATGACAGGAGTGTTGGAAGCCTGGGGCCAGTTGACCCCAGGTTGCACGCGGAGTTCCTTATTTCTCCTTTGAAATGTACAAGAGCCACTTCAGGGGCTCTTGTACATTTCGAAGGAGGAATACAAAAGGGCTCATCAACTACTCGACTAGGAAAATAACCGATAGTTAACATCCCTGCTCCACATTAGCTTGGGGTGTATTTGTCTTAAAGTTTGCATTCGAAAACTTCTATGGAACTTTCAGCAAAACTGAATTTATTTTAAAAACACTTTATTTTTTGATGACTACAGGTTAGTGGACTGGTTTCCTGATATTCCTGATGATGTTCGATGGATGCAGGGACAACTACGTCGTATTGTTAGTACAGTTTATTCTCGGGCAAGAAATAAACTACTTAGTACATCCAGGTAAATCATTGAACTGCTATGTGCAAACTGCTGATGCATCTTCTATACTTATTTTTCCAGCCAAAACAAAAATTAGTGCAATTATTAATATTGTGTTGCAATCATTTAGTAGAAGGGTAAGTAGAAGGGGTTTTTTCCATTTCTACCAAAGTACTGTTCTTTTGGCATTATAGCATATTAAGGGTTGTTTTCCTGCTCTCTCTTCATTAGACCTGATATTAATCATCTTGTTGGTGATCAGAACTTTCTTTAGTAAATGACTTCATACTCTTTCCTTAGGACTGTTGAAGCAGTTGCAGCAGGGACTTCTAGACCCATTTTTCTAGATTCACCACTTTTTCCTGCTTCCAACACCCCAGCTTCTTTCTTCTCTATCTTTTCTCTGCTTCCAAAGATAGATTCCTTCAGTGTCTTGCTTTCTCCTGTACTGTGATGAACATCAGAATATTGGGAGTATCTTGAACTCCTTCATACTGTCTTTAGAGGCGTGGACAGCTCAGCGAGTGTGGCCCTTTTTTATTCTGTCCAACACTAGTGGACTGGAAACATCAGACCAAGTAACCTCATCTATGCACAGGGATAAGGACTATTATCTGGGAAGCAGGATGCTCATGGGAAAGAACAGGAAAATCTTGTCCTCGGAGGAACTGGGAGCTACTAAGAGATTCTGAGAGCAAGTGGGGAAGTATGTTGTGTTCTTGAAAAGCAACCCACTACAGACAGCTTCTAGAGCTGGGAGGGAGGGTCATACTCAACCGGGGCTTTCTCAGGTTACTTGCTCCTGGATAGTTTACTTGTTAGTTCTAGCTCTCCAGTTTTTCTGTACAGACCATCACACCACACCTTTTCCTCACAGTGATCTTTAGTCTCAAGCTTTCTAATTCTTTTTTAAGCACACTATAGAGGAGGATTTATATGAGGCATCCAGTGGCTCCATCAGATATCAATTCTGTTGCTCCCATCTTTAAAATAACTAAAAAAAGAACAATCTGGTCTTGCTCCTCCCCTACTTCGGCTGACTCTGTGTTCTGGTGATGATTTCTTAAAAGTTCTAGGTCCTGTTTAGAGCCTTTCCTTGTATTCTGGGGTAACTTTCTTTCGTGGGATTCTCTGTTCCTGTTTTTAATTGGTGGCTTTTCTGCCTCACACTGACTGAAGGTATTTCTTCTATAAAGTTATTTTTTTTAATTTCTCCTCTTCCTCCTTAAGATAGTAGTTCCTATCTCTCAATTCTGAGTGAGAGTGAGAATTCAGATTTCCTTGTCAATTTGTGCTGTGAGGAAACTTAATAAGGTCACCAAATCTTAACTGTGTGGTTAGTGTGTTTTGGCTCATCCAGATTTCACCTAAGGAAGTAGTAATCAAAGTTAAGAATCTCCAGGAGAGGGATGGAATTTAAAAGAAAATAGTGTTAACTATCTCTTGATGGTTGGCTCTTTCCTGTGTCTGAGGAAAGAGGAATAACTTACTAATTGTAAACTATTGTTCTGAAACATAGGAAACTATCCAATAGGTAAAGACACTTTTGTTATGTTAGAATTTTTAATATATTAAGTAATGCCTATGTAAGGCATAGGAATCATGTATGTAACACATACATTTTTAATGTATGTAAATTCAGACTATGTAAATTATTTATAGGAAATTCATTTAAAATAACTATGCTGTACACCAATTCATACTGGTACTTTTTTTATAATAGAAGTAGGTAAGAGACTCAGCATTTAATCACTGCAGATTCTCCTCAGTTAACTGTGGAGGAGACTTGGTCACCTAGGGTACGTCTAGACTACATGCCTATTTAAATTATTGCTGCTCCATTTAAATTTAAATGGCTGCCACGCTGAGCCGATCAGCTGTTTGTTGGCTCAGTGCAGTAGTCTGGATGCTCCGGGGTCGACATCAAAGGCATTTGTTGACCTCCCGGGTATGCTTACTGGGATGAGGTTTACCTGAGAGGTCGCCAAATGCCTTTGATGTCGACCGCGGAGCGTCCAGACTACTGCGCTGAGCTGACAAACAGCTGATCGGCCCAGCACGGCAGCCATTTAAATTTAAATGAAGCGGCGATTATTTAAATCGCCGTTTCATTTTCCTATGCCGGGTAGCCTAATCTACATGCCTCTGTTGCCAGAGGCATGTAGTCTAGACGTACCCCTACTGATCACGTACCCCTTTTGTTCAGTACCATTGGAGAGGAATTGTATACATTTAGCCTTGCTAGCTGAGGCTTATCAGATCATTATACTAACTTTCTTCACACAACAATTCCATACTTAAGGTGTATCACACTTCAAAACTATACAGGTACCCTCAGTAGAATGTGATCCATTCAAGTTTAGACTGTTGATGCCTTATTTTCTGTTACCTCATTATTTAGAATTCACATTTATTTTTCCTGAGAGAAGCTGTAGTGTCATTTAAGTTCCCTTGTGCATGTAGGAAGAACTCTATTCCATCATGACTTGAACGGAAATAAAAACTTCATTAAAATATTGCTAATAGATATTTGGTTTTGTTTTTCCTCCTCACAGGAAAGAAAGCTATGTATCACTAAGAAAATGTCAGACTGTTCCACCTAATGTAGAGTTATATTCGCCCTACTGCCATTCTAAAGTGCCACACTCTGCTGCAGACCTTGAAGGCTGGCTCTGGGATTTTCCATACTGCAGAGACTTATCAGGGAAGCAAATTTCTGATGGCATAAAGGGACTCACAGACTCTGATTCTCATCATATTTTCTTCTTGAATTCTGAAGAATCTGGCTTGGAAATGGATTTTGACTCCTCTTCAGACACAAGTTTCCTAACTGCCTCGGAAGATTAATTTTGTAAACTCTGAAATCCATTTGACAGAGAAGCTTAAATCTTGTGGAGTGAACTCATTCTTCCATCTATCCAATAAGTATTGGAAGACTGTTTTGTTTACGACTCAATGACTAATTGCCTTTGAGACCTTGACAATGCTAAGGATTATATAAAATAGTTGTCACTGTACTATGTAAAAGTCATTCTTAATCTATTAAATCACTGCCTTCATTTCAAAATTACAGTAGAACAATATATAAAAAAAGATTTCACTCTAAGCAACCTGTAATTAAAAAGCTACATAAAATCAAATCCTATAAATGGCTTATTCTAAACTGAAACAAGCCTTTATAGAACAGTTGTATTTTAAAAGCCATACTTTTATACAATACATGAGTATAGTGTTCTTAGATTAATTTTAGCACTTGCATGAAATCAGACAACCTGTACTTTATAAAGGGAAATGTACATAAAAACTTTAAGGCCCTCTTGTATCTCTGTTTGCCTTTTCATTTAAATGTACTGTTTTGTGAGGAAAAGGCACATTATACTGTATGTATACTGTATACTGTACCATACAATTCATACTGTAATCCAAGTTCTCCATTCCTAACAAGTTTTATGAAGTGCCTCTTATCCTTAACTATTGAGAAGGAAAAGGTCACAAGAACCAGGCTGCCTCTAGCCCTAAATGTTATGGGACACAAATCTATTGACTCCAATGAAATTGTGCATGCTTAGCATGGGCTTAATTTGAACTATTGTTTTTAGAGCAGTGATCTTTTGAAAAGACAGTATCTTTGAGTAGAGCTGTATAAAGTAACAATGAAATTGCTGTAACAGACATTGAAAAACATCTTTTAATGTTGTAATGTCCGAGTGTCATGTTTGTGCTTTGATTTGTGGATTATATACATCATCTTCTGTAAAATGGAAAAGGAGGCCCTGTTAGGGAGGGTGGGTTGTGGGTTTTTTTTGTTTTTTTTTTTTTGAAGAGCAGGAAGAAGATCACAATGATTCCATTCTGTTTTTAAATACTTCTTGTGCTAACTTATCTTAAGCAGTGCAGGGAAATTTCTTAGCATGTTTCCTTCCTGAGATCAGAATGAATAATTCAAGCTTAAAATAAATGTGTTGATATTGTTAGCCTCATGTTGTACCTAAAAGACTGCATGCAGGTCTAAGTCCACTGTTAAAAAAAAATCTCTGCCTCCTCTCCTCAAAACCTCAAATCCTGTCCACAATGAAAACTATAAAAACTAGTCTCAATAAAAGTTCCAGCGAGGTGTCAAATCTCAGTATAAAATACTTTACGTTAAGTATTTTATGAGTTCATCTGACAAAACTCTGGTAGTTATGAAAATAATTATTAAACTACTTTTTAATGATAAAATAAAGGGGTTTTAGTAACATGTTTTGAGATAATGATTTTTTTTAAATATCATAGATACAGATAACATCTTGTGGCTTGTTTGTAAAAGATGTGGCATTTAAGGGGTAAATGCTATTTCTAATACAATGGTGTACATTTGGAATAAAATCAGCTGTATTGCAGGGAGAAGGAAACTCTCAAGCATTTATTGTAAGTCTAAAGAAAACTGAGTGGAGATGGGGAGGAGGAGAAAATGTATTTTTTGATAATAGTATAGTGTAACTTTTAAATATTTACAGGTCTTTGTCAAAACCTTTACATTCCCAACTTAGACTAAATGTTAACTATTTCTTAGGTTTTCAAAGAAAATTCACAAGTCAAAGTGCTACATCTTAAGAATAAACTTAAAATGTTATAAACTATTGTTAACATGTTGTAAAGCTATAATGTTATTCCCCCCCTAAACTTTTGAAGGATTTTTATTATATATCTTTGGTGCTATTTCTTTTGGAAAAAATGATACTTGATTTATGTTGGTGCACTCTTGGACATTGTTGATTAAAAATATTGGTATAACCATTAATTTAAAAATAAAATAAAATACAAATTGTGATTTTTTTTGTATGATCTTCCTTCTAATAGCAAACTGAGGTTATGGGGTGTTTTTTCTTACCATGTTTTAGAAAATACTGTTGTAATAAATTACTAGCAAACTCACCCAGCCTTCAGTTTTCCCTTTAAGCCAGTGTTTCTTAAACTGTGTCCTGTGGCACACTGGTGTGCCATGGAGAACAGATTTTTTTTTTTTTTTTGCTCAATAACTTTCCCCCAGACCCTTTTTCTCTCGACCCTTTTTTTTTTCTCTCAACAAAAAATCCTTGGTGTTCCTCATAAAAAAAGTGATAGAAATGTAGCCGTGTTAGTCTGGGGTAGCTGAAGCAAAATGCAGGACAATGTAGCACTTTAAAGACTAACAAGATGGTTTATTAGATGATGAGCTTTCGTGGGCCAGACCCACTTCCTCAGATCAAATAGTGGAAGAAAATAGTCACAACCATATATACCAAAGGATACAATTAAAAAAAATGAACACATATGAAAAGGACAAATCACATTTCAGAACAGGAGGGGAATGCAGGGGGGAGGGAAAGGAAGGAAGGTAAGTGTCTGTGAATTGATGATATTAGAGGTGGGGAGAGTGGGATGTTTGTGAGCTAATGGTATTAGAGGTGATAATTGGGGAAGCTATCTTGGTAATGAGTAAGATAGTTTGACTGTTTGTTCATTCCTTCTCGGAGAGTGTTGAATTTTAACATGAATGACAGTTCAGAGGATTCCCTTTCAAGTGCAGATGTAAAAGGTCTTTGTAGCAGAATACAGGTGGTTAAGTCATTGAGAGAGTGTCCTTTCTGGTTAAAATGGCAAGAAACTGTTTTCTCTTTGTGATCTTGTCTGATATCTGTTTTGTGGGCATTAATCCTTTGGCGAAGTGTCTGAGATGTTTGTCCAATGTACATAGCAGACGGACACTTTCGGCACATGATAGCATAAATTATATTTCTGGATGCGCAGGAATATGTGTTCTAGATCTTATCACTCACTTGGTTAGGTCCAATAATGGTATCAGCAGAATGAATATGTGGACATTTCTTGACATTTCCTGTCACTGAAGCGGGAGGCAGAGCTGCACCACTGATTAACTTCCCCACGCAAGAGAAGAGGACAGGAGTTGCTCCTCACACAAATCTGCCAGGGCAAAAGATTCTCTAAGGAAAAGAAGGCTGTACTATAAACTCTTGTGACTCAGGCACCATTGAGTCCAACACTGGACAGCTCCCTCATCGATCATGAATAGGTGTAATTGGTCAAGTCTACAATGGCCAATACCTTTCAGACAGCCAGAGACTTAATCAAACTCACAGCATCCTGCCTTAAGCAGACATTTCTGAGCCTCTGGCACTGACCAGGCAATTGTCAGGGACAGCCTGCTATAATAAGGCATTCCCGTCTGTGGACCAGCACCTCCCAAGGCACTGTTCTAGTTTGCTGGATTCCCAGCACCATTCACTGGCACACCATCGTTCCCACTCTGCTAGTAACAGGCACCAACCTCATACTCAGGGCTCCTCACTACCACCCTGATCCTCCCCATCGGAATCATCAATGTCTGAGGCTGAGTCAGTCCTATATAGGGAGACCAGGCACATATCCTACAGTCACTGAAGGAACCAGTACACATCATGGCAACCTCAATGGCCTCTGCCACCTCAGTGGCCTTTTTGGACTCCCTGTGTGTACCATCAAGCCAATAACACTCCTTCTATCATAGAATCATAGAATAATAGGACTGGAAGGGACCTCAAGAGGTCATCGAGTCCAGCCCCCCGCCCTCAAGGCAGGACCACGCTCCGTCTACACCATCCCTGACAGATGTCTATCTAACCTGTTCTTAAATATCTCCAGAGAGGGAGATTCCACCACCTCCCTTGGCAATTTATTCCAATATTTGACCACCCTGACAGTTAGGAATTTTTTCCTAATGTCCAATCTAAACCTCCCCTGCTGCACTTTAAGCCCATTACTCCTTGTCCTGTCCTCAGAAACCAAGAGGAACAAATTTTCTCCTTCCTCCTTGTGACACCCTTTTAGATATTTGAAAACCGCTATCATGTCCCCCCTTAATCTTCTTTTTTCCAAACTAAACAAGCCCAGTTCATGAAGCCTGGCTTCATAGGTCATGTTCTCTAAACCTTTAATCATTCTTGTCGCTCTTCTCTGTACCCTTTCCAATTTCTCCACATCTTTCTTGAAATGTGGCGCCCAGAACTGGACACAGTACTCCAGCTGAGGCCTAACTAGCGCAGAGTAGAGCGACAGAATGACTTCACGAGTTTTGCTTACAACACACCTGTTGATACAACCTAAAATCATATTTGCTTTTTTTGCAACAGCATCACACTGTTGACTCATATTCAACTTGTGGTCCACTATGACCCCTAGATCCCTTCTGCCATGCTCCTTCCTAGACAGTCGCTTCCCATCTTGTATGTATGGAACTGATTGTTCCTTCCTAAGTGGAGCACTTTGCATTTCTCTTTATTAAACCTCATCCTGTTTACCTCTGACCATTTCTCTAACTTGCTAAGGTCATTTTGAATTATGTCCCTATCCTCCAAAGAAGTCGCAACCCCACCCAGTTTGGTATCATCTGCAAACTTAATAAGCGTACTCTCTATCCCAATATCTACATCATTGATGAAGATATTGAACAGTACGGGTCCCAAAACAGACCCTTGAGGAACTCCACTTGTTATCCCTTTCCAGCAGGATTTAGAACCGTTAACAACAACTCTCTGACTACGGTTATCCAGCCAATTATGCACCCACCTTATCGTGGCCCTATCTAAGTTAGATTTGCCTAGTTTATCAATAAGAATATCATGCGAGACCGTATCAAATGCCTTACTAAAGTCTAGGTATATGACATCCACCGCTTCTCCCTTATCCACAAGGCTCGTTATCTTATCAAAGAAAGCTATCAGATTAGTTTGGCATGACTTGTTCTTCATAAACCCATGCTGGCTATTCCCTATCACTTTATTACCTTCCAAGTGTTTGCATAGGATTTCCTTAATTACCTGCTCCATTATCTTCCCTGGGACAGACGTTAAACTGACCGGTCTGTAGTTTCCTGGGTTGTTCTTATTCCCCTTTTTATAGATGGGTACAATATTTGCCCTTTTCCAGTCTTCTGGAATCTCCCCTGTCTGCCATGATTTTTCAAAGAGCATAGCTAAAGGCTCAGATACCTCCTCTATCAGCTCCTTGAGTATCCTGGGATGCATTTCATCAGGACCTGGTGACTTGCTGACATCTAACTTTCCTACGTGATTTTTAACTTGTTCTTTGTGTATCCTATCTTCTAAACTTACCCTCTCTCTGCTTGTATTCACTACGTTAGGCACTCTTCCAGACTTCTCGATGAAGACCGAAACGAAGAAGTCATTGAGCATCTCCGCCATTTCCAAGTTTCCTGTTACTGCTTCTCCCTCCTCACTAAGCAGTGGGCCTACCCTGTCCTTGGTCTTCCTCTTGCTTTTAATGTATTTATAAAAGGTCTTCTTGTTTCCCTTTATGCCTGTAGCTAGTTTGATCTCATTTTGTGCCTTTGCCTTTCTAATCTTGCCCCTGCATTCCCGTGTTGCTTGCTTATATTCATCCTTTGTTAGTTGTCCTAGTTTCCCTTTTTTATATGACTCCTTTTTTATTTTGAGATCATGCAAGATCTCCTTGTTAAGCCAAGCTGGTCTTTTGCCATATTTTCTATCTTTCCTACACAGCGGAATTGTTTGCTTTTGGGCCCTTAACAACGTCCCTTTGAAATACTTCCAACAAATACTCTATGATTCTTGGACCACAATCTTGTGCTCCACTCCCCCAGGTTACCAGGGCTTACATCCACACCTTGCTCATCTGAAGCCACGATGTCTAAGCCTCCAGGCAAGAAGGACCCTGTGGCTACTATGGCTCATCAGCAGCCTCCTAGAGCCGTTAGCCCTGTCGGGGCATAGATTGCCAGAGCCATTGTGGGGACATACAGCAGGCAGACCCTGAAGACTTTCACAGGGACCCGGTTCCACCCTTAGCGGCTGCTGCTTTTTCATCCCTGGATGAAGTGGTGGTAGGTGCTTCGACCTTTATTCCCATCAACCCTTGTGTTCTCTGGTAGTCTCAGTGGCAAAAAGGGAGCACCAGAATCAGCAGGTACCTGCACCCAAGGCCAAATAAGCCAGGGATCTAGACCTATTCAGTAGAAAGGTCTATGTTGCTGGGGGTTTGCAGCTGAGGATAGCAAACCAACAAGCTGTCTTGAGCAGGCATAATTTTACTATATGGGACATCACACTAAAATTCAAAGAACTATTGCATTGGTGGATAAGGGTAAAGCAGGAGCCATGTTGGCTCTTTAAGCCTCCTTAGATTCAGCAGACTCAGCAGCCCGCTCTGTTTCCACCAGTGTGATCATGTGTTGTTCAGTATAGCTTCAGTCATCAGGGTTCCCTCCAGAGGTCCAGCATTCCCTTCAAGACCTGTTTGAGGACTCTGGGCTATTTTCCAAGCAAACTGACTTGAGGCTCCATAGTTTAAATCACACCCGGTCAACCATTCACTCCTTAGGGATACATATCCCATTTACTCAAGGTGTTTTAAGCCTCAACTCCAACATCAGTGCCTGTTCTAATTGGACTCCAGCCAGGAGTCCTTCTGCTGTAGAGGCCAGAATAACAGGTGCAGGACACCTTCTTGGTCCATGAACCGGGACCAAGGGCCTGCAAAATCCTAATCCACATTGATGCAAGGGCTTTGATGGGACTCTTAAGGGCTGCATGCCAATTCACATCCCAGATTCCCCCCTTTTCCACAACCACCTGTCTCACTTCCTCCATGTTTCAGCCTTTTTAACCTCAGATCCTCTGCACAGTTGAGGTGAAATACACACTCCAATTCTGCTCCTTTCCCCATCCCTCTGTAGGGACTTTTCTCACAAGCAACTCTTTCGTTAGGAGGTGCAGTTGCTCTTCAGACATTGAGAATGGTAACATTAAAAAACCAATAAGAGAGGACTTAGACCTCCCTGGACACTCAAGTAACAGACCTGAAAGTTGCCATACTTGAGAAAAAAAAGTAAAAAACAGACTAAAGTGAGAATTCATATGCAAACTTTACATTATCAGACCAGGTCTGAATAGAGACTAAGAATAGATAGCTCACTACAAAAGGTAATTTTCACCCTTTTGGTATTCTCATCTTATTAACTGTTGGGCTACGTCTACACTGGCCCCTTTTATGAAAGGGGCATGCTAATTTTAAACTTTGTAATAGGGAAATCGGTGGGGGATTTAAATATCCCCTGCGGGATTTAAATAAAGATGTCCGCCGCTTTTTTCCGGCTTGGGGAAAAGCCGGAAAAAAGCGTCTAGACTGGCCCGATCCTCCGGAATAAAGCCCTTTTCCGGAGGATCTCTTATTCCTACTTTGAAGGATTGGGCCAGTCTAGATGCTTTTTTCCGGCTTTTCCCCAAGCCGGAAAAAGTGGCGGACATCTTTATTTAAATCCCGCGGGGGATATTTAAATCCCCCGCGGATTTCCCTATTACGAAGTTTAAAATTAGCATGCCCCTTTCGTAAAAGGGGCCAGGGTAGAGGTAGCCTTGGGAAATAGGCCAAATCCACTCTGACTGAATTAGTTTTGTTAGCACTCATCCTCCGTGTAGTAATGGAACACTCCCATTTTTGTAGAAATATCTGCGAAACTAAAGCTTCCACTTCATGCCTCTGATGAAGCCCACGAGAGTTTAAGCCCAAAATAATTTAAGTCTCTAACATGCCATGGAACTCCTCCTTGTCTTTGCTAAAACAGAATAACGGGGCTACTCCTCTGAAACTTGCATTCAAGTAAGTCCTCAAAGAAATGTATACATTTTCGGTGCTTCTGTGGTCTATTTTCTCTATGGATTACATTTAATTACATTAGCTGTCACATAACTTAATAGATTTCCTGTACAGGCAGTCCCCGGGTAACGTACAAGATAGGGACTGTAGCTTTGTTCTTAAGTTGAATTTGTATGTAAGTCGGAGCTGGTACATATTGTATCCCAGGTGTCCCCGATTCAGCCGCTGCTGAAACTGACCAGCGGCTGACTACAGGAAGCCTGAGGCAGAGCTGCTTTGCCCCGGGCTTCCTGGAATCAGCTGCTGATCAGTTTCAGCAGCAGCTGACTTGGGGACACCTGGGGTAGAGCAGCTGGGGTGCTGCCGGGTTGGTCCCCGCAATGCCGAGGTGCGGTGCTGTGGGGACCAACCCGGCAGTACTCCAGCTGCTCTGTCCCAGGCGTCCAGATTCAGCTGCTGTTGAAACTGACCAGCAGCGGCTGAATCAGACACGCCTGGGGCAGAGCAGCTGGAGTGCTGCTGGGTTGGTCTGGTAGCGCCGACCCTTGGCGCGGCGGGACCAACCCAGCAGCACCCCAGCTGCTCTGCCCCAGGCGTCCCCAAGTCAGCTGCTGCTGAAACTGACCAGCGGCTGACTACAGGAAGCCCGAGGCAGAGCTGCTCTGCCCTGGGCTTCCTGGAATCAGCCGCTGATCAGTTTCAGCAGCGGCTGACTTGGGGACACCTGGGGCAGAGCAGCTGGGGTGCTGCTGGGTTGGTCCAGTAGTGCCACACCTCGGCGCTGTGGGACCAACCTGGCAGCCCCCCAGCTGCTCTCCCCCAGGCGTCGGCGAGAAAAGCCTGGTCTGCTGGTGGGGGGGAGGGCGCACTAGCTGCACCCCCCTCCAGCAGATCAGGGAGACGTGGAGCAGGCAGCGGGACCGCCGAGACGCGCCGCAGTCCCGCCGCCCGCATCCTCTGGGGCGAGAAAAGCCGCTCCGCGTCTCCCTGGTCTGCTGGCGGGAAGCGCTCCCCGTGCCGCCGGAGGCAGCGACAGTGGGGGGAGGCACCCCGTACTAGGGACGCCCCCCCCCCGTTCATAACTAGGGGTCTGACTTAAGTCGGATTGACGTAACCCGGGGACTGCCTGTAATATGCCTCCTGGTATAGGATGTAGTACCAAAAGTAGAGTATTCAACTGCATTTTTTTTTTTTAAGCAAACCTACTAATCTGCTATTACAGTTGGCCATTGCTCATTCCCAGGGCTCGCTGAACCACGGCGAGCCCCGCCTGCCACTGCTCCAGCCCCATGGAGGGGGGAGGGGCAGGGAGGACTGAGGTTCAAGGCCTGAGGCCAGATTAACTCTTCTGGAGTTCTGGGGTTAGTGGATTTTGTGAGCACCGCTCCCACTAAGGCACTTGGGGCAGGGCCAAAAATGAGGAGTCTAATGTGCAGGACAGAGCTGCCTGTGACTGGGATAGGGGTACAGAATGGGAGGTAGGAAGTAGGGTACAGGAGCAAGCTGGGGAGAAGTGTCTGGCCGAGGGCAGGAGCGGGATCATGGCCAGGGGAGAGAGGGCAGTAGCCGCACAGCTTTTAGCCGTGTTAAAAAAATGTGGTTTAAAAAAAAGGCGAGCCCAGGGGCTTATGCCTGTGGGGAATGAGGAAAGGACAAAAAAGCTGAATCGTGTCACCGAGGCGCTGCAGCGAGGCGGGTCACTGAGATGAAGGCTCCATCGTGTTGCTAAGGTCGCTTTTGCCGCCTGGTGCTGAGGCAGGCGCAGGGCTCGACAAAGAACCCGCAAGCGCTGGGGGCGGGCGCGCTACACGCGCTCAGCCACGGCAACGGGCGATCTCGCAGGGCTCTTCGGCGGCCACTTGCTCGGCGTTTGGACGGGCCCTGGCGCCCGCCGCTCGCTCGTTTGAATTCGCGCGGCAGCGGCGCCGCGGCGGAGGGATCGGGGCTGATGCTACCGGCCCCTTTGCCGAGTCACTTCTAGCCCCGCCCTGCGGCCGCTGCTTTCCGCCCTCCCGGCCCCGCCCCGCGTGGGGGCGGGGCTTCCTAGCGCCTTCCCGCCCGCCGCATCCGGGCCCTTTCCCGCCTCCCCGCCCCCGTTCAGCGCTGCTGGCCAATGAGAGCAGGAGGGGGCGGGGCTGGGCGCCGGGGTGTCATGGCCGCCTCCGAGACGCGGCCCTTGCTGTGAGCGCTCGCCGCTGACCTCGCCCGTGGAGCGCTGCTCTCCCCCCTCCCCCTCCGGCAGCGGCGCGGCCATGGGGACGGTGCACGCGCGGGTGAGGCCCCTGCTGGCGCGCGGAGCCCCGGGGCAGAGGGGAAAGGAACCGCGCGCGCACGCGCAGCCGCGACCTTCGGGAGCCTTGTGCCCCGGGGCCTCCCGCGGGCTGCGGCTCTGGCCCGAGCGGGGGTGTCTCTTCCCCTCCCCCCGCCCAGCCCTGCTGGCAGCGAGCCCGGGCGGCTCCCGCTGCGAGCGTGGCCTTGGGGCGGCGGGACTCCGCCCCCTCCCCCACGCGAGTCAGTGACCGACTGCAGCAGCTCCGGTCCCTGCCCGGGGGGAGGCAGAGCCCGTGCGGCAGGGGCAATACCCGGTACATTCCCCGCTCGCCCTGCGCGGGGCTGCGGACGGGACGCGAACCCGCGGGGGTGGGGACAGGGTGTTTCAGCGGCACCCGCGCTGCGGGGCAGGCCCTCTTGCGGCACTGGCGACATTTGGCTGCGCTAGGAAGAGGTAGAGACTGTTTTGGTGCAAGGGCGCCCGAGGGCTGGTTTTACTTTCCACACTGATTTCCTCAGGAAGGGGTTAACTCTCACTCAAGTGCCTCTGGTTGACTGTCAGACACCTTTTGGTTGTGGCTGCTACTGTTTTCAAAGGACCATCCAGCTTTCTGTAACCTGAAACTGGGAAGTGGAAACTTTCCTCTGATTCCCCTAATATTTGTCTTTAGAGACAAGATACTGAACTAGTTGGCTCTTGGCTCTAGTGTAGTATGGCATTTCTTATGTTGCAAAGGAATAGCTTTTCCCAGAAGTGATGCAGCGTATACTCTGCTGGTGACTTTGCCATTAAGATTGTTACAGTAGAAGTCTGATCTCAACAGTAACATTAAGAGGCTACTCCGTGGTGGTGTGAAGTTTTCAGTGTTCTTATTTCATAATCCTGTAAGTTATAACAAACTAACCCATTTTAGTTGGAAAACTGAACTGACTCTTCTCATCTAGATAGCAGACTCCCAACATGAGCGAGTTATGTTCTTAGAATGATGTTTGGAGGACAGATGATGGAAAGAAAACTTCTGTTCACAAATCTAGAAAGATTTCAGCCACACAATAAAGTAACAGATACCTGTGTTGTTTCTTTGAATGATTGCTCATGTGCATTCCAATACATGTGAATGTGTACATTCAGTCTCTGGAAAGCTTTTATCCCAGTGGTATCTGTAGAGTTGACTGTGGTGGCCCCTGGAATAGTGCCTCTGTGGCACCGTTTGCTGGCATGCACAGGCAGGCCACATCAGAAAAGTTAAATACTTGAAATTTTACAAAGGAAGGAAGGAAACTTGTTCTCCTGCAAAACTGTACTGTACTTTCTAGACTTTACTTTATATCCTGTCTTATTAAAGAAAACAGATTATTCAGTATATAGTAAAATTTTCAGCAAACATATACTGTACAAATGCATAAATGTAATTCCCAGTATTTTCTCTCTTCTGTTGTTGGTATTGTCATTCATCATAATATTATGGGCAGAATGTCGAGAACTTTCTTCACTAGAAAAGTGGAACAAAATGTTTAATGTGTTATATGCACAAAGTAATCTTATTTCTATTTATTTATTTTATTCAGAGTCTGGAGCCTCTTCCAGTGAGTGGGTCTGATTTTGGTGCTTTAGGAGATGAACCAGAACTAGTTGAAGTTGAACCTGAAGCCAAGCAGGAAGTCCTTGAAAACAAAAATGTAAGTCCCTAAACAATGGGTCTGAATGTTTATTTACTACTTTATTTGTAGGAAATATCCCAAACTAATATGTGTGGAACAAAAGAATAAAACCAACCCAGTAATGTCTGGTTTCCTTTGAAATTCATTACAGTGGATTGAGTTCAATCAAAATAATTTTTATCATGATTAAAATTAGCAATTACTAATTAAAGTGATTTTAAATAATTGATTTTAATGTTTTGCATTTTACTTTTTAGTTTTTTTCCTAATCAAAAGTTAATTCTTAGAGGTTGGTAACCATTAAAAAATGTTGAATTGCAACTAAATACAACTCTCATACTAAATTTGGTGTTGCTTTGAGCTGATCAGGAGATAAGTTATGTAATTGTAGTAAGTTAGATTTATTCAGATTCTTAATTTTTACATTTTATTTTAAAAATAGTGACTTATGCATTTAGATAATTTTTTACTTGTGATTTGTGTCAAGGTATATTTAGATAGAAATTCAATTAAATGCACAAACATATGTGGGATACATAAGAAATTGTTCTAAATTTAGCAAAACACATATTGCGTTTTAAATTGATGTATTAAACAAAATATCAGTAAGACTAAGATTTTGTCAGATGATTTTAGTCAAGGTCAGAGACAAGTCATGGGCAATAAAGAAAAATTCACAGAAGATACGACCCATCTATGACTTTTACTAAAAATATCTGAGTGTCCCCACGCTACCTACTGTGGAGCACCTGCACAGCAGCGAGGAGTTCTGGTGATCCCCAGAGCTGGTGCGCCTCCACTTTGAACAGCTGGTAGCTGTGGGGCCTCATGTTTGCCTGCAGCAGTTGGGGACTGCATGATACCACTGCCACCTTCAGCTCTGGGGGTCCGCCTGCACGGGGGCTAGGAGCTTTATGCTGCTCCTTTGGAGGCTGCAGCAGCTTGGAGCTTCAGGGCCCTCTATAGACAGCCGGGGTACCCTGCACCTCTAACCACTGCAGGCTGAAGTCATGAAGGTTGCTGGAAGTCATGATTTCTGTGATCTGTGACTAAATCATGGCCTTAATTATCTGTAGTTAGTGAATTGAAGTGATTGTGTTTGGCCACCCTTTTCTTCAAGTTTTTGGAACTACTGTAGTAGATTTCATCCCCCTCATACCTAGCTTTATTCATGGATTAGAAGAGGAAAACAAGCTTTCCTCCTTTTTCAGTTACCAATTGGTTTCTTATTTTTTGAATGAACTAGTCATTCAAATGAACTATTCTGTGGACCAGCAGAAGAGGCTACTATGGTCAGAAGTTGATTAAGTTCATCAATACATTATTTTAGCATTTTAAATTATTTCAGTGGATTATATTAAATTAAGGGGTTGAGGTTTTTTATTGGTTTATTATTGAACATCAATTTCACTGTACACACACAAACCAACCAGAAATATTTCCACCAGTGATGATAAATGACAGAGAGGCATAATAAGAAAAATGCTGCTTATTTTTTTAAATGACAGATTTAAATAACATTCAATTAAAATAAAAGGTAATTTTTACCAACCTTGTTTTTCCTACGAGAGCTGTTAACTACATTCAATATATTTAGCAACAGGACAAAGAAGAGACATCTCATATGCTTTCCTTTTTAAAGATGTTTCCCTTGCTTGATTTTGTTCATAGTCACTCTCAGTAGAAGCTTGGTAATGAAATCTTTTTCCTTAATAAAAAAAGTGTTAATTCCACTATACATGCATATCAGTTTATTATTGTCATGTTTTCAGTGACGGTAGGTGCTATTATCTTCTGTTTCTTTAGAAAAAGGAGCATATAATCATTTGGGGACTTTTTTTTTCCCTGCAGAGAGTAATAATCCTAGGTTTGTATACTGAAAAGGCATATTTTCACTGAAAATAAGGCAAATTTAATAGTGCATTAGAACGAGAATTTAGAAATTCTATACTCTGATATATAGACAAAAACTTTGAGTTTTTTAAAAAAGTCCTTTGGTATCTTGTAGATGTATAGACATTTTTTGTGTTTTGGTTTATAATATGAAGCATTCCATCACCATTTAATTTGAGACTTATTTTGGACTCTGTATTTAAGTTCTTTGCTTATGTGTAAATGGTAAAGGAAGTACTCTGAGAACTGCAAGTTTCAGGTCTTACGTGTTCAGAATTGTTATATGATTTTAGCCAGTGACTTATTTGTTCATAAGGATCTGTGACTAAAATTCTAGTAGCTATGGACTCTTACTCTTGACCTTTCCTGTAGTCTGCTCTCAGTTTGGAGTTAGGATACTTGCTTTTTGATATTATTATTTCCATTAACAAGAGTTAACTACAATCATGGATTGATGCTTTGTTGGTCCCTGTTACTATAAATTAATAGTAAATCTCAAATAAATCCTGTACCTTCGGTCAGATTATAATATTATTTTATATTTAGGTGGTTTTAATGTTGTTAACTCCTCTTACCTTTAGGTGGTGGTTCAACATGTACATTTTGATGGACTTGGAAGGACTAAAGATGACATTATCATGTATGAAATTGGTGACCTTTTCAAGGCTAAAAATCTCATTGATGTGAGTATTGTAGTGAATGACACATGCTCTGCAAAACACTCCAGTCTTGAAAAATGTGTCCGGCATTGACAGTTACCAGTTAGATGAGTAAACCTACAAGCCAAATAGTGTTTAAAAAAAAATTAGGTTATATTTAGGGATATCCCATCAGCCTAGCCTCTTCTCACTTGTGCTGCTAGTTTACAATATCTTTGTTACCACTGATGATTACCAGAAAAGAAAAACTTAGTTTGACTTTCAGATTAGGATAAATGTGGAGAACTGATAAAAAAAATTTGTTTTCTTATAAATCAAGATACCATCCAGAACACCGTAACGTGTTTTTCAGTCACTTTCAGGGTAGAATCATACCTTGTGTTTATTACATTTATAGGTGTGTTTATTTTGTGTAGTTGTATTCAGTTCTTTCAAAAGAAATGAAATTATCTCTCAGGCTACGTCTAGACTACATGCCTCTGACAACAGAGGCATATAGATGAGGCTACCCGGCATAGGAAAATGAAGCGGTGATTTAAATAATCGCCGCTTCATTTAAATTTACATGGCTGCCGCGCTGAGCCGATCAGCTGTTTGTCGGCTCAGCGCGGTAGTCTGGACGCGCGGGTGTCGACATCAAAGGCATTTGTCGACCACCCAGGTAAACCTCATTCCAGGAGGCTTACCTGGGTGGTAGACAAATGCCTTTGATGTCGACACCCGCGCGTCCAGACTACCGCGGTGAGCCGACAAACAGCTTATCGGCTCAGCGCGGCAGCCATGTAAATTTAAATGAAGCGGCGATTATTTAAATCGCCGCTTCATTTTCCTTTGCCGGGTAGCCTCATCTACATGCCTCTGTCGCTAGAGGCATGTAGTCTAGACGTAGCCTCAGAGTTAGCACCTTGCTAGCAATGCAAACTGGGATCAAAATCTGAATCAGTAGGGATATTCTTACACTTGGCAGACCAGACTTTCATTGTTGCTGCCCACCTTAATACTTCTAGAGTTTTGCTGAGGTATTTCTCTTTTTGGACTAGCTGCTGTTGGTGAGAGAGGCATGGTTTTGAATTGTCACAAAGAGAATTAGTCTAATAAAAGATACATCACCCACCTTGTGTGTCTAATATCTTGGGACCAATATGGCTACAATACTTTATACAATAGTTCTGCTGATTGTTTCCTGTTGTAGACAAGCCTTTATTTATGCTGGAGGCAGAAGTTCTTTGTACTCTACTCCTTTTGTAAGTACGGGTTAGACCATCCTGATCCAGCACCCTTGGGATCTGACTGGTCCTGGATGAGAGATTTTGCCAGACCAGAGGAGGTCATTTCTGGCCTGCCAGCCCTGGCCCAGCCTGCTGGCCTCCCAGCCAGCTCCTCGCCTGCTGCTGGCCCCACTACACTGCTGCTGTGTGGTTCGATTTATTTTAGAGCCAAGGAAATCCACTACACTCCAGAGAGACTTACCCACTTATTTATTGCAAGCTTTAAGTAATTAATATAGCTGTATAAGTTTTACAAGCCTTGAAAACAAATATTATACAATTTAAACCTTAAATACTAGGAATTTTGAAAACAATTAGTACAACACAAAAAATACAAAAGCAATTAATAGGAGATTTATTATAATACAGTATTTACTCACTTACACTTCATCTGTATGCCGCCTACAGTACTAAGCAGGAGGTTCATGGTCCCTTTGACTCCCATGATTTGGGATGCCATGCACTGCTGTAGCTGGTGTGAAGTCTATTTACTTCTAGTTACAAGGAGCAGGACCTGTGGGTCAATCCTGCTCACTACCTCCCATCGTTTCTTCTTACTAAGCCCGTTTTATAACAAAATGAGACTTGGTCGTTTTAATAATATCTACAAATTGATTGTGTTGTGTAAGATATCTAAAATGTCCAATGCCCTTGTTTGGGGTACATCCTGCTACTCAGGATGTTGCAAAAATTATGTGCTTGGTTAATAGTTTTATGGCAGTATCTTGAATTTTTGCTTATCAGGAATAGAATGTACCAGTACAAGGTTCCTCCCAATATTCTTGGAGTGATCTCACTTTACAATGCTGAATCTGCATGATTGTGCAAAAAACATTCCTGCCTCTCAAAGCTCCCTTCCTCCCACAGCCTCAGCCTTGCCTGCATGCTCGATGATCGCGGAGAAAACCACTCGCCAGCACCGCACTGCGCATGCGCGAATTGCCGGTGAACGGGGTGGCCAGCTGAAATCTACTCGCCACGCGCGAGTAGATAAGCGGATTTGTCGAGCCCTACTTATGTGCATCAGACTTTAGACAGGCCTAGGTTTTGCTTTGCTAGAGAGCTGTACTTTGGGCAAGGCAGATGTTATTATTTTAATCAAGGCAGGGCTGTCCAGGCTCCCCTACACCTGCCATCACTGCTGGGCAGCTGCAGCTGCCATGGGCTCTCAGCTCCCCATGGCAGTCACCAGACACTGGCAGTCTCCCAGCCCTGCTGAGCAGCCCCACCAGCAGCTCTTTGCAGGCAGCCCACTGCCCTGCCAGTCCCGCAGGGCTCCCTGCTGTTGGCCCGCCACTGGGACTCTCCGGTCCTGCAGTAGCCATGCCGGACCACAGATGTTGCTGGACCAGAGAGTCCCGGTTTAGAGCATTTCAACCTGTACTCAATTCAATAATTAATTAAAGGGATTTTTATCTGCACTTTTGAGTTTAACATATAGTCAGTTGATAAACATAAGTCTTACCGTTTCAACTCTGATATGGTTCAGAAGGCTTTTTTTCCCTTTAAAAATGTTTGAAAGATGATGGATACATGAGGATATTTCAGTATTATAAAGTTTGTCATGCAAATTAACAAAATCAGGAAATTGAGGTGGATGCCTTTTATTTAACTTACCTTCTTGCATCTCAGTATTGAAGTAGATCCTGAATCAATTTGTTGCAATTTGTATTAAAAGCCCTTCATATGTTGTTCACAAACTTTGAATCTTGTGCTGTTTAGCCATTGTACTAGTTATTCCCTGGTAAAGTGCAATCCAAAGTTATTCTCTTATCCTGTAGGTAATGAGAAAATCGCATGAAGCTCGTGAAAAGTTGCTGCGTCTAGGAATTTTTAGACAGGTGGAAGTTCTGATTGATACATGTCAAGGTGAGAACTGGATTCTATTCTTTTCTCTGCCATTGAGTTCCTGCATGTTGCCATGCAAGTCACTTAAACCAGATTCTTCATAGATGTTCACTAAGTATGTGTACCTCATTTTCTGGCAGCTGATGTGAAACTGCTGGAGCTAGATTTGCAAGAGTGTTCAGTGTTCACAATTGCAACTGAAGTGGGTAGAAGAGTGATGTGAATATATAAAGGACTATAAAAAATAACTGTACTTTGAAAAATCACACCCTAGATTTCTTCATATAGCACCCAAAGTTAATGAACACTTTCCCGTTTTGTGTGTTACCTCAGTTCTCCATGTGTAAAATGAATGTTAATGTCATGGATGGATTGGATAGATAAATATATTCATGCTTGAAGTAGTCTGATTTTTATAGTGAGATCACTGTAGTAATGCCCTTGAGGAAATTATTTGTGTTTAGTGCAGGTTTTGTGCTTCTACATGTTGAACAAGAGGTCTAATAAGAAATAACTAGGGGCCTGTGCACCCTGCTTGCCATCCGACCCTCTTTCTAGGGGTAAGCAGCCCTGGCTCTTCTCCTGGTTGCCAGGGAAGTCCAGGCTGATGCATGGCATTCCTGGCCTGCCCCCTTCGCCTCACCCCCAGCTACTGGGCTGAGGCTGGCCCAGCCCTGGCTCTCCCCTTCACCCCCAGGTGCCAGGCAGGGCCAAGGCTGTGCTAGCCCCGGCTCTACCTCCTTCCTCCCCCACCCCCCTCCCCTGCACCTGTCCTGGCACTCTCCCCCCTAACCACCAGGGCCAAGGCAATAGCACGGCAGCCCTGCCCCCTCTACTCCTCTGAGCACTGGGGAGGAGGGAGGCTGGGGTGCAACAGCCCCAGCTCCCAAGCACTGGGGGGGGGGGGGGAGGAGGGAGGAAGGAGGCAGGCAGGCAATATGCAGTGACGTGATGACATCTCTCTGTCGTCATGTAGGAAATATTTTTTATATAGAGAGAGATGAATAACTATTATTCACTGAATATGGAAGAGGTCTGGAAAAATGTGATCATCCTGTAATTAAAGACTCTCATAATCCATATGCAGAAGGGAGCTGAATTAAGAAATTGCCTGTGCAATCTTAACTTTTGAGTGCTTGATCTTGCAGCCTGGACATTATTTTACCTTTTTGTTTGTTTGTTTTTGTAAATCAGTATGCTGTCTGACTTAGTCTCTGATATGGTATCAGTTTTGCATCGTTTTCAGTTATTCTCCTTAACATCACTTCAAAAACATTTGCCAATGCAGAGGAAAAAGCTTTCCCTAGGAGAGACTCCCATTTACCATCAGAAGAATAGTAGTTAGGCTTTTTTTTTTTAAAAATGTCCAGGCCTTAGGATAAACTAAGATACCAAATATGACAGAGGAAGAGGTGCCTGCCTTAAATTGCAGATAACTTGAGGAGAAATATGTGAACTGTTAAAGGCCAAAATTCTCGTATCTATAGTAGGAAGAATCTTTTGGTGAGGGATTGGGTCTCAGAAATCCCTTTGAGACTGTCACCTAATGGGCTAATACTATTGAGCCGACCTAACTGCCCTGTGGGGCTTCCCACCACTCTCTTCTGCTGGACCAGAACCTCTGGTTTTCTCCAGGCAAAGGCACAGAGTTAGGGTAAGAGAACTCAGCAAAGTTGCTGAGAACAGCTCAACTCTAGGAGGGCTAAGTTACAGGGACTTGACGACATCCAGGAACATAGCCCCATTGAGACCTAAACCCCAAGTAAATCTGTCTTACTCTGTAAATTTTTTTAAACAGATAAAGCTCGTTAAGGTTCACTCCCTTTATTAATGAAAGAGAGATGCAAAGCTACTGTTCTTTCCTACCCCGATAACAGTTGTTTGCACTGGGTTTGATGATAATCAAAAATGATTTTATTAAGAATAGAAGATTTACCTGGCATTGCTCCAGGCCCTTAACTCAATATATATATTTTTTTTAATAAAGTGAAAATGTACATGCTTCATTTGAATCATTGCTTTGGGGTGGGGCTTGAGAGGAGGGGGTCAGTATGCAGGCTGCCCCAGGGAGAGAGGACCGCCCCAGATCTCCTTCACTGTAGCAGCTTGGGGCCAGATGAGACCATGACCACTGCAGCTCCCTCTGCCAGCTGTCCCTGCTGGGTGCCAGGTCACTTTTCAGTGCAGTCCCCTTCCAAGGTAACTAAAAGAAATAAGTCCAAATGAAAACCCTAAGTCCCAATGGCCCCAAAGCAGGCCTTTAGTCCTGTCTTGGTTTCTGTAATCCTTGTTCCGTTCCAGAGACTGACACCATCCCGCTTGCAAAGGTGTAATATCAGATCACAGGCTTGCCTACTTCTCTGGTTCCAGCTCTGGGCCCATGTGATGATTGAGGGTCTGTTTCTACAGGTCAACAAATGAAATGACTAGGTAGCAGGTTTTAAACCAATATAAGGAAGTATTTCTTCACACAGCACACGGTAAACCTGTGGAACTCCTTGACAGAGGATGTTTGTGAACACCAGGACTTTAATAGGTTTAAAAAAAAAAACCCAACTAGATACATTCATGGATGATGGGCCCACCAATGGCTGTTAGCTAGGATGAGCAGGAATGGTGTCCGTAGCCTCTGTTTGTCAGTGATGGGATGGATCACTTGGTGATTAGCTTTTTTGTTCATTCTCTCTGGGGCACTTGTCATTAGCCATTATCAGAAGGAGGATACTGGGCTAAATGAGCCTTTGGTCTGACCCAATATGGCCATTCTTAGGTTCTTATGATCCTTCCCTGGTTACCTGAGATGATTCCTACCTTTACCTGCGTGCAGGTGTCTGCTGTGGAGCTGCACTCCCCAGTCCTCTCTCTCTGGATTTTATCTTACGGCGTAGCACTTGGCTAAAACACTTTCTCAGGGTGCATGCTTGTCTAGCAGTGCCTGGAACCCCATCACCCTTCCTGCCCTCTTCCTTCAGTCCTCGAGTGTCATTTCCTTACTGTAGCTCTGCTGTCTCAGTCCTCGTTTGTTGGCTCCACAGTCCTTCCTTTATAGGTGCTGCTTAGACTGATTTTTTTTTTCCTAATTGGAGCTAATTCTTAATTAGTTGTGCCCCTCCATGTGCCACAGAATGGGCTAACTGGGCTCTGATTCCCTGTTAATCTTTTATGTCATCGTGGTGCATGTGCCAGGTCATATCCATGCTTACCACTTGCCATCCCAGGGTCTGAAAAATGCTTTGCAAAGGTTGGTGCGTTACTTACATAACAGCGAAGGAAACTGAGGCACATAAAAATCAAGTAGTTTGCTTAAGTTTCCTAGCAAGTATTCATGATAGTCTGGCCTCCTAACTCCTATCCTTGGCGCTAACTACTAGTTCACACTACTTTAAATCAAAACAAAGCTTGTCGTTTCAAAAGAGGACCCAAAGATTGAAAAGGCATACTGAATGAACTATTCTACTCCTAGGGTATGTCTAGACACGTGTCTCTGCTGACAGGCATGTAAATTAGACATACTGACATAGTCAATGAAGCGGAGATTTAAATATCCCCTGCTTCATTAGAATAAAAATGGCTGCTGCGTTGTGCCAGCTCAGCTGTTTGTCGACACAAAGCAGCAGTCAAGACCGGGATCAGTCGGCAAGGAAAGCCTTTGCCGACCGATCCCTTATGCCTCGTGCAACAAGGTTTACAGGATCAGTTGGCAAAGGCTTTCCTTGCCGACAGATCCCCGTCTTGACTACCTCTTTGTGCTGACAAACAGCTGAGCCGGCACTAGGCGGCAGCCATTTTTATTCTAATGAAGCGGAGGATATTTAAATCCCCACTTCATTGACTATGTCGGTATGTCTAGTTTACATGCCTCTGTCGGCAGAGGCATGTAATCTAGACATACCCCTAGTGACAACCTCCACAAGTCAGGGGTAAGCCATCTAGTCAAAGAAAGCCAAGTGGAGAAACTTGTGTGCTATACCTGTTCTGTGACTATACAGAGCAATTCATTTTCTGGTGCTGTGAGTCAGTATTAGCATCTCAGAAATGTGGAAAAAACCCACTTTTTAAATTGTCAGGTTTTTTAAACAATAAGTGTGTATTTAGTGACTTGGTAGATATAAAAATGAATGATATGAGTATTTTAATGCAATTATGTTTTATTCTTTTGCTGCAATATGTGTTAGTAAGAAGAATCTGCATTTCCTCTTATCAGAACTGTGCTACTGTTGAAATGGCTTGCTGTTGCCAAGAGACTGCTTAATTTGGGAAATAATCTGTTATTGAAAATAAAAGGTCTCTGTGACATGACAAATGGCCCTAAGCAATCAGGCAGCAAGCTTTTGTGGGACAAAGGCAAATGCTCTCTACCATCACAGTTCAGAGCAGTTGAGTGCAAAGCTAGAAAATACTTTATTTTTTAGGAGGGGGGAGAAAATGAGTGGTATAACTATCTTCTAAAATAAAATCTTGAGTACATCTCTTTTCACAGGATAGGTTCCAAACATATGTTTAACTAGATTTACCCACCATTACTCAGGTTCCTAAAAAGTTTAGTTTTACTTCATTTAAATCATTGTTCTGGGTTGAGGCTAAGCAGGGGGGATTCAGTATGCAGGCTGTCCTGGGGGGGTAGAGGACACCCCCAGCCCCCTCTCTCTGCAGCAGCTTGGGGCCAGATGAGAAGTGCCTGTCTATGGCTGCTACAGGGAGTATAGCTGGGGGAACGGCGGGGGACAGGACATCAAGATGCACAGAGAAACTCTCTGAAATATGTAGTAGATAGCTGTCCTTTTCTTCACCCTTTCCCCCTCCTGGCTAAGTGGGGTTATAGCCTTCCCAGTTCTCGTCTCTGACCCCTTACTGCTCCCATGTGGGCATTCTACAGCATAATTGTCCCTCTTACAAGATTTCCCCCCCCCTTCCATTTTATGAGAAATAATTGAAATTCCAGGCACATCCTATTGTTTTGGCACAACCAAATCCTGCCCTTGCGTTAAGCTATGATAAGAGGAATCTGCATACCAAATTTAGTGGTACTAGCTCTTCCCATTTAGGAGGAACAAGCAGACTCACAGATAGATACAAAATCTTTCAAATATATAGTAGACTAGTTCATAACTAAAGGACAGATGCTTGAGAAGCCAGGTATGATGGAATTAAACGGTTGTGTGCAATTCCTCAGGTTCTGTTTAGGACTTCTGCTTTTGCGAGGTTTCTGTTCTGTATAATTTAGCCATACATGAAGATTTAAGCCAACTAATTTTTGCTTTCTAAAAAAAATATTTTCTAAACAACTCAAGTTGCCTTTTGTACAAATACAAAACAATACTGAATTCATTACTCTTACAAATGTATTATACATACAGCATTCACTAATAAATGTATGTGTTTGTTTAGGAGATGATGCCCTTCCAAATGGCTTAGATGTAACATTTGAAGTGACAGAATTGAGACGACTAACTGGAAGTTATAACACTATGGTTGGCAATAATGAAGGCAGTATGGTATGGCTGATTTTACAATGTTCCAAATTTCCTTTCTTGTGGCACAATTTACTAATTTAAGAGTGAATTTCATGTGAAGACTTGATCCTCACACATTTACTTCCACAATATAGCTTTCCCAAAAGACTTTCATCCTAACCTACAGATGTCCTCATTGTTCTGATTCTAGGATTGTATTAGGCACCTCTGAGAGACTTTACTCAAATTAGTGTATCTTTATTGTGCCCAACTAGGTAGTAGGCTGAGATCATATCTTAGTTTCACTTGCAGTTTAGGCCTGTAGCTAGATTTTCAGAAATTTGTCTAGGATGCTAAGGCCTTCATTCAGGAAAACACTTAAACATATGCTTATGTAACCCCCACACCTACTGGGTATGGTTCACTTTCCCATCTAGTGGCACTTAGAAAGAATGAGCTTCTTCTTCAGCCTTAGCTGAGAGCCAGCTTGACTTTTAGCTCAAGCTCATGCATTAAGCTCCAGAGGTCCGAGGTTCAGTTCTGCTGTCAGCATTACGCTTACACTTGTTTTGAATTTGGGCTTAATACACAGTGCTCAAGCCCAATAATTTGTGTATTATAATGTTCAAATTAGTCACAAATGTATAATGTAAATATAAAAGTCACAAATGTATGGATTCTCATTTGTGATACTTTGTGTGCTTAGTGTTGGAAACCCTATCAGTAATTTGTTCTCTGGAATATTAGTTTATACTTGGCTTTTCTTGGAGGAGTATGAGGGATTTGACCACCAAATTACATTTATTTTGTTCTTAGTTTCAAAGACCAATTCAACTGTTCTGGGCTGAAATCTATAGGACTTTTGGGGACCTAAATATTATAAAATGTATTTGCATTACAGTCACCTTTTTATAGCGAAGTATGATTAAAAGCATATATCAACTTGACCTCAGTTTGGGAAGGAACATAAGAATGGCCATACTGGGTCAGACCAACGGTCCGTCTAGTCCAGTATCCTGTCTGCTGACAGTGGCCAATACTAGATGCCCCAGAGAAAGGGATCACAACAGGTAATCTTCACGTGATCTCTCCCCTGTCCCTAGAAATAGAGGCTAGGGATACCATTCCTACCCATCCTGGATAATAGCCATTGATGGACCTAACCTCCATGAATCTATCTAGCTCTTTTTTTGAACCCTGTTAAAGTTCAAGCCTTCACCACATCCTCTGGCAAGGAGTTCCATAGGTGGTGTGCTGAGTGATGGAAAAACTTCCTTTTGTTCGTTTTAAACCTGCTGCCTATTAATTTAATTTGGTGACCCCTAGTTCTTTTATTGTGGGAATAAGTAAATAACTTTTCCTTATTCATTTTTTCCATACCAGTCATGATTTTATAGACCTCTCTCATATCCTTGAGTCTCCTCTTTTCTAAGCTGAAAAGTCTAAGCTTTTTTTAAATCTTTCTTCATATGGGACCCGTTCCAAACCCCTAATAATTTTGTTGCCCTTTTTTTGAACTTTTTGCCAATGCCAGTATATCTTTTTTGAGATGAGATGACCATGTCTATACCCAGTATTCAAGATGTGGGCATACAATGGCTTTATATAGAGGCAATATGATATTTTCTGTCTTATTCGCTAGCTCTTTTTTTAATGACTCCTAATATTCTATTTGCTTTTTTTGACTGCCTCTGCACGTTGAGTGGATGTTTTCAGAGAACTATCCACAGTGACTCCAAGAGCTTTCTCTTGAGTAGTTGTAGCCAAATTAGTCTCCATCATATTGTGTATATATAGTTGGGATTATTTTTTTCCAATCTGCATTACTTCACATTTATCAACATTAAATTTCATTTGCCATTTTGTTGCCCAATCACTTAGTTTGGTGAGATGTTTTTGAAGCGCTTCACAGTCTGCTTTGGTCTTAACTATTTTAAGCAGTTTGGTATCATCTACAAATTTTGCCATCTCACTGTTTACCCCTTTCTCCAGGTCATTTATAAAAAAGTTGAATAGGATGGGTCCCAGGACAGACCTTTGGGGGACCCCACTAGATACCTCTTCCCCACTTGGAAAACTTACCATTTATTCCTACTTTTTGTTTCTTGTCTTTTAGCCTGTTATCAATCCATGAGCGGACCTTCCCTCTTATCCGCTTAAATTTATAACTTTCTCTGAAATGGGGATATTAGCATATAGTTGTTGAAATGATTAACTGATAAGCCTAAGCCTGGAGGGGGGGAGGGAGATCTGTTTCAGTTCTAGTGCATTTGACAAAACTCTAGTTGCCCTCTTATCTCAGTTTTTTCTCTTAGTCATGTTCCCCTTCTGTTTGTTTGTATTTCACACACAGCAGTGGAGGAGAGGAACATTTTTTAAATGATTGTAAAATGTGACTTGTAAGACCACAAATTAGCTGTAAGACTATAATTATATTTTAGTCTTCTTAAGAAGTAACTAGATTTCACATTGATTCTTTCTTTTTAAATTTGGAATGTATAGAAGTAGAAATTTGTATCAATATCCTTTTATATTAGTAATTTATAGTTAGTTGGAAAATGTGCTAGGTAATAATCTTAATTATGAAGAATAAATGAAGCCTGGTAGGGTTGCCAATTTTCTAATTGCACAAAACTGAACGCTCTGGCTCTTCCCTGCCCCCACTTACTTCACCCCACCCCCATGTCGCTCACTCTTCCCTACCTTCATTCACTTTCACCAGGATGGGGTGCAGGCCATGGGAGGGCATTGGGGCGTGGGAGGGGATTCCAGTCCAGAGCATGCGATTGGGGTGAAGGCTCCAGCCAGGTGGCTCCCAGAAGATAGAAGAGCCAGGGTCTCTGTGCTCTGCACCTGTCCACAGGAACCACCCTCACAGCTCCCATTAGCCAACTGCAAAGTGAGCATTTGGAGTGGGGACAGCACATGAAGCCTGCATGACCACTCCTGCGCTCAAGAGCCGGATATGCCAGCTGCTTCTCTGAGCCATGTGGAACCAGGGCAGGCAAAGAGCCTGCCTTTGTCCCATTGTACCACCAATTGGACTTTTAGCAGCCTGGTCAGAAGGGCTGACCACAGCTGCCAAGGTCCCTTTTCAACTTGGCATTCCAGTCGTAAACCGGCTTCTGGCAACTCTCATTGTTACACTCAACAGCTGTTAGACCCAGGCAAGCTGGATTTGGTGGATCTCATGCCTGGATCTGTGGATCTCATGCCTTTCACATGCTTGGAATTAAAGACTTTCCTAAGCACACCACAATGAAACAGTAGTGATAACAGCTCTGGCTGAGAGAGGCCCTCTTCCTTCTCCCAGCCAAAGGAGAGCCACTAGCATGAAAAGGATGCAGGTAGCATATAAGGAGGCTGGGGAAATTAACTGTAATACTTGAAATACCTTGTAATATTCTGACTTTGGGGTAGAGCAGGGCATTAGAAAAAGTGATTTCATTATGGAAGATATCTTAAATTTTTCATGTTACTACATTGTCAGTTGGTAAAGACTATGCACTTTATGGACTCTTTTTAGTGGAAAAAAGGGCATTATCAACTCAAATCAAGTGGGTAGTTTACATGTTGTAAAAACAAATAATATAGTGATGGCTTAAAATTCTAATAATGATTGCTTTTAAACAGTCAAAAATCAAAAGCATATAATACCATGCTGAGAGACAAAAAGTGATACTGGCTATAAACAAAAATAAAATTGAGGGAATTAATTTTCATTGTCAGTGCTGTGAGAATCGCCAAAAAAAAAAAGCATAAATAGTGATAAGTAAATTGGCTTTTTAAAATGCTTATATGTCTAGCCCTGGATCATAAATATATTTTCCGACATCATATAATTGTTTGCCAATATCTTTTTAATTATTCTATCAAACTCAAATTTTCCCATTTTTCCTAGGTGCTTGGGCTCAAATTTCCTAATCTCTTTGGACGTGCAGAGAAAGTGACCTTCCAGTTTTCCTATGGAACAAAGGAAACTTCATATGGCCTGTCATTCTTCAAACCACAACCTGGAAACTTTGAAAGAAAGTAGGAAACACACAATTTCTGAATTCAGTAATATTTGTACATAATAAAAGAAATATTTTAAAGTGAGATTTTTTTGAAAAATAAAAAAGGGCAAAATGGGGTCCCACACTTTATTTTTCATTGACTCAAGTTCACTTTGTGAAAGTGACATCTCCTGTTTGAAGTTAATGAAGTACTGTTTGTTTATGCCACTGGGCCCATTATCTTAATATCTATGTGTAAAGATGTTTTTCTTGATGCCAGCACTGTGAAGTCAATTTGGAATCTGAAACTGGATTCTTTATGGCTAATGCTTAATTACCAGCTTCACATCTTTATCTTTGCTTCTCATACTTGTGATATGATAATCTGAAAGAGACATCATGGCAGATTAATTTATAGGTAATAAAAAGGTAGTAACATTACAATTGTTTTGTTTTGAAATGTTTGCCTATATAAATATAAATAAATACAATTTAAAGATATAATTTCATTAATAAAATCTCAGAGGGATGACACTTTCTCTGTAATTCATGTAGAACTAATAGAATACAATTCACAGTTTTTCCTACCCGGATACGTTAAGCAGTGAAAATTGACCTTCTGTTAGAGGGATGTTAAATATTGTGTAATTGAATAGTCATGTAACCGCATGAAATCTTAGTGGTTACATAACTATTTGATAATCCCTGAGCACGGAGCCCCTGGTCCCACTCCTGGGGAGTTCCTTGTCACCTTGTAGGGCAGAGGCAGCAGCACGAGGTGACAGGCGGGAACCAGTCTTCCAGGGTGCCATTTTAAAAACCAGATCCCCACGGATAGAGGCTGCTTTGTGGCAACAGTCTCTGTCCGCAGAGGGTCTGAGCAGCCCCTATCTGTGGGGAGCTAGGACCTGGTGGACAGGGGCTGCTCCCATGGACAAGTCTCTCTGGTGAGCCCAGGCCACCATGGACTGAGGCTACTTGGCAGCAGTCTTCCCATTCCCCCGCCCTCCCCCCGATAGAGGCAGCAGGGTGGGGGCAGGTGGTACCTCAGTGTTGGTGCTGGGTGGAACCAGCTTTTAAGCTGGCTTCCCCCCTGCACCGGCTCCTGCCTGTCCTCCCTCGCTGCCGCTGTAAGTGGCTGTAAGGGGGAGGCAGGTGAGTTCACGGAGCCGGCACGCGCGTGTATCCGCTCCAGCCTGTCGTGTTGTGTGTCGTTCCCTTCCACCCCCCCCGCCAGTGCTGCCTCTCTGAGACAGCTGCATGGGGATGGGGACAGGCAGATCTGGTGTTTTTGGAGAGTCAGTTCCTCATGGGCACCAGCTCCCGCTCTTCCCCCTGCCTTGCTGCCTCTGATACAGGCTCATCTGTTAATCGTGTAGTTGACTACACGTTGACATCCCTACCTTCCATTTCAGTGGTTTTCAACCAGGAGTACACAGACTCTGGGTATATAGAGATCTTCTAGGGGTACCAGCTCATCTAGATGTTTGTCTAGTTTTACAGCAAGCTACATAAAAAGCATTAGCAAAGACAGTAGAAACTAAAATTTCCTACAGACCGTGATTTGTTTATATGAAAATTTAAGGACAATATTTATATTCCAAATGATTTATTTTATTATAATATTAGAAGATTTACCAGTTTTGCCTGGGTCCTTAACTCAGTGTTTTGTGTATTAGAAAATAAAATGGAAAATGTACATGCTTCGTTTAGATCATTGTTCTGGGGTAGGTAGGGCAGGGGATAAGGGGGTCAGTATGCAGGCTATCCCTGGGAAAACCCCAGTTCTCTCTCATCTCAGCCGCTTGAGGTCAGGTGAGAGAAATGTGTCTCCATGGCCGCTGCAGTTCCAGTGGGCACTGCTAGGGGAGGGTGCGTGTCCTGGTTCGTCTGCCCCTTGCACTCCCCAGGCAGAGTGAAGAATGCTGCATACTGTGCACTTTCCTCTCACTCCCTGATGAAGGGGAAGTGGTGCTTGTCTACCTAAAGGGCATCTGGGTGTAGAAGGCTCGGGGCGGGGGCAGTCCTGGGCAGGCTTCCGGCCTCCTCGCCCCCTCCTCCCGGCTGCTTTCACCTGCCTAGTGATTCTGTGTCTCTTCGGCATAGTTTTCTAAAAAGCAATCCCGTTCCAGGTACATCCCATTTTCCCGGCACAAACAAAACCTTAATTTGCTTTAAGTTACCATAAGAGAAAGCGCTATACTGAATTTGGTAGTCCTAGCTCTTCCTGTTTAGGAGGAGTTCTTGAATAGATGGACAGGCATACCACACAGACAAACTCTCTCAAATACATAATGGATAGTAAAAATGAGAAAATAAGCTGTTTTTCAGTAACAGTGTGCTATGACATTTTTGTGTCTGATTTTGTAAATAAGTAGTTTTTAAGAGAGATGAAACTTGTGGTTTGCAAGACAAATCAAATTCCTGAAGAGGAGTACAGTAGTCTGGAAAAGTTATGAGCCACTGTACTATTTCACATATCTATAACAATGCAACAGTTTCCTGCAAACAGAAGGACCTCTCAATTGAAAGGACAACTTGTTCTAAATAAATGTTAGTCGCTCTTCACTGTAGCTTTTTTGTTTCTAACAAATAAGGTTCTAAATTGAGCCACAATTCTATACTCAAGGCAGATTTCTTTGATGTAGACAGCTGCCTGCCACAGCCTTAGATAATGTAGGGATGTGAAATTACTGATGAGAGTTAGCTTGAGAGCTAGAGTAACTGACTCAGTTTATCTTTCAGTTTTGATAAGCAAATAAAACAGTTGTTAAGATCTGTTTATAGCACAGATTGACTTGAAATCTGTGCTTTTATGGCTCATTCCAATATGGCTCATTCCATCTGCTTTGCTACTGCTCTGTTATGTTAATGTCCCAAAACGCATCTTCTTTTTAAACTTGTTATAACACTTTTTTCTTCAAATCATCGTGTATTTTTGTTTAGTTTTTCAGTTAACATGTATAAAGTAACTGGGCAGTTTCCTTGGAGCTCCCTTCGTGAGACTGACAGGGGAATATCCACAGAATTTAATGTAAGTACAATTCTATCTCCCTTTTCCTGTATTGCTGCAAGAACAAATGGAATTGAATCCTCATTTAAATATAATTTAGTTCAAGGTGTACTTGTATAGCGCTTTCTTCTAGATTTCTGAAATACATGACAGTGATTGTTTTGCGTTAAAATGAAATATGGCAATTCTGAGACTCTTTAATCCTGTTGAAAGACTGTAGTACACGGAATCAAATCTAATTTCACCTTTAGCAAAAACAAATTCGCTTTATCAGCTTACAAAACTGGTAGTGCTAAATATGTCCTGATTTCAAAGAGGTATCTGTCTGCCACACTGGATTCACAGTTCAGAATGTGTTTTGCATGGGAGGCTATTCAGTAATGAGATGGATTACCTTGGCTTGTAGAATTACGCTATTTTGGCAGGGAGGAATGAGTTGTTTCTTCAGAGCCAGTACAGGAACTTGGAAAGAGAAATGAGGCATTAGAAATGCAAATTTGTGAGGAAAAAGTTATACTTGTACCTTATAAAACTTCCCGATTGTTCAAATGTCTTTATTTGTAGTTTCCCATATGGAAGACCAATCACACATTGAAGTGGGAAGGTGTTTGGAGAGAGCTTGGCTCACTTGCAAGAACAGCGTCCTTTTCTGTTCGAGAAGAAAGTGGACATTCTCTTAAATCTTCTCTCTCTGTAAGGTTTTTTCATACTGTAAATGGTATATGTATGCTTTTGAATACCATAGGAATTGTGAATATTGCCAAAAGAGCGCACTCTTTTTTTGCTTATTACCAAAACATTAGTAATTACAGACCATGTGTTTAGTGTTCAGACACCTACTGCATAGTGTGACTTTTCTCAACAAATCACATAGCAGGTCACTAGACAAAGTACTTAGTCTTAGTGACTGCTAGTCTTTGTTTGGCTGGAGGGAAGCTTAGCTCCCCTCCTCCTTCATCCTTCAGAGCTCCAGGTGGGAGATTCCTATTCCTTCTTCCCATATCTTTTTTTATTTCTGCAAAGCTGCTGAACACAGTACAAGATATGGTTTCTCCCTCGATCCTACAAAGGGCCCTTTACCCCGCCCCACCTAGGAAGACAGAGCTCTTGTGTTACTTGTATACATTTTATCACTGTAGCACTTTGCAATCTTTGATTTTAACTCACAAAATGCAAGTCCATGAGTGAATTTTAGGAGGGTTGCCATATGTTAAAACAGAATTGGGTTCTTCTCTGTAGATGCATAATCTTCTCTTGGCTCTTCAATATATGTAGGTGATTTAGCCTTAGCCTGAGTGTGCTACTTGTCTCCTAACATGTGCCCAGTTTCTAATGGCAAATAATTCATCCCTTGCTTGTATGGCTAGCTCCTTGTACCATTTAAATAACTCTGTCTTTTTAGCATGCCATGGTAATCGATTCTCGGAACTCTTCAATCTTGCCAAGACGAGGTGCTTTGCTGAAAATTAATCAGGTAATGTTGACTCCAGTAATAGGTGTTAGTTTTTCAAGTTGATATTGCTCATTTCTGCATATGCATTTTAAGCAAGAACAAATTGAATACAATCAAATACACTCAAACTAGTTTTGTTTTCACTTTTCCACACCAGTGTGTGTATTTAAATCACTAATTCTCTTTACAAATACGATATAAATATGAAGATAAACAATATTATTGCAAAACGTCTTCAATTACTGACATTGAATACTTTGGTTAAAAATACTTTCAGCTGCCAAGACTGTCAGTGGCAAAATTAACACCCAGAACACATTTTGTATCATTACATCCTAATGTTTTCAGACTATATAGATGTTTAAGTTCATTGCACTAAGTTGTTTTTATAAAACTAACTTTCAAAATGTGGATGAGTTTAGAAAATGGTTTCCACTATCCACTCACCCTTCAAATATCTTAAACAATTAGCTTCTCAGATGTATGCGTTAACAGTTAGATCACATGGTGGATTGAAATGTCATTCTCCCTTCCAGCAGAGTTTGGAAGAACTGCAGTAGCAATTTAGATGAAATAAGAGCAAGTAGCAACTTAGATCAAATGAACAACTTTCTGTTTATTCCTTCTACGCAAAGTTGGTGGCTGTGATTTGGGGACTTAATAAGGAAAGGAGTGGAGGGTATATAGTGGAGGAAATGAGGCATCTTTCAAGATATATATGTGATAAAGTGCAAACTGTGAATAAGATTTGCAATCATCAGCAGTTTAGTATTTGTTAGATGGTCAAAACAAAATATCATGTGTTGTTGCTTGTATTCTGTACATTTGCCCATATTTTAATAAAATGCAACTTGACTTGCATAGTTTTCAGTTAGTAACATTTGAGCTAGTAATATACATCTCATGGAAATGGAGCACTGTCACCCCTTCCCATCAAGCTCTTGACAACAATCGGTGCATAAAGGGGAGTCCGTATTTTACAACTGTGGTAACAAAGTGTGGTTGACCTTTCATTTCTGTAGGACTCAGCTGCACTTTTCCCACAGGTGTTGAATTTGGTTGCCCATCCATGCCAATGTGGAAAGTTCTGTTGCCTACATAGAGAACCCTGCTGGTAGTGACACAGCCTTAGATTAATTATGTTGAGAAGAGGAGGTCTCCAAAATGTCTGTGTTCTTCAGTGTCTTAAAGTTTGTTTTTTCCAGGAGTTAGCTGGCTACTCAGGTGGCGATGTGGCCTTTCTAAAAGAGGACTTCGAGCTTCAACTGAATAAGAAACTTTTATGGGATTCAGTAAGTATTTACACATTTTCAGTTCAATTACTAACGTAACAAATGGGATAGTTTTAATGTTTATCATGATCCATTTTCACCATGCCTTCAAAAAGGCATGACTAATGCTAAATGTATGGATTCCTTAATTTGCCTTAGAATTAATATGTAATATTTTATCATTGGATTAATCTGTCTGTGACATTTCTGTATGTCATAGAAATTTGGAAGGTAAACATTTTGAAGAGAAGGGACAACTCAAATAATTAGGGGTGAGAAACGTTTTCTCTTAAAGGAATTTAGTTTGATGTATCTATTATGTGGAACTTCTGTTGATTGATAATGGTTGGTTGCTGTTACCAGCTTCCTTGATATTTGGATTCCTTCACTCTTATTTCTTCTGCCCTTGATTAAAAATCCTCTGTCAATCTTGTCTTCCTGAATTTTAGTTATACATTGTTTTTATTTGATGTTAATAGTACTATGAATTCAAGATTATGCACCTATTATCATCGTTATTATCTTTGTTTTATTTCTCTTTGACATAAAACTATTGATGGTGAACTGGAAAGCTAACCTCAAAATGGAGCTAACAACATTATATGCTAAAGTGCCCACAAACCAAGCTGTGGAGAGCATTAAATACATGAATACATTTGCATTTATCTGTTTAAAAACCTCTCTTAGGCTCTCTAGTTTTGTTCTCTTGGGTCCATTGCAAATGTCCCAGAATATGATGAATAGATACCAGAAGTTTCATGCAAATATTGTTTTGTTTTTTTCCTTATATCTAGCACCTTGGAATTCATTATTTTGTGGTGTCTTTGGTGGATAAATATCAAGGTGTTCTTCAAGGCTCCTTATTTTTAATAACTTTAGCACAATATTGTGCTCTAATGCTTTTTTCATACTTTAACTTGTATGAGAGAAACAAAGACTTTTAACATGAAATACCAAACACTTTAATATATGAAGGGAATGGTGGCAGAAAAACAGTACCTGCTCATCCTGTGGATAGAGGATAGCTCATTGCATCATTCTCCATTGATCCACTGGTGGTCTTAAGTGGAGCAATATTACTGGTTTGGAAAGAGGTTCCTCCCTGGTTTAAAAAAAAAAAAAAAAATCTGAGGTCAGGCATGTTGGGTGGGAAGGAGATAATATACCATGAAATACAAATGAGGACATCTTCTGTGCTTCAAACGTGTCAGTACAAGAGGGGGTCCTTGATTTGGGGAAGCAAAATGAAGTTCTATTAAATCACATACTGTTTTGATTATGAGAGTGCACCATTTGATTTACTTTAGCAGTGCTAATATATAATCAGTTTGCTTTCTGTATCAATGTGTAACTGAAAGCAAATGAGCCGTGGAAGGAAAATGGTATTATTTGTGTTCAATCTTTAATTTGTGCCTCCTGTTAACTAAGATATTAAAAGGCAATACATAACAAGGGGGAAATAGAGAGCAATCAATAACCAGAGCTTATGAACTGCAGAAAACTGATTAGAGAAGCTTAACTTATCAGGAAAATAACAATGGGGTGGCAGGGCTCAGGACAAGAGAAGATGATGTTTTAAGTATATGAGGAACAGAAGAAACCTAGCAGTGATGTAAACACAATAATAGACTGATATGGTAAAATTACCAAGATAGTAAAATAATAGAGCGAGATGGTAATAGTGCAGAAAAGGCGAAGTGCTTTGTACTTAGAAATAATTAAGGTGATATACTTGTATCATCTGAGAATGAAGTTCTCTCTAGTTCATTAGAAACTGAAGGGGATGTTTAAAAATATTTATCCCTAATAGATTATAATTAGCTGGCCTGGATAATTTGCCAATCTCTGAAGCACCGATGTTAATTTTTAATACATTTTTGGATACCAAAGGCATTTCAGATGACTGGAACAATGTTAATGTTGTGCCAATATTTAAAAATGGGAAATCAGGATAACCCAGGTAGCTTTAGGCCTGTAGTCCTAGGGGAAATAATGGAAACGCTGAAATGGCAGTCAGTTGATAGAGAAGAAAGGAATATAATTAAAAGAAAGGAATATAATTAATGTCAGTCAGCATGGCTTTATGGAAAAAAGGAATTGTCAAGCAAACCTGGTTTCATTCTTTGTTGAGATTACAAATTTAGCTGATGAAAGTAACTGCGTAGATGTAATATGCTTAGGCTTTTGTAAAGTGTTTGACTTGGTATCCCATAACAGTCTGATTTTAAAAATTAGCCTTCTGTAATGATTAAAACACTAACATATACAGTATCAATAGACTCCTTGTTAAATAGATTAAAAAAACTGACTGGCTGACAGATTTCAAACAGTTTCTGTCAGAGGGGAATCATAATAGAATATAGAGAAGCAAGTGTTTCTGCTGCAGGTGTTCCACAGAGAACCATACCTGGCCTGACGGTATTCAATCCTTTTATCAATGATCTGGAAATGTAAATTTGAAGTCACTGCTGATAAAAATTTGTGACTGACACCCAGATTGGCAGACTGGTAAATAATGATGGGAGCCGAGCATTCTGGATTGCTTGGTAAGATGGGCTGATGCAAGCAAAATGCATTTTAATATGGTTAAGCTCGAAGTTACACATCCATAAACTAGAAATGCAATGCATACATGCAGTGTTGTGGCAACAGGAGCAAATGTAATCTTTGCATATATAAACAGGAGCATAGTGACTAGGAATAGGGAGGTGATTTTTACCTGTGTATATGGAATTGGTGAGACCTGATACTACAATACTTTATACAGTGTTAGTGTCCATATTTTTCAAACCATGTTGAAAATTGGAGAGGGTGCAGAAAGGAACCATAAAAATAAGAGGGCTGGAGAAAATAACTTGGATTGAGAGACTTTAAAGAGCTCAGTTTTTATCTCAACAAAAAAGATTGAGGGGAAACTTGATTATAAAGTACAGGCAGTCCCCGAGTTACGCGGATCCGACTTATGTCGGATCCGCAGTTACGAACGGGGCCGTTCCTCTCCCTGGTCTCCAGCAGACCAGGGAGAGGAAGCAAAGCGGCTGCCCACGCGCTCCGCGGCTTGGCTCTGCTTTGCCCCCCCCCCCCCCCGCCCCCCGGTCTGCAGACCAGGGAGACGGGGGGCAAAGCAGAGCAAAGCAGAGCCAAGCCGCGGAGCGCGCACAGCTGTCAGCTGGCCACGTCCTCCGCGGCTTGGCTCTGCTTCCCCCCCCCCCCCCGTCCCCCTGGTCTGCAGACCAGGGGGACGGGGGGCAAAGCAGAGCAAAGCCACGGAGCCCGAGGGCAGCAGGACAGCCACGGCGCGTCTGGGCTGTCCCGCTGCCCCCGTGCTCCGTGGCTTTGCTCCGGACACCTGTGGTACAGCAGCTGGGGCGCTGCCAGTTGGTCCCGTAGCACCGCTCTGGGCGCTACTGGACCAACCGGGCAGCACCCCAGCTGTTCTGCCCCAGGCGTCCTGATTCAGCCACTGCTGGTCGGATTCAGCAGCGGCTGAATCAGGACGCCTGGGGCAGAGCAGCTTGGGAGCTGCTGGGTTGGTCCAGTAGCGCCGAGGAGCGGCGGCGCTACTGGACCAACCCAGCAGCACCCCAGCTGCTCTGCCCCAGGCGTCCCCAAGTCAGCCGCTGCTGAAAATGACCAGTGGCTGACTACAGGAAGCCCCTGCCCCGGGCTTCCTGGAATCAGCCGCTGATCAGTTTCAGCAGCAGCTGACTTGGGGATGCCTGGGGTTCTTAAGTTGAATCTGTATGTAAGTCAGAACTGGCGTCCAGATTCAGCCGCTGTTGAAACTGATCAGTTTCAGCAGCGGCTGAATCTGGACGCCAGTTCCGACTTACATACAGATTCAACTTAAGAACAAACCTACAGTCCCTATCTTGTATGTAACCCGGGGACTGCCTGTATAAGTTAGGAATGTGAAACTGTAACCATGTACACACTTAATTGATGATGAGCCCATGCTCATCAGTTAATGTTCATCATTATATCGGCTCCAGAGGAGTCGTTCTCAACTTCTCTTCCGCCCCCTGCACATGTAACCATTGAAATTTTTCAGCAGTAACATAGTTTCTTAATTAAATGCATTTAAACATCCCTAGTACGGTATAAGTATTTTTATAGGGATGAAATACAGGTACTAACAGGCTCTTTAATCTAGTGGAGAAAAACATAACAAGAACCAGTGTCTAGTAGTAGAAACCAGACAAATTCAAATTAGAAATAAGACACGTTTTTAACATTTGGTGTGAACAACCACTGAGACAAACTACCAAGTGAAATGGTGAATTCTTCTTTTCTTGATGTCTTCAGATCAAAACAGAATGCTTTTCTGGAAGATACGCTTTAGCCATACAGAAGTTGTAGAGATTGAACATGGCTGCTTTGTTGCTGTTTGTTACATTCTGCTCATCCACTGGCTTGCAGGAAGTTAAACTTTTGAGGAGGTTTAACATAAAGTGCATTACAACTGCACACATGGCTCTGGATTGCTGTGTGCTTACTACGTCCGTTAATAATGCTTGGCCAGATTCTTTCACCAGAGCAGTACTTTACAAGCAGTGCCACTGAAGAATATGGTTAAAGTGTTATTCAGTGTAAGTGAACATGTAAGAATTTGGCTTCCTATATTTAGATTTCATATGTGCAATAAAACTATAACTTTTTATAGTCTAAACTACCTATAGATTTTTATAGTCTTTTGGAAGACCCAGCTACACAACAGTATTTTCCTTCTATTTTGTACATAGTGTAGGCGCTATCTGCAGTTTATAATTATGATTTGTTTACCTGTAAACTTACTTGATATATAGGCTGGGAGATTAAATTATAGGGGCCTTATGGCTTGCAGTCTTATTTGATGTTCTCTGGGGATGAAACCTGTCCTCATGTTGAAGTCACAGGTGGCAACTGATGTTGAAGTGATGGTTTAGTTTATTTTGCAGAGAAGCTGAAGAGGCAGCATCTGAGTGGCTGCGAGAGCAGGACTTGGATTTTAGACTTTGCTATTTTTCAATTTGATTTATTTTAAATGTGTATTAACTTTTTTTTGATGATGTAACACTGCATACTTTAGAAAGAGGGCAGCACTGGCCAACAGTTTGTCTGAAAATACATTTGTTAGAGAATAGAAGAGATTTAAATCTTTTATTAAAGCTAATATTAAAAAAATGTGCATGGTACACATCTTAAGGAAAAGGCAGTTCTATTCATCTTACTACATGTAAAACATATCTTGATCTCATGTAGCTCTAGATAACCCAGTAGGAGCTCTGCATGTGTGTTGAATGGCAGAATTTGACCAGCACTGTTGTACAGTATCTGAGTAATACAGAATTTTAAAAGACAGATTTGCTTTTTCCTAAGGTTTTTTCAGCATCTCTCTGGGGTGGAATGTTGGTTCCTCTAGGAGATAAGCCCTCCAGTATTGCTGATAGGCAAGTAATGCATTTAATTCTCATTGTCCTGTTGATTTTGTTTTCTGTAAACTCAGACAACACACTGTGAAAGCGCTCTAGTTGGTGTTTCTTTTGCATTATGAAGGGGAAGGAGATTTATTTATTTTTAGTTAAGGGTACTATAGGAGGCAGGATCCCATTTAATTTGAACACCACATTAATATTTCTAGCATACCTCATTTATCATTTCCATTATAAAGGTTAAAAAACAACAAATAGTCTAGCATCACCTTAAAGACTAACAAAACATGTAGATGGTATGATGAGCTTTCATGGGTAGCTCATGATACCATCTACATGTTTTGTTAGCTTTAAGGTGCTGCTAGACTATTCATTATTTTTAATTTTTTTCCAGTTACAGACTCGGCTACCCCTCTGAAGTAGGGATGTTAAGGACTAGTCGACAGACTATCTGATAAGCAAATGCTTATCAGATAATCGGATAGACTGTCGACTAGTCGATTTCTCCTGTCCATCCCGCTCCCCCTGATGCCTCTACTATATAGAGGCAGCAAAGGGGAGGGAGGGGGTACTTCAAAACGGCAGTGCCGCACAGCTGTGCTGTGAATCAGCTGTGTGGTGCTGTCCCTTTAAAACGCCAAAGCGCCATGGAGCCCAGGGTCAGCTGGGGACTCCCCAGCTAACCTGGTTCCGAATGGCATTTCCCCAGAACCTGGGATCAGCTGATTCCTGGGGGCTCTTGTACATTTCAAAGGAGGAATGCAGAAGTGCCTATAGACTAGTCAATTAACTGCAATTTAACATCCCTACTCTGAAGATTATTAAGGTTGTTATGGACTTGCTGTGGTTGCCACTAAATAGCAAATAGGTGTCACCTCCAGTGTCTAAATTTACCATAATATTTACAAAATTTTCCATTGTAAGTTTAGGGGAAATACTGCAGAGAAGTTATTATACCATTGAGTGGTAAACCCATCGAGTGATATTATATTCTAGCTGTGCTTTAAAATACAAAAGTTTGTTAAAGATCTGTAAAAGTAAATATTTAAACTTTATTTTTAAATAATATTGCTGAAAACTGCATTTCTTACACTGATTGTGACATCAGACCTAGCAAAGAAAATGCAGACCCCCTGTATTTTGGTTTTGGTAAGTAAAGATTAATTTTCCCTCCTCCCCAAATACTTAAATTAAAAGGTAAACACATTTTAAAATTGTCTAAATATTTCCTCAATGAATTGGGTTGATTACATCTCTTCTGTATTTTTAAAAGCACCTTTTTCCTGCAATTCTGAATATAAATGTCAAAGAATTGATAAGTATATATTTTAAAATGTAACTAGAAGACTTTAAATAAGGATGATGTATCTGACTAAAAATTACTTTGTTCGTTAGGTTTTATCTTGGTGGACCAACAAGTGTGCGTGGATTCAGTATGTACAGCATTGGACCTCAAAGCGAAGGTCTGAGACTCTTGCATCCCAGTCTGATATCAATACAATGTTAATCATGTTAATGTTAGGTTTATATCTTTGTTATACATATTGCAGATTTTAAATAAGTGGAAACTGCTTTATCTGCCTCTGGCATTTTCTCTTAGAATGGGTGGGTATAATGGATGAGAAGTTTTAGGTATCTTTGATCTCCTAGTGTTAGTTCACAGTAGAACAAAGCCAGTCTCCAGCAGTATTTCTAGAGTGCCTAATACTTCTCTAAACTGATTAATGTAGTCTTGTTTAGGTTTTTGTACCGTTACTCCATTCACATTCTTCTCTAAGCTTTCTCATTTCTAAAGGAATATCTAAAACTTCCCTATATCCTTCAAAGGGTATTAAGATATTGGGTATGTGGCTAGTACTAAAACTAGTTGAGGATGAGGCAGAATTAATACTGCTTAAATAGCCCTGCTCCTTTTTAAGGCACCATTGCAAGAGACAAGGCTAGCAAAATATCTTTGACTTTCAAGAGCCTCATCCTAATTTACTGACTCTTATTCACAGGAGTGACCTAAATTTCAGTCTCCAGTGAGTCACCTTGATTTTTCACTCTTTTCCAAAATTAAAAAAAAAAGTGGTTATAGTAGTGATCATACTGAATCTGTATTTGGAACAGCATATGGTCATGTAGTTTATATATAAACCATGGGGTTTTGTATAGGAGATAAGCAGAGTAAGCTGAGAGAGGGATTTGGGAGCCAGGAGCTTCCTCCATTCTAATCCTTGCTGTTCTACTGACTTAATGTTACAGCAAATTAGTCACTTAACCATATAATTTTCCTTGCTTTAAAATGGGGATACCTGTTTGAGAGGTGTACAGTAGGTGCTATGCCAAATACCTAAAAGGTCTCCACTCCAAATGGCTTGTCTGAAGGCAGAGATAAAAAGGGAAGAGCACTTAGGAGAATAAGAGTGTTAGGAAAGTATTAATTTATCCTCATGTGAGGTGGTGATGTGGAGAGTTCGGAACCTGTGGTAAGTGGGTTGTTGGTATATAAAGCAATTTAGGAAGATTTTTCCTGGACCATATGTAGAAAAGTTTTCCTTCTGGAATATTCATTAAATGTCATTTTGATAATCTTTTCCCCCATGTAGGTGATTACTTGGGAGGAGAAGCCTATTGGGCTGGAGGCCTGCATATGTACACACCTCTCCCTTTCCGGCCAGGTCGTGGGGGATTTGGAGACCTCTTTAGAACACACTTTTTCCTCAATGCTGGAAACCTCTGCAATCTTAACTATGGTAAGAAGAAGGTGCTTCTAAACCATGACAACCTGATCCTCCAAGTCCACAGAACTTAACAGCTTTGAGTAAACAACTCTATTCTGCTATTAGTTTGCACCATATAATTTAGTGGGCCAATAAAGGGCAACTGTTGGTAGTCTACATATTTGACAGAATGATAACTTCACTAGACCTGTATCTGCAGTACAGGCAGTCCCCAGGTTACGTACAAGATAGGGACTGTAGGTTTGTTCTTAAGTTGAATTTGTATGTAAGTCGGAACTGGTACATATTGTAGGGGAAACTCTAGCCAAACATTTCTCCAGAGCTCAGTTTTATTCTCCCACACCCCACTTCCCTCAGTCATTTATTCTCAAGCTGAAGTGTCTGCTGAGAAAATCCGCTCCGCGTCTCCCTGGTCTGCTGGGGGAGGGAGGCGCTAGCTTTGCGTCTCCCTGGTCTGCTGGGGGGAAGCAGCTAGTGCGGGGTTGCCTCACCCCGTTTGTAAGTAGGGGTCCAATGTAAGTCGGATCCATGTAACCCGGGGACTGCCTGTATTTGATTTTAAAACTTGTTAGGCCAGGGATTTTTCAAGTTGCAGAAGGGATGGGTGGAAGTCTGTGCTATTTCCACATACTTATTTGTGCTTACTTAGGGTTGGTCAGCACTATGCTTTTAGGTTGATGTAAGGCAACTTACATTGACCTAATTATGTCAGTGACTACACTACAGCCTTCCTGCTCCTGATATTCTTGCAGGACTACACTGTCATAATAACTCCATCATAACTCCACGTCCAAAAGAGGTATATGGGTCAGGATGGTATAGTTACGGCAGGGTTTCCCACCCTATGGGTTGGGACCAAAATATGGGTCACCATTATATTTCAAAAGGGTCACCAAGTGTCTCCCCAGGTGGCTCTGCCTCTTCTTCTCCCCCTGTTTTTGAATTGCCTTGGGTCACCAAGTCTTCCTGAATTGTCAAAATGAGTCCCCATCTAGAAAAGGTTGGGAACTGCTGAGTTAGGGTGACACTGCATCTGGGTAGACATTGCTTTATTTACATTGCTGTTGGCTCTCTTGTCGGTTTTGTAGTTGGAGTCATGAAATTGACAAGACTGCCTGGTTACGGGGGTGGGATGCAGAGAAGCTGGGGCAGCTGGATCCACTCCCAAAAGGCGAGAAGCCTCAGGTGGTTTCCCATCTCCCCTTCCCCGGAACAAGGAACAGAGCAGCCTATGGAGCATCCAGGGAGCTTTCAGCTGAGCTGAGTGACCAGACTCCCAGCTCCCCACACTGCACCTCATAGGTTGATGGAAGCACTTCTGGTGAGGTTGTGCACCACTGACCCAAGAGGATAGAGTGGACAAGCATCAGCACAGTAATTACTGCAGTGGCTGTAAGTCCACCTAATATAGGTGGACTTAATTTTCTAGGGTCCATCTACACTACAGAGGAAGATTTAAGCTGCTACTGTCAATCTTCCAGGGTTCAAATGAAATAAGACTGCTAATTCAAACTGAGAGGGGCACTCCATTCAATGCTGGTAACTCTGCTTTCATGAAGAGTAAGGGAAGTCAAAGGAAGCGTGCTCCTCCTTCAACTTCCTGCTGTGTACACAGCACCAAAAGTGGAGTTAAGCTACTTTGACTTCAGCTATTCAGTTAACATAGCTGAAGTTGCATAGCTTAACTTGACTTTGTCCCGTAGCATAGACATACCCCTAGTGTAGATATAACCTTAATGCCCACTGTCCTAGACAGACTGCTCTGAAGGGGGTTTGGAGGTAAACGTAAAAATCAAAAAAACTATTCTGTGCTCAACTGGATTAAAAAGTATACCATAACCTCTTTTGAGGGTTCGCTAACTAGTTTGATTCTTTTCTCCATTACTCCTTAAGCTTACTTTTCAAGTCTCTTCAGCAGTTTTGCTGGAAATAGTGGGTGAGCAGTTACTGTAGTGACATTTGTCACCCATGCAGTTTGAAAGAGGTGAGTTAACTCATGCAGTCAGTAAAGGTGCTCTGTATATGCAATTGAACAGCCTAGGAATCTTATTTAAAATTAGTAAAACTTACTGAAGATATTAAATGCGCTCTCTAATGCTGGGTACCATAGCTGTGGAAATTCAGAAGTGGCTCTTGAACACCACATAGGCAGTACAGAGTAGTGATTCCTTATTGTGAGATGCTGAGGATCCCTGGGAGTTGTAGGTACTTTGTTTATACCAGGCTTAGTCTCTTTGTAGTGGATGTTCTATAGCGCTAGGTGTACTAGGCCTGGAAATGTAGTCAGCCCTTGAACTTCTTGATGGTGTTGTTTGATTTCCATTCTCCAAATGTTTCATTTCACTTAGGTGAAGGTCCCAAAGCTCATCTCCGGAAGCTGGCTGAGTTCATCCGATGGTCTTATGGTGCTGGAATAGTGCTCAGACTTGGAAACATTGCTAGATTGGAACTTAACTACTGTTTCCCTATGGGAGTACAGAGTGGTGACAGGTTTGTATTTTTATAGTGTATTTTAGAATATTGACTAATTTGTGTACCTGGAATCTTATTTGTCTGCTTCAGTGAGAATATTAGTCTTTTGTTTGTTCTTTATCTATTTATTTATTTGTAGATTTCTCAGCACCGAAGCACATTTTTTTTCCAGCCAACTTTTTTCCACATCGGTTTCAGAAGCCCTTCTCAATTTAGAACTATTAATATTTCCGGTTTCAGAACTCACTGAACTTTGAGTTTAGTTATTGAAACTATATGAATAAAAACATAGCTGATTGTATTTTTTGTTTACAATAAGGACACAGACTCCAATAGCTGATAGCGTTTTCCTTATCCATTCAAACTTTTTTAAAGATTACCAAACATGGAATTTCATACCTGAAAAGTGATTTTTTTTTTTTTGAAAGTTAGGCATTGATAATGGGAGGGGAGGGTTATGTTTGCATTTTGCAGCCAGGTATGACATTATCTAGCATGCAAATGATATAATACACAATGGGAAAGATTCAGTGGGAATACAGATAGGTTTTTGCTCTCCTCAAGTTTTATTTTCTGAGGAATTGACATATAATGCCACATTGTTGCCCCTTTTGGGCTAAGGGTGATGTGAAAGAGTGGGGAATTTGCCCTATAATCTTCCATTACTGATAGGCCAAAAAGGGTGGAACATTTTTAGGATAGGTTTTTTGTTTCATTTTTAAAGTAACCGTTGTCAGCTCAACGTTCTCAAAATATATTTGGATTGTAACTTTTCAAGGATTTAAAAGTGAAAATCTTGAGTAGGAGGGAACTGTCGAAAGAGGGAAAATAATATCTTATGTATCATACTAATACTGTGCAATGTATTGCCTTTATCTTTCAGGATATGTGATGGTGTCCAGTTTGGAGCTGGAATAAGATTCCTGTAATATTACAGAAACACTTCATGCTGCTGTCAAAAAAGAGAGCACTTGATTAAACTATGGCGCTCTTGTGATTCCAGCTTTTTTCTTGAAGTATAAATATGCCTTTTGAGTGATTAATCTCTCAGACTTCACAGGAAACTACATTAAAATTATGTTGGAAAGATGCAGTGTACCTCTGATTTTTATCAAAGACAGACGGACTTTTTCATGGAATTTTAAAGCTATTTTAACTTTTACTGATGCTGATCCTTACAATAAAACAAATAAATGCATTGGAAACTAATGCTGGGATAATTCCACAGCATTATAATTGTCATTGGACTGCTTGTCTCATAAAACCCTAACCTTTCAATTGCAAGCAGATGTTTAGGATGGCCCTACTATGCGCACACATACGATTTAAATATTAATACATTGGGATTTTTTTGTACTTGCATTATGCCAGGTTGGATGAATAGGGACGATGCCTACTGTAGAATGAGCTGTACTGAAAATTGAACCCTAAAAAACTTTGACTGCCCTTTTAAAAAAATTGAACCCAACTGTCTTGAATGAATAAATAGTAAAATTTCAAGAACATCTACTATTTTGTTCAGAAACCGCTAATCCTTCAGACTATCAGTGAAGCAGGCAGTTAAAATAACGTGTCCTATTGAAATCTCAACAAGTCTTGCAGTGCCTGATTTAAAAGGTACATTTTGTTCTTCAATGCTTTCTGCAACAGTTGCAAAACAGAGCTGTCGACTTCTATATTTGAGATGATAGTTATCCTATTCCTTGGCTGTATATCAGAGACCACTGTTGACCTTGTTTTCTGTAATATCCATTTTACTTTAAAATTGTACCCTGCTAGAATGGCTAACCGTATTTTTCATTTGAAAGCATTCTTATAAGATGCAACTCTAAATCACTTGCTCTATTTTAATGACTGCTTTCAAAATACTTCAGTAGATGCCAGCTGGTTAAATTATCATAAAATGTACCCGCAAAGGCATAAAATCTGCTTGCCTTGTATCAAAATCTATTCCTTTTGTGAGTCGTCATTAGTCATTGTAGAAATTAACAATAAGTAATAAAATGACTCTTCCTTGAGAAGTAGAGACTTTCATGTCGATTAATGCAGCTCAACTCTTTCTTTGTTCAATTGGTTTTCCTGCTGTCAAGTCACTTTAAGCCATTGTCCAGAACTGATCCTCAACCAGGTGCTGCAATGCCCAGGAGTCAAATCTTTGTCCAAGTAAGCTTAATGGCAAAACTCCCATTGACTTTAATCAAGCCATATGTTTTGGTGTTTGGTGAAAGTTGCTGCTCCACTAGTGATAACCCACTTAAAATTATATTGATTTGCATGATTGTGTTAAGTTCTAGCTGTCTGTTTTAAAACATTGCATCAGCAAGACTACAAACTTGAAACGAACTGCATAGATTGTGAGTAACAGTATAGTTTTAAAGAATCTTCTGATTGAAGATTAGCAGCATATTGAAAAGCAAATGCAATTTACTTCTTGAAATTAAAATTGACCACATGATAAATTCATATTTAACAAAGCAATTATGGTGGACAACTTTTTATTGCTAAGTTTTATTACATTAAGGCAGTGTTTCCTAATTTTATTTGGTCACAATACCCTTTTAAACTCAAAATAATTTTGTGGAACCCCTAATTACAGTCTTATAGATGGAGCTGAAAAAGTAGTAGTGACATCGTCCCCATTCTCTGGTTAAGCTGGCATTACACAGGGACACTTATTGTGACAAACACAAATGAAAATTGTTTTCAATAAAATTAAGAAATGCTTAAATATTATTTATTAATCATAAAAATGTTATTGTAATGGAATTTTCTCGCAGAACCCTTATTTTTACTTTGCAGAACCTCAGGGTTCTGCAGAACACCATTTGGGAAACACTGCATTAAGGGATTCAATAAATGAGTGTTTCCTTGGAGTGTTTATGCATTTTTACATAAGACCTTTTTAGTGTGAGTGGGAATATTTGCATAATAAAAGTTAACATAAGTATTCTTCCATGGGAGTTAAGTATAATTTGTCCAAGTTCTTCAAGCTTCTAAATTAGATGAATTTCTTCTGTCTTTATCACTCTCTCGAGATATGAAAAGCTCTTATATGCACATGAGGCTTGTTGCCAGATGGAAAAACAAGCCAATTAAAATCTTTTTACTTTCCAGGGCTAGTGAATACCAAGGTTATAACTGTAATTTTAAAGGAAAGGCAAGTGCCTGAATTGAGACCCAAATACCTATACAAATTGCTTCAGTTTTCACATTAAGAAAGTACAGCTAATCCCAATCTTGATTTCCAGAAATTTCTGATCTGATATTGAACTATTGATGGATAATGAAATAGTAATTTGGGAATTTATTCCCTTTGTAAGCTTTGATGTGATGCATGTGGAAGTATTTCCCTGGAGCAGTCATATAAATCAAACACTTTTACTTCCATGGATCATACTAATCTAGTATGGTTTTATCTGACACATCTTCAGTTGAAACTTACTGCTGAAACCTCTGTGGGTATGTCTATATTGCAGTGTAAGTTGAGAGTTAATGGGACTTAGGCTTCTTTAGCAGAGGGTCAGATGACTGTGTTGTCTCCACTAATTGTCAACCTAAGGTTAAGAATTTTCTAACCTGAACCTGTGGGCTACGTCTACACTGTCACCCTTTTCTGGAAATGCTTAAAACGGAACAGTTTTTCTCTATAAGTATTTCCGGAAAAGCGCATCTACATTGGCAGGATGCTTTTCCAGAAAAACACTTTTTCCGGAAAAGCATCCGTGCAAGCGTAGACGCGCTTTTCTGCAAAAAAGCCCCGATCGTCATTTTTGCGATTGGGACTTTTTTGCGGAAAAGACTACTGTGCTGTCTACACTGGCCCTTTTCTGGAACAGTTTTTTTGGAAAAGGGCTTTTGTCCGAACGGGAGCAGCATAGTTTTTCCGGAAAAACAATGACTATTTTACATTAGATCATCATTGCTTTTCCAGAAAAGCAAGCGGACAGTGTAGACAGCTCGCAGCTTATTCCGGAAAAGTGGCTGCTTTTCCAGAATAAGTGGCCCAGTGTAGACACAGCCGTGGTGTTTACGCTGTTGCACACATCAGTCAATCCAACATTATTCCAGACTCCCTACTGCCCTGCCAAAATGTGGCCACTCTAGGTCTTTGACTGTGGTGCAGGGTTGGAAAACTTGACTGTTCATCCTGCCTGCTACTGGAAAGTTAAACAACCAGGTTGATACATTCTGCTGAGCAGTCGGGCCTGTGCACTCCCAGCAGCTGACATGAGCAATGTGCAGGAGATGCCTTTGGAAGAACTATACTTGCTTGCATTTCTAATTCTGTATCAGAAATGGTCTGAGCTTCTGAGAAACTGGTGGACATTTTGGGTATGTTTTCTGATCCACTGGAGAGTACCTGATTGTTAGAGGACACAGATGTAGTAAAGTCCAATTAGCTGATGCTGCTCATGACACTTGGTACAACTGCTGATGCCTCTTGACACATACTGGAGCAGAGTGGTGGGACCACATCATCACGCAGGCCTGAGGTGACCAGATTGAGATCCAGAGCCTTTGCATAAAGAGAGCCACATTTCTGGAACTTTGAGCAGTTTGCCCCAATCCTCCAGCATAAAGACATGCATGATGTGGGACTGCATGTTCCAGAAGTGGATTGCAATAATCATCGGCCCAAGATTGCTATAGGTCTGTTGCTAAAGAATCTGTCATTGGAAAGTAAAGTGGTGGCAAAAGTTTGAGGCAATTGTGCATCTGGTTTCTCCTAATGTGGCTTGGATAAAAGATATGTCCTGAGGTAATTTCTGGCTTTGACAATGTAGTTTTCAAATTTTGCCAGGGCCATTGATGTGATTTTTGACCTCTAAAAGCACGTGAATATTTAAACACACAATTCTGCAGGCCTACATGTATTGCAGACGATGATCTTTGAATGTCAAGGTGGTAATACAAGAAAATGTCATGTTTTGCTGATTAGGAGTCTGCATTCAAGGACAGCGTGGGACCTTACCACCAAATGGTGCTGTTACTATCCCGGTTATTCTGGGGGACTTGCTTTCTGCCTTGGCTTATAAAACTATACCCTGAGAAGGTGTACAATAGTGGTTGAATGTGCATTTGGTGGATTGAAATCCCCCTGGAGGTGGGTTAGGGCTGCTTGCAAATATGCAGAACTCTACTGCAGGCCTAACACCACCCTTTCCCAGTACATTTCTGGAGAAAACAAACCCCACTCTGGGATAAATGACTCTCGCCTAAAGATTGTGTTTAACTAAAATGTACTAGATTTATAAATATAATACAGTTCCTCCTGTCCCTTCCCTAGTTCATTGTTTTTGGTGGCTTGTTAGACCACAGAGTGGTCACAGAGCAGCATATGTACAACAGCTGCAAGGTAAGGTTTTTTTTGAACTCCCACTGTTGGGGTTTGGGGGTGAGTTAAGGCACTAGCATGCTGCCCATCATTAATGGACTCCCCCTGGTAACCAAGGCTTCTGGTAATTTGCATTTGGTTCATTGAACTGAAGTCTCCCATTCCCATCTTACTAAACACTGAAGCAGATAAATTGCAGGCTGTGGGGCCGCTTCTGCCTGTTACTTGTCTTCTGCAGGTGCCATACTTGGCTGATCTGGGAGGGGGGAGTATGGAAAAGCTCTTCCTAGTACAGAACTTGGCACTAGAGCTGCTGCTCCTGTGGGACCAATTTCAGTAGCAGTCATTTTGCTGGCCTCTTGGTACATGCTGCTTGCTCCCATCAGTCCCCATGCTGGCTTCTGGGACAAACAGATCACCATCCCTATTGACCAAGTCATTGGCACTGCTGTTGGCTCCCTGCTAGGCATAGTACCCAGCAATTGGTCAAACACCTCATAAAATAGACACAGTAGCAATGAGTTGTCCATGGTGTAGTTCTAGATCCCTGATTTTGTGGTACTTTAGTCTTTAGCTCCCTAATTCTTTAATCTGGTGACTGGCCCAGTAACTAGTTGCTGATGTGCATGGCCATTTTTGATGCTCTTACTAAAATCTGTTTTGCTGACCTCACACCTGAGATTTTCCAAACTCTAGGGCTACGTCTAGATTGGCATGATTTTCCGCAAATGCTTTTAATGGAAAAGTTTTCCATTAAAAGCATTTGCAAAAAAGAGCGTCTAGATTGGCATGGACACTTTTCTGCACAAGCACTTTTTGCGGAAAAGCGTCCGTGCCAATCTAGATGCGCTATTCCGCAAACAAGCCCCGATCACCATTTTCGCGATCGGGGCTTTTTTGCGCAAAACAAATCTGAGCTGTCTACACTGGCCCTTTTGCGCAAAAGGACTTTTGCCCGAACGGGAGCAGCATAATATTTCCGCAAGAAGCACTGATTTCAGACAGTAGGAAGTCAGTGTTCTTGTGGAAATTCAAGCGGCCAGTGTAGACAGCTGGCAAGTTTTTCAGCAAAAGCAGCTGCGGAAAAACTTGCCAGTCTAGATGCAACCTAGGGCTATGTCTACACTGGCAGGTTCTTGTGTAAGAATTCTTGTGCAAGAACACATCCACATTGCCAGGTGCAACAGTGTCTATGGCAGCGTGGACACTCTTGTGCAAGAAAGCTCTGATGGCCATTTTAGCCACAGGTCTTTCTGGCGCAAGAAACCCCTGCTGCGCGTTCACACTGTCCTCTTGCGCAAGAGATCTTACACTTGTTAGAAAAGAGTGTAGCTCTTGGGCAAAAAACACTCTTACCATACTTTACTGTAAATCTTCTTGCGCAAGAGTGGGCGGGCACTGTGGGGACACTGCGGAAGAATGGCTGTTCTTGCACAAGAACCCGCCAGTGTAGACATAGTTGCAGGAGCACAGTCAGGCTATGAGGCATAAAACTTTCTGGTCAGTCTGCTCTGGAAAGAAAAGATTCTCTGAAATTGTGTTTGCTGCTGGGTAGGTCAGAAAACAATGGAAGGGTTAATGCTGACTCACTGAACAGTAAGGAAGCAGTGTTGGAGCATGTAAACTGCTGCTTTGTGTGTCACTTCAGCTGGGGGCAGTGTGAGAGACTTTTCCCTTGTAATCATGCACAGATGTTTAGCACAGGAATAGAAAAATAACACAGCTAGTTAGTCAACTTTAGATTGGGCCAGACACTTATTTTTGGTGAAAATCCTTTGGGGCTGTTAGTTGTATGTGACTGGATTCATTTTGCATATATTATCTGAAACACTGCCTCCACACCACGGCAGGGGCAGCAGTATCGGTGGTCAGTGATAATGCTGGAAGATGGGTATTGCCTCATGAGCCACCAACCCTGCTTTCTATAGCAGTGAGACCTGGCTTGAAGCTCTTCCTTCCAAGCAAAAACCCACCCCGCTGCTTTTACAATTGTGCTATGATTCTGCCAGATGCCACAATCTATGGCTAAAGAATAAACTGTAAGGGAGGGTATATTTTGTAGAAATTTCACAGCTTGGGAAGCATGTTTACTGACACTATTGGGACACTGGCTTCTTGTCAGCATCTCCCATTGGTTACCTTAGGCAACCCCTCACTGAGCAGGCTGTCGGGCTGGATCACATTCTAATACACCCACCTGTGCCCTTGCCATCAGACAGGGGCCTAACTCAGAATCGCAATGTTGTTCCTGTGATTTTTCTAGACCCCTAAAAGTTAGGAGTAGTGATTCTAAGCACCGTGCCACCTAAGTCCCTTTGTGACTCTAGCCTAATGTGCCTGACAAAGGAGATCAGTATTGTTATCCAACCAAACACAATGGCCAGCAGTCACTTCATATCTGTCAGTCCCCCCCCAGTGACATATAGGACAACATGCAGGACTAACTGCGCTACAAGTGCTGTCTTCACAAAAGTCACCACTGTGTGGGTATTCAAAAGCATCAGGGGGTAGCCGAGTTAGTCTAACAGTAAAATCTTAAACAACAAATAGTTTAGTAGCACCTTAAAGACTAACAAAACATGTAGATGGAATCATGAGCTTTCATGGGCAAAACCCTCTTCTTCAGATGATGGGAGTAACAGCCTCTTGTAACTATTTGTACACCCTGTCTCTCTTTTTCTTCCTCCCTTCCCTTATTTATTCTTGGATCTGAATTTATTATACTCCTGTCATCTGAAGAAGAGGGTTTTGCCCATGAAAGCTCAAGATACCATCTACATGTTTGGTTAGTCTTTAAGGTGCTATTAGACTATTTATTGTTCAAGTTTTTGCTGTGTGGGTAGTTACTACTAGCAGGGCTGTATCATGACTTCTCTCAGCAGAGCACGAGGACAGTTTTTCTTTCAAACTTTGCAATCATGTCTATAACAGTGTTGCCACACTGTCCAGAGGGGTCTATGCAAGCACCCTATTAGTTACCTCTGTGCTTTCAGCAACATTCCCCGCATATTGGGGATTGCCTAATTGTGCCAAATACATGTTGTGCCAGTCAGAGTAGTAGAAAATAATGTCCAGGAACTGTGTGGTGGGGAGGAGAGAGGGGTGGAAAATCCACTTGCAATCTATTTAGCGTATATAAAAATAAAATAATCTTTACTTCTATGCATAAGCCAGTCTCTAATTTATTAAATTATACAATTTGTTCTTTATTCTGAAGCAAATCGGTAGCATTAATTAGCTAACACAATCCTAACTCAATAAAACCTCAAAGGGATAGCCGTGTTAGTCTATAGATGAAAAAAACAATGATCCTACAGCACCTTACAGACTAACACAAAATGTAGATAGAATAATGAGCTTTTAAGGGCACAACCCATGAGTGGAGCAGCTCCATTCATCTGAAGAAGACGGTTGTGCTCACAAAAGCTCATGGTACTATCTATGTTTTTTGTTCATCTGTAAAGTGTTGCAGAACCACTCGTTTAAGTTTTTTCAGTAAAGCCTGTCACTCACTTGGTACAGTGAACAAAAGTATTGAAACTGTAATATTGTCTACTTCAGTGGTTCTCAACATTTCCAGACAATGGTACCCCTTTCTAGAGTGATTTGTCGTGAGGACCACTCCCTTCCCTAAGTTCCACCTCACTTTAAAACTAGTTGCTCACAAAAAGGAACAAAAAAGGGTCACAGCACACTATTACTGAAAAATTGCTTACTTTCTCATTTGAACCATGTAATTCTAAAATAAATCAAATGGAATATAATTTCAAACACCATTCGACTGAGATTCAATTATAATGACCATGTCCCACGCTTTAAATATTGAACTCAGTACAAAACACTGCATGCAACTTATAATTAAATGGAAAACCCATGGGGCAAGAACTTTGGCAACATTCAAATGACTCTGCATTGTTAAAGCTACATCACCTACTTCTCCAGTGCCAAAAACAACATGCGCTGAAATTAAAAGCAGGTCAGCACTAAGTTCTAAGTGTAACCCTTTATTCCTAATAGGACATGTATGAGATTACATAGATTTCCATATATTCTTTTATTGGATCAATTTCTGTTGATGAGAGAGAAGCTTTCAGGCTTTCCAGAGCTTTTCATACATGTGCTGGCAGATTCCCTAATGAATGCTCAGTCAAGGGAATTGCAGGGCCAGTAAGCAAGATAACACTGGAGATATGAGTTTTCTAGAATACTGATGTACAGTGTTTGCTCTAATTTTTCCCATCCTGAGCACAATGAATTTTCTTATTTGCACTTCATTTGCATAGGCTTTTGCACCAGAGAGGTGCAGTGTAGACGTCACCTAAATGTTCAGAGTGCTGGTTTGGGTGTTGTTGCCTACCACTCCAGCACACCTTCCCTATCCTATCCCCCCCCTAAGTCTACCTTTCCTTCTTTCATAAATGCTTCAGCTGTTTAGTTCGGGCTGGCCCACAACATTTTGGCACCTGAGGTGGGGAACTCAAATGACGCCCCCACTGGCCTCGCTTGGGCCAAAACTTTGAAAGGTCTCAATTCTGCCTTCTTCCTGTTCTACTCCTCTCATGGTACTGCAGGGATCATACATGTGCACCAGCAACAGACAATTTTCTACACTCTGGGTCCTAGTGGCACTCCCCTCCTCCCGCCCCCCCCCCGTCTGGCACCTGAGGTGGCTGCCTCAGTTTGCCTCATGGTAAGGCCAGCCCTGTATTTAGTCCATTTTTGCTTGTTCCCTAAATTTTACTAATTCTATTTGTAAATATTACTCCTCTCCTCCCCCAAAAAGAAACACAACTTACTTAGAAGATGTTTGTATATGGTACTTTTATATCACAAGTGTTGTATTTTTCTGATTTGCTAGCATGTCAGTGAAGTTTTATAGCCCTTTGGACTTCATGTTTAGCTCATGAGCTTTATTGAGTTTCATACTTTAGTACTTCACTGATTCACCCACATAATCTATTCTGCCAGCTGCAAACTCATTTATTTCAATGGTTGAGTAGCATGTTGCAGTGATTAGTTTCCCATGCTGCTAAAAATGAATAATATCATAACACGTCAATGGAAACTTTAGCAAGTGAACTATGCACTCTTCTCACCAATATTTGTTTAGCAGTTTCTAGTATTACTTTTCTGGATTCAGTTACCTTATTTCAGTGTATTCAAAGATTGAAAACATCAGTTTGGAAAGGTGCCTCATTTGCTCTATGCAACTAAGATGCAATTAGTTCCTTTACTAATTGCATGTTTTCCCCAAAGCTTTATGTATACCTAAAACTGTGTTTATATATACACCTAAAATTCTCTATACCTCCTTAAATTTTATAAAACTATTACCATATTTGCCTCTTCTTGCAAATTGTCTCCCCCCTCAAAATATTACAGTAATATGAAAGATAGAAAAATACTGAAGAGTGACTAGAATGCTTTCTAAGCCTTGGTCTACTGTACATCTTTATTTTGAAATAACCCCCCTTAGATCAAATTTATAAGTGGAGGGTCCACACTACCAAGCCCGTTCTTTCAAAATAAGGGGCTGCTTATTTCGAAATCCGAACTCCTGCTTTGCTCGGGGAAGAATGCTAATTTCAAAACAGTTATTTCGAAATAACTACTCCCCAGAGAGATTTGAACTTATGACTCCCCAGTGCTTCCTGGGGCTCTAAGGCTCCACATTAATGGAGCCTGCCTCTGAGTAATTTCGAGGCTTCTCTATAGTGGGGACATGCAATTTTGATTTTGTAAAAATGGGAGTTAAGTTGAATTTAGTTATTTCAAAATACAGTAAAACTCCATTGGTCCGGTATCTGACGGTCCGGCACTCCTGATGGTCCGGCACCATCAGGAACCCGGAAGTGCTCTGCAGCCGGACCATTGGAGCTGCTCTGCCCCCAGCTTCCCCTATTCAGCCGCTGCTAAAACTGACCAGCAGCTGAATCAGGGAAGCCGGAGGCAGAGCAGCTGGGGCGCTGCCGGGTAGGTCCCCTAGCGCTGCCCCTGGGGGCTGCGGGACCAACCCGGCAGCACCCTAGGCGTCCTGATTCAGCCGCTGCTGAAATTGACCAGCGGCTGATTCCAGGAAGCCCGAGGCAGAGCTGCTCTGCCTCAGGCTTCCTGGAGTCAGCTCTTGGTCAATTACAGCAGCGGCTGGCTTGGGGACGCTTGGGGCAGAGCAGCTGGGGTGCTGCCGAGCTGATCCAGTAGCGCCAAGGAGCGGCGCTGTGGGACCAACCCAGCAGCACCCCAGCTGCTGTGCCCCAGGCATCCCCAAGAGCAGCTGGGGTGCTGCCTGGTTGGTCTCGCCGTGCCAAGGGTCGGCGTTACCCCGACCAACCCGGCAGCACGCCAGCTGCTCTGCCCCAGGCGTCTCCGATTCAGCCGTTCCTGGTCAGTTTCAGCAGCGGCTGAATCAGGGACGCCTAGTGCAGAGCCGGACTATAGGAAGGGGGGGCTATGAGGGGTCTGGGGTGGCACCCCCACCACCCAGACCCCTCATAGCCCCACCTTCCGATAGTCCAGCATATCTGATAATCCGGCATCCCCTGGGTCCCAAAGGTGCTGAAGTTTACTGTAGTTTCCTAGTGTAGACATGGGTAAAATTCCTCTTTGTGTAGACCGCTCATACATCACTTGGCTCCCAACTTTAGGGCTACGTCTACACTGGCATGATTTTCCGAAAATGCTTTTAACGGAAAAGTTTTCCGTTAAAAGCATTTTTGGAAAAGCGCGTCTAGATTGGCAGGATGCTTTTCCGCAAAAGCACTTTTTGCAGAAAAGCGTCCGTGGCCAATATAGACGCGCTCTTCCGCAAAAAAGCTCCGATTGCCATTTTTGCGATCGGGGCTTTTTTGCGGAAAACAGTACTGTGCTGTCTATACTGGCCCTTTTGCGCAAAAGTCTTTCGGAAAAAGACTTCTGCCCGAACGGGAGCAGCATAGTATTTCCGGAAAAGCACTGACAATCTTACATGAGCTCATCAGTGCTTTTCTGGAAATTCAAGCTGCCAGTGTAGACAGCTGGCAAGTTTTTCCGGAAAAGCGGCTGATTTTCCGGAAAAACTTGCCAGTCTAGACACAGCCAAGGGGTATAGAGGCCTCGTGATTACTTGTAAATATTTGGATTGCACACAGCCTCATAGGGATATATATTTAGTAAAGTGAAGCCTGATTGCCAAAGCACATCTACAAAGTGTTTAAATCTTCTTACTACAATAGCTAAGTCACAGAATTATGCAACCCCCATTCCAATATTATAGAAATACTTCTGCTAAAATACGCTTGAGTAATAAAGCTTATTAGGAATCTAACCCAGTGTAATATTTCTGTGCATGCACTGCTATCTATGAAACACAGGAAAGTTTCAAGAGATGTGTTTTTATTAATGCAATATGCAAACCCAGACAGCAAGGTAGGCATTTTGGTTACAGTTCAAAGAAGAGCAACATTCATCAGTAAAATTTAACATTTAGTGAGGTCTAATTATATATGCATGTGAGCAAAATTAAATGCTTTCAGTGCACTTTCTGAATGATTGCCTAACAGATCACACACAGTTAAATCTCTGGGCAGAAAGCCAGCGTGAGACCTTACATCACTTAAGTCCTATTTTGAGTGTTTAAGTGGGACTTAAGTGATGCATAAGCCTTTTATGGATCCTTTATATAGTGGTTAGAACATGGAAGTGGGAGTTCTGGTTATTGTCTCATTGTAGCACTGTGGGCAAATCATTTAGGTCCAGCTTCACAAAGGTATTTAGGCACCTAATTCCCAATTATTTAAATGAGTGTTAGGTACCAAAGTACCTTTGTGAATTTGGGCCTTATTCCCTCTGTGCCTGAGTTTCCTTTTCTGTAAAATGGGAATAATAGTTCCCTGGCTCACCAGGAGACAGAAAATATGGCAGTAAAGGGAGTAAATATTAAAGTGTTAATGGTACCCACTGCACTGTGCTATCCAGCCAAATCTTTCAGAAGCACTAATAGATTAAGCTGAAAAGTGCCTTAGTGGACATTATTCACATTTTAACAGATGACACTGAAACAAAGTATGGTGAATTGTCCTGCATAAAGAAAGGAAGTCTGATGGAGTAGGGAACAAAAAACAGGTCTCCCGTTGTAAGTCAAATTCCTTAAACACAACTTTTCTTCCTTGATAGGAAGAAAAATGGATTGAAATACCATGTAATATTATATATTTGTTAAATGTTAACAACCAAAACATATAACCAATGTAATGCAAGTTTGTGTACTTTTATCAGTAAAGGCCAAATTAAATTAAATATTTTGTTCACTGACCAACTCAGCTCACATCTGTTAATAAGTGCAAGGGCATACAAACAAGTAGCAAGCCAGGAGGGCCACAGTTCTAGAATTTACTGAGCAGGATACATGAGAAGGAGATGGCAAGTGTGAAATTCCAGCGTTTTCATTTTGCTGAATAGAGAGAAAACTAGCTCAAGACCAGGAAGCTCATTGCAAGCCAAATGCTGCATCTGGAACGGAGGTTATGACTTAGCACTTACCCCTTGCCACTGTAAGTGTGGAGCCCTGCAAATCTGCAGCTATCTGCTTTATATCCATGGGCAGATGGGAATGCGGATATTCGTGGCTCATTTTTGTGGATACAGATACAGCTGTAGATACAACGTTTTGTATCCGCACTGGGCTCTAACCACTGATCATTCCCAGATTTCACAGGGACTCCCAGCTAGATCTTGGCCTCCATCATGCCATGACACTGGCATATGTAAGTAAGCATTTTTTTTTACAATATGATTCAAATATTTTGACAGCTTGGTTTTCTAGAACACATATTTCCTGTCTGCTTTCAAGATATTCTCATCTGGCAACCACATTGTTCAGTACCTGGACTGTAAGATGAACTATTTTAGTAGATTCTGCTAGCATTTAGGCCCTGATCCTGCAAAGACTAATATGCTTGCAGTGTGACCGGTCAGAGGGACTGCTCATGGGGGCACAATGATGTACACGCTTATGTTTTTGCAAGAGGCGAGATTTTGTAGCCATGCTTTTCCTATGGAGGTCACAGGCAAATGTAATTAAGTTTATTACAAAATTCCCAAACAAAAGTATTTACTAAATTGAAAACCTAACAAATTCATTATGATTGAAACATTTATAGTGCAATATTAAAAAGCAAAGACATATTTATCTTAATCTGTTCTAGAGATTTATGCGTCTGTCCATGTGTCTGAGTTCATTTGTTCAAGAACTCCTAAACGGGAAGAGTTAAGACCAGCAAATTTGGTATGCAGCTTCTTTGTCTTCCCCCACTGATAGCCCATCCTCAACCTTCATTCTCACCCCCTCCACCACTGCTTTGTGCACTGTTCCCCTCTCCCCCCCCCATCCTGAAGGCCCTGTCCTGACTCCTGTATCCCTCAAATCATCAGCTTCTCGCTCTGAAGAACCCAGGCAATGCTGTGTAAGTCTTCTAGTTTTATTATATTGCAGTATTGACTTTGAGTTGTTGCCTATATTCAGAATGTATAACAGTAAAATATTAACTCTTGATTACACCCACTAACTGAGATGATTGAAACCCAGATTGAAAAGACAACTTGATTCAAGGACAGTAGAAAGCTTAAATAAAGAGGCACTACAAACTTGAAATCTTGTCAGTTTAAAAAAAAAAAAAAAAGTTAAGGATAGGCTGAGAAACAGAAGCTAGTCGAGACCTGCTGCCAGTTTTGGTGCTTCATAGACAGGAGCAGCCTGAGGCGGGCTGTGGCAGCTGGCACCCCAGGCGGAACGCGTAATCAGCGCCCCCGCCTGCACGTCCGTCAATGGAGTGATGACATCATCGGGCGCCCTGGGCACCAAATGATGTCATAATTGGGCGCCTGGCGCCCCGCTGAAGGCAGCACCCTAGGCGATGGCCAAGTTGGCCTATAGTCACGGGCCGCCCCTGTTCATAGAAAATGTTAAAATGTTTCTCCCCTCTGTTGATTTCTGGAAAAAAGTCACACAAATAATAGGGCAGGTGACTAAAGTTGTTGTGAAAGTAACACCATGAAACTGACTATACACAAAGTGCTTAAATCCATAAAGAAAACAAGACAAAGCAATAGGGGAATTAAAAAAAAAACTCTCTCATTTTCAGTTAGATGTTACTTGTAACCATAGCAGGTAAGCCATTTTCAGACAGAAGAGGGATTTTTAATTTAACAACAATTATATTTGTAAACTGCTCTGAGTTACTTCAGAGAAAGTTGCTATAGAAACACAAAATACTGAGCCAGTTCACCCCCTAATAGCATAATCTCCTTCCATAACTTGTAAAAGGTTAAAAACAAACAGAAACAAACACCACCTAATTTCCTTATCTGTAAAGAGTCATACTCTTTGTCCTTGCTTTGACATAGCGTCTGCATATATCTGATTTGATTTCCATTTTGTATCCCCCCCAAGGCCGGCTCAAGCCATTCCTGAGCTGCGGGTGCGCGATGCATGCATGGCTCCATCCCCGGGCACAGGGCACATGCACGGCTCCACCCCCGGCACACCTTACAGCTGCAATTGGGCACACAGTGGCCGACTGCAGGTCTAAGGGGCGCCGTGCGGCCCCTTGCCCCAGGCACATGGCACCTGATGGCAGCTCTAAGGGGTGCTGCGCGGCCGGGTGTGCAACACCCCTTACAGCTGCCATCAAGCGCCCCCCCATAGGTTGGCGCCCCCTAATCCGGCCCTGATCCCCCGTACCATTTAGTCAGTGAGGATAGATAGCCGTGACACCCCTTTCGTCTCTTGCTCTGACATATGCCTTCAGGCTTTCTTCCCTGCTGCCCTGGCCTGTCGGAAAGCCCTTCCGCCATCTCCTAGTTCCCTCCATCCTCTCAGGATTCAAACTGCTCCTGAAAAGCTCACTTCTGCTTTATCACCTATAAAAAACACAAGTGTTCCATTTGAAATCATTGTATGTAAACCACCAAGGATTATGCTGTCTGCCTCAAGTGAGTCACCACCCAGTCATATATCGGAAACATGCCACCTCCCTTTCCTCCCCACTCTCTTGGTTTTTCACTTCTCTGTATATACTCCTCTGAGACTTCTCGGTCTGTATCCAGGCCTGGCTTTTGGGCAAGGTGGTCGCCGTGGGCCCCGCATATTCAGGGCCCTGCAGCTCCACGCACTCAGGGCCCTGCGCTGCCCAGCTCCTGCCCCAGCCCACCCCACACACGCTTTGGCCAGGCCTGTCTGTGTCTCTCTGTATAGTTCATCTTAAGGTCTCAATATTGCAAGTTGTTCTGCATGGGTGACTACCAATGAAGAGCCCTATTGACTTCTGTGAGGCTCTGTCATGGTTGTTCTCCACTCTGGCATTACAAATGCAGAAGGGGTGTGTGTGTGTGTGTGTGTGTGTGTGGAGGGAGGGAGGGGGGAGAGAGGGAGGAGGAGGAGGGAAGCGAGCAGAATAAACACAGCAAAACCTGTCTCTGTGATTCCTAGAGACAAATTTACTCAATCTTAGTCCCCCTGTGATCCAAAAAAAGACAAGACTAGTTCCGTGCTACTACCTCCCAAGTGATTAAAAGAAAATATAAAATAAAAACCCTTTTCCAGGGAAGAGATCATTTGGGAATCTCCTCCCGAAGGTAAAGCTCTCCCCCTTGCCCCCAATCTCTGTTTTGCTTGGAGTTGGGAAAACAAACAGGGAATCCACAGAGAACAATGGACTCTGCCCTTGTAACTAGGCACTTAATCCTAAGGATACAACAATTAACCAATGCTGGTTAATCAAAATAAAAAGAAAACTCTTTTATTATCGAAGCAAAACTACCATTGCAAGCATAGTAAATTGATCAGGTGGTAAGTAGCCATAATTGACACAGATTCAGGGAAAGTCCCTGGGTTGTAATCCTTAATTACAAAAGAGAAAAACAATTAGCCAGCTCAGACATGATTTCCAAACAAGGAACAGACCCTGATGAACTATCTAAACTTTTCCCTACTTACACAATTCAAGAAGTCCATTCTTGGAGAGAGAAAGCATCTCTCCCTCAATACCTGGGAGAAACTGCTCTGCTCTTAAACAAAAAAGAGAGAGAGGGAAAACCCCCCTGTCCCAGTTTGAAATTCCTACCTGCATTTTTATTGGCTGACTGCCCGAACCCTCCTCCCTCTCCCCTCCCCTTGCTAGGTACCTGAGTTAACGCCTTAGTCACCAGGTGCTGGTCAGCACTCCTGTTCATGACAGGCTCCCTGGAGGGGAAATGTCTGCTATGTCTCATTTCCCAGGGTACAATCTGGACTGTTGAACAGCTGTGTACCCTGAATTCTCTAACCTGGGTACTTTTTACACTGCTGTGTTGTCAGAACATCCACTCCTGACTTGCACATACAGCCTTCAATGTGCAAATTCATTTCCAGCTAAATACATGGGCCTCTAATGACCAGTCACTTGTGAATTACACATACGGCAAGAGCCACAAATTCTTAGGCCCAGCCTTGTTGCCCCACAAAAATGTGCACCCTGTACTGTCCAGCACATTACTAAACAATGCAAGCTCATAAAAAGTCCATCATTTCATCAAAGGAAAATAATGCACCAGCCTTTTTATCCCTAATAGGGGGTCCCCACACACTTTTCAAATATTCCTTTGTACAACATTTTTCTTAGTTTGATAAAGGTATAATAGTACAGACCTGTCATGCTTACATCCTCACCTGGAATAACATGGGGGATCTCAGTCTAAGGCTGATGCTTAATGTTAAGCACCTGAGCAGTTCCACTGAACTCAATAGAATTATTAAATTAAACATGAGCATAAGAGTTGTTAGGATTAGAGCCTAAGATTTGTAACCTCTTTGGGATCTGTATTTATTTGTGTTCAGTGAAGCATCTGTTCACACTCATGGGGGCTTATAAAATGCGGCCCCTACAGTAAGCATCAGAGAGGTCAATGGGGCTCTGCACTCAGATGTGCTCTTGCAGAACAACTTACAATATCCAGATCTTAATGATGATATATACAGAGAAATGAGAAATAAAATAAATATTTCAGCTGGATCATGAGTTACTTTGCCTTGTAGTCTTTCTTTATTGGGATTGAATAGTTATATAGAAGTAGTGCTCAGAGATCCCCAGAGAGACCGTGATTCCCTTGTGCTAGGTGCTGCACTATTATACAACACAGCACGATTCCTGTTCCAGAGTCAGTGACCTCAGTCCTATAATGAACTTTGCACATCTGTGCCCAGGAGGAGTCCCTCTGCAACAATGGGGTCCCAGTAGGCACAGGCATCTAGCCTCTTGAAGCTCATTGCAGGACTGCTGCCCCCGGGGAATGAGAGACACACAGGGCTCGTCTACACTGGCCCCTTTTCCGGAAGGGGCATGTAAATTTCACCAGTCGTCGTAGGGAAATCCGCGGGGGATTTAAATATCCCCCGCGGCATTTAAATAAAGTAGGACATAAGACCCTCCGGAAAAGGGCACTTTTTCCGGAGGATCGGGGCCAGTGTAGATGCTCTTTTCCGGCTTTTTTAAAAGCCGGAAAAAAGCGGCGGACATTTTTATTTAAATGCCGCGGGGATATTTAAATCCCCCGCGGATTTCCCTACGACGACTGGTGAAATTTACATGCCCCTTCCGGAAAAGGGGCCAGTGTAGACGTAGCCACAGAGTGGGAGAGAGGACAATAACATATACACTGTTTAAGAGGCAGGGGGGGGGGGGCTAATAGGCCAGGTACTGCCTTGGGGAATCTGAGTTTTGGGACAGACCCTCAACTAGTGGACGCTGCCATTGCTCCCTTGTGGGACAACTGACACCCACTGAGGTGCTGCTCGAAGCTGGATTCCCAATTCTTCCACCCACTTTGGGCAAAGGCACACACCTCCGTGCCTGCCACCGCCTCTCCAGCCCTGGGGCTTGTCTCTTGCCATGCCCAGCAGGGCTGGCCCGTCCGCGGGTGTGCCCTGCGATGCCTAGCTCCCAGCAGGGCTTCCCAGCTCCTGTCTCACACATGCTGCAAGTAACTTAACTTTTCCTACAGTTACTGTCCTGTTGCAACCAGGATCCGTGCCAGCTCTCCCAGTGGCTCCCTGCTGCCGTCTGTAGTTCCGCCAGCTCCCCCGGAGCTGCGCACCAGGGCGCACCGCTTCCTTTCACCTCCGCACGACACCGCATGTGAACCACGGCACGTTTGCACTGTGGACCCGCTTCCCCCCCTGCTCTTGGCGCTACGGGCAGCCCGAGCAGTGGCGGCCCCCCTGGATCTTTGCATGGCACTGGTCGGGCGAATTCGGGGCTCCCGCGCACGAGCGGCGTGGCCGTGTCTCGGCCCCAGGCTCGCAGCGCACGTGTAGGGCTGACACTGGCCCGCTCTCCTTAACACCCCCCCCCCCCCGCAAGGCTCCTGGTCATCAGCATGGGGGGGGGGGGTATAGGCTGTAGGAGGGAGCCCGCTGGCCGCCCGAGGGGGCTTCCCTGGACTTCCACGCCAGGGCAGGGCGCTGTGACAGGCTGGGAAGCGGCCGCTCCCAGCCCGCCCCTTTCCCGGCGTGTGGGGCTCGCACCCGCCCGGCCGGCCCTCCCCCTAGCGCCCTGCCTTCCTCCGCTGGCTGAGGCAGCGCGGGCTGCTGCTTCCCTGCCGCTCCTGCCCCCGGGGCTCTGCCGGCCCGTGGCCCTCTCCTCCGCCTGCCCAGCCCAGCCCGCCAGATGTCCTCGGCCCCCGTCCGCTCCCCCACGCTGCGGCCCCACAGGATGAAGAAGGACGAGTCTTTCCTGGGCAAGCTCGGCGGGACGCTGGCGAGGAAGAAGAAGGCGAAGGAGGGTGAGGCTGCCCGCGCGGGGAGTCGGAGCAAAGTGACTTGCAGCGGCTGCCCCCCGGCCAGGGGACATGGAGGGAGGGAGGGAAACTTGGGAGCCCCCCTTGTGGGACTCCCATGGGCCCGGAGGCAGCTGAGCCTGGGCTGGGGTGTGGCCGGGTTTGGCCCTCAGGGCTGGGAGACTTTAGGGATCCGAGCAGCCGCGCTGGCTGTGCAGGAGGGGAGGCGCCCGGGCAGCCCGATCAGCTCCGCGTGGCTGCGAGGGCACCGCTCATTAAATGCCGTAAAGCTCATTCCCCGTTTCGCCGGCGCCAGGCTGCAGGGTAGTGCACAAATATAAACAGTGGCGGGAGCCCGCTGGAGTCGCCTCGAGCTGGCCGCCTGCTGGGCCCATCCCCGTTGCTCCTTGCTGTGGGCTGCTCTTCCTTTGTGGACTCCCTCTTCGCTTAGGCAGGAGGGACAATTTTCACTGTTTCTGTGGAGTTTTACTTTCCATCGCCCCTGATGTTCTTGTACCTGAACTGTCAGGGGGAATAACCCTAACACTTTTTTCTCTTGGAAAAGGACAGAGTCTGGAAAATGCCAGGGGCCACTGTTTCAGCACAATGCTGGGGAGTTTGGGTTGGAAACACTGCAGGAGACCCTTTTAAAGCCAGCCAGTTTTTCTGGGCTGGGGTTCTACATGCTGTTTTGTTACAGGTATATCTGTTTTGGGTGGGTGTGTGGGGGGAGAATGACTTTTGGAATCCCTTCCCGCACTATAGTGAGTGTCTGCACTAGGGGTGTGAGCCTGAGATCATCTGCTAACTTTTATAGTTACAGGCAGAGACATCCTCTCCCACATGCTGCTACCTGTTCTTTTAAGCAGGCTCCCTGTGAGCACCAGCACCAGAGGCAGCAATGCAGAGTGGGAAGGGGGGAGCAGGTGGCTCCGTGGGAGCCCCCTCTGCCCATTTGTAAATGTGTACCTGCTGAAAATTTCAGCAGGTACACATTTTCCCAAATAAATACATTTTAACATTCCTAGTCTACACCAGGGCAGGCAAGGTGCTGGCCGGTCAAGTCACTGTATCCGGCCTGTGGGCACGTCCTCAGGCAGGAAGCAGCCCCACACCACTTTAAGCTCTCTGTGGTGCTCTCTGTTCCAGATGCCTAGGGTAGGGAGAGGCTTCGTACACTGCCCCTGCCCTCAGCAAAATTTTTTGGCTCAACCGGCCGATAGGAGTGGAGAAATTATGATGGAGGCGGAAGCAGGGTGTGAAGCCTTCCTCCACACCTCAGTGCCTGGGGCAGAGAGCCACAGGGGAGCAGCCTGGAGCTTCTGGGAGGCAAGGAGCCTGCTTCAGGGTCCTGCAGGGCTGCTGGCTGGGAGCCTCCGACATAAGCACCTCTCAACCAAAGCCTGCCTCTCGTGGCATCCCAACCCCCTGCCCTAGTCTCCACTCAAATCCTCTGCATCTTCACTCCATGTCACAACTCCTTCCAAGACTCTGCATCCCCTCCTACAGTCCTCACTCAGGCCAGAATCCGATCCTGCACCTATATTCCCTTCTGGATCCTGTACCCCAATCCCTTGCCCCAGATCACAATCCCCTCCTTTACCCAAACTCCCTCTCAGACCTCACATCCACTCCTGCACCCCAGTTCCCTGCTCCCAGCTCCTATCTGCATCCAACTTCCATCCCAGATCCTGTACCCCTTTCATGGAAAAGTGTGGCCCAGGACCACTTAAGAAATCTTGGTGTGGCCTCACCATTGAAAATTATTGCCCATCTCTGATCAACATTGAAGTGCTACCATGGTGTAGCTGCAGTGTTGTAGTTATGCCATTGTGGTCATTTACAGTTATACTAAGCGAGGTCTACACTGTATAGTTTTTTGGCATAGCTATTTTGGTTATTTATCAGTATAGTTTATTTCTCTTGGAGTGAAGGGAAACTGGAATAAACTATGCCGGTTAAAATCACAGTTTTGCTGGTATAAATTGCATATATGCTAAGGCCTGGTCTATACTAAAAAGTCAGGTTGGCTTAATTATATCAGTCACAGCTGGAAAAAATCTGCACTTCTGAACAGTGTATCTTGGTTAGCTTAAGTCCCCCTCCATTGACAGAAGGATTCTTCATCCACCTAGCTACTACCTCTTAGGGAGGTTAATTACCTATGCTGACAGATTAACCCCTCCCATCAGCACAGCTGCCCCCCTGTAGCATTTTAACTGTAGACAGGCCCTCCGGGTAGTTATACTGCTTAAACTATACCAGTACGTTAAAATTATGCAACTTTTGTGTAAATAAGAAGATACTGCAGTTAGATTTTGTAGCGCTAGTTTTAATTCTTTATAAACTAAACTTAATCCTCCCCAAAACTACTTGCCAATGTCCCTTTTAAGGATAACTCACTTTCTTGCCCTCTGATTCTTTGACTCTGAATGCATGGTGAGTCCTACACAGGAAGTATCCCTCATCATCATCATCCTTACTCATAAACAATTGACATCTGGTAGCAGGAAACCTGAGTGTTATTTCTTTATGTTTGAATCTAATTTTGACCTTGCTGATCAGAGACATTTTTGGTTTGGTCTCTAGATTAAGATTGTGGGTGAGGGAGAAGAGATAAGTCACTTCATTTGAAGCTCCTTTCAATTGGCTATTGAAATTGTGTGTTTTAATTACACTTAATTACCCTATGAACAGCAGTTAACTTCTGCAGTAAAACACCAGTTGTTCAGCATCCCATGGTCCTGATAGTCCGGCATCAACTGGAATCCAGAAGTGCTCTGGCCAGCCAGACAATTGGAGCTGTTCTGCCCCCAACTTTCCCAAGTCCGACACTGGTCACTTTCAGCAGCGGCGGACTTGAAGAAGCCGGGGCAAAGCAGATGGGGTGCTGCCGGGTTGGTCCCGCAGCTTCGCCCCTCACCTGAGCAGTCCTGCAGGACCAATCTGGCAGCACTCCAGCTGTTCTGCCCCTGGCTTCCCCAAATCCGCTGCTGCTGAAACTGACGAGCGGCGGACTTGGGGATACCGGGGGCAGAGCAGCTGGAGTGCTGCCCACATTACCCAGTTCCCTGCTGACCGTTTCCCCCCCCACCCCCGATCCCTCATAGCGCCCCTTCCGGTACTCTGGCATATCCAATAATCCAGCACCCCCTGGGTCCCAAAGGTGCTGGATTATCGGAAGTTTACTGAATGGCTACGTCTAGACTGGCATGATTTTCCGCAAATGCTTTTAATGGAAAAGTTTTCCGTTAAAAGCATTTGCGGAAAAGAGCGTCTAGATTGGCACAGACGTTTTTCCGCAAAAGCACTTTTTGCTGAAAAGCGTCCGTGGCCAATCTAGACGTGCTTTTGCGCAAAAAAGCCCCGATCACTATTTTTGCAATTGGGGCTTTTTTGTGCAAAACAAATCTGAGCTGTCTACACTGGCCCTTTTGCGCAAAATGACTTTTGCCCGAACGGGAGCAGCATAGTATTTCCGCAAGAAGCACTGATTTCTTACATGAGATCATCAGTGTTCTTGCGGAAATTCAAGCAGTCAGTGTAGACAGCTGGCAAGTTTTTCCACAGAAGCAGCTTGCCAGTCTAGACACAGCCTATATGGGTTTTTTTTTATATAAATATTTGGCTTCCAAACTTGATGAAAGGATATGTTGGTAGGCCACACCAAACTGCAACCAGGGAGAAGAAAAGCAATTTCTTTGATTAGCATCCTTTTTTAAAAGTCAAAGTTCCGCAAAGTTTGGCCCACTATTCTATTTCTGAGGCAATGATTCCTCACATAGTCACAACATCCCCTGATATAAGTCAGTTTGAAAAGAATGGGATGGAGGAATCAGTCTCTGGATAGGGACCCCAAATCTTGAAATATACAACTGTTTTTGGTTGTTGAAGGTGACTCTCATGCCTTAATAGCTTGCCAGCATCCAGTGTTCATGTAAGCTGTGTGCTTGTGCGGCCACTCAGAAGAGATTCAGATGCCGTCCAACCGATTAGCAGAGCACCCACACAGCTAAGTTTCGTGTTTCTACTGGTAGTGCACATTCACACTAGGAATGTAAAATCCCGTTTCATTGGTTAACTGCTTCAGTATGATGTTTAACCAGTTAATTGATAAAAGTGGGGAAGCATGGCACTCCAGTCTGGTTGGGCCGGAGTAGCCTCTTTGTCGCAGGCAGGGACTGCTCCAGCCCAACCAGAGCAGTCCTTGCCCATGATGTGCCTGTCCGCACAGGCCCCACAGGGCTGGAGCAGCCTCCTGCTCTTGGTGGATGGGGAACTGCTTCAGTGTTAACTGGAACTGGTAATCACCACCCAGTAAAGATGATGCTTACTGGTTAACCGGTTAATCTTTCACATCCTTAATTCACATGTGCCTCCGTGCACGTAAAAATGTATTCTACACAGGGATGGAAAAGATTACATGGAGCACTGCCAGCATCCCTTTTAAACAAACAATTTCCACATTGTAAGATTATGTTTTTCAAGACATCCGCTGCTGCAGTTGGTTTTAGTTGAAGTCAAACACATGTTTTGCTGAGCTTGCCTATTATTTTGCCAACTCCTGTTGTGGCCACAGCTCCCACTGGCTTTAGAATTCCTATTTTTAATTATTGTCTTTTGTATTGAGATGGAAACTGCTTGAGTTGTATTCTTCTTCTTGAGAGGAAGGAAATTCAAATTTGTGACTTTTTCCTTTTAAATGGGATGACTGGAAATTAGAAAAATATATTTCCAGATACCTATGCTGTTACCAAACAATTTGTTTATTGCAACTTACATACTGGCAGGGTCAGCATTATGACTTTGAATGCATGGAGGTTATTAACCATAAGGGGAAGTGGCTTCAATTCCTTTAGCTTCTTTTGCCTTCTTCCCTATGCCAGCCAGTCATTCCTTTCAATCTGCCAAGGCACTAATGCAGCATGCAACAAAGAGCCAAAATGAAAGCCCCAAAAATGCACATATAGAAAATTTAAACCAAATGGTGGATTTCATATCTTCAACATAAACAGCCTTCTCTCAACTCTTAGTTTAATGATTCCAATATTGTGAGCTCCAAGCATTTAAAAATCACGAGTTGCATTTAAACAATTCATGAGATTGGCTACAGAATCAGGGGATTTTTAAAAACAGTGTTGGATTCTTTTTCTTTGTCTCCTGGTTTTTGAGCCTTTGGGGAGCACATTTTCAAGCTTTGCATAGTAAACCTCAGGCCTAGAAACTGCCTTTCCTAAAATAAAAGTAACAGCTGGGATTCTGTACTAGTGATACACCTCCAGGAGTTACAGATTTACACACACAGAAATTGTGAGGCTCAAGATAAAGTTGCCAGAATTCACAGACATGGAGAAATGTAAGACTAGGAGACTACGACTAGACTGCAGGGTTTTTTTGGGGGAAAAGATATGCAAATTGCAAACCACAATTTGCATACCTTTTTCTGCTTTTTTTGTTTCAGAAGAGGCTTTTCCAAAATTTGGCCTGTCTACATGGGGCTAAATTTCGGAAAAACCTCCTCTTTTGGAAGAGCCCTTATTCCTCTCACCGAGAGGAATACAGGGATGCCAAAAGAATGCGCCTGCTTTTTGGAAACTGTTCCAAAAAAGCGGACGCATTCCCTAGACATGGCAGAGTTTTTCTGGGATACCTTAGGTATCCCAGGAAAGCTCTGCAGTCTAGACATAGCCGGAGGGACCTTGAGAGGTCATCTACATTGGCAGTACTCTATTTCTGGATAGTTCTGGTCTACATTTTCATCAATAATGTGAGAGGGCATGGAATAGAGGGAATTTAGAGACTAAAATTAGTGGCATCCCTTGAAATTAGATGTTTGAGAACATGGTCAATCCCTTTCCTCTATGGTTAGAAACATGGGAAATTGCTCTCTTATCTCAGCTGTCAGTTGAAGGAATACACTATAGGGCAGGGGTGGGCAAAAGGGACTCCGTGGGCCGGATCCGGCCCGCCAAGCGGGTTGATCTGGCCCGCGGAGGCCTTGCAGGACCATGCAGTGCTGTGAAGCGCCTTGTGCTCCTCGCAGGGCGGGAAGAGACATCATGCGCTCCCCCACCCCCAAGTCCTGATTGGCCTGGGGGCGCGAGGAGCACTCGAAGTTTCCTCCACCCTCCCCCCTGCCCTGTGAGGAGTGCACAGCTCTTCAAAGTGCCATATGTTCATGCAGGGCGGGGGCAAGGCAAAGGAAGCTTTGCGCAGCTCGCTTGCCCTCAGGTCCAAATTGGCCTGGGGGCAGGGGGAGCGCGTGAAGCCTTCTCCTGCCCTGTGAGGAGCACGTAGCACTTTGCATGTAGCACTTTGAAGTGCTGTGTGCTCCTCGCAGGGCCGGGGTAGGGTGGAAGGAGGCTTTGCACTCTCTGTCCGCCCCCAGGCCAATCAGGGCCTGGGGGTAGGAGAGCTGCACGAAGCTTCCTTTGCCCTACCCCAGCCCTGAGAGAAGTCCGTGTTACTTCTCGCATGGCTGGAGGAGGCTTTGTGCGCTACCCCACCCCCATGCCCTGGTTGGCCTGGGAGTGGGGGAGCGTGCAAAGCTTCTTCCTGCAGTGCTACGGGCACGGGTGCCTAGTGGGAATGGGAGGGCAAAGGGACTCCCCCACCTTTTGACCAGTTATGGTCTGTGGGTGGGGTAGCCCAGAAATACCTTGGCCCTGCCCCTTCTCGGGCAAAAATTTTTGAAGTGAGCGTAACATAAGAACGGCCGTACTGGGTCAGACCAAAGGTCCATCTAGCCCAGTATCCTGTCTACCGACAGTGGCCAGCACCAGGTGCCCCAGAGAGGGTGGACCGAAGACAATGATCAAGCGATTTGTCTCCTGCTATCCTTCTCCAGCCTCTGACAAACAGAGGTCAAGGACACCGTTTTATCCCCTGGCTAATAGCTTTTTATGGACCTAACATCCATGAAATTATCCAGCTTCTCTTTAAACTCTATTATAGTCCTAGCCTTCACAGCCTCCTCTGGCAAGGAGTTCCACAGGTTGACTACACGCTTTGTAAAGAAGAACTTTCTTTTATTAGTTTTAAACCTGCTCCCCATTAATTTCATTTGGTGACCTCTAGTTCTTCTATTTAGGGAACTAATAAATAACTTTTCTTTATTGGCCCTGTCCACACCACTCATGATTTTATAGACCTCTATCGTATCCCCCCTCAGTCTCCTCTTTTCTAAACTGAAAAGTCCCAGTCTCTTTAACCTCTCCTCATATGGGACCCGTTCCAAACCCCTAATCATTTTAGTTGCCCTTTTCTGAACCCTTTCCAAGGCGAAAATATCTTTTTTGAGGTGAGGAGACCACATCTGTACACAGTATTCAAGATGTGGGCGTACCATAGTTTTATACAGGGGCAGTAAGATATTCTGGGTCTTCTTTTCTATCCCTTTCCTAATAATTCCTAGCATCCTATTTGCCTTTTTGACCGCCGCTGCACACTGAGTGGAAGTTTTCAGAGAACTGTCCTCGATAACTCCAAGATCTCTTTCCTGATTTGTCGTAGCCAAATTAGCCCCTATCATACTGTACATATAGTTGGGGTTATTTCTCCCGATGTGCATTACTTTACACTTATCCACATTAAATTTCATTTTCCATTTTGTTGCCCAATCACTCAGTTTGGTGAGATCTTCTTGGAGTCCCTCACAGTCTGCTTCTGTCTTGACTATCCTAAACAGTTTTGTATCATCTGCAAACTTTACTACCTCACTGCTTACCCACTTCTCCAGATCATTTATGAACAAGTTGAAAAGGATTGATCCCAGGACTGACCCTTGCGGTACACCACTAGTTACCCCGCTCCAATCTGAAAATTTACCATTTATTCCTACCCTTTGTTTCCTGTCTTTTAACCAGTTCTCAATCCAAGAAAGGACTGTCCCTCTTATCCCATGGCCATGTAATTTACACAAGAGCCTTTGGTGAGGGACCTTGTCAAAGGCTTTCTGAAAATCCAGGTATACTATATCTACTGGATCCCCCTTGTCCACATGTTTGTTAACCCCTTCAAAGAACTCTAAGGGTATGTCTACACTACCCCCCTAGTTCGAACTAGGGGGGGTAATGTAGTCATACGAAGTTGCAAATGAAGCCCGGGATTTGAATTTCCCGGGCTTCATTTGCATAAAGCTGGCCGGCGCCATTTTTAAATGCCGGCTAGGTCGGACCCCGTGCCGCGCGACTACACGCGGCACAGACTAGCTAGTTCGGATTAGGCTTCCTAATCTGAACTAGCTGTACGCCTCGTTCCACGCCGGCCGTTCCACAAGGCGTACAGCTAGTTCAGATAGGAATCCTAATCCAAACTAGCTAGTCCGTGCCGCGTGTAGTTGCGCAGCACGGGGTCCGCTCTAGCCGGCATTTAAAAATGGCGCCGGCCAGTTTTATGCAAATGAAGCCTGGGAAATTCAAATCCCGGGCTTCATTTGCAACTCTGTATGACTACATTACCCCCCCTAGTTCGAACTAGGGGGGTAGTGTAGACATACCCTAACAGATTAGTAAGACAGGATTTCCCTTTACAGAAACCATGTTGACTTTTGTCCAACAAATTATGTTCTTCTACATGCTTCACAATTTTATTCTTTACTATTGTTTCGACTAATTTGCCCGGTACTGAAGTTAGAAGTGGCCCCCAGCCAAAAGTTATTGCCCACCCCTGCTATAGGGGCAATAGTTGGTGGATGTTTTTCCAGAGCAGGCCACAAGAGGACCCAGTGGTCTATCATTGTCAAGAGGCTGTTGCTTAAAGAACTCTTGGAAACAGTAAATTAAAATATCCCTTATTAATTCCTTCTTCTACATTGTCACAGGTTCCAAAATCTGTGTATGGCTATGTTAGGATTAAAAAAATTCAGCAATCACAACCAATGTTCCCTCTAATCTTTTTCATCCACGTGTGGATTTTTTTCTCTCAATCTGCAGAATTATGTGCATGAACATAATTATGTGCATGAACGTATGCAGAGGTGCACCAACAAAGGAGTAAGAGCTGCAGGTCTGATCCCTTCCCTAGCTATATCCGGCTCCACTCATGGACTAGCTCCCACCTGCCACCCCACACTGCTGCCGCTGATACAGAGGCAGCAGTGAAGGGTGGCAGGGGGATCCCGGAGCACACTGGCTGCTGGCACGCCCCGGGGTAGGAGCATCACGTAATTGTGTAACTGCGAAGAAATTTAGCGGTTACGAGATTATTGTAATAAACTATTTCTAACATCCCTGTTTCAGGCAAACCATCATGATAAACAGCTCTATCCACTGACTAATGCACCCTATAGCCCCTTCACTGCTCTGGGTAGCTCATTTTGATGCACAGATCTCCACACAAATTAAAATCCAAACATCTAAATCCCACTATGACTCATCCAGGCAAAGACTTTTCCACCACGTTCTCCATTCTCATTGCCAGGAGGGATGGGGGAAATTAGGGGAAAGGAATGCGCTTTAGAGCAAAGTTAATGTGGGGGTCAGAATTCCTAAGTCTCTTGGTAATCAGTGGGACTAGTTGTGTGAGTATGGAACAAAGTGTTCAGAATCAAGTCCACTAGGCCTCCTGGCTCCATCTTCCAACATAGCCCTACCCTGTGAGTAGTGGCATTGCAGTCAAGAGGATAGCTGAATTGGACCCACAAGAGAAACTAACTTCCCTTTTTTAAAATGTGGAATATGGTTTGTAAAAGCGGTTGTTGTTTTTTTTTTAACAGTATCTTCCATGTAGACAGGTTGCAAAAATTATTATTTTTAGTTTTTAATTTTTAAAAACACAACATATATACTAAAATACCAGATTCTTCTTCATCATCATCTCTACAAATGAAGAGGGTTAGGCTTAAAGGAAGGAAGGAAAAGTGACATATCTGAGCCAGGCATCAGTATTTGGTTGGGAGTCACTTTTCCTTTTTTTCCAGGTTAATTTTTTTAGTGACTAAAGCTGTACATTGGACTCACACTGCCTAGTTATTAGGTAATCTCCAGCTGTCAGAAACCTATCCAAGAATGAAACTTAATGGGGAGTTCTCAATTTAGCATCCAGTATCAAATTAGTCCTTTGGCCAACCTTGTGCCAGAAACTCAGGTGGGGAGCAGACTGACATACAAACAGATAAACTCTCTCTTTAAAATAGATAGCTGTCCCTTTCTCCACCCCTGCTAGGCCAATGGGATTATAGCTGTTCTTCCACTTAAAGTTGCACATAATGGCTATGGCATTTCAATTGTGTGGCAGCAGTGAAACATGATCCTCCAAACAAACCCGGGACTGGATTATTGTTGTCTGGGTCCCTATATCTGGCCTCTTGCTGTCTCCCTGTGTGTAACTGTCCCTCCTACCAGACTCTACCCTTTCCATTTTATGAGAAACCATCAAATTCAAGGCACATCCCATTGTCCTGGTACAACCAAACCCTGACCTTGCTTTAAATTATCATTAGAGGAAGCTACATATCAAATTAGCTTAGGAGAAGTTCTTGAACAAATAGACTCATGGATGAATGGACAGACAGGCACATAAGATATAACAACCAGATCCCTCTATTTAACGACATGTTCTGTTACATTTTACTTCCCATGGCATGAAATGTTCCAGTATTTAAAACAAAACAAATAGTCCCAGTGAAGGTAAGTGGACTGCTTGGATTGCTGCTTTTTAGATGTAAGAGCTGCAGGACTGATCCCTTCCTTAGCTACAACTCTGAGCCTCTTCCTCAGTGGTGCTCTGCCTTTCTGTGTCAGAACTGGCTCCTCTGTCTTGTTGACTTTGGTAGTCCCTCCCATCCGTGTTCCATGGAGCCATGTTTCATAGCAGGAAACAACTAACACCATAGCTCTTCTTGTATTCTCCTTATCTTGTTAACAAGGCACTCTGTGTCCCTTTTGTTTCCTGCACGGCCGGATGTTTGCGCCTCTCCTTCTGTTTCTAACTTCTTCCCCTCTTGGCCACCGTTATGTCCCATGTGGAAATAATGAGTAAAAAATTTTTGCCGCAAGGCTCTGCAATGACATTTCTGACAAATGATCACTAACCTCACAGCCAGTTTGGAGGATCATGTTTCACTGCTGCCATACAATTGAAATGCCATACCATGAAATGCAACGTTAAGTGGAAGACCAGACAGACAATTCTTACATCATTTCAATCAATGGGTCTGCAGCACTGGTATTCTTAAATATAGAGCAAAATTAATAATAAGGTGGAAAATGTTCTAGGTATTAAATGCCATATTTCATCATTGTTATGTATTCGATAACCCCTCGTTTGTTCAGGATACTTCCAGTTCCAATATCTACTGAAGAAAAGCATTGCTACCCCAATGTGTCCTTGTTGATCAAACACTAGACTGTGAAACTTGAAACATAAATTCTGTCCCAGGCTCTGCTACCAACCTGCCTTGTGACAGCACTTCACCTCTCTGTGCTTTGTTTTCCTCCTACATAAAGCAGGGAGAATGATACTTAGTTTGCTTCTTGTAACTTCATCTCATGAGATCTGTGGATGAAAAGCACTGTGAGAGCCAAGTGTAATTTATTATTGATGTATGCCCAGTAGCTATTCTGGGGTAATGGAAAAGAGGCACGCAGCTTTCAGGGTCAGGGTCAGAAACATTGATTCCTAGTTGATTTGCATATAAAAGGGTAATATGTTAACAAAACAAGAGTGTCTGAAAGAAACAGCGCAGAGTCTTTGGTATGCACTTGGTTAGCTTTTATGCAGCATCACTGTTGCTTGTGCCAATGTAAAGTTAAATAAGTAGATCAGTGATAGAATGAAAGCTGGTTAGGCAGCATTGTTTTTAGAAGGGGAATTTGCATATTTTATGTTGTTAGAATAGGGATGTTAGATAGCCAGTAATGGAATAATCAACTAACCTCATGAACTCTTAGTGGTTAGTTGACTATTCTATAGTCCCTCAGGGTGGGGCTAGCAGCCAGTACAATCCAACCCCGCTCCTGGGGAGCCCCCTGCCACCCCGTGCTGCTGCCTCTAGATCAGAGGCAGCACCATGGGGTGCCAGGTGGGAGCTGGTCTGCGAGGGGAACCGGTTTAAAAACCAGCTCCCCTCACAGACCGGCTATCTGCCAACCCCCGCTACTGCCTCTGATACAGAGCCAGCAGCATGAGGTGGCAGCAACCCCTCTCCATGGGGAGTCCAAGCTCCCCATGGACAGAGGCTGCTTGAGAGGGAGAGGGCAGGTGGCACAGGCTGGCTGTGGACAGCCTGTTCTGGAAGCAGCCCCTGTCTGCGTTGCAGTCTGAGCTCCTCGTGGACAGAGGGTGCTCCAGCCTCTGTCTGCAGGGAGCTTGGACCCCCCCCCCCACAGACAGGGGCTGCTGCTGCGAAGCAGCCTCCCCTGCCACCCCACCCACACTGCTGCCTCTTATAGAGGCAGCAGCACAGGGGAGGGGGCAGGTGCTGGGGGAACCGGCTTTTAAGGCAGTATGGGCGGAGCGGAAATGCGAGTAGTTGACTAGATAAACCGATAAACCTAGGCTTATCAGTTAATCGTCTACTCGACTACTGGTTCAAATCCCTAGTTAGAATTCTATTTTAAAAATGATACATGTACCAGTATAGAGGCAGATAACATTCCTACCTTACAGAACACACACTGGACTGAGTCCAACTTATTCCCCCTCCTTGTGTATCCTTAAATGACAACAAACACAAACTTGCTTTTGAGCTTGGCTGTTCATAGGATTCTCCCCTGCAGGGCTGCTCTGCCACAAGTTCCCTCTGCATCGGGCCAGGTCTACACTTAAAAGTTTTGCTGGCATAGCAGTGTCAGGAGTGCAATTTTGTTGTTGCTTTTTTAAAGTGACATACCCTGTCCTGTCAATGCGTAAGGTTCTAATCTCACAAAAGTTGAATACCCTTTCCCCAACCCCTTCCCTGTCTGTTCCTCAAGGCCTGTCCTCCACTCCATCCATTCCTGTCTTCTGTTGCTTGCTCTTCCCCGCCCTTCTTCACATGCTCATTTTCACCAGGCTGGGGCAGGGGTTGGAGTATGGGGGGGATGGCTCTGACTGGGGGTGCGGGATTTGGGTTGGGGCCAGGTTTGAGGGGTTGATGGGCACAGCTCCAGTCTGGGGTAAGGGGGATCAGGTGCAGTCTCCATCTGGGGGTGCAGGCTTTGGGATGTGGCCAGGGATGAATGGTTTGAGGTGTAACGGGGGGCTCCAGGCTGTGGGTTACGGACAACAGGTTCAGAGGGGGAGGAGGCTCTCAACTGAGGCAGGGGTTTGGGTGTGGGAGATGGTACAGGCTGTGGGCTCCAGGGTAGGGCCAGAAATTAAGAGTTCATGGTGGAGGAGGGGGCTCCAGTTGGGGATGCAAGCTCTGGGATGGGGCTGTGCATGTGGGGTTTGGGAAACAGGAGATGTGAGCTCTGGGCAGTATTTACCTTGGCTGGCTCCCAAGACTTTGGAAGCAGCAGCTCCTAGGTGGAGGTGCAGCCAGGCAGCTCTGCACACTGCCCTCACCTGGAGGTGCCATTCCCATTGCTTCCACTGGCCACGATTCCTGATCAATGGGAGCTGTGGAGCTGGCGCTTGGGGTGGGGACAGTGTGCAGAGCCCTCCTGGCCACCCCTCTGCCTAGGAGCTGAGGGACCACGTTGCTGCTTTGGGGAGCCTTGTGGAGTCGGGTAAAAAGCATGCCAGCACGTGTACCAACTAGACTTTTAATGGCCCAGTCAGCAGTGCTGACTGGAGCCAGTAGGGTCATTTTTCAACCAGGTGTTCTGATTAACAAAACCAGATGTCTGGCAGCTCCAGCAATGCTGTGTACAGGCAGTTATATTGGCAAAATAACTTAGTTTTTTTCACTCAGGTAATTTGTCTAAGCTATTCTAGCAAAAGCAATTTTTTTGCTGGTTCACCTGTGTCTACAGTAGGAGGGCTTTGCAGGTATAGACAATACGTCTGAGAGAAATAGTGTATCTGACTATATCCTCTGTGGGGTTGTAGCTAAAAGCCTTCATCTTCTCTGGCAGCAGCAAGAGTCAGCAGAATAGCTCTGCATTTGTTAGAGCAGGTTGAAAAACCAAAAAACATTTAAAATCGAAATACTGAAGTTGTTTTCATTTCAGAGGGGGTGTCTGCACAGCACCCTTAGCTCAAAATAAACTATGCAATTTGTGTTACACAAATTGCATAACTTATTTTGAATGTATTTCGTAATAGTTTATTTAATAATTTGGCGCTGTCTATACAGCTGCTTATCCGAAATGTCCCTTAATCCTCGAAAGATATTTTGAAATGAAGGGCATGCTGTCAAGATGCGGAATAGCTCTTTCAGGATACTGGAAGAATCTCGAAATAGTGCCATAGTGCCGATATACCCAGTGTTTTGAAGTAGTTTTATTTTAAAAAATTTTCACAAATGTTTTTATTTAAAAACACTTGCAAAATAGTTATCAAAATACTTCATTTACAGAAAATTTGTTTTCACTACTGTTTTTAAAAATATTGTTGGAGAAGAAAAGGGCATTCATTTTATAGACTTTTCAGTTCCTTTGTGGTAGTTGACTTGTGGTGGTTAGGCTGGACTATAGCTGCAGTGCATGAAATCATACCTACTTCTGTTGCTTTTTATAGATTGTACTATTTCAGTGCTCTTTATTAATGCAAATTGTATTCGAGTGATTCACAGCTCAGTAATGTTGGAGTACAGAGGGCTTATTCAATACATATACATGAGGAGTATTGTAGAATTAAATCTTTTTGGCATATTTTAAAAGCAACTGCCTAGGCCAAACATTGGAGTATGATTTAAGTTTATTCTGTCATCTTTCTACTCTCTTCATCAAACCAAAATTGCCCTCCATCATTCTTCATGCAAGAGAATATTATGTCTGTGGTCCTGAATGTTCTAATTTTAAGACTTGATCCAATGTTCATTGAAGTGAATGGGAGTCTTTCAACTTACTTCACTGGGTGTTGGATCATGTCTTTATTTCATAAGATTTGGGATCTCAGTTAGTGAATTCCTTCCATTGCCAAAAGGCATCAGGACAGTTTCTAGATAAAGGTTCAAGAGTCAGGTGATCTGGGTAGAGAGCTAGGTGTGGCAGACTCTGCTTGCTGTAAGGTTCAGGGTTTTGGCAGCTACAGGCTTGCTGCTCAGCCCATGTGATAACTTTATCCATGGTACAGAGAGCTTTCCTGACACAGGTATGCATATGGTCAGTATCGTGAACACAGAAGTCCAGAGTTTCAAATTTGAGGACATGGAGGGTAAGTAAAAATATATGATTAAGATTTTCTAAGTTGTCTAGGGGGATTTGGATATCCAATTCCAATTTATTCTAAAGATGATTTGGTTTCCAAATCCCTTGGGCACGTTTGAAAATCTTAGCTTGTGTTTATGAATTTGAAAGTGTGGGTTATGATGTGAGGATACACGGGACATAGAAAATCCTCAATGACTACTTGTTAAGCACCTCAGAAAAGCTAAGGGCTCAGTAAACTGACAATGGCATGTGTCATAAGAGGGACACACTACTTTCATATATCAGTGACTCGTTGGGATCGACCATGATTACAGCTATGAGAGCTTGTAACAGAAACTGCATTATGCTTCTCCTGTTAGCCCAAGAGTTGTTCATTGCTGTTTCACATTTCCAAGCCTATCATGTTCCTGTTTAAATTGTTCATCTTCCTCAGCACATCAAAAATGAAGAGGCGTCCCTCACACCCGTAACTTTTTTTTGTTTTTAAGAAAACTTCAGACACAGCAGGAAGTAGGGAAAACAAAAGCTGGTTCCCCGCAGAGTTTCCCTTGTACTGACCTCAAGTCATCAAAGCAGTCATGACTCTGACAGAATTTGTTATCGGCTATCTCGGGCTAACTGGATGTAGTTATTTATAATTTACTGCAGAAGCCAGTGACTTAAAAGTCAGTTTGCTGTATCTAAAACTGAAAAACTGACCTGCTAATCAACCTGAATATGTGTCTGTTGGGACCTGTTTGATGTAACAGGCTACGTCTAGTCAGCTATCATTGGGTCATTTCTATAGATGCCTTACTAGGAATGATTCTCTAATGGAACTCTTGTGTTTTGATTAGCATCTGACACATCCCTCCTCGCTCAGTATATTCTCTATCCAGTTTTTATTGTTGCCTGAGGCCTCAATGGCTGAATAATGTCGTGATTGGTGACCAATTGTGGCAGTAATCCTGCAACCCATCACATGGTTTTCTGACAGAGGATGGTGGCAACTGGAAGGGTTGCATAGTTACTTTGGGTGGGGTTAGTCTTTGAAATATGATAAATACATTAGTTGTTCGTGCTGGAGGTTACTGATTCCCACAGGGGCTCTGTTATGTCTGTTGATGGAATAGATTGACTTACATGCTTAATACACAAAATATGGAATTTGTGAGGGGTTTTCCTGGACATGTGTGGTGGATATGGAATATCTCTTGCTTCACATGCTGTTTTTGTTATTTTCTCTAATTATCACTTCTGAGAGGGATAATCCCAGTGTGTGTGCATGCACATGTGTGTACATACTACTAACCTCTCGTAGACGGAATGTGTCCAGCCTTCCCATATATGTACTTCCGGATTTGGGGCACATCTACATGAAGAGTGACTTGTGAATCTACATTACACCATCTTAATGTGTAATGACTCACTATGGACCTTGCTACAGTTAGTCTTGGAATGTGAACGTAGAAGTACACTAGGACTTTCACTATGCTGTAGCAATGTCAGCATAGTATCAGAGGAGTAGATGTGTTAGTTTGTATCTGCAAAAACAAAGAGTCCTGGGGTACCTTAAAGACTAACAGGTTTATTTGGGCATAAGCTTTTGTGGGCAAAGACCCACTTCGTATAGGTGCATAGACTAATGTCTGCATATGAAGTTGTTGCACTCCTCATTCACAATAAGTCACCATGCAGACAAGCCTGGGGCTTCATCTTAGCCGTGAAAAAACCTGTACCTCTGTAGCCAGAAGTCCTGGATTCTGTGCTGCATGTAATTAATTGGAAAACTTGTGTGTGCAGCATGGTTCCAGTTCTGTCTTGCCTTAAGGATTTGGTTGTCAGAGTGTTTGTTTTTTATTTATGTATGTGTTGGAGGAGTGGGTTAAGGGGGGAGGCATTGGAGAAAGGGCCCTGACCTCAGTTTTATTTCTGGCCCTGCTGTTGCCTGGCATGGTGACCTTGAGCAAGTTTATCTGTCAGTGACAGTTTTCCAGACTTTAAGAAGAGGATAATGATACTTGCCTTTTCTGTAAAACACTTGAAGATCTCTATAAGAAGTGGTGGTTGTTATTATGATTAAAACAGTTTTCAACATCGAATAAACATATTTTCAAGTGACCATAAAACAGGCCAGCTCTTCAGGCTTTAATGACTAATTAGTATTTCTTATTTAAAATGTCTGAGATGTAATACAAATACATACTGAAAGTATCGCAGTGTAGCTGCCATATGCTGGCACTGAAATATTTTAATTAGCTGTGAGAGAGATGTACACCAGTTATTTTGAGTGGTAAATAAACTCTTGGTGTCAGAAATGTGGGAGTTATAGGAGATGGAAAACAATTATAATCTCTGTATAAAGCATGTTGTCTGTTTTTCACTATCTTTAAATAAAAACAGTTTGTGATTCTCAAAACACATCACCTCAGTTAGCCAGCTTGGCAAGTGTTTGAAGACTTGTTATTAAATAGATTGCTGCCTTCTTCATTTTAAAATAGAACGGCACTAGCATACGGTGGTCTTTGACTGGCATAGTGACATGGATGTAGTACATATTTCTGGCACACAATGAGGACTGAATCTTCTTTTCTTCTGGGGCGGTGGACTTGTGGAAGGCTTTCAAGGCATCTGGTTGCAGACCTTCCCTTTAATGCGCCTCTTCTAATTCACTCTCCATTGGGCTTCATTCTCATACCATCTTGTTGGAATCACCAATTGCCTCCCTTCCTGCACATGCTCCAGAGATCTGCTCTACAGTGACACTAAATCACTAGGATGCTGGGCAGAGAAGGAATGGCTGGGACTATATCTTTAATCACCTGTGCTGCGTCCAACCTTTTAAGGATCTCTGCCACTATTGACTCACGGGTAAGGCTGTTCACTTCCATCATGGAACCTTGTCATATTGAAGCCATTTAACTTCACTCTACTCAGAACTGCAATATACAGGGCTTTACGAACTGTGGTGAAAGCCGCTCAGCAGCCCTGCACTGTGCATGCGCAAGAGCCGCATTGCGCATGCGCGCGCCGCCGGTAAACGGGGCGCCAGGCTGAAATCTACTCGGGTGAGTAGATTCAATAGATTGTCGAGCCCATGCAATATACATACACACCAAAGTGCTTGGAAGTAACATGGGACTTCCTAGTTCATGGTGAAAGGAGTTTCATTGCACCTGGAAATTTTGGCACTGAGGGCAAAACCAGTCTTGAAAGTGATAATGAATATAACAAGAATTTATCCTGATTGAGAAATTTCATTTTTGTAATGGACTGGACTGCACAAATGACAGAGACTGTTGTTCCAAGGATGCTGGTATTTTGGTGCGTCCCAATGTGAGTGGTGCTGTGACTCTGGCGTTGGGAGTGAAGGAGGAGTTCTCCTGGGAGAACAGAGCCCACATACTCAGGCTTCTACTCTCTGTATGGCTTGAGCAGGATGTGGAGAGGGAAAGAATCCCATGTTAACCTAGAGCAGTCTTATGGTGATGATTCTTGGCTGCTGGCTATATGCAAGTGTGGGTCAAGGGGGCGGTTTTTACACTGGGTGAATTTCATGGGGCATGGATTGTCTTTGTGTACAACTTTCTGTGCTGTGCCTAGAGCAATGGAGCCCTGATTCCTGGTTGGGGTCCTTGCACTATTGCCTTAGAAACAGGAAATAATAGGAAAGTGGCTTCTCTTTCCTGGCATAGTGGGAGCTGGCTTTGAGGCAACTGTCTGAGTGAGAAGGCAGGTGTGTGTTTCACTGGGCTGTTGTTCTGCCCACTTCTCTTCACCAGACCAAGTCGGGGTCTGGGAGGCTAAAATGACAGACCAGGGGAAATTTGTAGCCTAATGCCCCCCAAACTCTGTTCCTTCTGTTCAGTGAAATACTTGTATTCTTGAATGCTCACCCAACTCTATAATCCAAACATTTGGATGCTTTCCCAAAACTCTGAGCCTCTTTTGGTTGGTACTTAGGCTGATATTTCTCATGCTTGAGTTTTCTCCTGAAATGCCAAGGATAGTTATGTGGTTGAAATGCTGGTCTGGATTAGGACTCAAAGACCTGAGTCTGTTCTGAACTTCTCATGTGACTTTGGGCAGGTCAGAGTCTTTTAGTGCTTCTGATCCCCATTTGTAAAATGGGGATAGAAGTACTTTCTATTTCCCATCTTTTGTTTGATTGGACTGCAACTCATTGGGGGCATGAGATATCTCTTGCTCTGGGTATGTTTAGCAGCCAGCACAGTGGGGCCCTGATCTTGGTGGGACCCCTAGGCTCTTTCAGTACAAATAATATAGAAGAACTGGAAACAATTAGAAAAACTCCCTCACAGTAACTCATGTGGAGTAATATCCGACCCCGCAAATAGCTCTCCTAAATTGACTGAATGCAGTCACAGAGTGAAGGCCCTATCAGGGCTAGCTATAAGTGGTAGAATCGGGTTGCTCCGTTTTGCTGCTTTGGGGCAGGACGAGATGGTAAACACTTTGAAAGCTTTGGTTGAGCTTTTGGATGTGGGTTCCAACCTTGTGAAATAGTCTCCCTAGCTCTAGGCTGGATCCTATTTACATTGTACTGGGTTCAGATCCACTATTTGCTAACATTTGTTGAGCTAAATGTTTGAATTGCAAGATTTGTTTGTTTGTTTGTTCTAGGAGAAAGGACTCCTTTTCCTTTTTTGTTGATGTTTGTGCATCTAGAGTGATTGGTAACAGTTCAGAGAGAACTTCTATTTGTGGTTTGCAGCATCTGTTATCTTGGGTGTATTTTTTCTGCAGAGGCATTTTGCTGCCCCAAAAAGTTCCTTTGCTTAAATTGCAAGTCATAGCTGTAGATGTGAATGTTCATATATAGCACACGCCTTTTTGTTGACTTCCATATTACAGGCTAGATTGGAGAGTGCCATTATTCTGCTACTACCTGGGTTTATCTGATGTCATCATCCTAATTAGTGAGTCCTCTTACCTTACATTTCTCTTGACATAATTCAGAAAAAAATTGACATGCAAATATTTACACATAGGTATGCTTAATATAAAATTCTGTAAAATACTTAATATCAGTTAGAACACATAAGAGATAAAAAGCAATAAGCAGAAGCATGTAAAAGTACTTTTGATGGTCCATTTCCAACCGAGAAGGCTGGAGAAATATTTATCCTCGATCCTGTTTCTGCAAATACTGATCATCGAAATATTTATTTCCTTGTGGAATCACATTAACTTCAGTGGGAATTGCTAATGGTAGCAAGTGCTGTGCTTAATAGTGTTTGCAGCATTGAGCCCTTATTTGGGGTCAGTTTTAAAGTGTACAGAAGTTATTTTTTTGAGGAGAAGGGGGACAATGCTGTGTGGTGGGAGAGATTAAAATGAATGGCTTGTGTTAGAATTCTTTAGCTACATTCCTGACTCTGCTGTTTAACTGTCTGATTTGTCCTTCGCAAGTCACTTTGTCCGAAGTTTTTTGATACTTGGATTCTCACATCAGCAGCCTGATTTTTAGAGGTGCTCAGCACTCAGTGCTCAATAGGCATTGGGGTGTCTGCACATCTGAAAATGAGCTCCTTATTTAGGTGGCTAATTTGGGTTCCCAAACTTTGCCCTCAGCCTCTCCAGGTCTATTCTCTCTCTCTCTTTTTTTTTTAAATTTGAGATAATATGGTAATAAAAGTGTCTGTGAAGATTAATTCATTCTGATAAATCTCTTTGAACTTTTCTTTGGTGTAGAGGTCCAAAGTAGTATTGTGGACTACATAGTAATATACAATGGTTACGGAGAATTTACTGTACTAAATTTAAAATGACGTCTTTATTAACCATATAGCAAGGCACTGGGGGTGAGGAGTGGGGAGGGATGAAGAACAAGTATTTCCAAAGGGAGTACTGTGGTTGTTGAAGGCTAGTGCGTGGTAAACTGAAGTATGACAGTTTTATTTCAGTAGATCTTCCCACATAGATTTCCTCTGCACATTAGACTCTCTCTTTCCTTAATGTTTTAACAGGCAGCTTTCAGACTTCACCTCCCCCTCTCAAATGCAAGATTCCTGTTATTCATGCAGGAGGTTGTGGGAAACAATCCACCACCCCCTGACTCTTATTTCATGAGTGGAAAATCCCTTCTGCTTTTTATGGCAGAACTGTAACTGAGCAAGGATGAAAGGAATACATGTCCTCACCTTCAAACAGAAATGTATTTGGCGACTTGCTGTCGGTGTAATTTCCGAGTGAAATTCATCCCTGTGCTGGCAGCCAGCACAAGTCCTAGGCATTGCTTCAAAAAACCCTCTATTAGTCTGCCTGCAAATTCATGAACTATGGCAATCGGTTTGTAGGTTCAGGATACTTCGTTGGATTCATTCTGTTCACATCTTGAAGGAGAGAAGCTTTATTATTTGTATTATGATAGTACTTAGGAACCCCACTCATGGGTCCTCATCCGTTTGTTCTAGTTACTGTACAAATACACTTTGCTCCTTTTAAAAATGTCCATGCATTCTAGAACTGAGTGGTCTTCATTTGCGTGGGAGAGTTTCCCCTCTTTTAGCTAGTGGTGAATAGGTAAGTGGAGAAGATGACTAGGTGTCAGTCGTCCTTTAATAATAGCCCATGATCTCTAAGTGGTATACATTCAGAACTGGGGACAAAAAGCAGGAAACCTAGGAGGAAGGTCCTATAGTGTAGAACAATTAGTATGGGATGTTAGTAGGACATTCCTGACCCATGTTCTTTTGTTCCCTTGCCAAACTTGAATAACTTTTTGTTTCATCTGATGAAATGGGTTTTACCCACAAATGCTTGTGATGATAATATATTTGGTAGTCTCAAAGGTGCTATAGGACTGCTTTTTTTTTCTGTCTGGGAAGAGTTAAATGTATTCTAAATGCAGGAGCTGAGATTGTTGAGGTGTGATAACTCTTGTTTCTCTCTCTTCTTGAGTTAGGGTATGTCTACACTTGCACCCTAGTTCGAACAGGGATGCAAGTGTAGGCATTCGAAAGAGTCAATGAAGTGTGGATTTAAATATCCCACGCTTCATTAGCATGATCTCACCAGCGCGTTACGCCGATCAACAGCTGTTTCTAAAGTGAAAGTGCACGTTAGTTCGAAGCAAACCCCTTGGTTACTTGTGAGCAGTAATGTTAGTTCGAACCAAGGGGTTTGGTTTGAACTAACGCGTCCTAGTGTGCACTTTCACTTTCGAAACAGCTGTTGATCGGAGTAACGCGCCAGTGAGATCATGCTAATCAAGTGCAGGATATTTAAATCCCCGCTTCACTGACTCTTTCGAATGCCTATATTTGCATCCCTGTTCGAACTAGGGTGCAAGTGTAGACATACCCTTAGGGAAGAACCATTAAGTGTCTGGGACCTATGTTTGCTTTTCCTTTGTAATGTAGGAAGGTGGCTCTTTCTTTTCTATAATTGAAATGGCCACTGATGCACAAAAAAGAAAACAAAAAACCAGTGATTAATGGCCCAGTAGAATATGAGCCCTTGTATTTAACTAGATACACATTTTCTTCCACTGTCATCCACATGCCGATGCTCAGGGCTTGACAAACGGCTGCAAAAGCCACTCGCCAGCCCCACACTGTGCATGCGCAAGAGCCGCATTGCGCATGCGTGCGCCGCCAGTAAACAGGGTGCGTGGCTGAAATCTACTCGCCACAGGCAAGTAGATTCTATAGTTTGTTGAGCCTTGCTGATCCTCATTAAGCCCCATAGCTACATAAGGGCCAGAGCACTGTTCATTTCATCAGTAACTTTCCAGTTGTCCTGGTCCTATCCTGCTTAGTTCAGGTAATAAGTTTAATATCTTTTTAGTATATTTAAAAGGATTCATAACTGCTGCATCCTTAAAAGCAGATTCTGTTAGGGAAAAGAGCAGGACTCATATTTTTATTTGAGTGGAGATATCTGTTTATGGACTAAAAATAGAAATCAGATTTGAGTCTTCATTGATCTGTCCTGAGTTCCTGTTTCTTTAACATAGTGCGTCAGTGGACATTTCAACTATAGAAAAGAAACAGATGCTTAACTACATTGCAAAGGAAAAGCATACATGAGCCCCAAACTGTGACTGAGTCTTCCTTCTCCCATCATGACTGGGCTCTGGAATAGGGATGTAAAAAAGCCTTAAATCAGTAACTGTAACCATTAAAAATCCTAGTGGTTACACAGTTAACTATTTTTGGGAATTACATCTGGGTGGGGCTAGGGAGGGAAAGATGGTGAGAGATATTTCCCGTGGTTCCCAGGGAGCTGGCTGCTCCATGCTGTGGGCTCTGCAGTAGAGCTGGCAGGCTCCTTGTGCATACCGGCTCCCAGCCTAGCTCCTGGGGAGCCGCTGGTTGCTGTCCTATGCTGCCATATGGTTCCCCAGGAGCGGGGACAGCAGCAGGAGCTGGTACACACCTGGAGCCAGTACACACTTGCAGGTCAGAGTTTAACCAGTTAAACTTTTACATCCCAACCTTGGAATGGTCCCAGAGCTCATGTTCCAGGCCAAGCCCAAGACCAGATGTCTGCACTGCAGTTTTTATATCCCTGCCACCAGAATGAGTCAATAGGGGTCAGTTGGAGGTGTTTTACTGCAGGGTAGATGTATCTTTTGGGCTCTGTCACATCACAATCATAGGGAATGTTATAGTAATACATCCTGAATGCTTCTAGTCTAAATTATTATTTTTTTCAATAGCAGTTGTCAACAAAAATTGTTAAATAGATTTTTCTTAGAAAATTTTCCTGGAAAATTTTGAGTTTTGGAGTTTTCACGTACAGTTTTAGTGAAAAATTGGAATATTTTGTGGGAAGCAGGCAGTTTTTGTGGAAAATCTTGGCAGACACAATGTTCCACTAAAACATTGTTTTGATGGAAAATATTTGGTGACCCCCTAATCCAGAATGTGCTGTTTCCATCTGGGTGTGTATGTGTGTGTGTGTGTGTTTGTTTGTTTAAATTCTTTTAGGGAGAAATAAGGAGGACCTTCTGTTCAGTACCTTCTAGTCTCTGATGGGACTATCTGTCACAGTCAGTTTCACTCAAGCCCATAGAAGACAATGTGACCCACTTCTCTCAACTAAAAAAGAAGCACGATCAAAACTCTGTCCCAAAAGCAGTTGTTTTGCATTTGCCTTTTTTCTGACCTTCCTGTCTCTAGTGACTTTGACTTTCCTGTCTCTAGTGGCACTGTGAGTCTGCCCTTTCATCTGGCTACTGTGAGTGTGCGCGCACGCATGTGTGTTTATTGTCTGCCTAATCAGGGTTACTAATCATTTCCTTTTATTCCAGTACTTCTGTTTTGGACATAATTCTTAACACTGTGCCTTCCTATGAATGTGATCAACTCAGTGCCTATCACTGTTACTGAAGTAACGGCCTAGCATTGTTGCTATTTTTGCATCCTAACTGATAAATATTTTGCACTGCTCTCTCATTTTTTATCCAGAGATCGCATCAGATTTTATAAACATTAACATGTTAATAATGCAGTAGTAGGCTTGTCAGTTTCTGTGAGTCTGCTAGAGGAAGACAATGAACCACACTATGTTAGCATATAGTACTCAAGTATCACATCTGCACTATCTTTGAGGCAGAGAGGTGAAGTGATGTACAGTAAAACTCCACTGGTCCGGCATCCAGTGCTCCGGCACTCCTGATGGTCCGGCACCATCAGGAACCCGGAAGTGCTCCGGCTGCCGTACCATTGGAGCTGCTCTGCACCCGTCTTCCCCAATTCAGCCGCTGCTGAAACTGACCAGCAGCTGAATCAGGGAAGCCCGGGGCAGAACAGCTGGGGTGCTGCCAGGTTGGTCCCATAGCGCTGCCCCTCGGGGCTGCGGGACCAACCCGGCAGCACCCCAGCTACTCTTGGGGACGCCTGGGGAAGAGCAGCTGGAGTGCTGCTGGGTTGGTCCCGCAGCACCAAGGGGCAGCGCTATGGGACCAACCCGGCAGTACCCCAGCTGCTCTGCCCCCGGCTTCCCTGATTCAGCTGCTGCTGAAACGGACCGGCGGCTGATTCCAGGAAGCAGCTCTGCCCCAGGCTTCCTGGAATCAGCTGCTGATCAGTTTCAGCAGTGGCTGACTTGGGGATGCCTGGGGCAGAGCATCTGGGGTGCTGCCGGGTCGGTCTCGCAGTGCCCAGCTGCTCTCCCCAAGGTGTCTCCGATTCAGCCGCTGCTGAAACTGACCAGCAGCGGCTGAATTGGGGATGTCTGGGGCAGAGCCGGACTATTGGAAGGGGGGACTATGAGGAGTATGGGGTGGCATCCCCCCCACCCCACCCCAGACCGCTCATAGCCCCCCCTTCCGATAGTCCGTCATATCTGATAATCCAGCACCCCCTGGGTCCTAAAGGTGCCGGATTATTGGAAGTTTACTGTACTCAGTTGACTTGTATGTGATGTAGCCTAGCATAGAGTCCCAGTTTCCTGGTTTCTAGGCCTGTGGTTTAAGCCACAAGACCAATTTTTTATTCCATAAAAGCTTGTGTTGTGACTTTTTCACAAGCACAGTTTTGAACAAGTGAAATAGAGGATGAAATTAGCCAACTATATGAATTAAGTGGAAGGCACATAATGTCCAAAAGTCCCATGATTAGCATTGTGACAGCTGCTGCTTTTCTACAGGGTGAAGTCAACCCTGGGTCAGAAATAACTGTAGCTAAAATTAACTAGCAGTGATGACTCTGTTTTGTTTATAATATTTGAGAGCTACTGACAGGGCTGATGACAGACTTCACCGGACCTTGGGCGATATGGGGGCAGGACTCTTGGCTCCTGGCCCCCACAAGGGGTGGGGCCTTGTGTGGAAGGGGCAGGGCTATGGGCAGCCATCCCTCAGACCTGCTGTGGGCAACAATGAAGATTTAAGGGGCCCAGAGCCGCAGGCCCTTTTAAATCATCAGGCCCTGGGGCAACTTCCCCCTTTGCCTTCCCCTGTTGGTGGTCCTGGGTATTGACGGCTCTTTATAACAAGAACATTAAAGGTGGCCTGCACAATATTCTAAAACACTCACAGTGTTAATGATGCTGAAGTTATCGAGGACACAGATAATCAAATACCTCATGTTGAAACCAAATTGTTCTCACCTACATGCATAGTCTAATTTGCCTAGTTTGTGTTTGTTTTTAACTGGGATCCAAGTTCACCTTCATGCCCTTTGAGAAAAATCCCATTGGGGCTGACGCTTTCCTGCTACTGATCACTTTCATTCTGTGCAGTTGTATGCATTCCCATACACTGAAACAGCTGGCTGTTTGGAACTGAAGTGTCTTTTATAGTGCAGCGTATTATTGTGGATATAAACTGTGCTGCACATCATGTAGAGAGACAGTCGAGGCACTATATTTGAGTCTGTATGGCCAATCAGTCAGCACAACCAAACATGGTCCCTTCATGGGTATTGAGAGAGGGGTGTGGCTTATGGCCCCATGCTACTGTGGGAATTTGTTGCCTAATACTTTAGGGCAGCTTCCATGGTGTCTGACAAACCCACTGGCCCCTTGATGACCCTGTGTTGTCATTTACTATTTCTGTTGGGCCACTATAATGCCTGCCTGAGGTGATGACAGAAGTGAGGTCCCTGCTGTGAAGAGTTGAAAATGTAAGGGCTAAATTCTGCCATTCTTACTTGCATCAAGATAGTTGTACCTCGATCTGATTTCACTGGCGCTACTGAAGAAGCAAGGCACAACTCCAAGTCAGTTGGGGGAGGAGGATTGGGCTCTGTGTTAGACAATGGGTGAGTGAAGGGAATTCAGCAGAGGAAGCAATTGATTCAGTGCAGAGTCTTTAGGACTGAGTCTGATCTTGCTTATGCCTATTTTATGGCAGTGACCATCGCTGTTTGATTTATAGAGATGATTTCCTGGAGCCTCTGCTCTTTCCATGGAAATCTCACAGGATGTGTGTCCTGGGAGACTAAGTATGTACCTGTCCTAATTTCCCTTTTCAAATCCCAGCCTGTGCTGTTTAATTTTCCTTATCTCATGACTGACTCTTGGTGCCTGAGCAGAGGCACAATGCCTGCCAAAGAAAGGAGGGGAGAGTCCTGCTGCTGTCTAAATGTCTTCTGCTAAGAGCATGAGAGTGTAGATCAGGGCACTGATGTTTAAAACCATAATAAGTTCAGATAGTTCAGGTGCTGCAGGACTATTTGTTGTTTTTTAAATAAGTTCAGACTGAACAGGTGTGAGTCTGTATGACTCCCTAAGTACATAACTGGAGTTCTGGAGTTGAGGACTTCTGCTGCTTTCTGTCTGTCTGTCTGTCTGTCTGTCTGTCTGTGTTTTGCCCCTTACGTTACAGGGAACTGGGTTAGAATAGCAGGTATATTATTTTTTAAATGCTATGGCGGGTATGTCCTTTTTGTCAACTCTGCTGACTTATCTCAGTCCTCATGCTCTCCTCTCACTCACATTGTTGTTCTTAATTCCCCACCTCCTGAAGTCAGGGGATTACAGAAGAATCTCAGCGTTAATTTCCTTTACTAATTATTTATTTCATTATTTTACAAACAAGCCTTTTCTCTCCTGATTGCAGAGAAAAATCTGAAAACATTATTAGAGTGCAGCAAAAAGGCACGGAAGTGGGAGGGCAATGGAGTCTGCATTTATTAAAATGTATTACAAAAGTGTCTACATTCTGTTTTCAAAATGATGTCAGCATTTAGGACTCAACACCTCCCTTGACTTTCAATGAGACCTTAGGGTAGAATTCTTAAGTACTTACGTCCCATTGACTGTCAGTGATATGTCGGCTCCTAAATCATTTTTGTAAATAGGACTTAAGCCTTGTCTCCACTGGAAAGTTTTGCTGTATTAACCAACACTAGTAAAAGACAGCCCCTCTTTGGCCAGTGCAAGGTCCATTTCTATTTCCATTGCTGGTATAGCTATGCGGGCAAGCCTTTTAAGTGTGAAGATGGCCTCTGTTATCTGGAGAGTTGTGAAACTTGTCCCAGCTAGACTGAATGTTTTTGCATAAATGTTGTGGAGCTTTATTAAAACATCTGTTGGGTTCTTCCCAGAACTGGATACATTACTCAGTCCTGACTCTCTCTAGTCTAGAGTATGTTTGTGAATTGTCTTGGTCTTTTCTTCGTGTGTGTGTGCTTTAGGTTATTTTCCACCTCCTGCTTCTGGTTTTGTATCTCCAATTAATAGGATGTTGGGGAAGGAAGGGAATGACAAAGACTATTACCATGAAACCCTATGAGTACGCTTAACAGTTCACCATGTTAAGAACACCCCAGCAAATGCAAGTTCAGCTAGTATGTTGAAAAACTTGCCTCTTCTACCCAAGGCCCCATCCCTTGTGCACCCCCTCTTGCCAGTGCCGTGGCAGAATGGCCCATCCTTTCCAGTGCCAGGAGGGTAGGAGGCACAGCCTGAGTCAGGGTCACGGCACAGGGGAAGTTGCAGGACAGGAAGCAGAAGGGGCCTGCTGAGGTCAGAGCATGGGCAGGGTCACTCCTGGTCGGTTGTTGAGGAACAGCCTCTCCAGCCTATGTCACCTGCTGCCCAAGCCTGTGCTCCAGAATTGTGATCGCCGCTTTGCAGCTTCATGTTTAGTTGCTTTCACGGGGAGCTTCTTATTTTCACAAACTCTGGCGTGTGAAATATTATGATAAATCTGAAGCTTAAACTTCAAAGCAAACCAAGCCACACAGGGGAATGGAAGACGATGAAATAAGACCTGATGCTAGGTGTCTCTGACTACCTGCATAATTGATGCGTGCCTTTTGAACATCTTATTCCTCTCTACACTTCAGTATTTTCTTTCATAAGGCACCTTGATTGCTTGGTGGTAGGGGAATGTGGCAGTTCTCTGCCTAATGAGCAAAGATAACTGGCACCAGGGGCTCCTTGTGGGCTAAGTGCCACCTCTAAATATTGTGTGTCAGCTGTTACCCTGAACTAACCGCGATGGACTTGTGGCTTTTTTGTCTCTTTTGCAGAACATGAACTATGCTGCGGATTCCATGCAGGGAGTTCACTCTTCTCGAATTTCATGCTACTGAGCAAAATACTTCTCTCCCTCTCTTTCCTTTAACTGTTGCTCCCTCCTCCCAAGTCACCATGATCAAATTAACCCAAGTTTGGCCATGCACGTCAGTCCAGCTGCCACCCTTTCTTTAACATTTGCACTGCCCTTACTGGATTGCAGGAGTACACTCCAGACCATTGCTTACGGTAGGGAGCCAAAATGGCAGGGCTGCTTTGTAAAAAGCGCAAAAAAGGAGGTACGAAAGTGCACAAAACTCTAAGGCTTGTGTGCTACCTGTGTGGAGCAGAGTTCTTGCTGGGCGCTTGTGGCTTTTTGTAAATGAGGCTCTGTCGGCACGACTGCCCTTTAGAGTTTGCTATATTGAAATGGCAGCACTTTGCTCTGATTAGACACTTGGCTCTTGCCATTTGGAGGACAGAACTTTTTGCTTTTAAGGAATTCAGCTCATCAAACTGGATTTTAAGACTAAAACTTTTTTTTTCAGCTGTGTGTAAGAGAGGAGCTGGGTGCATAATGCATGATTGTATTTATTTCCATCTTTAACTTTTTCTTTATCTGTGGTGTTGTAGAAAGGTGGCAGTTATATTTGTTAAAAATACCTTACTTTTTTACTTCAAAATATAATTTTTTCATTTAAAATTGCCTCCTTCCTTATCTACTTTGATCAGAGAGTTATCTTTTTGAATCAAACTCCTGGGAGGAATAAAAGCAACTGAATTTTTAAAAGTAGGTTTGGCAGTATTTGATTTTTAATTTTTGATAATTTTGATAAAAAATGCTTACAAATAAACATTGCTATTATCCATTAATTTAAATTGTCATACTTATGGGAAAGTATAGCAGGATCAGATGACAGGGAGGTCAGACAATAATGCTTTAATGGAAGCAGGTGTGAAAAACATTAAAGCTTTATAACCGATACAACACAAATTATTTATGTCAGTTGTCAAAATATAGAAAGTGGATATCCTTAAATCAAACCCTATTAAGTTCTCAAAGAACATTTTTCTTATTTTGCTTTTCTGTAAATTGTAATGGTTAATAATGGAAATATTTTTTCTGAAGCTTGTATGTGTAGTCTGAAGTCAACATTTGCTGACATTTACTGTTTAATAAATCTAATCCTTCCAATTCTATGTAAAAGAAATCTTGTTTAAGTGCAATTTTGTGAAAGCATCTTAAGTATTTATTTAACACAAAGTGGGTACCAGGTACTTTAAAATAAATGCAGTGACGCCAAGCAATAATTGTCTCATTATCTATCTTTTTCCAACATTGAGTGCAGGAGGCTCTGATCCTGAGTGGAAACTTTGGGTGCTACAGTAATGATGTAAATGCTACTAATAATGAAGATAAAACTTTGCCATGAAGGGTTAATAATTTAGGCTGGGATTTTTAAAGGCAACTAAGTTGAATGGGATATAGGTGTCCAAATTTCTTGGAAAACTTTGAAAATCCACACTTTATGGTCCAAGATTGCAAAACTTTATTTGTGTTTCTACTTGCATGAGTATTTCCATTGACTTCTCAATGTAAGAAATACTTGGAGGAGTAAGGGTTTGCAGGATTGAGACTTACGCGGGCAGAATACAGCATGGAGAAGATGTCATGCTATCAAAAGACACATTCAAAACATTTGAATTAATGCAAAAATGAATAAAATCCAGAAATCCTTAGTGTTTTTTAAAATTGAATATGTTTAGGTAAAAAGCTACAGAGTATACATTACATTGCATATATAGTAGAGGATGAAATTTTGTTTCTATCCTTTTGCAAGAAGTATACAATACAATACAATACAATACAATACAATACAATGAGCTTGATCTTATTACAGGCACGTCACACTCTTGTTGCATGTTAGCTTTAGCAAGTCATTTTAATATGGATCTTAATCTACAGGCCCTGAAAATATGAAACAGCATTTGCTGCCTATGGGGACATTAGGAAAACATGTGGCAGTCAGGGAGTTTATACTTGCTTGATAGCCTGCCAGAAAGCAGAAACTAGCTCACCTCTTGGAATTTTCATTAGGAAACATGATAAATGGTTTTAAATGCCTTTTCTTTAGATGCCAGTGAAATGTTGCATGGAGATTGTCACCTGTGTGTCTCAGGTTTTCTAATTCTCTGTTAATCTCTTTCTATATGGGAGGGAGGTGGAGACTTTAAAAAAAAAAAAAAGACTCCCCTTTCCTGTAGTGAGATCAACCCAGTATATATATTATAAAGAACTGCTAGATGAGAGACCTGCAGGGTTTAGATAGCCTTTTTTTCCCAGGAAAGGACAGCTCTGCTGAACTTGCAGTTATTTCCTGCTTTATATGGAAATTTTTGCTTTGCCCTAAAGGGGCCTCAAAGACTTTGGGTTCTCGTGAAGTCTCCTGCACTGAGTATGAAAAACATTTTGTTGTTTCTGAAGTCATGTAGCTCTTTTTTGGTAAGTTGGAGGACTGCTTACCTGCAAATTGGAAGTTCTGCTTTTACTATGCTTGGGAACCTAGGTTTTTGTATCCCTTTCCAACACACTCTTCCTTAGTGGCAATTGCTACACGAAGCTTGTGATGGGCAAGCCCCAAAAGATTGGGAGATGCATCCACAAAATACCTTCTTATCTACTCACCCTAATGTATCCTAATTTCTTTTTGTCTGTTAATCTCATGAGAACAGGAGGTTTCTAGCATTTCCTGGTAAAATCAGATTAAGGTTAAATAGAACCAGGATCCACCATAATTTTGAGATTTCCCCCCTTACAAAGGTCCTTTCTTGATCCTAAGGATTGTATCATAACTCACCTCTATTCCTGCCTTCAGATAGATCCCAAATACTGCAAGAGCAGCTTCCTTGTGATATTTTGGCATTTTCACTTTCACACCTTGCCGTGGCCATGCAGTGCAGAAGGATGTGAAAACTGAAAATGACAGCAGCTACAAAAGTTATCCAACCTTCAAGCTGACAGGTGAAGATGGATGTTGGGCTTTTATTTCTTCCTGGATTGTATCCATCCCTAAGTACAATGTAGCATCTCTAAGCCCATAGGTGGGTTGTTGTCAGGAGAGACTGAGCATGGTACTTCCAAATCTAGACTCCTGAAACTCTACTGCTTGAGCTAAAAAATTCCAGCTCTGAAAGTCCAGGTTGTAGCAGGCTCATCAATCTCTGTGTGTCCCATCCACTATTAGAGATCAACAGAGCACTGCACTGAGTTGGTGTAGGATACAGTAGCCTATAGTTTCCTTTCACAGTGCTTTTGTGTTATTTCATACCCAACTGTTCCTTTAATTTAAAATAAGCGTTTGAGTTTGCTATTCTTGAAAGCTTTAAGGTACGTATCTGTTAATAATGTGCGATGATGCTAATAGCACATACATTGCTATGCTTTTTTGCAGCTATGCACAGATGCTGTTACTTCATCCAACCACGGTGAAAGTTAGGGATTTAAATAGTGAGGCCATGCTGCTGCAACAGTGTAATTTGTAAAGTCATATGTGTTCTAATAAAAGCTCTCAGTGGTTGAAAATCCCAGTGGTGCTTGACTCTGAGGATATGCTAAATAAAAAGGGCAACACCTGTAGCCGTTTCCATTGGTTCACACTGGCTCAACAGACGTGCTGGGCTTCAGAGAGATAGTCGGGGTTAATATATGTGTCAGCTGTGTTGATTTGTTTGTAGGAGGATTGTGCTGGGAGATGTGTTGAATTGTGTAGGTGGCACATGGGCTGGGGAGGTAGTTGCTATGTGGGGTTATGTATGTTGCTATGTGGGGTTATGGGACACGCGTCACTTGCGGGAGGATTCTCTGCATCTAGAGGTCTTTAAACCATCGTTTGAGGTCTTCAATATCTGAGATATGGGTGAGAGGATTATTCTAGGAGTGAGAAGGTGAGATTCTGTGGCCTGCATTGTGCAGGGGGTCAGACTAGATGATCATAATGGTCCCTTCTGGTCTATGAGTCTATGTTTTGGTCATAGCACAAGCTGATAATGTTGTGGTGGGTGGTTTTGAGGAACTATCAGAGCTGAACCAAAAAATCCCCTATCTATTCAGTCTCCCTCATACAACCAATGAAATTGTTGGTGTATGAAAATTAACTGTAAAGAAAGGGTTGCAATTGGTTGATGTATGTCTGGTATCTGAATGATGTAGGACTCTTGACCTAGCATACAGACATACATGAGGTACCAAGGTTCCCTAAGCTGTGTGGCAGCACAGCCCCACAGCTGCTTAATGAGTCCTGACTAAGGGATTGAGGCTGCCGTGCGTGGAGTTGCTTGGCTGGCAGTCGACTTGTTTCTCTGTCCTCAGCAGGGAGCTGCTGCTGTAGATGAGGGAGAAGTGCCCCTCCCCCAGCCAGGCAGCTCCGTGAATGTCAGCCCTGAGCCCTTGGGTGGGGCTCATTAAGATGTGGCGGGGCTGTGCTGCTGTGCAGCTTAGAGGGAACCTTGTGCCTTACTGTCACATGGGTGTAGTTCATCAAGTCAAAATGGAGGAGAACTTAAAAATTGGATAGTAACAGACTATGAATGCCAGTGTGATTGAACCGTGTGGTTTTCTGGGCAAAAATAACTCTTAGCCATGCTCATATCTATATCCATCACTTCACCCTGATTCATTAGATGGTCTAAGGGCTTCATAGGGACATTCAGAGTGACGATCGTGGAATCCTGTTCTATAGATCCATTTTATGGAGGGCTGCACGGAGATGCAGATTAGAGAGCAACTTGTTCAAGATCCTACTAGTGAGGTTCATAGCAGCTTTGGGTTGACAGCTGGAGTTCAAAAATTCCAGTGTCACGCTTAGTCCCCAGCCCACGCTAGGACTCTTTACAGTGCCAATACCCGTGTTGGACAAAAATTGTTTCTCAGATCTTCCTTGGGGGTCTTTCATGCATTTTATTCATTACAGTTGCATGTAGCGATCCTTGGTACTTTACAGGTGGAAAAGGTTGTTGACATTGTCATAGAAGTCTAGTCAACTAGTATTTAGCTCTCCCTTCTATCTCACGGGCAGCCCCCATGAAGTGCACCAAAGGAACAATCTTTACTTCAGAATGAGAGAGAGGCCACAGAGCTCTAAATGCTTCCCAGAGAGGGAAATGGAAATTCTGAATTGGGCTTAGGTGCAAGGTTGAGATGCCTGCATAATAACTTCTACTAAATAATCAGGCTATTCATTTGTTTACTATGAAACTACAAAATGTTTTGACTCTCTGATTCTTTTCTACAGCAGCTGCATTTCTTATTTCCATAAACTGAAAATGGGCTTGCCTGATGCATTCTCTCACTGTATCTAAAAGCTGTGTAAATGTACAAAATTCTGCATCTACAAATGTTGTTTTTTTCTTTTTCCTTTCTTTTCTTCAGTGAGTGACCTGCAGGAAGAAGGCAAAAATGCAATCAATGCGCCAATGTCTCCCACTACCATCGACATCCACCCTGAAGATACCCTATTAGGTACAGTATTAATGTTATAGGCATAACTGAATGTATGTTAAATGAGGCCAGCATGTATGTAGGCATTGAAAATTGAAGTCAATTGAAGCCAACAGAAATGAGCATGAATGTAAGATAAAAATGAGAAGTACTAAGGAAATTTGAACAACAGTGAGGCCCCTGCCCATGTATGTTAGATCCAGGAACCTAGCAAGAGTATTGGATTGTCCACTCAACTATCAGCAGGACAAGGACTTTTCAGAGTTTTTTTGCATCATTCCACATCACAAAGGATATTGGGGAAATATCTAACTTAGAACTAGTCTTTTCAAGTAATGAGGATGAGACGTTTTCAGAGACTGAGATATTTGAAGAGGAGGCCTTGGAACAAATAGCTGAATTAAAGTGCAGCAGGCCACCAACGGTGTTTATTACAAGACTTCTGAAAGAATCAGTTGACTGAACACTTAATATAAATGTTGAAACTTCCCATCAATATCACTTACTCTCCAAGCTTTGGTGTAGTCAATAAATACTGTACCAATCTTTAACATAGGTGCTGGTGGCGATCCTAAGAATTACAGACCAATGAGCTTTACTTAAGTAGCCGATAAATTGTCAGCAATGGTAATTTAAAAATAGAATTAATAATCCTAGATGACAGTGAAAAGATGGACAAGCATAACCTCTTCAAAGAAAAGTTGTACTTTGCCAAACTCTGAGAATGTCTATGGAACAGTGGATAAAAAAGGAACTCCTAAATATAATTTTATTTGAACTTGCACAAAGCCTTTGTCAAAACATCATTTAAAGAGGAATTAAGGAAACCAAGGGCAGGTCTCCACTAGAAGTGCTACGTCGGTGCAACTTAGGGATGTCAAAATGCAGTTGATGCAGTTAATTGGAAATTCCATCAACTAGTCAATTAACTGCATTTTAACTAGTTGATAGGCACTTCCGATTCCTCCTTTGAAATGTACA